>NC_060261.1:14383254-15016214 GCF_021901455.1 Neodiprion lecontei
TTTTGGAGCCCACTTGCAAGCTGTTATACAAAGTTGCGACTTGTCATAATTTCGTAACCATCGAATTCGCGTAAACGTGCAGGCGTAAAAAGAAACTTTTACTACTATAGAATAGCGTATTTTACTATTTTACTCTGTGGCGGAGAGTAATAAATTGAAATCGTTCCAAACTCTGGGCACCGATTATTGTGTTTGCAACTGCGATTGTGTGGCTATTAATGAAAGTACGAAAAATTGACAACGCTGAATATGGTTTAAAAACCGCATCCCTGCCTCACAAGGAATGATGTCATCATTGAAAATAAATTCGCGTCTAATGTCATTGGATTTGCTATTGATGATTATCATTATTATAGAGTGTATCAAGAGTCAAGCCCAATGTTTTCAGCACGATATTGAAAATTTCATACAATCCAATTACCATTGCGGCGAATAAGAGTGCGGACTAAACTGAACTTACAAACTTGACTCGCAACAAATTTTCTCTATTTTCCTTAGGTTATCCATTTTTACATCGATTTTCACCATCTAACTTTTCTCAATTAACAACAGCACCCAAGCAAAAACAATAACAAACACTGTCATTTCCGAAAATTTCATACCACTTGTGTTCCATTACTCCAGATAGAAGAGAAAAAATTGTACAGTACGGAAGATACACTCGATTATACAATGCCTGTAATATATGTTTCAATGTTTGAATTTGAAGGACAGAGAAAGATAAAGATTCGTATCGGAGATTGTGTAAAATCCGGTATCTAATACGAGTGCTTCCTATAATATACTTAAAATACATATGGAGGAAAAGAGCAGCGCAATGGGAGGAACGGGACGAACGGGAGTGAAGGAGAGTCTGTCTGTCCAATCGATATCTCCAGCCTCCGATACGGGTTGAACTTGCCGGAGGTCTGAAGACTCTCCACTGATTTTGATTCGACCAAATAAGTTTCGATAGGCGCAAGCAAACGTCGCCTAAATTTCCGTTCATAAAACATATTCGACAAGCCCGTAAAACGATCGAATGATTACGTCTGAATCTTTCGACTCTGCTGGGAATTATTTTAGTTTTTGTCTTTTTTTTGTTTTTTTATCAGAAATTGAATTCTTAACCTTTTCTCCCAAACATATCAAATCGTCAAAGGTTAAATACTATTCGTTGACCCCCCCCTGCACAAATGCGCATCACCGTGGGGGGGGGGGTAAGTGAAAATCAGCATTTGGATCTCGTTTCGGCCGACTCGTGAGTTGGAGGTCCGCTATTGGTTTAGTTCCTAGAATTCGACATGTTAGGAGTCGAGTTACGAGCAGCGTCAGGGAGCCAACAGGGACGTGAATAGTACTCGGCATGTGTACACGCATACGTAGCTTTTGGCCAGACGCGCGAGTAAATGAAAGAGAAAAAAAAAATGTCACCTCCCCCCTCCCCCTGCCATCTTCCAATTCCCCCTGCCGTGCTTTAATTCACGAGGTTGAAGTTATTAATGCTGTTGCAACGAAACATCGAGGAAAACATGAATATTTTCTTAATCTTGCAATGATTTTGAAGGAATCAAGATTTGGAAATACGAGTGTTTTGTTTCATGAGGATTTACTGAATTTCAAACAATTCCAAAAACGCAAAATAACGGTTTTTTCCTCAGCATGCACCGTTACGATAACGTTACTAACTTCAGTATGACTTTAATTCGCTATTTTACATTTACTGCATTGTAATGTAGATTTCGTTGTCCAGCATCTACATGAGAATTTAAATAAATCTGATCTGATCTGTTCTATTCTGTTCTCTATCTTTCTCTGGATAGATGAAACTCCTAATCGTTCTAACGGAACTGGCAGTTCGAAAAATACGTGTGAATACATGTGACAACACATTCTGTTGATAAACTTGATACATTGGCGAAAAAAATACAACCGAGATAATCAGTTCACCACTCTGGTTATTCAATGGCGTATACGTACGATATATACGGAATACGCACTTCTATTACGACCTTCGATTTTTGCCAGAGGCACCCACGTTCCCTCTTTTTTACCTTCTGGTCTTCGTAACCTTTAGATCTTGCAACTATTATCCATGCACTTTGTTCACGACGGAACTGTAAATTTCCGAGCAGCCAAAAAATTTATGACAAAAACATTAATTGTAGAATTGGGTAGAAGGCGAATAATCCGAACGAGGAGAACGCGACTGTTGACAAAAATCGAAAAATTAACACCACCGGACCACTTTATCCCCAATATTTATTCACGCTTTTCGATTCATCTCTACTTTGCTTGCGTCGAAGAGTTTAAACTATTTTTCACATTACCTCTCAAACACCAACAAAAAAAATTACGATTATTATTATACATTGATTCTTTATACGACCGACGAATTATGAAAAAGAATTACAGTTTTTCGTACATATTTACAAACTTGCCGAATATTCTCACGGGTGTCTTTATTCTCCTTTATATTCTGCGAGAGAACTTCAATAAAGCCAATTACACGACAGATGTTTCGGAGTTAACGGAGTTTTCATGATTTTCATAACGATTCGAGCGACACGCCTAGTCGTTTCTTTCTTTCAATTACCGTTCAACGTTGCACATAATCGTCGTCGCGTAGACAAAGAAATCAATTATCAACACATCACGATAAATTTATGTTTTTAGCTCAAACTCGTCGATCATAAACAGGCAGCACAGACGATCGGTGGAGGAAACTTTGTGACGAGAACTCGATCCATACGAAATGATCTGAACGAGAAGAGAAGAGAAGAGAAGAGAAGAGAAGGTGAGAAAGCCTCGAACCGAAGCCATCGTGCAAAGCGTAGGGGTCACGACGACGAGGCGCGGCTCGATACACCAATTGTTTGAAATAAATCGTGAAATATCGATGTTTTTAAGAATTTTCGAACGAAAAATAGATTTTATTGATCAGCCGGAGTTGCGCAATCAGACGTTCCGTGATTTTAAGCAACATTCTATCGCGTTTGAGATTTTCGACTTTCGTCACCTTCTTTTGTTTTTTTTGCTTATTTTCCGAGCGTTTTTCTCTTTTATTTCAGATTTTAGAAAATATTGCATTATGAGCGCCTTTGTTTTTAATTTTCGGATTTTAGGAAAGATTGTATCGCGTCTGAGATTTTCGATTTTCGTCACCTTCTTCTTTTTTTTTTCTTTTGTTTTCTCAACGTTTTTCTTTTTTATTCGTCGTTAGCTCTTCGATTTAACGAATAAACAGTTTGTTATTAAACAGTTTAACACACTTTTTCGATTTTCAACCTATCAACTCACATTCAATCCCGTTCTTCGCAATGAAATATATGCACACATATATCTATTATCTTTTAAGCGGGCACTGAATAATCACTAAATTCAACATCGTTTCAGCAATTAGTATTGCACGGGGTATTTTCTTTGAAAATATCGACGGTTCACAATCGGTTACATTCTCTTTTAAATATCATTTAACGTTTCGCCAACAACGGACACAATGGATTATAGATTATAAGAAATTGTGCGATAGAAACTTTTCAAGATTTCTCTGTCAGAATTATGTTCTCGGAAAACGTCTTTTCGTCGATTTTGTTATTACTTCCTTCCCTTTCTTCATTTCCCAATTTCGATACACCACAATTTATACGTACATGAAGTAGTAACTCGTTTCAACGAATATAAACGCACGAAAAATCACTTGCAGAGTTACTGGACTATTCGTTGAAGAGCAATTTGTCCGTTCTTCTTTCTTTGTATAATTCCAAATTCCAGAATTAACACAAAAGTATTACAATACCACATCGTTCAAGATTATTATTCATGTGTTTTTAGCAACTGTGATATAAATTCAAAGTATCTAGTGTATTGTTATTATTATTATTATTATTATTAAATTCTCACTCAATATCACTCAGAATAACGCTCAAACGTTAGAAAGGAAATAACTTATCATTATTTTCAAGTTACAATCATAAAATATGATTCACAAAAGAAGAAAGGCTAAGGCCATAGAAAATTTTCAAACACTTCACTTCACTTCATTCCACTGTATCGTTAGATTTTATTTATATTTTTATGTAATAATGAAAGTATAAAATTACAACGTTGCACCACTACACAGATATTTTTCTCTTTGTTGTATTCGTGGAACACGAATCAAATTCAGTTCTTTAAAAAATGTTTATTCACAAAGAAGATGAGGTTTTTATTCATTGTCAATTTACATTCGTTTCTTTCTTCATGATTTTCTATTATTTCAAAAATTATATTTACAAGTCTCGGAGAGGTTTTTAAGAATTTTACAACACTCGTTCGTTTATCCACATTGTATTGCAAGCGATTAACAATTACTTCACTATAAAATATTACACAAAAGGCAGGGAGAAAAAAACGAGACAAAAAAAAAAATAATTAAACAAGCCAACGGATCACCATCGACTTTGAGGAATAGACTTTACAATCTTAAATTTTCGTGCAGTATGCACAGAGGCTCGATAATTCGCCAACCTGATTTTTCACATCATTTATATAAAGACACTTACTTATCGACTCGTAGATATTTAGTGAAAATAATGAGAAAGAAAATTTCGAGTAGAAGACACGCAGTGTAAAATTGTGAAGCTTTGACCGTTATTACGTAGTCAGAATTAAAGCCAAAGCCGTTAACGAGAAGGGAAAAAAAACAATGCAATTTCATTAAAAACTCACGAGCAGCTAGCTTATACGTAATGGCGATCACTGTCGGGTAAAGAACTTCACGATTGAGACATTGCGCTCATTCGTCGCCGTCGCAAGTTTGATTTCCATGCGAAAATTGATGAGAGGATTTCGCCGTGTGCACGCGAAGAGCTCGGCGTCTGAAAGCCGACGAGGCGAACGTTAAGGCGAGGCAGAATCAGTCATTTTGGCCTACGCTATGTGCAGTCCTGGATATCCTACGCGTTTCGATCGAATCGTTTGCGCATTTCATCGTTCGGTTAAACTAGCAAAGAAAAAAAGAAAAAATTCCGAAGATACGGTGTATTTGGAGAAATAAAAAATTATCCTCTGCCGCGGTGAAATATTTGATGAACTTTCAATGATCCGACACCGGCGCTTGGTGTAGGATGAATGAACTGTATCGAAAATCTACCCTTGCCGAAAGTAATTTTTTCTCAACAAAATTCTGATGATGCCTTGATAACATCGGAACGCAATCCGCTGGTTGTGACGAATGTGAGAAAAAAATGGAGGGTTACGGGATAAATTGATAACGTTTATGAAGAGTATTAGATCGCAAAAGGCTGTTAAAATTGAATTTCATTTCTAAATATGAGGTAGTTTTATTTAGAAATTCGGGAATTATTGGGAAGTAATGATTCGGTAGATCAAAGCTGGAAGAGAAAATGTAACTACATCGAATTGTTAGACAAAATACGCTCAAGTGTGTTGTTACAGGTAGGTAAAAGTTGATTCAAGAGTCAAATAGATTTACAGGATTGAAAGTAGAAACTCTACCGATCAATCGAACTGCGAAAGACTCGGGGAAACAAAATCTTTTTTCAGCCAACATCGGTTGCTTTTCACACGCTCACAAGACAAACGGAAACGAAAAAAATAACCGCACTGCTCGATTAATGTTGGAGACCTTCAAGGCGTACGCCTGACGCGCAATATGAAATATTAATATCCGATAATAATTGTAAAACCTACAGCCTCCGTCCGGAAGAAAAATCGGACAAGAAATCGAGTTCGAAGTTCGCAAGATAAGAAATGTAAACACTGAATGTTCCAGCACGGCACAATGGCAACGAAAATATCATCACAATGGTAAACACAAAAATTAAACATCAACAATAGTAAGAACAATAACAACAACAACAACGCGATATCCCGAAGAGAATGATGCGCGTCTTATTCACCAAGTAATTCGTCACAATCCTGGCTTTGGTAAACGTTCGAAAGAATGAGGTTGAAGTTAGTGACTTTAACGTAACGAAACATCGAGAAAGAAACACAAATGCCTATTTTGCAGGCTTGGAATGACTTTGATGACGTTGAATTTGCAAAAATATAAGTATATTATTATGCTTTCTAGCGGTTCGTCGAATTTCAGACCGTGCCCCGGAGTTGCGAAACGGTAACGATTTTTACCGAAAAATGCATCGTTACACGAACGTCGCGAACTCGAGCCTCGTTATTCGGAACGTTAAGGGGGGAATCTTTAAAGGAATGACACGTTGTCGATTATCACTGGTAGGTGTGGTAAGTTTAGAGAATAAAATTCAGATTTCAGTCTACCAGTGTTACTTTACGTGAGTCGGTAGCAGGCAGTAAGGAAGGAAAGAAGGAAGGCAAAAAAACGGGAAGCAGTCGATAGTTGGTCAGCAACTGCGATTCGTTGTCTGTTGTAACAGTAGCGATGAAACGGAACGTCAAACAGCCGTAGGGTACAAATGACGACATTGAAAATAATACATGAAAGATCGTCGAAAATAATGCCCGTAAAACGAAGCGTGGTGGGATATATAAATAATTTCCCAATTACTGCGGTAGAAAATCTCGCACCTTTACACAACTCTACGAGTCTAAACTCTGCATCACGGACCTCGGAGGCGAGAAAACCGCCTCGGAATTTCTCGGACAGCAGGCGAGGCCGTCGAGGAATCGAAATCACACTAGGTAGGTAGGTGTATTAAGCACGAACGAACGAACGAAGAAGCGTCACTACTACTCGACGTGATCACTGCCGCGTTATATTGTTTATCATTCACTCGCGAAACTGTATTGCATATCGACCGATCTCGTTGCTACAGAACAAACGCGAATTCTTGTCTCTCGCGTAGGTTAGAATTCATCCCAAGTTTTCCGTTCGGGGAAACGCGGAGCGGGAAGAAGAAGCGGTCAATAGCTTGGCGGTCGACACGTGGAGGCAGGCAGGCAGGCAGGCAGCAGTCTTAGAGGCTTCGAACACAAAATGGACGACCTGGCAAGCACGCGGGGGCCGAGCGAGCGTTCGTCGCACAAACCCGCCGCTAGGTTAGGTTCCACGATGCTCCTGTGCCGGGTGACAGCGAGTCGGACGCGTCGGTTTCCTGGATAATAACCGATACACCTCTGCGTGTTTATAGATTCTTTTTCCTCCTTATCTTTTTCTCCTTCTTTCTCCTCTATCATCCCCCTTAACCGCACGGAATTAGTACTCTGCTAGCGCGGCGTGACTTTAGCCCTTGCAGCAGTCGTGCGAGCCGTGGCCGGCACACAGGCGCAACGCGTTGGCGCGCGCGCGTACCTGTGTGTGTGTGTGTGCGTGTGTATGTGTGCGTGCGCGCGCGTCCATGTCGTGTGCAATTGCCTCGGTGTAAGAACGTCTCACCGCCGTCGGGTCGACGGGTAAAGGAGGGCGGAGGGGGGGGTTGCGCTGCGTCTCGTATTCTACTCTCTGCTTGCTGCCTGTACGCTCACCTACGTATGTGTATGCATGCATGCATACGCCTCGCCTTCTGCGTGTGCGAAAGAACGAACGGTACAGCTGTACAGGAGCTCTCTGCCCATACAGCAGAATTCAACGGGTAGAGAGTAGCTCGACTCTCGGGTGCCGCACAACAGGTCGCGGCGGTCACCATTAAATTTAGGAACAGAAACGCGCAATAACTTTTCTTTTCACCTTTCGCATTATGTCTTTACTTTTTTTTTATTGTTCATCCCTTCTTTATTTTCTTTTCTCATTTTCTTTTTTTCGCATTCTACTCGAATTACCTATTCCGGGATAAAAAGATGAACCCGACCGGCCGACGGATGACAATCGAGTTTTCAAATACTTGCGGATGTTTTATGGGAAGATGATGGAATTGAAAATTGGAGAGATCGCGAAACGCATCCAACTGATTCGCGGGCTTTATTCGATTACACTTCTTTCTAACCTGGTGACAGATGCGTCACAACAACTTTGGAATAAAGGACGCCTGGCCCCTATCTGTGACACTTATTAACGAACCATCGTGCGGAATCAACGCGATAAGAGCTGTGTTCCTCTTATCAAAATTTATCTTAGTAACGGAGGTTTTCTCACTTAATTTCGTATCACTTGAAATATAGATAATCCTGAATGACTCACTCGGCTACTCTCGTGCAAAATTTACGCAGCCGGTGTTTGACCCTCTCGGACACTGATTTCCAATACTGAAAATTATCATGGGATAGAATTTAAAGATACATTTCATCGTCACGTCGATAATTCATATCACAAAATTCCGATAAATACGGAGCTGCAATTTCGAGACCAACAGCTAACACCTATTTGCAGCAAAAAGTAAAGTACGCAAGGCTAATGGAACGAAGTGAGATAAAAGAAAACAACTTTTAACGGACTTGTTCTTCTATATACTATAGGTGCTAACGTAATGCGCGCCAATTTTCAGCAGTTTTGGAATAAATTTGCCATTTAATGAAACCATTTTTTTCCTACAGGGATATTCCGAGGGAGATATGTAATGTAATTGTAGCGAAGCGAAGAGGGTTTTCTACAGATGAATCTCGGGAAGTGTCGAGTCCAATTCATGTTCCACGATTTTTCCCCATTCCGAATATCCGAGTCCACGCTTAAATCACATGTAACGCAACGATACTATTGATCGCTAATTCCACCTGATTCGAATGAATGTAACTCATTTAGCTTTGAAAAAGTTCGGTAACGTGGCGATTGATCATTGCTTTAATCCCTGCAGTCCTGTTGTAAGTTTATTTCAAGCATTCATTATGTGTGGTGAACTTCACAAACTTGCTTGTGATAATTGCGATCTTTTTCCGTACATTACATATTACTTACAGCTAGACAGTGTTGTTTAACGACCATACGGGGAAAAAAACCTAAATTACCAAGGCTATCGAGGAGCTCTGGCGAGCAACTCATATTGCTGTAAGGCTATTGCGGTTAAGGAGTGGACGTAAATTATTTGGAAAAGATACGAAGTAACTGATTTTCCTAAATTGCTAATTACGTACCGAAACGCGTTCGACACGTCTCTCTCGTAGAGAAGAGGAGTACGTTTATAGAAGTAAAAACAAATAGAATTGCATCGAAACTTTGAATGACAGTTTTCAACCGAAATCAATTAGTACGGGCATAATACGAACGTTATTCCGTTATACGTATACAGTGAGTGTCGGCGAATCGGGCCAAGTCGACGTGACTCTGTGCCTTGCACTAACCGCTGTGGATTGCCTCCCCCTCTCATGAGTGTCAGCGGCCCGATTCGTCGAATCTTTACGGTATAAAAATTTGCCCGTATTACGTCTATTTTGTTTTGGGAATGTAACGGTAGCACGATCAGTCGAAACGTCGTATCAAGTATTATTCTCAGAAATTCCATTTGAATGATAAAATACAGCATTCGAAACAGTCGGTCGACCTTCGCGGCATACACCGCGTCAGGTATGTATGTATCCATGATGTAGGTACACACGTGATACATATACGTAGCAAATGTTGCTTGCTTTGCTTATATAATACGACCGAAGGAGTCGAAACAAAAAGAAATTCGGGTAAAATAAATCGTACAGACTGCCTTTCTACGAAAGGCACGGATTTGTGTGCATATAATTGGGAATAACAATGCCTGCAAAACGGACGAACATGTAGTTACACGTATGAGATGTTCAAGTTCAACCAGCGAAATTGGATGAAATAGGATATATATAATTTATTAATAGACATCTATTTCAGGACAGTTTGAACCTGTTCCAAAATACCTCGTAGGAACACTGCGTAGGAAACCATTACGCGGCACGGATCTTGATCTAAACAGAGAACGTATATACAATATATACACATGTACATACGTGCGTGCCTGCATGCATAGGAAGGATGAAAAAATCCACGGTTTAAACCGAATTTCCTCCTCAACGATTCTCGACGAATATTAAAAACCTGAGAGATGATCCGGCGTTCATACGCGTTCGTATGCGCTCGTGCTCTTAAGCTGGCGTGTGTGGGTGTATTTTTATCGCGTACCGCTTGCGTGCGCGAATCATACGCGTGTGTGTGAGTATTATATGTACGTATTGATAGGTATACATAAGTATTGAGGTATCGGTAAAGCTTATATCACGCGGGGAAGACTTGGAACGGCATTTATATTTTCACCTTATGACGGTAGTTCCGGAATTCCAGTAGTAGCCGTCGCCGCCACCACACGTAGAAATCACTTAAAAATAAGCCACGGTAAACAAAGCGACGGCGCAGGCGAAGGCAAAGGTTTCAAAGTGTTTCCGAGTAGCCTTGCAGGAGTTGCACACAGTGTAAAAGGAACCACAGGCACAGGACGCGTTAAAGTCGTCGAAGAATATAATAACCACAGTCTAGTAGCACCGTTGAGAGTTCAGTTCGGTTGGTTCGGTTCGGCAGAAAGCTGCGACGAACCAACCAACTATACTACACAACACCGGTTAACAACTCGGCGGCTGTTTCTTTCTCTTTTTCACGACGGGTTAGCCTTCTTCGGCCTCTTACCCGAGAGCGCGAGATTTTCGCGATTTCCAGGGTGTTCCCGAGGAAGGTGCCCGAAGTTGGGGTCGGGTTGTTTTCAGGGCCGCCAGGTTAACGTCACGCATACACCGACACAACCACACAACCATGGATGGACGGATAAACGGACGGAGGTATGGATAGACGGGCAGCACACCGAACGACCTACGGCCAGGGGCGAGGGAAAAACAGGACGGCGGGGGGAGCATCAGCGTGGTGGAACGAGGAGAGACGGAGGGGAGTTACGCCAGGCTGGCCCGACGGAAGAACGAACGGCAACGTCGCGCTTACATGGCAACGCCGCGCAAGCTCTTGCGGACGTCGTACCACATGGAAAGAGAGGGGGCGAATGGGAGGGCTGGGGTGGGGAGAAAGAGAGAGAGAGAGAGAGAATAGACCACACGCACATGGGTGCGTGCCTGCCGAGGCTTCGTCGAAGAGAGCGGAGTGAGAAAAAGAAAGAGAGAAGGAGGAGAGAGAGAGAGAAAGCGATAGAGAGAGATAGCGGATAACTATAGTCCGGCTGAACACAGAGGGACAAGACAGAGAGGGAGAGTGAGAGAGAAGAAGGCGCGCGCATACAGCGTACGAGAGACGCAGAGAAGCGACGAGAGACGAACGACCGAGAGGTGCGGGAAGCAGGGTGCGGATCCCGTTCTGCCGACCGAGAGAAACGTGGATCGAGCCCGATAGGACACGATGCCTTGCGTTGTGTCTGTATCATGAAAGTACGTGTGTGCGCAGGCGGGCAACTCGTGGGCGTTGGGGGGTGGACAGCTTGGGCCTTGAACTCCTTAATTTTACCTCCGTTCGAGATTCGAAACTCGAAAGGCTCGATAGGCCCGAGTCCTGACTTCGTCGTCGTCGTGGACTGCGGTAAGAAGTGCGTAGCTGAGTACGACTCGGGCTTTTATGCTGCTGCGTATCGCCCTCTCTCTCTCTCGGTCGCTCGTTCGCTCGCCAGTTTTCATTTCCGCAACGAATCGTGACCTACGCGCTCTACGTTTTTGACCACGCTACGGACAATGGGAATTGGGAACTCAGTAGTCGTGTTTTGTTGTTTCAGCGTCGTCCGCGGCGCCTACTGTAATTCAACTTTATCTTTGGCGCCGTGAACGTAGCCGAACGTGTGTACTGTGGGGAGTTATGAGACTGGTTAATCGTACGGACACTTTAATTTTAATTAATTACTCTTTAACTACTCGTCTCAAACAGAAAATTCTAGTTTCTTATAAATCGGACGTTCGCCTCATTTATTATTGTCGTCAACAAAATACATTCTATCAAGACTTTCACATCGGTATTCAAGTTCTACGGCAACTAATAAATTTAAAATTGAAAAGTCAAAATCTGAATTTCAATGATAACTTGGGCAGTTCTTACCGACCGAGTAGAATGTCACTTATTCTTACTATTAGAGCTTGCGCGTCACTGGCGTTAAAATATTGCTAGATAATGCAATTATGCACTTAACGCGGAATAAGAACATCCCGAAACCTCATTGTTTCATGCGAAACTAATGCCAGAAAATTAAAATTTTTCTTGTACGTTTGTGTTCGGCACTGCACTTAGGTAGAACTAATCGTAAGCTGGCCGCGACTGTTTCAGGTCAACGATGCATAGATTTTAACAATGGCTGAAACAAGTGACTGAACCACTGAACGCGGTCGGTAGACTAAGTACATAACATCGTCTAATAGAAGTCGCAGAACGAACTTTTCAGGCGGAAACTTACAATTTCCGAATATTTTGAAATTCCACGTTACGTCGCTCGTGAAAAAAAATCACTGAACTCCGTATTATTAATAGTTCCGTACCACGATTTGACTAAAGCTGTGTTATCGTCGCGGAAATTGTTCTACGAGGAAAATCTTGCTCTCAAATAGCAACAAGTTCATGCGGACAAGTTTTCCGCTGCGTATAAACGCAGTATTGTTATTTGTTACACATGTATGCACATCGGTACAAATCCACGTCCTGCACTTTGTCCTCGATAGAAATTTTGGGTCTGCGTCGCAGCATTGGTTACGGTCTGGTCGACAACCTAGCAGAGCAAGATCAAAGACTTTGAAATAGTAAACAAGTAGGCTGGTTGCTTGGTTGTCGATGCGGGCGAGTGCTCGTGCGTGTGCGGATGCGTACACGCGTGTGCGTGTCGTGAGGGGGCGGGGAGGGAGAGAAGAGAGAGAAAGATATAGTTTCTGAAATGCCGGAGACCCCAGGCACCGCAGTCACTAGCCACCGACACAATGCCGTTCCTATAGAGCAGAGTTGGACAGTCACTACATCGCGTCGCGTGCATCGCATCCGTTGCAACGACTTGGTATTTTCTCTTCGTTCCATGCTCATACGTTGTCTCGTCTCATTCTTTTCGTTTACTTTCTCACTTTATCTGGAAGTTGATAAATAACATTTGACTATACGTATGCCTGTATGCTGCGTATCGTGGACAGTATCCGTCACAGATATAGCAGCGCTGTGTCTGCCTGTCGCCCAAGACCATGGACGAACACCTCATAAGACGGTGCAGGTGCTACTGGGGCATACTTGGTTTAAAAATAGCTCAAGATGTTTGTATGTGTCTAGTATACTTGCATCTAGTGAGCTTCGTTATTGGCCAGACTGTGTCGACTTATACGAATGACATTCCAAGCGACGGCATGAGCGCAAATGAAGCATGCGTTGTGTCTGACTCACCGCTATTTGCTCTCTTCCTCGTTTCATTCACGAACCGACCAACGAGTTATCCGAAGTAAAGCCCCCTGCAGCAGTCGAGTCACGTGGTTATTTTCCACATGTTGTGTGTGTACACTGGTTTCCCTTTTTGGCATCCCCGTATACGCAACGAAGCGAATATTTCGTTGCAACGTACCTATGTATGTATACGCATATGTATACGTACGTCTGTCCAAATCGCAATCAAAATATACCCACAGAACTTTTTGACTTGTGCCAATCCTCCGCGGCTTACGACCTCGGCATCAAATTGTATTGATCGAATGACACTTTACGGGTACCACGCAGAACTTTGGTATAAAAAATTAAACATTACCGAGATCATAGTAGGACAAATGAAATATAATTTGACGGAACTAAGGCCATTCGGCACCATATGTATGTGTATAAATTAAGAGCAAGTCGGTGTAAGTGTAACTTTCAGTACTGCCTGTCTATTTTGATCTTTGAGGCGAATGACGGAAGGTCGACTTGAAATTGAATGACTTACTTCAATCCTTAGCCATTTTCATGATAGCTCTCATCGCGTATGTAACCAATGTGTACAAAAATTCTTTTCGAATTGTTATCGTGAAGTTTCCCCGCAAATGGATGCTGCATATCGCCTGCGCATTCGCCGCTGCAAAGAGAAGGGGATACGGTGATCATTGCGCAAGTGAGTTGAACTGAACGGTGTCTCAGCAGTCAGAGCGAGCGTACAAATGTTCGACGATGGCTTGTTCGCATTTGAATTTAACTCATAGCCATCGTGACGTGACCCGGCTCTCCGCTAAGCCGACAGTCGACACGAATGCCCTTCTGCGCGTCCCGAATTCGTGGATTGCAGCGTGTACCCGCATACGTGCTTTTAGGGCCGGGATGCCCTTTATCGATGTGTGTATGCGACGGTCCGAGAACAGGTTAAGCCTGTGAACCGCCTTATCCCCACCTTCTCTTGCACGAATCTGCCGAAGGAACGTTGGCGGGTCACGGTACAGAGACGGAGAGAGACGCGAGAAGACAGACACGCTAAACGTAAATGCATTCGACGAAGGATGTGTATCGAATAGTATGTGGATATACGAATGCATACGGATCCTGTATAGTATTCGTTTCTGCACAGGAGAGGCTATAGAAGCACTTTGACCGCCGTTTCTTATCCCCTTATTTTCTGGCTACACCAGGAATTCTACCACCTGCGTTCAGAAAATCATGCATGGTTTACGCGCTTTTCCATGCCCGTGTTCTGTACACAAAGTACACGTTTCTATGATTGTGGGGTGAGTCGGTGAATGAGCATGCGCGGGATACAGAAAAAAAACCACTTTTAACTCCTAGGACTTAAAATTGGTCTTTTCCGTCCTGCACGCATGCGGTGTCGCGAACAAATCTGATATTACGCGACCCTAACCTCAATTTCGTGCTTCGTGAAAAAACACCAAACGTACTCTTGGTAGATAAAGAATTGGCTTGCACAAGGAGACTCTCCTTCGGCTCGTATGCGGCTGACCTGTGACTCATGTTGCAAACTTACATTCAGCCTGAAAAGACCGAGTTTGCCTCCTTGTTAAACAATATACTATTATGATCTCAAATACACATTTTACTCATACTTAAAATCAATGTCCACAGATATAAGTATATTTATAAATGGAATTAACCTGGGTACGAAATTATCAACTTGAACCCAAATAGATATTATAGATAACGTCTGAAATATCCGCTATTCCTCGATCGGTCTAATTTTCGAAGGAGACTATGAATATTTAGAGACCTCGAGCAATGGCACATCGTTGATAAGAGTCAATATCGCGATAATCGTAATCAGGTAGAAGAACACTGCGGGAATTCACAAAAGTTACTGATTATTCACGAGTTTGAGGAACATTTTTTTAAAGTTTAAGAGTTTCGTTAAGCTCATTTTCAGCGAATACCCGAGTTATCGTTCAGCACTCACATCTAGATCGATGAAACATGATTTTGCAACGGTGGCCTTCGACCTAAGGAGAATATTAAGTGAATTGTTGTAATGGAGTACGATAAACATGAGATACTCTAATAGAAAAGAGGACATTATTACTATAACGGTAAGGTGTACGAGCCTAGTGTACGTATACACCTGTAAAAGGTGGGAATAACTTTATAGCCATTGCGCCGAGTCTCGACGCACGCGGCGTCGTGCCTCATTCCATTATGGCTCCTCTCCCTAATTCCTGCAGCAGGAGTACACAGACCTTGGTCCGTGGAATAGGTGCATAGCATAAGCTGCAGCAAAGGCACAACGAAACAACGGCTAGCGGTGTTGGCGTGGTTAAGGAGGCCCCGAAATGGTATGGACCCTCATTGGCGTAGGAGTGACGGCGTCGCGCAGAAATTTACGACAATTGTACGTTCCGAACATTCATCAATTGCAACAATCTGGAATATAAAAATCGTCAATGATTTTCAGGCGCCGGTTTAATGCCGGATTCTCTGTTCTTCGTGTTTTTTAATATTTCGTCATCATCGTTGGACCGGATCCTCACTTGGTTCCGAAAGGACAAGAGAAGCGCCACATGCTTTGGATGGTTCGCAAATGCGAGTTGACAAGGCGTCGGTAGATAATGGCGGGCTAAAATAACAATAGCGTCGATTACTTGATGGCGAATGGGTGTGGCTGCGCCATTGAGTCGTTACACACAGTGTAGAAGGTGGAAGAGGGACGGAGACATCGTTGCGAGATGTAGGCGAGCGGCGGCGCCGAGGGGCTCAGGAGGATGAACCACCTTAAAGGGGATAGATAGTACACCCAGAAAATAATCAATATACGGCTCTCTTCGCGTACACAAAATCTCGGCTGCGTACCTACGCAAATTCTTTAGCCTGCTTGCCGACGCTCAATGTTACTTGTATTATATGCATACGTCCAAGTATTTCATTCAAAGAGGACCGCAAGCTGGGAACATACGTTTTCGGTAAACCCCATCAGTGCATATATATTTTGCTGAACAAAGGTCCGTATTTTACTCGCCATGGGAAAGAAAATATTAATAATAACAGGTCGAAATTATTTGACCTGTACGAACTTCGCGATGAACGTATTGTTGTTATAAATCTCCAAAAATTTTCGTAATTATGTAAATCTGTATACTATTTTTTGAAACATACTTTTATTATCTACAACGAATTACAATTCGCACGCCGTTTGTATACCGTGAAAAATGTAATCTCTTGAACAAGTATATGTGTTCGTCTGGCATGTACATACGAGTTGGCTTATTGAATATTTAATCGCCTAAAATAAGATTTACACAGTTATATGAGCTTTGCTTACAATAAGATTTCGTAAACTACAACTCAACCTCCGACTGTATGCTTCAAATTTTCGGTACACCATTTCGTGAGTGGTAGATTTTCAGTTCTCTGAGATGATACATCCACTGTTAAATTGAACGGAATTGGCCGGCTGAAATCAGCTATTCCGAACATTCGCTGCAGAGCGTCAAGTGCTGCAATATTTTTTGCCACTTGTACAGTTTCGCCGGTACCTTTAAAAATTGCAAAACTTTATTAAAACTTTTTCTTATACAATACCACGATACATTTTAAAGCCCCCGATTTTTTTTAATCGCAAAGAATTCCGAAATTGCAGACGCGGGAAGATAGGAGTCCAAAATATCGGCTTGAGATCCTAGACAATTTATAAATCTTTTCCAGCTAATACAACAGGTCATCAAAGGATTAATGCTAATTCCAAAGATGGTTGAATATGTACACATATTTTTAACTATTTTTATGAACACCTGAGGAAATATTCAACTCAAACTACAGGGGCCAGTATTCGATACCGATTTTCTCTCCTTTACCAGTTTATATATATATTTTCCAACTAAGTTGATATCTAAAACTATTATGACAAGTACAAATGTAGAAAAAACAGTAGTAGGGGTACAGAACTCTCTCAGCCAAAGAAATATAGAAAAACGGCGTAGAGAACAATGGGCTAGATAGAGGTTTCAAAATGTGTCGAGAAATAAAGTGGATCATGATAGTGAATACAAAAAATGAAGGGTGCATGGAGAGGAGAATGAAACATTGTATAACACTTTGGAATGTAGAGGACTTAGAGAAGTATTGGAAGAAAACGTCAGGTTGGATAGATGAAATAAAAAATACAGATACAAACAATGAAGAATTGTTACATCGGTATGTAGACAATTTGAAAAACCTCTATGGAGGAGACAGAAATGAGAAGAAAATGGAAGATACGCACTAATACTACTAATATTTATTTTCTGACTTACCTATACCGAGAAACTGCTGATCAGAATAAACTGCAACTTGGTAAGCAGCTAGAATTGTGTTTACTCCAGTTTGAGCAGTGAGACGAAAATCTGCAGAACCTCTTTTTTCTCTATTCAGAATAGCATCTAGTGTTTGAAACGGATGGCTAGGAGTCCAGATTGACAATATTTCTTTATCAGAAAGCGTAGCTATCAAAAAGTCACGCACAAAAAAGCTTGTGTGAACTACGTCATTGCTGCGAGCTAATGCTGCTACTAATGCAAAGAACGTATTCACTAAGGTTTCCTGCCGCACAGGATGGTCCTGTGGCAATAGAAAGGAAAATTTATTACACATCATCAATTATAAGTCAAAAAAAGATAAAATAAATTAATATAAATTACTTACCTCGCTTAATATAATATCTTTAGTTCCAATCTGTACAGAAACCTTAGCCACAATCTCCTCGCTTAAAAGATAATCCTTCAGTTTCCTAAAATTTTTACAGTAAACGGATTAAATACTGTATCTGTCAGTTTTGCAAATGAAAATAAAGCTGAAGCTAGCAGCAAAACATGCTAAACTTTTTTTGAATAGGACAAACACAGTGAAAATGATAAACTTTTCATGAGATTTGATGAAATTTCGAATATTGAATTTCCTGCCTTCTTTTGAAAAATGATATCATATTCATCTGTTGTCACTGATTGCTAGCTTTAGATTCATCAAATGACAGAGGAAATAATTCTCGCTTGCCAGTAAAAAATGATGATTGATAAATCTTAGGAGTAGATAACCATTTTATCTATGTTTTATATAGATTGATATTAAGAAATTGTCTCAATGCAAAGAGGTGACCAAAATCTATGACCATTTTTTGGGCTGCAAACAGCGATGCAATTTTGTTCTATACTTTCTTTCATAGATTCATCTGATCTAGATCTAATCTAGACTGATCTTTGTCTTTCATGCTCGACATCATAGTAATCATGGTATCTCTCCATCGACCAGCCCCATTTACTTAGCACTGAATATTTGGATTCGTTCAGAATATTACAAACATAAATAAACCCTACCATATTTTATACAATATATGTTTATATCCTTACAAAATGCCTTCTTCCGGAAGTCTTGGCAGAGCTTGTCTTAAATAACGCTCAACTATTTCCGATGTTAAGCATTTTCCTTCTACTATGAGATCAGTGTTATCCTTGATGCTTAATTCTGGATTTTCAATGCCAACCTCTCTCTGCTTCTGTTCCTCTTGTGCAACGTAAGACCTATGAGTAAAAGCTTGTTGCAATAGTTCGACATCAAAATTTTCGGACAACCTTTTGTTAAATGCAAATATTTCTGCGTTATAATTCCAATCAAGGAAATTACTTCGCCGCGGCTCAGGCTGTGGTCCTAATTTGGCCTTTCGCTTGTTGATTACACGTAGTGTTGGTGCAACCCATCGTTTTATACCTCGTTCACCTGAATCATGAGATCATTTATTCTCTTTTATAAAATATTATCGAATCATTTAGAGATATATTTTATTCGGAATGCAAACTTCGTGATTGGATCATCATATTAGAAATCTACTTGCTTGTAATGCTTTTTTTCCCAACATATCATCTTATTTGATAACTTGTGGAGTAATCTAGAAGCATATAAGTGCCTACTGTGTTGTTTTTTACAGTTGCTCAAAATAAAAGTCAGTATAAGAATATAATTTGGCATACCTGTGTAGATGACCGAGGTTAATTTTTGTATGCGAATTGCTGCTCTAGCACACGTGCGTAATGAGCTCATTGTATTTGGTAATATATTGTTATACTATTTCGATAACATCAATTTGAGGTTAACTAGATTAGGTTAGGTCATAGTAAACTATTGACTTATATCATAGAGTAAGCGTTTGCCAGAGACCATCCATTCCCTGGCGTAAGTATGATACATGCTCGCTATTTGTGTGTGCCTGGAATACCAGCGCTCTCTTTAACAAAACAGGTGTTTGGAACTAATTTTCAACGGTATGCGCGTATCGATAGTCGTATGCACTGCATTATCTACTGCTTTCGTAGTGTCATATAAGCACAGATCGGTTATTGACGTGATTTACTGTGCAAATCGAAAACGCAAAATCCGTAAGCTAAATACAAAAGCCATGGCACACATTCGCATTATTTGCTGAACTTTAGCAAGTGCGTATGCTACTGCAGGTAGCTTACCCATGCCGTTAACCCCGCGAAAACTGCAGCCGGAGTAATATGAGCGAGATATATACTCGGGATATTCCGTCTCTCTCACTCTGCACTTGATTGGCTGAGAGGAAACATATCGACCAATCAAGTGTAGAGCGAGAAAGATAAGTTATAACGGGCATATAGCTCGTTCTCTCTCACTTTTCTGCAACACTCTGTACATACAAAGCAGGAAGTAGGAGGGAAGGAGACGTAACTCAACCCTGTGTGCCAACAAAAAGTGGGCACGTTATCGGCGCAGAGTCAATAGTACCGATTTCCTCCACTCACCGTGTTCGTGTTTACGGTCGTTCGAAATATACATATGTTGTAAACAAACAACTGCTCGCCGGTCAGTATTCCAGTAACCTCTCCGTAATTACTTTATTCTTGCTCGAAGTTCGGATCCGTACTACTCTACCTCCGCCGCCGATTTTGGTCTTGCACTCGGCCTGCTGCCCCGGCTAGACCACCTTCTCAAGCGTTCGCAATTTTCCTCTCTCTCTCTCTCTCTTTATTTATTCCTTTTTCGTAAGCAGATTTTGACAACAAAGGATTATCTTTTCTTAGTTGTATAGTGTAAATTCGTGAAACACAGCTGTAGAAAAGTGTCTAACTTATAAGCTAGAATAAGACTTACATTATTGATTAATTCGAAAGGGTGCCGAGAGAGCGCTACCTAACAGCTATAAGGATCCCTGGTATTCGGTACGGTCCATGATTGCGTCCGTCAGACTTCGCTTTAATGGTTAACCGAAATTGTTTATGGCCGCCTAAATCTTAGAGCCAGAAAGGTCGTCTGCGTGGTTCCTCCTCAAAATGGCATCGCTGTGTGGAAGGATTCTTCTCCAAGTTTCTCGTCGCTCAATCAACACATCAGTAAGATGTGGTACCAAAGGTAACACAGGAGAACTCATCATTCAAAACTTGAAAAAAAGCACCACGATTTTCCGATTATTCCTATGAAAGTATATTACGTAACGTTCATTTTGAGCAGAGCACTTGTGTGCTTCCGCGTGAAAGAGTATTAGTCCTTAGGATTCTCGTTGAAAATTTGACGTTTAAATATGTTATCCCGTCAGTTCCAGAAATGGCAGATCCCCTGGACCACGCCACTGGTTTGGAAAAAAAAGAGCTACTCGCTCGTGCTGCTGGCAATGATGTACGTACACAGTAGGTTGCAATCAGTATGGTGAAATATCAAATTTTTCATAAAATCGCATCCCAGTTGTGATGACTAAAATTTTCATTCGTTAATTGATTTTTCCGGCAAAGAAATACCTTTCCTTAAGTTAAATACGAATCATCCTTATGCTTCAATAGCTTTCATCATTTGTCACACTTATGTTCGGATCGCATGACAACTTGTAATTGTATTATGAAACTGGTTCATTGTAAATACTTTTATTCAAATATAAGGCTAACCTTTGCTCAAGCTCTTTAAATTCTACTATATTACTATACTATTTGTCATACTGAAAACTTTTAATTTATAAAAATGTTTATCTAATATATTTATATACAAATTGACAGTAAACTTCGAATATTTCCTCCATCATAACATGTACGTTCATTATTTTAATTACGTACAAATGACAGTAGCGCTAAACACATTTATTTTTACATCAGGATCCATTTGACATGAAAGTAATCAAGCGTGGACCAGGAACTAAAGATTGTCCAAATGAGGTACCTAGTGCATTTGACAGCCGACTGGTTGGATGTATTTGCGAAGAGGATGCAACTTCAATAAACTGGATGTGGCTGCACCAAGGTTCCCCTCGTCGTTGCGAATGTGGCCACTGGTTCAAATTGATTGAGAAAACTCCTTTATAAATATAAACGCAGGTTAAGCTAGTCGAATGTTTGAAACATCTACCTAGAATTAATATTATGTTAGAAAATCGAGGAGTTTGGCTTTATTTATCATCCAACTATGCTCCCAATTTTTCCTACCAAGCGATACACAAGTTGCTAAAAATCCAATATTATTACGCGGTAAGTTGCAAAAATATTCAATCACATTTAATTTTGATGTAAATATAATTTAATCGTAAATAAATACGAAATTAGAAGCTGCCCATCACAATTATTATTTAAAGCACTTTGTTTCAATCCTGTGATGGATTCTTGATCAATTAAAACACCTGAAATCAAGACACAAAGTTTCACAAAATCCACTATTGTATTTCATGTGATACATTCCTAACCAGAACTTTACACGCATAGTGTAAGTACATGCATATATATAAATTATGAAGTAAATAACAAAAATAACCCGAAGTCCTAACAATTTCAAATTATTAAATAAAAATGGTATAAAAGTTTTATCACATACCACGAACATCTATTCAATTGTGCCAGTCCAGCTTCGCTCTGTATTAACTACTGTGGGAGTGTTGGCATGCTACAAGAGATATGTGCGGTATGTTATTTATGTATTCAAATTTTCGCAAAAAATCCTTTGCAGCAAGAAACATTTTTCACTCTCACAGGCTTCACAATGCTCAATCCAGGCTAGCCAGATATTAGGGTTCTAAAATTTATGCAAAGAAAAAAAAACGAGCGAATGCTGAAAAACGCCACAATACCCACACTCTACATGCTATTTTGAATAAAAACACGCTAAAACATTTTTATTTTACGAAAAAGTAAAGAAATTGTATAGACTCGTGATATGTAGATTTAATGCCATTTATAATTTCTTTTTCATACCAATTTTGTGGATTGCATATAAAATGTGGCTGTTATTCCCTTTTTTGCTTTTGAGATTCGGCGAGTTGGATATTTGGATGAAACCAACTAGCTAAACTCAAATTCAACAAATAAAAATTGATACAACCTGGTAAACCATTAAAAAAATGTGGATTTGAGAGGGAAATTGTGTGCTTCAGAGTACATTTAGAGGAAGTCTTCATTTTGGATTGCTTATAGGAAAAGGAAAAAAATTGGATACTTCTAGGGGAATCGGGGAACCACTGTGAAATCAGCTGAATTCTGTTTTCGCGCATGTAGAAATCATATTGTGATTGAAAAATGGATGGGTTAAACCATGTATTTTTACATCCAATTCGACTGATAATATAAATATTTTTTAGACAGACACCTCAAATGACTTCACAGGTCAATTTGCTTTCCAAACAAATCATTCATTACTCAACATATTTTTCTGTGTTACGAAATTACAAATCCATAAGTTATATCAAAATGGAGCAATAATTTTAATCTTCCTCGGGTATTTTAGTCCCGTAAGCTTCCTCAAGATCGGGAAAACTACATTTGTCTTTTTGATTAGAACTCTGAGCCATACTGGTGCCAATATTTTCAGAACAATCATTCGCTGTTCCCTGTTCAGGGACTGTTGATTTTTTTTTAATCTGCCCAACCACTGTCACATATGAAGATGGTATCAAACCCACGTTCACACTATCCGTTGCTTTCCACCAACCAGGTGTATCCTTAGGTTGCAGAGATTTTGGTGCTAGCCAAATTTTTTGTCCACATCTTAAACTGAGTTCTTCGCTAGAAGTGGCATTAAAGTCATATGTCGCTGTTGCTGTATACATAGGCTCGTTCTGTTGGAACCATTCTTTTGGATTATCAGCTGAAATACGTAAAGTGAAATAAAAGTATATGCGGGAATATTCTTACTTAATATATGTACAATTTTTGGGACTTGTGAAATTATAAAGTACTCAGCACTTTACTGTGCAACTTACTGTTTATTTTAAGTTCTTTGGCATTATGAACTAATTTATGGACTAAATAAGGAATGGCAAACAACATGCTGAGAAACATGAAAATTGGCCAACTGGAAGATCCCGTTTTCCCTCCATTCATGACTTCAATTGCTGTCTGGCGCCATAACAATTCACTATTTGGATCGTCAGGGCGTAATCCTATGAAATATTAGATTTGTTGCAGTGAATTAAAAATGCTATCACAATCCTATAACTTAGTGATTATCAAAAAAATAAGTAACATAAATCTGGTCAACGATTCAGTAAATGTATCACATAGTTTTATGAATAGTGGCATGAAGAAGCAAGTTTATATATTTACCCAGCATGTACATACTCTTCCAGTACAACCACTTCATAAATCTAATAAGAGCAAATGTATCCAAGAAGTGTCCGAACATGGAGCGTAATCTACCTATGTTGTCTGCTACGCTAAGAATGGCTCTAAACGAGCTTGTCATTGCAAAAAATGTTGATTCAAGCATCATTGTGATAGATGAAAATGTGTGTACCATTGTTTCTATGGATTGGAATGCTGGCCTGGTTCTCTCTTCGGCTAACTGAACAAATCTATGGATAAGCAAGTGGAAGTACAGCAATTAACTAATTGAAGGCGTAAAACACTTGGTAAATGAATTTTTCAAACACAAAATTTCTGTACAACAGGATGTGATATGTTCTCACCGATTCTCTACATCGCCACTAGGCCCGCCAAATTGATTATATGAATTATAACCTGACGTCCCACTGTATCCACCATATCCACCATATGAGCCATAGCCTCCATAGCCTCTGTAATTCATGCCTGTTCCATATCCACTGTAATATGGTAAAGGCAACGATCTGTGATCCCCATACATTGGCTGGTAACTTTGAACAGATCTATTTGTACGGGGTGGCAAAGGTGGGGGATTCCTCTGTTGGAAATTGGACACATTACTGTTGATTGGAAGGCTTGGCTCGCTAAATGAACAAAATAATTTAATAGATGTAATTTGAATAAGAACCAATTAGCAGCAATGCTGATAGAGCAAGAATTAATATAAATAACTACAATTCTGATAATAGACTCGCTCTGCAGAAAATCATTGTATTTAAGAAATGATGTTCCGTAACAAATAGAACATAGAATGTAGTTTGCATATCTCAAGCGTTTACTG
This sequence comes from Neodiprion lecontei, assembly GCF_021901455.1. Classification (NCBI taxonomy): domain Eukaryota; kingdom Metazoa; phylum Arthropoda; class Insecta; order Hymenoptera; family Diprionidae; genus Neodiprion; species Neodiprion lecontei. The sequence goes on from NC_060261.1 coordinate 14,407,847, forward strand.
TAAGAATATTATTGTCTGTTAATAATGTACATGATCAATACTAATTATTCGTCTTCATATGAATTGTTAACCAAAGAAAATGAATGTCTGAATTAGAGAGAACACTGTGTACCTTCTTCCGAGGTCCGGGATGGCTCTAAACTGGTTATTGTTGCAATTACTATGCCCTTGTTGATTCATTTTCACGCGGATTGCTAAATTTTCAGATTAAGCAATTAAAAACAATAGGGATGACGAAGGATACGTACACTAGCAATAACAGTAATAGGATCGGTATAACATCTGATTATTGACTTGATAAAAACCGTCATCGGACCTGTTGTAATTACGATGTTCCCTAGTGTCAAAGGTTAAGGACTTTTCTGGATATCTCCCCACTACAGACGAATGATTTTGACAGACTGAATGGGCTGTTTTCGGTTCAAGAGGTATCTTAGAGCATATACTACTGGAGGTAGCTAGTCATACCGTCAACCTTGCGAAAAGTGTGGCTGTAGTAATGAGAGAGCGAGGTATATATCCCCGGATTAGCCTGGATACTCCATCTCTCTCACGCTACATTTAATTGGCCGAGAGGAAACGTATCGTATAGAGCTAGAACAGGCTGTAAATGGATAAGTGCTCTATCTCACTCCCCCGCCATGAGAGGTATCGTTTCGCGATTGCGTTTTTTTAATTGTGGGAACAAGTGGAAATTTCTTATTTTATGCGCTTTTGTATTGGTAAAGAACTACGAAAATGGGGCAGGTTAACCACTGTTAGGTAGTGTTGATGTGCGTATACTTTAGAATGTCCTACAATAAAGCTCATAGGGCACGAATTTAAAGAATACAATTTTTGTTCAGAGAAGTCGAAGTGTCTAAAGAAAATGCAAGTGCCAAGCCTTCAATAAATATAAATCTAACAAATTGGACACTTCAACGTAAAGATTATATAATGTTTGTTGCCATAAACAACATTCTTTCTGTTCGTGGCTGCCATAACCTCAAAATTCATCGCAGCCATGAATATGTTTATGTCGTGTCCGTGTTTGTTAATATATGTATAAACGAGTAAAACTTGCTTAACGCAGAGTATTCTACTCCGTGGTTAATAGTGTACTTGGTTCACATTTGTTTTGAGACGTTGTTCCAAATCAATCCGACGAATAATTCAAATTTCGCATTCGACCGGGATACTGACTGCGGAGCTCCCAAGCGGTGAAATCAGAAAGTCCCCATGGTCAGATGTATCCGCTTTTGTATACTTACTAGTCTTTCTGAACAATCTATGCTTATCTTTCCTTCACTTTTGTTCTAACCTAAAAATCAGGCTAAATATCTATCACTCCTTGCGCCGTGGAACTTGAAAAACTTCGAACGAATTCCACCATGGCAGAGGCTATGAGGCAAACTATCGTCGAAATGTTGAAGGGGATTGAGAGGTGTTTACAGTCATTCTCACTTTCTTAATTTGTTCAATTCGTTCATATCCGCAACATTGTGTTACCCAACCTCAACATGTCGTATTCAAAGAATTAGTCTCGTTTTTTTTTTTTTTGCGTTTTCAATTGTAGAAAATGTCCGAGTATGCGATAATGTTATAATGACACCAGTTGATTTCAGATACAATCCTGACAATCTTTCCACCCTTGAGAAATATGTTGAAATTCAGTCGAGGGAAAACGCTTATGATCTCGAGGCAAATCTTGCTGTTTTGAAGTTGTATCAGTTGAATCCGCAACGCTTTAGTCAAGATATAACTTGCCAGATATTGCTCAAGGCTTTGACTAATTTTCCTCACACAGACTTCGTTCTTTGTAAATGTCTGTTGACTGAAAAAATTGTAAGTATTGTAATTATTCTTCTAATTAATCACTTATAAATCAAGGGAGTACCTTTTTACTCCACAATTTTTATACCTTACAAATAATATCAAATTGTTATTCGACTTACTAATTTATACGAAATTATACAATGGTTTCGCGTTAGGAAAGTTGACAACCCAAAGGGGTTTTGTATTATCCCCCAGTCTGCACTTAAAATTTTATATTCCAAGACAGAATCCCTTGCTATCTTCGCAGAAGTTAGCAAGTCCTACAACATCTTTTATTTGTAAAATAGATTTACAGAAAAGAGGCAAAAGGAAGACAGATTTGTAAAATTTTGCAATTGCAGATGCAAGAAGAACCAATCAACCAGATCATGTATTTGGGAGATATTTTGGAACAATGTGATTTCCAACATTTTTGGGACAGAGTTTTATCTATGCCAGAACTGTGCAACAGAATAGTTGGGTTTCAGGACTCCGTCCGCAAATTCGTCTGCCATGTCGTAGGAATTACTTTCCAAACTATCGACAAAGGTCTGCTTGCCCAGCTACTTGGTGGTATCGATGGTGCGTTCCTTTCATATATATACTTTTTGCAATAAAGTAACTGTGTCACAGAGTTTTTAATTTTCTTTGTTACGGTGGGTAATATTTTTTGTAAAATTTGGATGAGCAATGAATCAAAAGTAACATGTATTAGTCTAAAATCTTTCAAATCATTTCATCATTTCAAACAATGAGATATGCTAAAATCCGTACCTTTATTTAATAAAACAAAATGAATCACCAGAACTAGTCCACAAGTTTTTTAAGATTCAATCTAAAATCTCCAAATTTCAATCTAAATGTACAATTATGTAAGTCTTCCGATATCTGGTTTTGTTCAATAATTAAAAAAAAAAAATGCTTAGTTGTTTTCAAGGATGATATAAATTGTATCCTTTTGCCAGTCTAATTGTAAGTTACATTCCATTATTATTCACATAGAGTTGAAAAAATTTTTGACACAACTGCTTCACACAAATAAGTGGTTTATTCACTCAAGGGAATGCTGAACTGTTTGATTCAGCTATTCATGTGTCATTGTTGGTAATAATATAATAATCGCAAACTCACTGTGTAGGAGTAAAGAATAACTCATCAGTCAAGCTTCCTCTCAAGATATGTATTATATTTTGTAACGTTTGTTTTTTTCAAACCTCATCAGATTCCACCTTGAAACACTGGGTCAAGAAATACGGATGGAAAGAAGAATCTAAGAATGTGATTTTTATTGCGAATCAAGATGAAAACATCAAGACCAAAAATATTACCGAAAAAATCGACTTCGAAAATGTTGCTGGACTCATGGCTGCATGTCTGTAAGCTACATCTGGAGTGTTTGAAATAAATTTGATATCAAATAAAATTCGATCTTGATATTCGTTATTATTACCACTATGCGGTACCTTGATTTCTATTTTTAAGCTGTTACACTTGGGGGAAAAAATGTTATCAGTCAATTAAGGGGGGACCTGGTTCAGAAGGTTCAAAAAATGTTGTTTCTTTTATTGTCTAAATCGATAGATAAATTCAAGAATATATGCCCAAAGTTACAGATGCCAATTCAAAGTATTTTCGGGTATACGAAGCCCAACATAAAGGGGTGTCGAGCAAGTGTGTGCGTGCTCGACCTTCTTTACATCAGCAATGGCGTTTCCAAAACTCGCAGGTATTTTGAAAGCACATACGTACAGTGACGATTACCTTATTACAAAAAGTGAGTGCGTGGAACACGTACAATAATGAAGAAAGAGAAGTTTGGTGTTAAGAAGCGGCTGACTGAGGGTATCATAAAACAGCTCACAATTTATTGTGGTTTTGTACTTAAAAGAAATATTGATTTTGTCCACGAAATGAACAAAGCTGTAATGACAACGCTGGATCATTATTGCTTCACAAACAAATCCCCTCAACACGAGAACTGTCCAACAGGCATCGTTAGATAGTATGAATGGTGCAAAGCTGAATGCAAGAATCAACTATGATCTTTGAAAAATTCTGCTCGATCAATTGTTGAAAAAACGTAGAAGCACATTCGCCCGATTTGTGAAGAACTATGAAATGATGACCTTCTAACGATATACTTAGGCGATATACGCAACATTGAAACGAGTCGTTCAACTCAACAATCTGGCTCATGAATCTGAAATACCTGCATTCCGACCAAAAAAACGTTGAAATTGCCGCCTATTTGGCTGCAGGCATATTCAGCGAAGGGTATTCAGCGATTTTGAATACCATGCAGTTGGTGGATTTGAACATTGACTAGCAATGCAAAATGTTTGCTGATACCGCTGAAGTGTAACAGATCAATAGAGAGAAGAGGTACTAGTTACTTGGCACCATGGGGCTCGTAGACTCGAACTATGCATCAGAATGAGATGTTTGAGGAAGCAGGACTACTATATGGACCAGGAACAGCTGATTAGCCAATCATTAGCGTAAGAAACCAAAAATTGATATTTTTTCCAATTAAAAACTTTAATGCGTGTTTTCTCAAGTTATAATTTTTTCAACTTTGCTGAATTGGTAGGTGCGATAGCAAAAAAATCAAGCGACCTATCGACTCATACCTAAGTTTGTTCTATTTAGTATTGAATTCTTTTCTAAATGAACTAACAAAATTATTAAAAAAGTATTTTTAAATAAATTTTTCCTATTATCGTGCGCAAAGTTCGGTTTTACGCACGCATTTGCGTTCGCAAAGTGCCACTTTCCCATACGCTGAGAAGAGCGTACAGGAATGTAGCTGAGCGCGCGGGAATGTATAAGAATGTACGCGTGGTACCGAGGCGTACCTATGTTATTACATTATGTACATTCGCTTGTGCGAACGCCGCTGGTTCGAGCGCCGGTTTATTTACATCCCACCGTTTTTATCTTCTTTGAAAGACCTGTCGAAAGGTGCATTCTACGTTCTGCATTTCTTTAATACGGACAACAAACGCGAAAGTTATCAGTCGCCTCGCATACGCTCTTTCGAAAGAACACTGTCAAGTGAGAGTTGATAAAAATGAATAGTGTACAAAGTTCGTGTATAAATATATACCGTGTAAATTTGACATTCTGTTTAAATTTAGTAAATTTATATTAGTTTTTCAATTTACTTCCTTGTGGTCGGGGGGGCTTTGCCCTCTAATAATTACAGGTATATGGGTCGAACTTTGCGCAACTTAATAGGAAAAATAGTATACAATACTCGTATGCTGCGTAGGTGTACCCACACTTGCTCTTGTGACAAACTCCGCTTGTGCGGAAATCACCTACTTTGCGTACTCGTATCGTAATATATTAGTACAGCACGTCGAAGTGATCTTTTGAAAAAACACATTTTTTATCAAACCTCAAAAAAGTTATGATTTTGTTATGTCTGGCGTATCGCCACATGTCTCCCTCATCTCGTTAGTCTCCCACGATCCTTACAGTAACCTTATCATCTCATTCCTGTCCTCCTATTTCCATTCTGGCCGACTCCACTCACTTTTTGCCGACTGTGCTAATTTTATTCTCCACCATTCTGAATCTGCGTACCTTGTACTCCTGCTCTTTACCTCGGTACCATTCCTATTCCAGCGTTCGAGACGATCAAGTCTATTTCTACACTCAACAATCTCACGTATAACTTTTTTTTACCGATATTGTGAACTACACACGCCGTTTAAACTAATCCACAAATTCGTTAAACAAATATATAGTTGATATCTCAAGTATCCAAACGGTTATTCAACCCTTATCTCAAGTTCTGGTTGTCCCCGGACGTAAAGGCGATGGTTAACCAGTTTGTCCCTTATCGCTCGGGAATAAACGATGACCGCGGACGTAACAATTTCATGATTATTTCAACTTTTTCTTAGTTCATTTAGAAGAAAAATATATAATAATTGGACATATTTTGTGTTTGTTTTTGTTTCAGACAGTTGTTTTTTTCCCTTGCAAAAAAACCTCGATAAAAGTTTTTTTTTGACCTGCTAAACCAGGATCCGTCCTTAGAGATAAAAGCTTGTTTTGCAATTTTTTTAATTTTACATTCAATACTTGATAACATAAAGCTTTATCAAAACAAAATCATGCTTTGGGAAAATAAAAACTTAACATAAATATTGCCTACTCATGTAAATCTACAATGTGTATTTTCACTTTAAGTGAAACTCTTAATTTAAGAGTCTTAAAGAATTACAATATAAACCTATTGTTGACAATCAATGGAATGATATACCATCTCCAACTTTGAATGATTATGATAAGAAATTAAATATTTTAATATATTAATGTGCGATTAGTCAATTTCAGTTCAATAAGTTATTTAAAATCTTAATTAATGATTTTCATCTTAGATTGATCAATTTGATTGTAAATAAATATATAATTGGGAAGTTTTTTGGGTATCTACCAAAATTACAGTATTTTTAACGTCGTCTTGCTGTGAAAATTGACTAGATTGCATCAGCGAAAAGTTGGGTATTATATTTAAAAAGAAAAAAAAAAAAAGAAAACCTTACAAGATGTACCAATTAGCAAATGTCAACTTCGCATCGCAATATAGCTTATTCCGATTCGAGTCATGGAATCAACAATACAAAAAATTTCGACTTGATATGTATCTGCTACTAATTAAGTTTGTCTTTCTGTCATGAATTTTCTCAGCAAATCGACGATATACAATTTGCTATGTTCTCGACAGTTGAATCATAATTGATCATTTCCAGACTTTTGAAATCCATAATTCTTGATGGAAGCAAAAGAATTTAATTTGAATTGCATTCAATTTCCATTATCAGTATTAACTATGTGTTTTTGTACATAAGAAAACGTCATGTCCATCCAACTATGAAATCAATTTTCTTTGCAAAATCGATCTATCGTTATTTAAATCTTGTAATTAATTAACAAATTTATTCACACATTACAGATTTTAAAATGTTCAAAATTGAGTGCTTCGAACAATAGTTGATTCAGTTTCGATCAGTGCAAGACATCCAACAACAAGCATACCACTATAATTTGTCTTGAATGTTATTTACGAAATGGATTGTTAAAAGTTGCTTCCAATTCTTCTGATTATTGCTTTCAATAGGCTTTGGGCATAGTTAGAAATGATAAACTAACCTAATGACAAATCTAAGACTAGTTTATTAAAAGAATTGTAAATATTGCCACACCATTGACTGAAATCAAGTAGGTATGCGCCCATTGAGTGACCATTTGATTTACAGTTGTTAGGTTTGATCAGTTTTACCGACGAGTTGATTCATTGCTGTCTAAAAAATTGATTTCAGGACATTTGGAACATGCATTTCTCCCTCAGGCTTATTAAACCCCTAAACTTGATGGTCAATTAAATGAGCATCTTTACGGTACGAGTAACGAGGAGGATTGTGACATGGAAGTAACCACAAAGCTGGATGACTCTTACCACAGACCTGTGCAAGAAGAGTTAATGTACGAGGGGTAGTTTTATTGGCATGCTGATGATGATGGTTTCCTTGAATTCTTTCTATAGCTGTCTCATCGCCTAAAATAGCTTGAAACTGGTCCACCAGAATTGCTACCACAAACATTCCAAATAACGCCGACTCCAGTACAAGTATGACGCAATGTAGACTGCAATGAGAAACATCACAGTTTTGATTTAAAACAGAGTTGTATAAAGCATGTTGTATTTTACTCACATGCGACTTTGTTTTATTGCCACGTCAACGCTGCATTCAGGACAATCGAAGACCCAAGAGAGGATGACCAGTGTTATAGCGTATAAGGCTAGTATACCAACATACACCAGAAATTGTATAAAATATTTCTGATTTCGCTCCCCCACACAGTTATTTATCCTTAAATAAATACAATCACATGTGAATAAGCCCTTAGCACAATGTCTGAGATACGGTGACTAAATTTTTTACATGTATTTATCTAGATTTTAGTCAAACAATTGAAAAAAAAGAAAGCAACTAGCTTTCCTGCTCTGAGGTTTCATTTATCATGTTGTGATTTATAATTAAAAATCTCACCATGGACAGTGATGATCCATTCTCCTGATACATCGTTTGCATATCTTGCAATGATGGGCTCTTGGTGGTCTATAAGTTTCACAACGAGTACACACTGTCCAATCATCTCTTTCGTCAGATTCATCCCTGTTTCCACCTGTATGGATGTCTGAAAAGTCCATCCTTGTCTGTGGAAGAGGTACGAGACCAGGATCGCTGCAGACTGCCTTCAGATGAGACATCATCAGCAGTAAAACTATCGTATTGAATGTCACCACATGAAAAGGACCCCATAGGCTATAAACGGGAAAACATTATGAAGACAATGTTCAAACTATAATCCGTCTTGCCTTTAGGTGATACACTTGAAAATTGCATGGAATGAAAGATGTAACAAATTGTGAAACAGGTGTGTCTTGCGTTACAAAATGTGCGAGTTATCAAATTAAGGTTCATTGCAATGAGTTCGCTTTATTTATTCGTTGTGGGAATAATGAAGTATCGTTGACGTGTTGTGAAGCGTTTAAAAGGCAAAAGTGTCAGGCAATCGCTAACAGTCTCGGAGAGAACTAACCTGTCTTGCATTGTATGTAGAACAATCCATCGCACAACGACGTAGTCAGCATAAAACACAGCGATATACGTAACGATAATGCAAACAATACCGCAGGGATCCCTTACAAACATTTTTTATTTTCCTCGAAGTCACATTCTTTCTCCATACCTATTCGCTAAAGCTGCTGAGTTGGTTCTTTAGACTTACATTCTGATTGTATACCTGTCACTAGCTACTGTAGACACGATGTTACAAGAACAGGTGCGACAACGGAGCACACCGGACTGATTTACCGATAAAATGTTGATGGAGTTTCGCACAGAATTTTCAAGAATTCCGCCAAGGTGCACGTCAGGACTAGAAGGGAACATCACTGATAACATTGAACATTGTGCCCAATGCTTGTATGCGGCTTTGCCCCGTGATTGGCAGAGCGAGAGAGAGAGTGTACTAGGATCGATTTTGTAGTTCCACTCCTCACATTTCCCACCATCGAAGCATTCAGATTAGTTGATTATACTTTGTAAACCAATCAGAATGCTTTGATGGTGGGAAATGGAATTTGCTACAGGCTCTAGTCTTAGATCTAAGGCACTTAAAAATCGGAACGATTTCTCGGACCGAGAAAAAGTTACCAGAACTCATATCGTGTATACAGCAAACTCGGACGTAAATCGTGGATCGAAAACGCGGATGTAAAAATGGATCACGTTCCATTATTCCGTACTAGCTGCTGCATTCTCTCCTGTTCTAATTCAGGCAGCCAATTGCAGATGATTGCAGAGTTTGCATCACGCATGTGTGAATTTCAAAGGTAAATATCAAATATAAAATGAAAATATATCAACTATTAAAGCAATAGCGAGCACTTTTTCAATTTTTTTTTCTTATCCGTCATTTCATATGATACAGTATCTGGATCCACATGAAAATTCCAAAATAAATAGCACTATTAGAAATGCATTAATTAATATATAGGAATGAGAAATTACAAGATTAAACAGAAAACATTCAAGTTACCTTTTCGAGCACAGTAGAGGTTATGATTCAATCGCGTTATCTATTTAGGATTCTGCACTGTTGGTAGCATGTAAATAATTACCATTCAACTTCACATTTTCGACCTCAGCGCTATCTGGATTCCTCCGAGCGCAAAATGATGGTGAAATTTAAGTTACTAAACTTGTATCCGAGAACTCGGACCGATTTCTAGCACCGTGTCAACACGTCTTTACTGCCGAGACCCATTTAGGAACCGATGTAACAAAAACATCCGCGTGCTCGCGGTTATCAGGTCAAGTGGTACCCGCCTGCCCTCTGGTTTTAAGCGTTGAAACTAGAGCTGAACTGACCGCGCCAGGCGTGAACAGTAAATGAACGAATTTATCGGATTTTTGATTACTTCAAAGCCATTTGAAATGAAACACAGCATTTGTTCACAATTTTATTATGCTTTGTTTATGGTTTCTTATAGAAATTATCGTTGGAAAATTGATAAAAAGTATTGATTTTTGGTGCAACAAATTCTTCAACAAAGCTGCATGTTTGCTAAGAACTTAGATCAATTTATGGCAGTTTTTGAAAATTTTCCGAAACTGGAGATTTTTCAGACAGTTTGGTCAAACTCCTTTGCACTTTTATTCCAATAATTTTTTGATTTTTAACAACACATCCATTTTATTACGATTTTTTATGTAATCACATGGTTTCACTACTATGTGTACAACTGACGTTGAACATGCAAGGTATGCAAAGTTTGATATTTTCTGATACTCATTCCAAAGTTATTTTGGCCTCGGCTAAAACTAATTTTAACACAGATTATTTATGCATAATTATAAAAATCAAAAATATTTATTCACGTTTTTATGATACAGTGTATATACAGTTCCTAAGGTCTAAGCCTAGTTCTAAGCTTCCGGACACTTCTCAGTCTTGTCTTTCAAAAACCAACTATCCCCTAATCTTCTGCTCCATATGAATGAAAAAAAAAGAGGAAAATTCATGTAAAAATGAAATATCAGGAATATTAAGTGGCAAAAACGAAATTTGAATTAAAATGAAACTTCAACGATATATCGACATTGTATGCAATGACATGAACTTGTAGTTTCATGGATGAAACAAAGCTGTGCATATCGCATTTAATTAGTTTTAGATACTTCGTAAAACTTAAAAGCTTTTTTTTCAATACACAAGTCGTGATTGTATTTAATTTCCTACTAGAACTGCAAGTCGTCAATAAGTTTCTCGGAGTAGCTTTAGAAGATTGGCAATTTAATTGCCAAGAAACCTCAAAGTTCAATAATGAAACCAAATTTAGAGATTTGCTTATGTATATAGTTATATTAATAATTTGTCCCACTGAACTTTTTTCATGAATTTCTTCATAATAATAAAGTTAAATCAAGCATGATACGGTGCATAAATCATGTCATATATAACTTTTTCACTGCAAGACTTCGTTCACTGCACATAAAATGATTCATTAGTTAGTTATCGTTGTTTATCGTACAAACCGACATTTTATGTGCATAAATGCTTGACAATAGTCATTTGGTGATATGGAAATACTGAATGTGGATATACACTTAATGGGAATAATAATATTTCATGGGAAATGCTGCCACAACATAAATTCACTATTATACAAAATAAAAAGAATATGCAAGCTGCGATAGTTCCTGCTATTAGACATTGAGATTGATGATCTTGTTGAGGATTTTGTACTAAAGACAAGTAATGTGTACATGAAAAACTATAGTGATTCAGAAAAATATAACCATGATTTGTTGTATCAATGGATCCTCGACATGTATCAAACTGTGTAATCGTTACTGGACAAAAACTCTTTTATGTACGATGTGAAAATAGTGCTGAACTTTTAAGATCTTGCCTAAGATCTTTCACCATTACTCTGGGATTTATGTTCATCAACTGACCAAGTGTCGCACAGTTTACCTTCATCTGATGTCCACCTACTGACATATATGTACTCAGACTAGCCAAGCTGATCGGTGGGCTGGTGACGCGATAGTAAGAAAATCCAGCAGGACTTCTCATTGGATTTCTATCACTGTTCGGAGAGCTTGCTCCTAAATGGTCTCTGCTAGAATTGACCAGAAAGCTTGATGAATGCCTTGTTAACGTTTTAGTAGATTTTCGCGCAACGCATCGCATTTTGTTAGGCGAAAATTGAACACGTGATGGTGGCTTTGCTGTTGACTTCTTAGCAACAGCATGCTTCTTAGGCTCAGTTCCGACTTTCGTTTCTCCGGTCATAGTCGTACTCATGACCCACTGCTTGGGCTTACTCCATTTAACTTTGGACATCATGCTCGTAACGAGTGAATCGTAGTTGGATATACTGTCTATTTTCAATTCCAATCCTGGATGAAACTCAGCGTTGTGCGCTGCTACTAGGTTTTGGCTGGCAAACGCTGCGTTGCAATATTTACACGTTAAAAAGTTCACATGCTTCACGACGTGCTTTTGCATACCCCCAATGGATACGGAGGTGAAGGAGCACTCGGGGCAACTGTATCCCCTGTGTTGCTCTTCGTATTCTTGTTTCTTAAAATGCAAAGGCAAATGCGAGTGGAACATGTCTTGGTGATGATTCATTTTTTCCTCTGTTTCGCAAAATTCATTGCACCACTGGCAAGTCCAACCTTGCTCTGCCATGTCATCTAGTTTGATAAACCGGGGCGGTAGATGACTGTGCTTCCGACGTATGTGGACTCTCAGTGTTGCTTTGACTCCCTTCTTGTCACAATAGCTGCATTGTAAAAGATTTTGAGGTGAGCTCTGCAGTGGCATGCACATCGTTTTGTACTTGAATGGCAAACCAGTTTTCCATTTTGAAGGATCATTTTCATCTTTTCGTTCCTTATGTATCATTTTCCAGTGACTTCTAACAGTATCTAGTGAACTACTATGCAAGCTACAATAAAAGCAGCAAAAGATAAGTTTTTCCGATGTATCGCCAGCTAAAGGAACTTGTTCTTCTTCAACATCGTCACTGTATTCTTCGATCCTACTCTTTTTTTCGTCACTCAGTACCGGGCTTCGATTGGACGGACCAGCCGTTGAGAGTTCTTCAACTTTAAATGGTGCATGCGGGTGGCTGACTTTCCAATGCTGCCAAACGTCGGTATCAGCAGATCCGCTAAATGCACAATGGCCACATTTTATAGTACTCTTATTTGCGTGCATGCGCATGTGCGCTTTAAAACCTGTCAAATTCAGTGCACTGAAACCACACAAATCGCATACATCGCGACAAGCGGTTCTATCTGTATCATCCTTTAATTTATTCAGATCGGCTGCACTTGATTGACGTTTGCGTTTTTTCGTTTTGCCGGAACAAACCAAACCATATTCCTTTTCCCAAAACTCTTTAGTTAATTCAGGACCCCCAGCTGCAGGATTATGAATAATTTTGACCGGTAAATCAGGATGCTTGGCAGTAATGTGTTGGCGCATCAACACTTCAGAATTGGTACTTCTATCGCAATATGGACAAAGGAAATCCAGACGTTTCAGATGAGCCACTTGTACATGCAGTTTGAATCCTCGTAGCCTGGCAAACCTCATGTTACAATGTTTGCATAATAGAGTTTTTTCTCCGTCTTTGCTATCTCGAGCTGCAACGTAAAAAAATTTATTGTCATATCAATTATTTGTTAATTGTCGCCCCACTTGTTCCGAGCTAATGATTAATTCACTTGTCTACGTGATATTTCAGTTTCCAACATTTTTGGCACAGTAATTATCATTGAAAGAAGATAAGAGAAATTCAAAGTGTTGGAACATTTTCTTAATTGTCATTGAAAATATCGGGTTGGAAGTCTCAAGACTTCAGTACAAGATGGAGCAAATTTGTGAAATTAGAACTTTCCAAAAAAAAGTAGCACTTTAAAACGGTGTGCGGTTACGTAAGTAACTGCACAACCAGTGTGACATAAATATCAGTTTCCCTCTTCCCTCATGTGTTGATACTTGTTACCTTTATGCCACACATTCTGTTCATAACACAATGTGGTAAGTATTAAATTATCTAACATTAAAATAATAGTAATAATAAACCTTACATTTGGTAGATGTTGTTTTTTCCTTTTGTACTTCAGCTTCTTCTAAATTATCATCTTTCAGATCAATGACAAGATCGTTGTTATCTCTACTATCCTCATCGTCGACATCTGCCTCCATATTGGCATCAATGGAACTATCTTGCAATTTACTAATAGCATGTGTCAAGTCAAAAGTTTTCGAAGTATCATCAGTTGCTTTTATTACTGTTTGTACAGAGGGGTTAATTTCTTTCGCTGACTTCTTGAACTGTCTAGATACTTGAGAAGGCCCAGATGGAGTAAGTTTATCGACTTTTGTTTTTGAACTAGATTTTTTCGTTATTCCTTTAATAATACTTGTTTGTCTTTGCAATAGAGTTGTTACCTGAAAAGTGTAAATTATGATGTATTGACGGATATTCCTAATAAGCTACTGCAAAACAATTTAGTCAGGATGTCTTTGCGATATGCAATGCAATATAAAATTTTTTTCATCTTAATCATCTACCAACAAGCTCCTTGATTTTGCATATAACATTTCTGGTAAATTGTGAGTATACAAAGAAAAAAAAGACTGGCTACAGTAACTTATACACTCACCCACTCCTCAATTGAATTATCAGGGGTAAGCATTTCATGGTCTGGCTCTTCGCCAGGATGTTGTTTAGTAAAATGTTTGACTAGCGTGTGACGATTTACAGACAAAAAACCACAAGCTCTGCAATGCCATCTGTAAGAATCATGCTACGTTGAAGATTTTTCATTTTCATCAGCATTGTACAATACCTTATATTGTAAATTGATTTATTAGTTGGATAACAAGATATTTAATGCCACTTACTTTTTGTACTTCAATTCTCGGTAGAGATGATCCCTTAAATCATGCTTATACCTCGTCTCAAAATAGTTGCAGAGTGTGCACACGTACAAGGTACCATTTGGTTTTCCGTAAGGGCCAAACTGGCCCATTTCAGAGTCACTCAATTCGCTAAAGTCTTCTGAAATGCTAGTGTCAGTCACCGGATTTTCCAAGCTCTCGGGTAGTTTATCATCTTCAGTTTTATCTAACAATCGTAATTTGTCAACAGCACGAATCTTGCTCACTCGTTCGTTAATTGGGCTATTTGGTTCTGTTCCTTTCTTTATTTCAGTGGTTTTGGCTGTTATTATTTTAACTTTTTCATCACTAGATTTCCCTATTTCACTGGCAGTCGATTTACTGGGTTTCAACTTTGCCTGTTTGCCTATAATATCACTTCCTTCACTCTTGCGCTTGGCGCTTTTGACAGGAGAATCAGTTGCAGCTGCAGCTTCTTCGTCCTCTAGAAGGATACCCCGAATGTGTCTTATTCTGGGCATGTCGCGCCTCCACAGAGGCGTTGTGTCAAATGGTTCGTCAGTTGTGCCTTGATCTGTCATCTCCCCGATTTTTTTCAGACCACCTTTAAGTTTCTGGTAGATCATATCATATTTTATTTGAGGCTCCTCGGGGTGTCTCGAAACAAAGTGTTGTTCAATATTAATTTTCCCAGTTGTCTTGTAACTGCACTCGCCGCACTTAAACTGAGACCGTTCTTCATGTTCTGTCGACGCATGTGAAATCATTTCATTTTTATATATGCACTTATAATCGCACAAGTTGCACTTCCAGTGATTACCATCGCGATCCGGACCTTCATCTTCCACTTCATCCTGTACGTTCTGAGTAGTTTCAACGCTTTCCGGTTCTCTGATTACTTTCACGAACGGCCGTTTATCCCCGTGCTTGTCTGAAAGATGTCTCTCCACAACGTGCCTGTTTACAAATTTAAAACTATTACACGACATAGAATTTACTTATTAAGAATTGAAAGTTGTTGAAACATCTGACAAATTTATCTGTGCCTGGAAGGATTGAGATAGGTTTCCAAGGACCCATGTAGCAAAATATACATCAGTAAGACGTTTGTAATAACATGCCGTTTGCGTCAAATGATCTTCAGAGATGATCTGACGTCCACAATATAAATTTGACATATATTTCTTTGCAAAACATCCCGGTAAGCAAGCATAACTGAGTCAAATTTGCCACGCTGTACAAACCTGTGATAATGGTGGTGATTACAATGAGAGCATTTATATAATCTAGTGTCGTGCATTTTCAAGTGAATCCCCATCTTGTCTATCCCTATGTTTTGGGTCTCTTGTCCTGGCTGGGGTGACGAGCAGTGAGGGCAGCGGAAATATGGTTCGTCTGAATGTAGGGCTTTTAGATGACAGCGTAACATCGTGTCGTCAACTGTCAGGTAATTGCATTCAGCAACGCCGCACACATATCTAGGGTGAAATTCAAATTTAGGTAATTGTGATGACACCAACATGCATTCGAATTTCATTTATCAAAGTGCGTCTTCCTGTAGATCCTTAGTGTAACAAGATCCCTCCAAAGCAGATTGTGGAAAAAAAATTTTGCGGTGCACATGCCAGAACTAACACTGTAATTTCAGTTTCGATAACGGCAGTGAAGAAACATACCTTTTGTGTTCTGGTACAAACTGAGGCAAAGATGCATCATCGGTATTCTCTTTGCTCACGTCGCGCGATTTGCTGCCCATTCGCCCATTCTGATGCGAACTGCTAGCCAAGTTGACCATCTTATCAAACATTCTTTCCTTTTTATCCAAACATGGTACTGGATTCACAGGACCAGATTCAGGTACACTTTCATCCTTAGCATGAAGTTGCAGGTGTCGAATCATGTTTGTTCTTACTTTAGTTCTATATGGACAAACTGCGCACATCACTTCTCGATTATAAATAGCTTGGCGTGGCAGGGACTCTATTTCATCAGGATTAAAGGATAGCTTTTCAACATCTATGGATTTCTCGTTTTCCTTATCTGACACTTTTGTGGGTGTTCGTTTTTTCCCCCTCCCTTTCTCTGTTGCTCCACGCTGAAATAAAATGACACCTGTTTTATAATCATACCTAAGAAATGTATATTTCAAACACGAATAAACAAACTCTTGGATTGCATTCATACTAACTATTGGTTGGACAACAAAGAGGCCATCGGTTGATGGGTTCTTGGGGTCTGCAGGCACTAATTTGTTAGAAGCGAATTTATGTTTAGACTTCATGTGAGACATAGCTTGATACGGCATTGTGCATCTCATTGAACACAATGAGCATCCAAAGCGTTTGAGGCTGTGTGTCTTCAAATGTTCCAGCAAAAATCCCACTTTAACAAAACGTTTCTTGCAGTGCGCACAAATTAGGGATTTAATGTCATTATCGGCTGTGCAAGTTGATAGGTGGCATTTTAACAGCTCTGGTGTATCCGAATTGAAGCTACAATTGTAGTTTCCACATTTGTACAAGTCGCTGCCGGTGAACCCTGTATCTTTTATATCATCTAAAGTAAGCAGCTGCCTAACTGCGTTGGAAGTTGTTTCCAAGTTAGTATTCGGAGTAATGTTCAGATTTGTATCATTGCTATTACTTTCCATAACAGATTGTGTTTCCTCAGTTTTATCACTGGTTGTTGCGGTACTTGTTGATATCTGAGAATGCGTTTTAGCATTTTCAGTCGTTTTAACTTCAGGTTTGCTGGATTTTGTTACAGTCTGCGTGTTGTCTTCCAATATTTCTATATCGCTATCGTCTGAGGGTTCTGCTTTCTTTTCAGTTGAATCTATGGCTATTGGCGATGAATCAGAATATCCATCATGCGCAAAATTATTGAAGCTGTCAGAACGTTTGACACCCTTATCTCTCACTAATTGTTCGAGGGAATTTGAATGTGTGTTTAAACTCAATGGATCTGTTGCATTCTCAATAGTTAATAACGTTTTCCTCAAATCAGATTCTTCAACTAATTTTTGCGAGTTACCAACATCTGGACAGCCATCACTGTCATTATTGGCAGAATATTCAAATGATAAACAAGTTTTGAGCCTGTGCTCCTGGGATTGCCCTAACGACGAATTGCTGATTGACTTGTCAATGTGTGACTTATCTGGTAGAAGTTCTATATTTAGCGGTATACAATACTCGTTCGGGTCATCTACCTCGGGAATAGATATCCTATTGTCAAGACTTTCATCCTCATTGGTGTCCTGTATAGTGTAACGTGACATTGCTGGTGTTCCTGTAGCGTTACTCTGGGTCTCACCACTTTCAGAAATTTGAGAAAACAAATTTCTCTTTAATAAGCTTATGTTGACTCCTCTGTCCGAACTGCTCAGGAATATCTCTGTCGGCGATGTGCTGCTGGAATTTTTTGAAGTACTTTGGTCATCATTTTGAGATTGAGGTTTTGCCAGTTGCCAACATTCCTCAGGGATTTCTTCAATGTTGGTTACAAGATCTGTATACTTAAAATCGTCTTCCACGTTTTTTACTATCAATTGATCAATCACATTTTGTTCCTTTGTTGCCTGTGGCGAAGAGAAAACACTTAGAGTTATTTTACAAAATCCAATAAACCTTTACTTGCCGCAACAGCAAATATTACCAAGACTTGGTAATAATCTGAAGCTTAAGTTAAAAAATGTCTATGGTTACTATTCATACATTTTTTCTTATCAATTTACCTGTGACATAAGGTTTCTTTCAATGACATGTGGTGGTAGATTACAGTGAACGTTGCTAAGATGATTATGCAGCTCCCACAACATGTCAGACCCATTGACACAGTACATGCATTGATATTTGTATATTCCATGGATTTTGTAGTGCTGTGGAAGACGAATATTAGGTAAAATAGGTAATAACAGTTGAAAAATGTCAAGTAAATTATTCAGAATGTAATCGGGAAATCTTACAGACACAAGCTGCTCTGGTTTCAAACTTGTTTGAGCACACAAGTGGCATTTGTATATCGAGAGTAGTGGACCATGTTTTGTTTTCAAATGTGAAATAAACTTCTCAGGAATGTAAAAACTCTTCCAACATTCTGAAATTCGAATTTGTCACTATAGTGCTGTCTATTCTAAAGAAAGAATATTTGATATTTGGGTGCTTTTTAGGTATTTCTGCAAGTTACATATAAACTATAAGTAGGATAATTCACCTTGTTGGCATATAAATGGTTTTACACATTCACTACGATCCATGCGTTCATCAGGTATTTTATCGTGAATCGCCTTGCCTTGCAACACAGTTATAACCTGACTTGGATGACTGACGGCCTGAAAATCACGTCAAGTTATATGTCACTATAGCAAATAATGTACACCAGTCTCTCTGGTTAATTTTTAATAATACAACGTCGTACCTGATGTAGTTCTACATAAGATTGAGTTACAGCTCTGTAAAAGCAAAATCTGCATTGATACCGGCAGTGCGCATGTCGATTTATCAAATGCGCTTCCATTGCATCCCAATCATCTAAAACTGTACAACAATAAGCGCAGTTTTGATATCCGAAAGGTCGAATCGCTTTTTCTTTGACACAGACACTCTCGTGTTCGTTGCAATGCTTTTTGAAGTACTCTAACGAGCTTGTTGTATAAGTACAGTCACGTGCCATACACTTGAACATGTGACACAATTTCGCAGGCGTCAACATCAACTGATAAGCTTCTGGTGATTTAAGTTTTATAGCAATTGATTGCGCCACGCATTCCTTGTGCTTGAGCAATGTTGCTGTTCTTGTGAGCTTGATTATTTTGTAATTTGGTTTCACAGGGACTTGAACACTTCCAGCTGGTTTTACTTGTGTGGCTATTGTGGCTGTGCCAGTTGTTTTCACAATTTTTGGCATAAAAACTGACTTCTTTAGGTGCGTGTTGTTTTGAAGTTTTGAAGTAGATTGTACTGGTACAATATTGGTTACGACTTGCTTGTTCGAGGTTTGAGAAGTAGATGGGAGACTTTTCAGTGGAATTATTTTTAAGGGTTCCCCAGTGTTGTTCATGGTGTTCATAAGCCGTTGATTTAAAACAGACCTATTTCCCACTTTCTGTAGAATAATTGGGCTCTTTTTCAATATTGATATCCTGGGTTTCACGGGCGACGTTTCAACAGCTTTTCTTATATCGCTGATCTAAATAAAAAATAGAAATAAAGACTTTAGCTGACTAAAACTATCCCGACAGTGCTAAATTATATACAACTAATAAACGGCAAGACTTCAACAGATATTGATCAGATATTTCACTGAATATTGGGCATACAGTTTTAACTTCTACATATTCGCCAAACAATGTGTATGGAAAAATTATTAAAATTAAAAACAACTGACCTACAAACTTGATATTATAGGGATTACTTACTATAGAACTTTCATCCTCTGCATCATCCCCTGTTGGAGCAAGACTGACAACATTTTCTATTCGTAAAAACGAGCATTCTTCTTCTGTGTCTGTCTGTAGAACATCCACTCCCAAGTCCGAAGCACTGCCTTCTGGTGTAAAATATTACGGGATTATGAAACGGTATGATAATGTACACGGAAAAGCTGCCTTAATACATTCATAGTGCTAATTAAAAAAAAACCTTAACGTTGCTGCAAAGACATTCTATAACAACGGAATTTTATTTTCGTACCAGTGCTGGATAATTGATTTTCTTCGTGAGCCTCGACTGGATTTGAAGGCACAGAAAGTTTGTCACCGCTCAGTCGTCGTATCCTAATCAAAGTCTTTGGTGGACTCGAGTCATCTGATGGTTCGAGCTTGGCTTCTTTAGGCTTAGTAAACTGGTTATTCCAGAGTTCTTTAATATGGGATAATGGTACAACATCAGGTGCTTCCGGAATGATCTTTTCATCATTCACCTGGTCAACGTTCATCTGCTCGTCATCTGTAGCTTGACTAGACATACCAGTCTTTGCGCTCTGTAGCTGAGCTGCAAGTCTCTGGATTGTGATAGCCATGAGACCTCTGGCGGAAGCATTATTATCAGTTGCAGTTTCCTTCAGTAACGAGTTGACATCTTGCGATATCTGATTCTCTGACTGCTCGTTGCTAGAATCTGACTCAAAAGGTACAAATGTACTTGTCATTTCGACGTCACTTGTCTCCGTATCACTACCAAAATCTGGCAACGTATCATCAAAGGATACCAGCGGATCTTTTGGCTTTGATTCTGAATTGTTTGAACCATTCAAGTTATCTTGAAGGCTCAAACCTTCTTCGCAATTCATCGAGATGTTCAAATTTGAATCAGGTACAAGCGTTATTTGATTGAAGGAATTTTCATCTATATTCAATTTGGACGGTTTTTTGTCACAAAGATTTTCTTCCACATCTGATTGAAATAAATTTATGTCCGAGCACGGCTGGGATTTGTCTGGCAAACTCATAAGTGGATCACGACTATTTCTCTCTATTGCATTCGGTTCCTTATCTACTTGAGAATTTGTATCCATTTTGACTTTCAGCTTATCGATTATCGACAGAGATTTATTTATTCCATCTTTGTTGACTTTAATCCCAATATTTTCGACGATCTCCTGCATCTTTTTTTTCCTTTGTAATTGAATCTCATGCTCTTTAATTGCTACTTCCGGCGGACATACAAAGACACTCAAGTTTCCACCAACAGTTGACGTTTCGTTTTCTTGCTGTGGCAAAACAAATGCTGTTTCCATACTTTCATTGATTCCAATTTTTTCAACAACTAATGCTTTCTTGCCTGCTGCGTTATCCACTTCTTTTTCACTATTTTCAGCATCAGTTGGTACTTGCAAGCAAGTGCTTTCTTCAGTAATTTTTATTTCAGTATTCACATTGGCTATGGAAATTTTTTTTTGTGGACTGTCAGTACCTGTCATCGGAACTCGTTGTATGTCCGTTGCATTCTCAATAATTTCTATAATTTCATCTGTCTGGTCTAACACTTCTGTGACTGTCACACTAGTTTTTTCAGGAGTCGATACATTATCATTTCCCACCATATTGTCCTTGAACATTATAGTGGAGTCAATCTTGGTACTAGATCCTGCATTAACTCTTTTTGACATATTTATTTCAACGATTTTCGCAGTGGAATTGTAACGATGCTTTGTGAGTAAATGTTTTTCAATGTTGCACTTCTTTAGTTGTACAAAATTGCATAGCGAACAAATGTAACCGTTTACGGCATCTTCCTCAGGTATACTATCTTCAATGATTGCCACCGAAACATTGTCCGCAAATTTACGACACACCTTATAGTAATGGGATTTAAGAGAGGATTTCGCAACAGTTTGGTATGGGCAGCTGACACATTTAAATCTATATTCTCCGGTATGACCAGTACAATGTTCATAAAACGCTTCTTTTGCAAGTTCCTTTGTATCTGTTGTACAAAAAAGGCAGAATCTACAATTATATTCGAACTTTTCATTGCAACACGACTTTAGACCAGCTCTTCTCATATCACTGTTACTCGATTCTTCAATAGCTACTTTTGCGTCGGATTGCGGGAGTCTTGAAATCAGAACTTCATCTTCAGGATGATTTAATTTATAATGATGAACAATATTTTTACCCGTAAATGTGCACAACATACACTTATACCTCTCTTGGCCTGTCCATGCATGCTCGAGTAACTTTTCAGCTTCTGAACTGCTTAGATCCTCAAACGTGTTGACTTGGTCAATACTGTATACTTCATTACCAGTGATATGCTCAATGTCGGCTGGCTCACCATCGTCTGTGCTTTGTTTTTTATCTGGAATGTTCATGTTTTTACACCCTCTTACTTCAGAATTTGAGTTGACAGAGTCTGTGCCTGGCACACTTTGTTGAAAGGTAACGTCATCATTATCCAAAGTATCATTGTTTCGAGATAGATTTGAGTTTCCTGGTTCTTGCGACGCGTCTAGAGATTCAACAATATTCACAGTTTTGTCATTCAGATCAGCTTCTAATGCTGGAATTTCAGGAGATATTGAAGCGGATGTTTTCTTCTTTTTCCTTTTCTTCTTAGATAGAATACCCAATTGCCAGTTGAACTTTTTCTTTTTTCGCTTTGTGACACCTTTTTTGATTCCTTCAGTATCACAAATACTTTCATCCAATTCTTCATCCGCATCTGCATCACTTTCTTTCTCAATTTCCTCTGTGACTTTTTCTGTAGCAGGTTTAGCAGTTAGCCCGATCAAAATGTTACTCAGCAATTCTTCATTTGTATCTTGTTGACCTTTGGTTGTATTTTTGGTATTCGAACTTTTGGTATTCCTTCTACTGAGTGTGCTACTACCAGACATGGAGATGTCTGACAGAACGCTACCTTCGTCAGTCAACGACATTGCATCGTCAACTTTATCTTCGGTGGTTTTGGCAGACTTGTCGTTTTTAGATCTTTGATTGTGCGTTTCAGTGGTTTGCATGCGAGTTTTTCTTCTAGATACTCTTAGACTTACAACTACTTCGGGCTCAGGTCGAGATTCAGGTTCTGGATGGAGGGATATATCGACGGCTGCAGCCAGGTCGGACACATCAATGCCAAAACTTTCATCTGAAGAACTTTCGAACATTATCTTGGAAGAGTCAATTCTACTGGGTTCCGTTTTTTCAACTATTACTCTCGGGATACGTTTGCTACGTCGTAACATCACTTCCCGCGATTCCTCAAACTTTTCCGCGTCTAGAGATTGCGAAGCTTCGGACTTTTGCGGCGATTCGCTTGGCTCTGTTACTGTTGTTGCCTCTGATTGCGAACTATAGAGAGACTTGAGACTCTCGGACGGCGTTAACGAGTTTATCAGTGGTTCATCGTCCTCGCTATCCGAAGACTCTATATACTGCCTTGAAATGACTTTCGAAACCCGTTTGGAAGTTCGTTTTTGTAAACCGAGATGCGACCCTTTGGTAGCTTCTGGTTGCGAAGCTTTAGAAGCTTTATACTTGTTACGATTATTCTGATCGAAATCATTTGCTTTTAACTGGTCCGCAAAATCTGTTTCATCAGTTTCGGAATTAATGGTATGTTTGCTACCGGATTTACGTGTTTTCTTATCGGCCGCGTCGCTAGAACTGTTCGGAAGCGTTGGTACAGTTGAGTTCAAATTTCCGTTCCCTTCTTTGATCAATCTGCACATTCGATGTCCAGTTGCAGTAACAACTCCTTCACTTATAAACATTTCTCTTATATCTTCCTGTAACATTTCCAACGAATTTCTTCTCTTATTCTTTATTTTTGCCGGCACCTTTTCCTTAACTTTTTCATTTTCGTCAAGTGGCTGCGGATTGTCTTTGGGTAAATTTGATTCGGCCAGCTTGCTGTCCACAGGGTTTTCGGTAGCTGATTCTTTTTTCTTTGAACCTTTCCCTCGTTTTTTATAGCCCCTCTTTTTCTTTGGCGTTGAAATTGCCAACTGTTCAACTGCAGTTGTGGCATTAGAAACTTTCTCATCTTCGTCGGAATTTTTCGATTTCTCCACAATATCGAGTTTAGATTCTGATGCAGTGTCATTATCATTTTGACTGCTAGCATTAAGTTTGCTCTCCTGCTCAATGTCGGCAATTTTTGTTGGATCATTGGTATTCTGTTCATTCAACGTATCTTTGAGCAAACCTAATCTATCTGCTAATGATTCTTCGTCCGAACTATCTGAAAAAATTACACGCCTTTTCTTTCTTACTTGCAACTTTCTTGATTCCATGACTTTTTCTGTGCTTGAGCTACTGCTTTCAGAGTCTGACTCGATAATTTTTTTAATCTTTTTCATTTTCTTTGAATGAAGAGCTTCGCCTAGTTTGTGTAATAATTTCGCTTGGTCAAAAAGTTGTTTTCCCTGGCCAAATTCAAAGGATTTTCTAATTAAAGCTTCGATCCATTCTTTGGTTACTTCTTCTTTCGGCTTAGATGTGTCTGATTGTTTTGGAGGGTCAATACTATCCAATTGTTGGACAGAATCGATTATGGGATGTACTTGAGTAGAAGTAACCACAGCGTCGTGAACATCGTCTCCAATTGGCGAAACAACTTTGTTATTTATAGCATCGTGAACTTTATTATCGTCCAGTTGTTCAGGTTTCGAGATATGTACAGCCAATGCGCTTGCCGCATCATCCGTTCTTCCACTTTCCTCTTTCGCCTTTCGCGTAATTTGATCGCCTTCATTCTTCTCATCTTTAGCATTTTGCTGACTTGTTACAGGTAATTGTTCGTGCATTACAGAAGAACTGATCTCTGATACTTTTACTTCAATGATGGCAGTTTCAATTTTTGGCGGAGGAGGTGGAGGATCGGGCCGTTTGATTTTCGGAATTTTAAACTTTTGGAGGCCATAACCTTGTCCAGTCTTAGCTTTAGTATCAATAACGCCATACAGACATTCAAGTGGGGAGTGTAACTTGTCTTTCAACATTTTATCGCTCTCCTTATCTTCAGCTTCAGATTCTCTGCGATTTTTCGCTTCCATTAATTTCTGGTTCTTATTTTTCTCCTTTCCTCTCGGTTGTATTCCATTCGGGCTGCTCTTTCTGCTTCCCTTTGTTTCAGAAATACGTCTTCTCGGATCTCTGTCACCGGATGATCCCACGACGTCTTTGACCGAATCGACTACATTGAATGCGTCTTTTATCAATCGAGGGTCTCTAACCGTTGTAGCCGCTACAGTCTCTTTGGGTATAACTGGACTCGGCGGTTTCTGCTCGGTTCGCATGCGAGGATCTCTTTCGGAAACTCTGTTATCTTTGTTCAACCGAACTCGATTATCCCTCTCATTATGGCCGTCGCGTTCCCACTCTGTTCTTCGAGAATCGCGTATGAACCCGCATCTGGAATCGCCTCTACCACCCCTGTCGTTGTAGTAACGCTCCCTTCCTCGTCCACGCCGGTTCCAGTCATTGTCATTCCGCTCTCTGTCCCGACTCCAAAGCGACGAAGGAGTGCTAGGCCTGGTGTAAGGTGCGGACGTTCCTGGTCTACAGGCTGGTCCGTCATTTCCGGACCTGCCACGAGCGGAATCGCCGTCCCTTCTGTATCCAACATCGCTAACCCTGGTCGTTGACGAGTCCCAGGTGTGTCGCGGTTGAGAAATGTCCGATGGCCTGTCGTACGACGCGTCATAGGATCGGTTCTCCATTCTGGTATTCCGATATTGCGGCCCAGTCGGATAGGCGGACGGTGAAAGCAAGGGCGGTATCACGGACGTTGGACCGGGCGTTTCTTCTCTGAATCCGCCTTCGGCGTGCAGACCACGGTTTGTTTCTTGCGGTCGAGATGCCGGATTGATCATCGGTCTGATCGGTGGCGGGTGGGGATTGAACTGCGGTATTCTAGATTCGGGGTCATTCATTTGGTGAAAATCGGGGGTCATTCCTGGAGGACAGTTTGACCCCATTTGCCACATATCTTGATGGAAATTTGTATTGTTTTGGTTGCGTTGGTAAGTGTTGGAGGGTGCTTGTGTGGGCGGGGGACGAATATTTCCACTGTAATTTGGCCCCGAACCCCATTGGGGAGAGTTAGTAAACTCAGGGGCCATGGGTGAAGGTAGTAACGGGTTTCTTTTCGTCATTGTTCCCGTGTTCCTATTGAAGTAGTCGACGTTTTCTCGCCTGTACTCGTCATTCCTGCCAAGCGTACATGCTGCATCAGCGGACAGAACATTTGACTGACTGCGTCTCTGGTAAAGCGGTGCATTCCTTATGCTTTCGTCAGTCTTTGAGCCCGGGTCCATATTATTCCGAAGATTTGGGTATGTCATGTTTCCTACTTGCTCCTCCGTTGGTCGAGACAGATTACCAGAAACTACATTCATGTCTTTAGCGTCATCTCCACATTCTCTTTCTTGCAAATCTCTAAATTGCCGCGGGTGTCGCTCGTAATTATCCGCATAGCGGTGTTCCTTTTCATTTTCCTTCTCTATCATTGTATTTTGCATCGGAGATGGCGGAAGATTCCTATGATCGACAGGTTTATCTGCGCTCAATAGGCTCGGAGATAATAGCGGCTGTGATATTCTAGGTGGTGAAGGTGTTACTTTGGTATCACCAGCTTTGGAAGTTTCGGGTCTCGAACTTGACGAGGAAATCGAATGCTTATGAGGTAAGCATCTTCGAGCAGTTAATTTAACAATATGTTTATCTATTTCTTCCCATCTCCTTTCACTTTCTCTGTCGATGTCTTCTTGAGTTAACACGAAACTATTCGGAACTTTCGATACTTCGCTGCCTTCCTTCAGATTTCTTCTTTGATTTCTACCTGCCAGCGTTTCCATTTTACTTTTACCGACATCATCTATCCCAGAGTTCTTTGAAGTCTTGGATTTTGCATCGTTAGCCGCAATATCTTTGTTATGTTGATCTTTTTTTCCGCAATCACTTTCCTCGCACAGTAATTCGGCTAGATCCTCTATAGAAAGCGGTGGTTCAGTAAGTACCGACGGCGGTGAGACCAGTAACGGTGTAGAAGGTTTCGGGCTTAACTTTGGTTGATTAATACAGTCTTTTTGGCGCGGCGATGTAATTTTTAGTCTTGGAAATAATATATCTGGATCGGGAGACTTGAGTCGAACTTCTGGTACATTTACTGGGGATTGTGACCTTCTATCAGAATGCATCGTACCGGCGCTCGTACTACCGTGCCTACTCTTATCAAAAGTTGGCATAATTCTCCGCAATCCTCCCAAGGAAGGAGCAGGTATAGCCGGTATATGGCGAGGCGCCATTGGTACATGGGGTCTACCCTCCGGAATGACTTTTTGTGGTAAATTATCGCAAACTAATTTCGCAGCAGTAGCTACATCGGTTCCTGGCGCAATCACAGATTGCCATGTGTTTCTACGCGATTTGTTAATTTGATTCTCTGACTCCTCGAGCATATCCCACTCAGAGAAAGGATCATTGCTATCCGACCCGCAGTTATTTGAATTGTGATTCGTAGAATTTTGGTTATTTTTACATTCGGCTTTACGCTCAGTGGGAATGATAATTGGGATTGTTACTGGTATGTTTTCACATTGATCGGGACTGGCAGGTTTACTGTCACATTTACAGGTGCTTGCTTCATCACTTCGCTCGGTCGGTATAATAATAGGAGTCGATTTTGGCATATGTTCAGGGCTGCCAGTTGGACTGGGGCTTGCCGGTGTTTCATTTTCCAACATTTTTTCTTGAGAAGGCTCAGCTAACTTGGTCTTAGCCGTGTCCTTTGAACTGCAAAAAAATTTCTCATCATTCTTCCATTTTACTCTACAAATGTATATTAATAATACATTTACAGTACGGTGTCATAATAATGTGAGGCTTAAAATTAAATTCTTACTTGTTCAATATAATTAAAACATAAAGTCTTTTATGTTGAACAATGTTCACGGAAATATGTAACATTCTTTCAAATAAGTGCAAATTGTGTAAAATTCTGTTTTACTGCAGTAGTAATTATGAAAGTGATGCACTGGCATTATTAAAAATATGATGTAGGAATCAATTTTTCATAGGACTAGACTGCTCTTTTGAAGTTTTATTTAGTAAACCGAAGTTGAGAATCCTCCATCGAATTTAACATATTCGATTAAAAGATGCTGGTTTGTCAATCTATGATACGACTTACCTTGCGTTTTGCGTAGAGTTTTCTCCAGATTTTTTGTGCAGGGGATTAATGCCTGCCGTATTGCCCTAGAATCCGCGTAAGATTAGTGATAATAAACATAGAATGGCATTAATGCGATACGTATTTGGCTCTAAGAAGTATGAGATGGGAACGGGCGAAATAAAACAGTGCAGATTATTAAACAATAAACTTAATTACTCGTCAATATGAATCCGCACACAAAAATGTCCGCCTTTTTTTCAACATGAAATGGCGGTAAATACGTATTCCACGTATATCCATTCCTACTTTCTCGACAAATACACAGTCAAATTCCAATACCCGCATACATTTATAGTATCATTTCGGTTTTCGTCACGAAATCAATAATACGGTCTCCTTCTTCGCCATCAGCCAAAATGAAGTTTTGAAAACGAACACTACCCGCCACGGCGTAATAAACACAAGTTGCACACATATACGAGGAAGTTAGCGTAGACAATTTGCTGAAATGAAAGACATAATGTCGAAATGCAAGAGGTTCCTGACGTGTTTGCAATAATTCGACTTTGACTGCAATCAAATCATCAATATATATATTATATTTCAGCTTCGACAAATTAGTGAAAGCTGATGAGATTGAAGTTGGTTACGATAACCTAATGATGTATGTTCAGGAAAAATTGTCATTCCGCATTTTCAGGAGGGTCTGAAACTCAATAAACTGTTATAAAACAAAAACAATCTCACGTTCTAAAAACTCAACACATTCAGAGTCATTGCCAAGTTGCAAGCTGATGACTCTTTTTCAATCTTTCATTATGTTAACGTTACTAACTTCAACGTAAAAACTGAAAAATGTCCACGAAATTCACTCGTAGATGTGTACATATATGTGATATGTATTGCCTGAAGTTCATTCTTGAAGTATGATGCTACACTTTTCGTTGCACTTGAACTGGTGAAGTAATAACAAATATTCGTGTTTCCGCATACACAATAATTATCGAAATCAAGTTACAAGACGGCACATCATTATGAATAGATTTGATAGTTTAAATGCACGTAATCCACGTAGGAAAATATCGTATTATAGGTACAGTGTGGCATATAATGAAGATACAAACAATTGTAGGTACCTTTTCTACTTTATTGTGTAGCTTCTGCAGGACATCCTCGCATCTCTGTAAAGTTTCGATCCTCAACCTGTATAACGAGGATATTCAATAGTTAATGTTTACCCAAACACATAAAAATGGATAATGATGCATGATTCATGGGTGTTGCGTCTGTTAATCAAACATCTCTTTTTAAGATTTCGACGTCACAGTACGAAGCACGGTACATTATCATTTCTTAGTATAACATGTATATCATTTCAATTGAACAGAATTGAATTCTGTTGAATCCTGAGAAACCATCCATACAGAAATTGTATAACTAAAAAATAAATGGTTTCAATAGTTACTGAGCCAAAACTCGTTAATTAATTTTCAAAACACGGCAAAGAAAAAAACCTGGATATGTCCAAAACATGGGACTATTACGTATGGTCTTCTTAGCCGAGCCATCATAAGGAATTGGCAATAGATCAATAGATTGGAAACACCCATCGCATAATTTTAGAGGTAAGGAAGAAAAGTTTATTTCACGGTTATTTGACAGCGTAATATTTAAGGTAACCCATGTACTCTAATTATATACTATAGACTCAAGAATTCACAAATTTAAATTCATCTTCGAAAATATGTATGAAATGTTGCTGAGACCTGATTTCCCTAGTAGTTTCTTTCGGCTTTACCAGTCCGCGGTACGATCAATATATCGCAAGTATAGAAATACAAACACGCGGGAGAGATAATTAAAGTCGTGATCAAAGCTCCAAGCACCGAACCCTACGTGACTTTTGTCTCGCATTAACGGTCCTTATTCTGGCAAAAATCATTGACCAGTTTAGCGTTTGAATAATAAGATGAAAGATCAATTAACTACGAACGCAGAAGACACACATCGTAACACTCCTTTCAATAGAGTAGTGCAGAAAACGTAATTTAAGACGTGGAAATCATTGCTTTAATTTCATATGAAAATGCAGCCTCTCGCGAAACACAAGTCAGAGGGTATTTTAAGAAGACCGTCAACAGAGTGCAGACGAACGGCTGTTCCCACAACGTCTTTGACAATATGTAAATCGTATAGATCAGCTGTTCGCACGCGAGTAGGACAGACACTCCCTCCCGGCTTGAAGCTGCTCACTCTGTTTCACATTGCCCTAATACAATCTGACCGAACCCAACCAAAATGGAACACACCTAGCACAACCTCGCTCTTACCCTTCTCATCGCTTTAAGCATCCCCCTATTCCGAACACTGTTATAACGGAGCAGGTAAAGAAAAACTGGCCGTCAACTGCACCTGCGCAAGAAAACTAATCGGACAAACTACAATAATTGTAATTGCTGAGAAGGCGGTGACTGCAGGAAGCAGCTACAGTATAGCTGAAAAACCGCTCTTCCACGAATGTCTTACGTCTCAGGAACTTCGAATGATGAAATAGATGTTAGATATCGAGCCAATGTCAATTTCCATACTAGTAAATGAAACCACTGTGACAGAAGAAATGTGAGGGATGCTCAGTGGAATTATTCGAATGAAAGTAAGTATATTTTCACGAATGAGACGTAATATAAAACAAAAAATTACGATGGATGTATCAGAAATTTGTGATCGTCACCTATGGTTGAGACAAGGCAAGGTCAACTTCGCATGTTACTATGCGTATACACTGGTTGGATGTACATACGTAATTACGATAGTATGAGTGCATCAACTGGGTTTTGTGATAACTCACAACGTCAGGTGTGAAAATATTATAACTGTGCACAATAGATGCATAAGTACTGAAAACAGTGAAAGAAGATGCTACACACAGCCGGCAAAGTAATGTTACAGATACTGAAATAAAAAACAAAAAAAAAAAACAACGCAAAAGAAAATAGAAGAGAAAAAATAATAAATTTAAAACAATAAAGTAAAATACAAAGTTTACTTGAAAGTTGGAGCGGACGAAAAGTAACAAATACATATTGATCGCAGTCAGCCTCATACGTCAGTCTTGCCCAATAAACTGCAAGAAAGTATTTGCCTTTTGCACAATTTCCCGTATTAAGTACCTCTTTAATGGGATTCACTTCGATATAGTACCAAATTCCGTTATGCGAAGATTTAACCTCGCGATTGCATACATAGACTGTTGTAACGGCGTATGTATTTATTCGCATTGATTTAGCTTAGTCGTATATTTACTGACCAAACCAGGAGCGCATCGTGATGTAGATATAACGTGGATTTTCCCTATATAAACCCGATGACGAAAGAACGCCGGAAAACGGGATTTTATAATTCAAGAAGTCAGTCGACGGAATGATGACAAGAAGGACAAAGGGATATGATACATTCTTGTTCTCGATGCCACGTCTTGGATTCTCATTTTGTTGCTTTCTCTTAGTACCGGATGTCGCCACGATTGGCCAATCGTTGTACCGCGACCAATCTTCAGTCAGTTGCAGTTAATTTTGTCACTCATCACTCGTAATTGCATATAATGTAGGTATAGTGATAGGTATACTGGACCCCTTGATGACGAGGATGTGACGTACTTTCTTTTGCTGTTGGACAGGATCCCATGTAGACTTTGCATCTTCTGCAACTGGGCTTCCCTTGACTTATCCTTGACCTTCTGGAGCCTCTCAATCATCGCCTCCAAGAACGGAATGTATTTTTGCATCTCCGCAAACTTCTTGTCGTATGCGTCCATGATGACTTCGTTGTTTGGATTACCTAGGTCCACAATTAAATCGTTTATCGTTTCCATCTATAATCAATATTCTTGGACGTCTTCTTGCGACGTTATCTTCAAGGGAAGTGGGGATTGAATGTCCTAAGTATACTGTTCTTGCAGTACCAGTCCTATGCCAAATAGGCGCGATTAACACCACCGACTTTTCACATGCTCATTCTAGAACTTTGGTTGTTTTCAATTCTCTACGGCTATGAGTAATCCTTTTTCGAATCGCGACTCTTTGAAATAAGACAGGTCTACGAAGCGATAAAGGTGGCAGCAGGCGCCTTAACAATACTGCCGAGTATATGCTTAGTCAATTAACTGCAGCAATCAGTTAAGTAGTCGAAATGGCTAGAGCAGGATGGTTTTTTGATGAGGGCTACTGGATCGTGCTTCATTATTCATGCCATTCTATAGTCATTATCTATACATACAAATGATTGAATTATCGAGTGACAATTTTGCAGGGTTGAATTCACAGTATGGATTTTGGCAAAGAAATTTTCAATTGGGTGAAAAGTACACGTATTTAAAGTAAAATATTAAGTAGGCGAAACATTGTTCAAAGTATACTGAACAAGCATTGCGTAGGTCCTGCTGCGGCGTTGTGTTAATTAATTTTTATATCTTTTCTAGTTTATATTAAGCATGCACATGCAGCCCTGTCACCTAGTAGATAGTAGGTGCGTTGTACAACCTTTCCAACCAACATGCAAAACTTATGTGCTAGAGGAGGGTTCATTTCATGAGGACTCTGTGAATGAGAAGGACTTGTTTCCTGGCGTATGAATATCTATATGCTTAATACAAATATGTATATATACTTTACAGCTCTAAATAATATGAATTACGAGATACAATATTTCAATTCTGTGGCTGCTCAAAGAGTGGAGTCCTGTTCTCTGTACTTCAACAAGTAGTTTGATTTTTTTTCTTTCATTCTTTGTATGGATTCAATTAGAATGAGCCACGTCAGTGAACAAAATTAGTCATGTACAAGTATGGTCTAAACTTTAATACACATAATCACTTTGAGTAACACAAAGCGAAACCGTTTCAAAAGATATTCATGGTATGTGGTACCGAGGCATATATGTGTATTGACCGTTATCTACGTGTTCCCGATGTTGCCGGAAGTGAAACACATACACGTACAGTGGGTTCTTGAATTCGCATAGGTTGATTCATATCAGAATGTATAATATTACATTTATCGTTTTCTGCATCGCATTACATCTAGCTGTTTATCTTTTTCTATCTACACAGTATCAATCTCGTCCGCGCAATATGTACACGGCAAACGCAGTTCGACCTCGTACGTTGGATGGGTGCAAAAAATGTGACTTGTTTCGAATTCAAAACATATTCGACAGTTTACCAAGTCTCTTACACGATGGTTTCCATCAACAATTATCTGATGATATGTCTATGGATCGACTAACTGGACAATTCACGGAAACTTTGAAGAACAAATTTAATTTTTTTATATAAGTAATAATATAAATTACGAAACATTTGACAAACCACTGCTCTCAGATCCACCGCAGTGTCTTTCCTAATCTCGCAGACTATCAATGCGAATATACCATTTACCGCCGTTGATATATCATAAGGATCGCTTTAGTCACGTAACCGTTTGAAGCTTACACATAGTGCACTAGCTTTACGCATCACTAAATTAGAATTTTTTTAAAATAGATTAAGCAAAAAGTACTTCATATTTCCATTTTCATAACGTGAAAAACAGATCCGGTCGATCAGGCAATGATTGAAGCTGAGAAAAGCAAAGGCTGAGGGGATCACTATTTCACACGCGATCAGATAAAGAAAATACTTATAGTCCATACTGCAATTGTGTGATGTAACGCCACGCATTCCTGGACATCAGACATTTGTAAGGTAGACTGAATTAAAGTCAGCGGATTGTTTGCTGATTCGTATCGTTGCTTTCAACGTTTCCCGAGGTTGTGCGCATGTATCGATACATCACGGAATAACGCATACGCAACCAAAAACAGACATTTTCAGTACGTACGGAAATGAAGTACAGACAAGGAGCATTTAGCCTAGCGGTAATCTACTAGCAAGAGAAAATTACGCGAAGAAACTGGACATGTTGCGAATAACTTGATGATTGAAACAATTACATTTCGCCGGAACCTCACAAAATTAATCCGTAGCACCCAATGATTAATCACTCTTGTACTTTTCAGTGTACACGCCGACTCCGAAATGTTTGGCGTTTAATATTTTGTATTTTCGGATTTTCTCAACGTTTTCATAATTCAATTGAGTTTAAAATGATCTATGTAGCGTTGTGCAATTTACATTGCCAGTTTGGATCCAGAGGTACTAATTTCTTATTTGAGTACCACTGTTTTAGCACACGCGAGTCACACTCACGCAAGAGGTCAATGAGCTCCACTGGACGTTAAAACTGCTCCATATACATATATGTACACACGTAGGAACGCACGTACGCACACACACGCACACACACACACACACATATGTGTGTATATATACATTTGTGCATGTGCATACACAAGTTTTCCATCCAACTCACCGAGGTATACACATATTTATGCTCATTTTTTCATTTCTAATATCATCAGATAGCTTCGCATATATAATATATCCTGGCAGTCATTCACTAGTACGCTGCACTACTAGAGAGGTGTTGTGTCAAAGAGAATGGCCCACGCCACGCCGTACAACCATAAGCAAGACAGCTCTATACCCGAGAAAAAAAAAACACTCCACTACACCATTTCTGTGCCTAAAATAATTTTTATAACGGTGTAGGGTCGGTATTATTTGCAGAGACCCATATAGATCGGTGTGTCCCTGGTTTATGGTATAATTATTGCATAGTACGCGTGTATCTATACCGGCACATGTATACGTACCAGATCACAATTATTTAACCTATCACAAGGGCAATCGACTCCTACGAGATCGCGTTATTTTCGAAGCACATTTTGACGAAAAACTTATGCGTTTGTTGGCTTCCGACGGATGTTAGGGCGACAAGCGTATTATGGTAGATGGCGGCTGAATCGTCGCCAACCGTTAGCCTCGGCGACAGTGCTCGGCGAGCAAGCGATATCTCTATACGCCACACGGTAAGTCTGGTTGAGTCCGGTTGATCACGGTTATGCGGATCCTAGGGTTGTAGGTGCGCTACTACACTCCTTCTTGTATCGTCTGTCTCCCGCACTCAACGAAAGTAACCATGACAGCTCGATTCTGAGACTGGGAAGATCCGAAATGCGAAGAGGAAATCCACTCTTGATTTTGAGGCTTTGCCTATCCGAGACGGAGCTGGCGTGGATCGTACTTTGCAGAGTCTGGGCTCAGGCGCGCTCCAGGACTAGTTGAAGCAGGGTTTCCCCCTCCCTAAACGGGGTCGAGGCCTGTTTGAACAGTGTTGCCAACCCTTCGATTCTTAACTCATTTCCACTGATAATACGTTGTACTTTCCCATCGGCGTGACTCGGTTCGCAAACTCGCTACCCTCGTCGAAATTTATATTGTAATTACCCTCTGTGGTATTACGTCTGTGAGAAACGACAGTTCATGCGACAATTCGTTGAAACAAAACTTGGTCATTCCTGTCCCTCATGACAACCACCTTTGATTACTATGCATTCGAATGTTTTTTTTTTTAAACTGGAAGTGTGTAGAGTTACAATATGCCGTAGTATTATTAGATTTAACGCAGATTTTATGATTCGTATAACATTACTTAAAAGGAAAGGATACAGGGACCTTGTGAGAATTGATCACTCGGCTGACGACAATCATGACGCTTCTCTATTATTATTCGCTGATGATTCGAGATATGTTTGAACAAATGTTAGGTAGGAGTAGAAAAGAAAAAAAACATATCAAATATGGTAACGTGTGGGGCCCGAGATGCCATTTTATCATTACAGAATGAACTACGCCTGAACAAACAATGACTCCGACACAATTTCTCCAGGCCCTGCAAGCCACGCATCTCTCTATGGACCACTTTATCCGCCATTACGCTTATCGTCTGAAAATGTAATCCGAAACCAAAAATAGTCGATTGAACGCAACAACATTTTTCAGAATCGATTGCACCACACGTTTTGAATACCAGAAAAAACTGCAGTAAAGCGCATGAATAGTTATAACTGAACTACGGATTATCCAAATGCGAAATAAATAACGCACGGTTAAAAACCAGTAAAGGATACTCTAGTCACGATCGTACTAATTGAATGCACTGCCGTATCCTAATTACGAAAGAGATTCTATAGACGTTGTAACATGATCAAACGAAATATGGCTTTGTGAACTGTTACTTATACAAATGTCACAGTATGCATGAAACCGATATGCAACAATATACCTATATACGTATGTTATATACACATGTAGAGTTCCGCCACACTCTCTCAATGGTAGTATAGAATGCTCTAGAGTAAAGATAATTGGTTCGAGCTATGACATAACGCAAAACGGTAAAGAATGAGAAGTCTGTTGAAAATCATACTTTATGATGGAGAAGTTTCTAATCCGTGCTAACAAGTACAGAATAGCCGCTGAAAGTCCCTCTATCAAATAGAATAGTTATTCACACATTTTTGCGACAGGAAAAATTACTCTAAAGAATAAGTCTAAGGCAATTCATGTACCACGTAGTGTTTCTGTGGATGTGGCCTGGTCGTAAACGTTGCAACGATGCATGTACGTGGTTCAAATAATGAGACTAATTGAAGAGACACGAGGCTCGCAACAGAAATATCAATTTTCTATGTTTTGACCTGAAGCAATAATTCCCTCTTAAAAGTTCGAAGGAATGATACAATCGTCATATTTACCATAAATTTTAAGAGATCGAGGTACAGGTTGACGATACTGCGCGTAGCTAATTAATCACCACAGGTCACTTTCGAAATAACACTTTTGTCCTGGGATACGTGAACAACGATAAATTAATGATGGCTGACCGACTAAACTCGGATTTAC
Organism: Neodiprion lecontei; assembly: GCF_021901455.1. Lineage (NCBI taxonomy): Eukaryota > Metazoa > Arthropoda > Insecta > Hymenoptera > Diprionidae > Neodiprion > Neodiprion lecontei. Next base: position 14,444,612 of record NC_060261.1, read on the forward strand.
GATGCAAAGATCGCAAGGGATGACGGAACCTCGGACAAATATGGAGGAGTGGCAGGGACGAAACTTCTGTATTCAATAGTACGAACACGACGCTATGGCCGCTCCTCCCTGCTTTCGTAAATGTCCGCGGTAGTCACTGTAGTACTAAACTAGGCTGATTCAGCCGAAGACTGCCCACCGTAACTGAAACGACGTGTAACATACGTTGTATTGGTAAATATACCGGGCCAGAATTTCCTCAAAGCAACGCTTGATTATCCAACTTGAGTTTTGATCGAGATTCTCTGTACGCCGTTGCACTGTCAATCTTGCCGCCGTGCATCCCTCACTCTTGTAACTGTTATCAACAAATCGCGCAGGGCTGAATAGATATATGGTCGACGACTCTATTCCCAATGTCCGACGAGCAACGACACTGCCCTTTTATCGCGTTTCCAACTTGTTTCCACCTGCACGTCTAAACCGACAAACATAAGTTAGTAATTATCATGGTTACCTCGAAACTTGATACTTTATGCTAGTTCGCCTCAACGCTGATAGAAAGGATGATAGGATACGTGGTGGGTTTTCGGTTGAACTTTATTGAGGGCAGGAGGATTGCTGTTCTCTGGATTCTCGTTAAAATACAAACACCAATTTCCTACGAAGGGCAGCCGCAGCTGGCAATGGCCGCCAGATAACAGCAACACGTCGAGAAAAATAATAGTCACCGTTACCACCTACCTATTCAAGTTACTTACCATTTATATCGCTTGTCATATTTGCTCTCGCTTGCGCTGCGGGCAAGCCGTTAAAAACTAGGACTTCAAATCCGATTCATCGTATGAACAAATGCTAATAATAATAATTATCTGTAGAACCGCGATTCCAGTTTGCAAGTGACGATACCAAGCTCAGAGAAGCCGAGAAACTGTACGATTCATGTGTTTCTTGTTGGGTTTCTAAGGAACCGAAGTCGGAAAATACGATCAACTGTTGTCGTCTTGTCGAGAACTGACGATGGTTAATCCGAACAGATATGTTGCAATCCAAATGTCAGAAACATGAAATGGTTAATGCTTCAAACTAATAACATGCGAACAAGTTGAATTATGTTTTATTTTCGCGTTATGATTCAATGTTTATCAGGAGCGACACTTGCCGCGACTCGCCTAGTTCCGCCATTTCACGAAGTGTGATCGTACGCCAGCCGCCCAGTGCCGCTACAGTGCGTGATTTTTTCTTCTTCACGAAACTGCGATCAAGTTCAGAACCCGATTCATTCCGGAACCGGCCGATGTATAGTGGGCGCCAGAAGCACTCGCACCTCAGTCAGTTTGAAATTGGAACTATATTTAATTAACACTACGTACATTGCTGAACATTTTTACTGACGCCTAATATTCTCTTATTTTATAGATTATATTTATAAATTAAATTTAAAATGTCTTAATAATACTGATGATATAGTTGACTATTTGATAAAACTTCAACCAAGGTGTATAAAATTCAATTCTATTGGTAAACATGTGATTAAACCATTGTTTGTACGTATTATACATAAAACTTGATTAACTTGAGCAACATTTCTCATATAGTGGAAATCGGATAAAGTATTTAGAATGAGAATAAGAAAAACGAATAATGCATGGAATAGTTAGGAGCATTAGTTTTTCGTATATTTATTCATAATAAGATTATAGATTTGACGTATTATGCTGGCTAATTTATATGATACTTGATATTCACAAAACAGTCATCTGATACATGCATTAATACATTTGTCTTACCTCGAAAATTCAACTGTACACGTACTGATTTAGGGAATAAATTCTTAGTGCACAAATATCTGAGCTGTATTCCCAAACTGAGTTTATATGTATCTGGACAAAATCAATATTCTAATATTTTTCCCACAATTAAATCATTCTATGATGTCGTATTGAAATTTCTCAGTAACCAAGCAATGAAAGTGGTAATTTTGTATAACCAGCTTTTCATTTTTTGGGCGAAGAGATGTGCACATGTTCAATTTGAGAGCATTTGAAGAACATTACACAAAGAATTTATTTCTGTATCATGTCCACCTACGAATTTCCAGTTTTCATGTAAACGGCTCGCAGCAATGCTAATCGAATAAAAAGCAGTAGCAAATCTGTTTTCTTTTAATATATTTAAAAACTGAATTGAGTCAAGAAAAGTCTGACTCTCAAGTTTGTCTGTTATTATTATTATTATTCCCCATACATTTTACCCTTCATCGTAACAAATTATTATAAATTAACATTGACTTAGTAATTGAAATTTTCACGTGGAGGTTAAGATTGCACGAAGTAGTAATGGTCATAAATTGTCGACAATGTTGCTACTGATGTTTAGTTACTTGTGCTTTCATCGATAAACACGCTGTCAATATTTAGCTAATTGTGAATTAGTACATTATACGTCACAATGATCTATCTCTAGATTTCTATTCGTGATAAATGGTACAGATAAGGTAAATATACATATGAGCATTTGGATGGGTCAGTTTAAATTATAAAAAAATTTCTTGAGCTTCAATCAAAAATAGGTTTAGAGTAGTACAATTGAAAAATCTTTCATACCCAAGTACTGACAATTAATACTCATAGCATGCTTTATTGTGATTGAGAATTTTCCTGATCACTTCCAAGGCTTCAACTTTCTTAAGCTTCAATCCAAATCGATTGTAGCCATTGCTCTGTTTTCCTACAGATGCTGGCTTTTATACAGATGGTAACGTTGTGAGTGCTCCAACTTTTCTAAGCTTGAAATCAAATCAATTAACGCCTTTGCTCTGCTCGGCTACGGGTGCTAGCTTTGATGCAGACATTAGCATTGTGGCGTTAGTTTCAAGAGCTGAAGACGTATGAAAAAAAAAATCATATCGATTGATTTATAATTGTAAAAATATTTAATCATTAGAAGAAAATTATTTTCAATTTTTACGTTGGCATTCGATACTCACGTTGCAGAGTCCGAATAGAGGACACTATACTGAACTCGACGTACCACTTGACAAATCGTTGGTGACATCGACGTGAGATTTCATCTACGTGAACACGTTCTGATGGATTCGTGCAAAGCGGAGAACTTTTTTTGGGAAGAGATGTCCTAGTTCTGGAAGTTTCATAAAAAAACGTTCAACAATGGTGGTCAATTAAATCATTGAAAACGTCTAATTCTTTTGTAATTTGATGTATCAGTTAATTGTTTTTACTTAGAAGCACCTATCTGCCGGAGTCTGCTGAATCTGTTGACAGAAACCTAAAGGTTTTGAATGAAATCACTCAAAACGAAACTGACTCAAATCTCCTGCGTTGCTATCCACACCAATACTTCCTCTAGATTGTCGGGCCTTTTGGCTGACTTCAATCCTGTGCCTGGCAGGTGTTTACAGAGTGAGTATAGATTTTCTTGCTGGACTGACACTAATGGTAAGCTATGTGGTGGCAGCTTTCTGAGCTGGGCGAACAAAACAAAATTGACAAAGTTCCTTTTCATCTAGAATATAAATATAGATCACAGGACTGCTCGTTGAAGCAGAAGGAAATGTTCTTAACCCGTAAACACCACACCAGTGCAAATTCGCACCACCTGAAATTTCTTTTGTTGTGATTCTGATTCTGAATTATTCTGATTTTGACGTAGTTTCAGTAAATTAATATAATTTTTTGCATTCGAGACTATTATCATTGGATTCCTGGGAAATTTTTACCCCAAGAAACATTGGTATCAAATGCTTCTCAACGATATATACGTGAGTTATAGTACTTTGAAAATGAACAATCCCAAATCAGACTAGTGTGGTTTGTATGTATCCTCAATCGAGGTGTGGTTACTATGGGTTAAATCAAAGGTTTAATTAATGAGGTACCTGATCTGGCATCAAAAAGTTGTAGTGGGGGAAGTCTTAGCAAACTCCGACAAAGCCTTCATTGTTTTTGGAGAGGTCCTGAGCGGCGACGGCGGTTACCAATTCCTTGCATATTGCAATCAGTCATAGCGGAGTTCCAGATTACGTTATCGGCAAGTTTTCTTATCCCCTGTGGATTTTGATTGTCTTCGACTCTCTGGCTGGGCAACGCTAGATCGTTCCACTTAAACCCGTATTGAGATTCTGATCTTATTCAGCTTTTCGCCTTTCCGTAACGAGGCCGGCGTTTTTACAGGCAATTTATAGACTCTGGAAGCTGGAATGGCCAGCCTCTTAAACGCTGATGTTCTGCCAGGACCCAGGATATGAAAAAGTCGCAGAACCTCAGTATCTGAGTCGCCATCCAACATCCTCGGTGACATGGAAAGTTTTTTTTCTTGTATTTCGGGTTGAAATTCATGGCGACATTTTCACCGTTAACATCACCATAGAGATGACGTTTGGAAGGGACTTTTAAGCGCAGATTCCGTGGGTATCTAGTTGGGGTCTTATCTGTAATCAATCAGTCCGGCCAAGGGATTGTCACGATCCACCTCCATGGTAGCGGTCCTTGTTCCTGGATCATTCGGGCTTATGGAATCATTCGACTTGTCCAAAGACGCAGGTGACTCAACACTTGTAGGCAGCTTCCTCAGCGTCTTGAAGAGCCGCAAAGATTACTGAGGGTGCGTCTCGAGTGAGCTAATTTTGAGTAGTAATTTTTTCCACGTTTCAAAAAAGGTGTGTGGCGTTGAGTTAATCAGCATCAGATTGCTCTGAAGGCGGCGCTGTGTCAATGGGGACAATGGTGAGTGACGAACTTTGCTCCTGCTTCTTTGAAAACGATTTCCTCAGCGTTTCATCCAATCTAGGATCTTCTTCTACAACAATAGTAATAATAACAATGTTTATTTTCAAAAAGTTTACACTTTAGTACAATACATTACACCACTGGATACATCCTATTAGAGATCAGAGACCTGTATATAGGTGGAATTTTTGTACTCAATTTTCATTAATTACATTTCAAAGATAAAATTAATTTAATATTCACTTTTAATAATTAATAATTATAACGCATTTTTGTATTATATCATATTTTGTGTGTGATGAACATATATCTTTGTGTTTTAAACATTTTAGTTAATATTTTATGTTTACATGCAATATTCATTTTTTTAATTTATTTTTTGTAGTTTTGCTACTTACAGGGTTCGTACACTTTTTGGAATCTGAAATTCTCTGAATTTTCCAGGTATTACAGCCTGAAAACAGGATTTTTCCAATTAAATTTCATGAAATATGCCGCTGATTGATAATAATTTTTTACACATTAATACTAATGCCTTCAATATTATCTAGTAACTAACTTACTGTCTAACTATCAATTTACAAACAAAAGCCTGTGATTTTCCGTAATAAAAAACCGAAGCAATGTTTGGTATTAAGTGATATACATAGAATATATGAAGTGGTGGAACAAATATTCGAGTGCAATTTTTTTTTCTCAAGATCGATAGTACTTTGTTTAGGACCGAGTTTATTTCCTCAACACTCAAATTCCTTTAAGATTTTCGAAATTCCCCGATTTTTTCCTGGCGGAAAGAAATTCCCTAAGTTTTCCTGGTTTTCCCTGTGCGTACGAACCCTGACTTACATCTAATACTTTCAACTCACTAGGTAGTTTGTTGATATGAGAGATTATATTCAGGTAAAGATATAGCTTTGCCTCTAGTAATACTATCACTTTCAATGTATTTCAGGCTCAACATATTATATTTATTCATTAATATTTTATACAGTGAATATTTCTACCTGCGGAACGATGCGTGCATCTTATTAAATTAATCGGAGTTACAGCTCTCATTTCAGATTGAGTATCGTATCTCACCACGGCCATCCCAAACGGTGTTAAAACAAATAGTATTTGAAAATTGGGATGACTATGGAAAGATGCGATGTTCAACCCGAACATGAGCTGTAACTCGGGTTGCTTGAAATCGTTCCACAAATAGAGAAACTCACTGTAAGTAAATTATTTCTTATAATGTGACTTCATTATAGTTTATTGTCTTACAAACTTTGGCTTGGAGCTTAAAAATCATATTTATGGCATTATAGTAAAATTTCCCAAGGCTATAATGCCATAAGTAACAATACTACGAAATAATGAATAATAAGCCGAAATTAATTTAGAGTAATACATAATATTTTTTTAATCTTGCAAATACAAAGACAAAATATCTATCTTTATTAAATGTATTTTTTATATGTACCTTCCATTTCATGTTTTCATTAAGTTACACCTGAGGATTGTATGATGTTTGTTCTATTTCTTGACTCATTATCAATATTTGTGCTTCATTTGCAAATTATTTGTTAGACATTTGATTTATTCATTGAGTATCAACTAGGCAGGCTAGACAGACCTTCCCAAGAAGCATCGGATTATACCGACTCATTATCAATATGAATGTTAACATTTATGGGTAAAGTGTTTAGTCCATTTCCAAATGCTATATACAACATTTTCTCTTTATTCAACAATAATGTATTATAGCAAAAACAAGAGTTTACTATAGCTAGATTTTGGTTCATTGTTATTTCAGCATATTATAATATATTTTTTGATACATATATTACTGTATCATCTGCATGTGCAGATAAATTTTCAATTAATTCGAGTAGCTCATTCATGAAGATAATAAAGAACATAATAAAATAAAGAACAAAGTCCTAATATAGACCCTTGCAGGATACCAATAGTTACAAGATGTTGTTAAAAAAATATACTTGTACTGTCAAGCTTCGCTGATTGTGAGTACAAAGATTAATCAGTCAGTTTGAAATGTAATTGGAATAGTAAGTGCTTGAATATATAAAATATGGCTAAATTATTTACAGAATTCTCAAACATTTTTTGAAAATTTGTTTTTAGGTAGTAAATAACAAGAACATGATTTTATTTTTCTCCTCACTCAAATCGATTATCTTCATTTTAATTCTCTAAATATTCAATCGCTACAAGTGAGGTGCGAAGTGTAAACCTATTATAATGCTGAAATATTTATAGGTGCAGATAAGAAGGTCGAGAAAAATCTCCCCAAGTATTAACGGAATATCGTGGACGAAAATCTTATACCAAGTTGGATCCATTATACCGTAACTGGTGAAGAGTTCTTTGAACTTTGATTTATAAAGCGAAATAAATGATTTACGAGGTCGATCAAGATGTATTATGAACTTGAGTTAGAAACTTTGCTCGAACTCCGTAGTACGGTGTATAAAACTAGGTGAGAGTAGGTGAATCTTACCTTCAAACGGATGGATATTGTTACTGAAACATGGAACTCGATTGGAAAATAACACACCGAAACGGCTTTTCAAATATCAGCTTTCTATAATCTCGGCTGTGGGGCCTGACTCTCTTTCGTGGCCCACAACCTTCTACTTTCGGTTATATATTACAGGGGATTGTTTCAGGAAACTACTGGTATATTTTCTTCGAAACACTTCACAATCAATGAACTCCGTCAACTGCAGGCGAATAATTTTGATCATTGAATGCAACTGGATGTCGATCGTCAAAACAACAAAAAAAACTTCTGGATACATGCTTGGACGCTAGAGATCCATTAGAAATCAGACCGTACCGGCAGGATTGCCAGTTAAATGGTACCGCAAGTTGTCAGAAGGAAGCGCACAGGTAGCCAAATGTAACCAGCCTCCAAGGCAAAGTACTCATTGAGTACCCCCACTACGATTTTGGCGCTCCCTTTAAACCGGAGAATGTAGACATATTCGGAATGTACGTGTACTATCGTTGACTGAAGAATTCATTGCAAAAAATTTATTATAGGTTTTAAGAATTCTTTTGCAAAAAATTTATTATAAGTTTTAAGAATTCTTCAGTCAACGATAGTACACGTACATTCCGAATATGTCTACATTCCCCGGTTTAAAGGGAGCGCCAAAATCGTAGTGGGGGTACTTTAATTTTCCTCTGAGCCGCCAGAGCGTGCTGAAAATCAAGGTACGCTTTTATACATTGGATCTTATAGGACCTTCCACTCTAGCCCATACTCTTTGCCAGCTTCCAAGTAACAAATAATCCCTACATACATGCAGTAAAAAAACAATGTTGCTAGTGTTGCTACCACGCGTCTCAAATTCGCGAATATAAAGAGATGAAGTATTATCCAAAACGCAAAATACGCGCATTGATTTATGGATTTCTATTTTGAATTATAATTTTACCATTCCGTTAGACACGTCAAAAAGTCCCATTTCCTTTAAATTTAGTGTAGAACTGATCATAAAATGATTCCCGATAGTCTCTACATACAAATACATGAAGGACTTTAAAAATATCGTAAAAAAAATAAAATTTGACAAATTATTACGTATGATTTATTACCATTACTGATAAATCGCTCGTATTTTATAGTTTTTCTTTTTAATTGATTAACGCACGTAATACATTAACACTACTGAAAAATGCGAATTTCTGTAATAACCGCGGTCGCGCTGAGTGATCTTTGTCCCCAGAAACCATGCATTTCTTATAGGACGACAAATAAGTGCGACCGCGAAGGGTTCACATTATGTGATTTATCACAGAATAATTTTCGATTTCGACGGATTCGGCCATGCAATCGCGCATCGGCATTATTTTTGCAGCTAAAGCAACAAGCTATACAAAGGTTGTTTTTTTACGCAAGTCCTGAATAAAATAGGATTTGAGCACTTGACCATCTCTTACTACTTTGTAGCTGTGACGTGATTAAAATTTATCAAAGTCCTTTATACCATACTAATTTTTACATCACTGATCTATATTGCTTCAATATCAATAACATATCTGTGTGCAATGTATTCTTGAAAATAAATTACTATTTCACAATTAATTCTCCATTAAATACACGAATATCTGTTATTTTTTTGGCACATATAATAGATTATTTATTGTTGATGTAAAATAATTTTAATTCAACAAAATATGAGTTCAACAGAATTAATATTGAATGAATCAAAGGAAAATGAGCTGTTATAACATCGAATCTGTTCATGAAAATCATTCGAATTCGAATGAGTTCTCTCGAAAAGTGCGCGAAGGTTCACTGAAAAGATAGATAATGCATCTATTATTACATTACCGTGACTGCAACAGTCATTGAAAGAATTTTCCTTGTTGGAAACTTTTTCCGCTGCAAAATGTCTCGCATTACAATGGATACATGGTACATCCATCTTTCCAATGTAGTGCTCAGATATTTCATCCATTCCATCAAATCAAAATTTGGAGTATTAGTAAATTCTCTACGCCTTCTTCGAAACCTTTGTCCTTCGCAATCATTCTAATTTTTCAACGAGAATTTGAATTATTAACAAAATTGACTATCTCAACATCTCGACCAACCACACGACTACAAGTTGGAATACTTGTTATAACATTTCTTTCGCGACGCACACGGCCAAACTCTTCTATTTCATCAACAGTTCGATCTATTTTTCAACGTGGCATTGTCAATTTTAAATTAAATTATCAATTTTATGCATTTATGAAAATTATCAAATTACATCATTCCAATTCGATCAACTTCGTGATACGTAGTCCTTGCGATTAATACTCATCTATAGACTAAATCTCATTAGAGCTTAATACTCCTTTTCAGTGTAAAAAAATAGATTTGAAATTACTCACTCCGTCTGCATGATGTACTTTCACGAAAACTTTCCGTAAACTGCTAGCCTGCCTATAAAATTATGGAGTTGAGATTCATCTACAATGCAAAATACGAACATAAGTATATGGGGTTACTCACTTTGTTACCAGATAAGTAATGAAAGGTACTCATTCCTTCAAGTACAAAACGCACAACACGATGGAGGACCTTTCAATTCAAATCAGGTAATTCGCTGCTGCGGTTGCAAACGGTGCGAAGCTGGGCCCGAACGGCTTCACTGCCGGCCAACCGGCATCGTGGACAGGTGGTGACAGAAATGCGATATAATAATGACAACCGATCTTTTAAGAAAGGATCAGTGGTGACTTCGCAGGGGAAACATGGCCATATAAAAGTATAGCTGCGCGCTTGCTTAATCACTTTCCCCGTCTGGCAGCCGATCCCTATTCTTTTGATCATCCGACAGAGAGATGACTCTGTATGACTAGCTCTGTCTTTCAGTAGTTGACTAATGCAACTTCAACTATAGCGTACGAAATTCAATTCCATTGGTAAACATTTGATTGAACCATTGTTTGTACGTATTAAACACAGAAATTGATTAGTCGAGAAGCATTTCTCACGTAGTGGGATTTGGTTAAAGTATTTAGAATGAGAATAAGAAAAATGCATAATGCATGTAATAGTTGGGAGCATTAATTTTTCGCATATTTATTCGTGACAAGGTTATCGATTTGACATATTATGCTTAATAATTTTATTTACAAAACAGTCATCTGATACATGCACTAATAAATTTGTCTTACCTCGAAAATCAACTATTTACATTTATTGAGTAATGGAACAAATTCTCAGTGCACAAGCACCCGAGATGGATTCTCAAACTGAGTTTATATGTATCCGGACAAAATCAATATTCTGATATTTTTCCCACAGTTAAATAATTCTATAACGTCGTATTGAAATTTCTTTAGTAATCGAGTAATGAAAGTGGTAATTTTGTATAACCAGCTTTTCATCTTCTGGGCAAAGAGATGTGTGAGATGTTCAGGTTGAATAACATTACACTGAGTTTATTTCTGTCTCATGTCCACCTATGAATTTCCGCAATTCTCATGTAATTGGATAACAGCAATGCTAATCGAGTTAGAAGTAGCAGCAAATCTGTTTTCTTTTAATATTTTTGAAAACAGGATTGAATCAAGAAAAGTCTGACTCTTAAAGTTTGTCTGTTATTATTATTCCACATATATTCTGCCCTTCATGGTAACAAACTGTTATAAATTGACAATGACTCAATGATTGGATTTGTCATGTGGAAGTTGAGATTGCACAAGGTAGTCATCGTCATAAACTGTCAATGATGTTGCCACTGATATTTAGTTACTTGTGCTTTCATCGATAAACTAAACACACCGTCGATAGTTAACTAACTGTGAATTAATACATTATACGTCACAATAAACTACTTCTAAGATTTCTATCCGTAGTAAATGTTACAGATAAAGTAAATATATGTACATTCGGGTGTGTTGTTTTAAATCCAAATTTTTTTCTCGAACTCTGATGAAAAACAGGTTTAGAATAGGACAATTAACAAATTCTCCCATAACTGGGTGCTGACAATTAATATATATACGATATTTAATGTGTTTCAGATGCCTCAGTCTGGTTATCGTAGAAAAAAAAACCATTGTTTTTGAATAAACGAACATATTTTTATCGAGTATTTGTTGCAGTTTCTATGTTACATGGTTTTGCGCCGAATTAAATTGAGTCAAAAGCATTGAGCAGCCTCTAAATATCAACTGCAATTTCTGTTTGTCCTGTTATAGATTTTTGGTGGGAAATTAAGAAAAAAAAATCATAATTTAAAATACCACACCCCAATATATATGTACTACTTTGCCAAATATTATAATTCATAGGATGATTACTGCAATAGCTGGTAAACCCAAGACATTCCTTTGGCCATCAATAAGTTGCCAGTTATATTATCGATTTTTGAGATCAAACCAATGTTTGCGATAGAAGCATTTGATTTATTAGAGCATAGACGTAACACAATTTTCCCTCGTTCGCAACGATATTGCACAATAATAACAAGTTTTACGAAGTATATCAGCTTTGTTGTTATGTATACTCTAAACATGTTATTATCACTTTTCATGTTGTTATTGTAAACAAATTTATATCATAGTGTTTAGTAACAACAACAGCGTTGCATTCGTCAAGTTCATGGAATCTGGTGACAAAACGTCAATTTCACAATATCCTTACATGGTGTCATCAATGCAACAGCGACGTAGAGTATAATTTTATTTTTTATTATCTAATTTGAGTACACGCATGCTCATTCTGGTGCATGCCTGTTTATAGTTTCCTCCATTACCACCAACAAAGTAATTTTGTGTCTTTTTGTTAATTTAACATGTGGATTTATAAAATAAACACATTCGTACAAACACTCAGTCTCGCTTTCTCTCTTGTAATGACTAACAAGCCAATGCCAGACTGTGTCATAGTTACCTAGCATTCAGTCATAGAGCAACAAAACAAATACTGATATGCAGAAAAGCACAAGGGAAGGAAGTTGGATGAGTAATGATAGATTCGATTCGATATTCTATTATCCACAGAAGCTGAATAACACAACAATAACAAATTTATCAATTGTTGATAACTTTCCTTATACTTTTGCAATATTTCTGTTGCTGCAGATGAAGCTTTTAGCTAGACAGTTACACGAGGATCTTGAAAGTATGCGTGAATGAATTTCACTTTCTCAAATTGGTATTCCAGAAAAAAAAATGAACGCAAGCATCAATATTTTCCTAATATTAATGCCACAAACTCTAACACTGAAATAATTTTTCGTAATTTATTTGATGACCATTTGCAGTAATACAAAGAGCATATGAGAGCAAGTTTTATTCAACGTGAATTTTTCTAATCCAATGGTTAAACTGGAAATCGGTTTTTGGAAAATTCTGCAGAATGAGCATTGATTTGATTTGCAGTAAGATTCGTAAATCACTTACCACATCTGATTCTAGTAAAAGGAGGTCCTTACGAAAATCCAGTAAGACTTATTCATATATGAGGTAAGTTATGTTCATTTATCGTTGATTCATTTCACATCTATGCTTTTTCCTTCGTGAAAAAAAAAGAAATATATATATATTATACGATTTCGAGAGTGACTAGTGTTTATTCTCTCTATGGTTAACATTAATTGGATAACACGAAGTGTATCGAATGATCAAAGAAAGCATTTCTAATATTCAAATTTGCCATTTGTATTATTTTCAGATAAGTTTGTCAATAAATGGAATTATTCGTATATTTTCCGTTACAGCAGATAAATAAAAGACTACGATTATTGGAAACCAAAACTATAGCTTCATTGGATAACGGAATCTCGACAATGTAATAAATAATGATATGTGAGATTTCGAAAATGAAGGTAGGGAATTAGGCTTCATTAGTAGTCATTTAGTAGATTATAATATGATTCTCTAGTTATATAGTATAAATGAAAACCAACACAAATAGACGAAGAAAAATACAACATACTTTTATCATTATTCCATGCTAGATTTCAAGCATAATTATCATCATTGTAGGAAAAGTGCAATTAGAAAATAAGAAATTATCGAGTTAATTATAAACTAAACTTACGCCAGCAGAGGCATATGCTGATGTATTGAGCTTACAAAGTCAAAGGTTCTATTCGTGTCCTCATTACTGGTGGAATGTGTTTGCGATCGTTTACTGGCTAATAATATTACTAGAATAACTCAGGCTGGTTCAACTTTAGTCGGTTTTTTATCATACTGTTTTCTCGTATTTCTACAAAAGTATATATTATTATTATAATAAATTTATTTTAATGTTCATGTGTATACACCTAGGTATGACTCGTGGCAACTGTGCACTCGGGAGATTGATCCATTTTTATGTCGGATTATAATAGACACTAATAGTCAGTGGATACTACGGTAAAAAGGGGGGAAAAAAAAAGAAAAAAAATCTGCGAATACACTATTCAATTTCTTTATGTATATCCACAATTGATACAGAATATGGCTTTGCAATTTTTAGATTGGGTATTAACAAATTTCTATTAATGCCAGTTACTTTGTGACATTTCAAATACCACGCTACACGTATGCGCATTACGAAGAAAGAAACAATTTGTTTAGGAATTTACTTCAGGTTCTGTTTCTCCTCTCTACTTGCCTACATCAGTAATAGGAAATCCTCTCTTTTTTTCACCTTTTAGTTATTAGGGAATTAGTTTGTTACTTCAATAATGACATTGTATGAATAATGCTTTTTACCTGTGTCATATGCAAAGTTACAATGTATCATGATCAATTTTATACACGCAGCGTATCTATCAGTCAAACTAATACAGCGTTTTCCAGTCAAGAGTAGCTCATCTTACATTTTTTTTTATCTCACAACAAACTGATGAGTAATCAAATAACCGACGTCACGAATAATATCATAATATTTATTCAAAGAGTCATTAATAATGATTAATGTGGCGCATTGTTTCTTCGTTTTGCAACACTGCTGATAAATTACCGACACATACCATGCAGGTCCTGCAGAATGTTTCAGATTTTAGGCTTGCAAAACTGTTCAGTGTTCGGTATAACCGTTCAAGCTTTGACACCAGCACTCTAACTAAACTCTCACGTTGGAACACTTTCACCATCTTAGACCTTGTTTTCGACACGGTTAATTGGCAACTATATTAATTTCTTTGAAGCCAGCTTCAAATATTTCCCATGTAGTCGTGAAATTGCATTTCTAGCAATTCTATTATCCAAATATAAATATTCATATGTTACTTTTTTGGGTAGTAAAAAGTAAGGTGGACATAATTCGATTAGGTAGAGAATCAGGTGATGTTTTTCTTTTCTTCTTTTACTCAGTGATAATATCAATTTAATTGTGAACTGTCGTCGAGGCATGCTGAAGCCTCTCCAACTCCTCCAATGAAACGACGTTTGTTTGTCCCAATTCCGGTAGTTTTCCGGCACGAGCTTGCGCTAGTAATTCTGGGCTAAACCATCGAGCTAACTGGTTTGAAGTTGGCGAGAGATCCCCGCCATTGCTACCCATAAATCCAAGACTGGGGGATGGCTGACGACCGACAGGAATATTCAATGGTTGCGATTGCATTGCTCGTCCATCTATAAAAAGAAAAACTGCATACTGATTATTTGCTTACTTTACAAACAATTTTTGCTAATTAAAAAATATACCAGATATGATAAAATTTTATTGTTAATTTTACAGTGTTTAAGTTTAAGTATTACAAAAAAGCATTGCAATGTGCTTATACTTTGACACAACTCTAAGCCAATCTGCAAAAAATTGGTTTTACTGTTACTGCATACAGTTACTGCGATTACGGAAAACGAGATCTGGAATAATGAATTGTTATCCAATAACCTGCTCGGAGTCTTATATGGTATACATATATAAAATGAGGAGAAAAGGATTACTTATTTGGGTCCATTGGAAACGTTGATTTTTCTGGGGATTGAGGAATATGAGACAAGTTCACGTGCATCTAGTCCAATTTCTGAATACCGTTGTGTGTGATTTGATTCAGGATTGCGGTGCTGCCTGAATATTTGTACAAATTATGTATTAAGCTAATATTTGATAACAAATTTGCAATGACATATATGTTTCTATATTAATATTCATATGGTCAGTACAATGCATAATTGCATTCTAGATTCTCTCAAAACTTGAGAGGGAATGCATACAATGGTTTACTGCTATTTTTGGCGTATGTATTTGAGAGCTGACAACATATACATGCTACATTTTTTTTAAAGTGTTCTGAGCATATTTCAGGCCACTCAACAAACATGTTTGCTTAGCGTTATTATACAGCCTCTGTATTTATAGGCAGCAGGCAATACATGCACATCTGTACAGCTGAACTTTGTAAGTTGAATTCTGATTATCTCAACTTTAGTAGAAGTTAAAATCATAACTTACCTATCATGAAGCAGAAGTTAGTAGAAGATTACCAGCAAGAAATAAGCCCGTGCTTTTCTGAGTTTGGCGCACACCGTGGTTCTGACGCGCTAGCGAACTTTCAGATCGTACGGTGGTTATATTACATTGAAATAAGTTTTTGAAGGGTGAGCAAACGATAAAACTTCATGTACCCCATTATTCTCATGAAAATTACCTAAATTAGGTAACAATTAATTACTTAAAGAATCGAGGGTGGGCATGTTACTTCTGAGCGCGGATGGAACTATTTCACGGCGAGCAAACGACGAAATTTGATATTTTACGTTATATTTTCACTGTGAACGATTCCAGGCACAATTAATCGTTTAAACAATCGTTATCAGGTACTTTACTATCTTACTATAACTCGACTAACTTTTTTTCTGAGGGTGAGCACACGACGAAACTTCATATTTCTTCATATATTATCAAAATGAAATTGATTGAGAAGGAATTGTTTGTTTAAAGAAACGTCGTTGGGTGATCCTCAAAAAAAAAGCTCCAGTCGAATTATGGTCTAGTAGAAGGTTTGTGCTCACTAGTAAAGTACCCTATGACGATTATTTAAACTGATAATTTCTTCTCAATGAAGTTCATTTCAATAGTATATGGAGAAATATGAGGTTTCGTAGTTTGCTCACCCTCAGAAAAAAGTTATATTCGAATTACAGTAAAATAGTAAAGTTTTTTTATACGATAACCCGATAACGAGTGTTCAAACAATTAATTGTGCCAGAAACGTGAACAGTGATAATATAACGTAACATATAAAGTTTCGTCGTTTGCTTGCCGTCAGGAAAAAAGTTTTAGTAGAAATAGTACCATTCCCGCTCAGAAGCGCCTGCTCTTGATTCTTTAAGCAATTAATTGTCACCCAATTTAAATCACTTTTATGAGAATGATAAAAAAACATAGAGTTTCATAGTTTGCTCACCCTTCAAAAATCTATTTCGACGTAATTGAACCACTGTACGATCCGAAATCTCTCTAGCGTGTGAGAACTGCTGTGCGCGCCAAACTCCGAAGAGCGCGTATTTATTTCCCGCTGGGAATCTTCTGTTGACTTCTACTTCATTTACCTATGATTGATGTAAGTCTGATTAGTAGGAAATGAAGCTGAATAACTAGTTAGCGATGATGACGATCACATAACAAGAGATGGAATCACAACCCAATGTTGAGTTACCAGTTGTGGGCGAGATACAAAAAATTTCTATAGCTGGTATTTGAAGACAAATTCATAGCTGACACGATACTGAGTTTTCTATAGTAGTGGATGGATTACATAGGGCACGAGTAAGCCTGTGAAGGATAAGGCATGGGTAGGAGGTCAAAAGATGAAGTCAAATAAATGCCACAGTCCACAGCTCAGTTGTACCTATCAATGTTTTTCAAATGTTAAAAAATATTAAGATATATAAAAAATAGGAATATCAAACGGATTTCACACAACTCTATTTCCAATTAAGGTTCTATGACAAGTTTTTGGTGCAATTGGGTTATCAAACCAATTTTTTTATCCATCGAATTCGAACCAAGATATTATACATGTATGTCCCGAAACATGAGGGTCCAATTTAAGGGTAATCGATCAATAGATGTAATAAATACTAATAACTAAGAGTATATTGGGATGAATTTAAACTGTCACTTACCAGTACGAGCAGAGTTGTAGTTTTGATTCATAACGAGTTGCTGCAGCTGAGGATTCACTGTTCGCTGTTGCTGTATACTGGATAGATGAGACTGGACTTGTTGTGATTGCTTAAGTTGATTATTAACAGAATTCGATCGTTGGCCAATTATGGAGTTGGGTGGGAGATTGAACTGCGCAGGGTTGGGTACATGGGACAACGGTGATGCCATTGTGTGTTTTGAACGGGCCAAATTCCCATACGCTCCGACTGCAGCTCTTTGTTGTTGCTGTCTTTGTTGTTGTTGTTGTTGCTGCTGCTGTTGGTAATCCGCGTTACCACTGTACTGAAATTGATTTCCACCACCACCACCTTTCACTATAGGCCGACCTATAACAAAGTATAAAATTTCTTCATACCCTAAAATATGAAATGAACCCTCACTGTTAGAAGATAGATGGTAGCTGCTTTGTTTCATGACTTTGCAGGGTTTTAGTACATACATGCTACAAACGTAGTTATTTTTGGCGAAATTTTAGATTCAAAGCCGATGGACTATTACAAGAAAAGCTAGCACAATTCAGCATTTGTACAGTATTCAGAATATCGAGTCGATAATGTTGTAATTGAATCCTGGATCCTCGAAAACTGTAAATTAATGCACAATAAAAGAAAATAGCAGATAGATAAATAGTTATTTGTCTCCATATATATGGTATCGTTTATGGTGAAATTTAATGTAGACCTTTCCCAATAAACATGACTTTCACAAATAATTTTACATTAAATTAAAGCATTATTATTAATTATTAGAATTGTTGATGTTTCACAATTAAAAAAAAATAACAAATTACGAGTTATAATCAATACCAAGTACCAAATAGTTATATTGTTAGAAGATTCTTAAAAGAGGTTGGAGTAGTCGGCAGAAAGAGTTACCCAAGATTCAAAAAATCTTTTCGTGTACACTTGACGATATAAAATTTTTAGATATGTCGTAGTTTAGCTGCACTTTATCGTATTCAGACTATATTT
Source organism: Neodiprion lecontei (assembly GCF_021901455.1). Classification (NCBI taxonomy): domain Eukaryota; kingdom Metazoa; phylum Arthropoda; class Insecta; order Hymenoptera; family Diprionidae; genus Neodiprion; species Neodiprion lecontei. Next base: position 14,462,935 of record NC_060261.1, read on the forward strand.
GGCTAGGACCGAATTAAAGGGAATTGTAAGTTTTCGATTAAATTACATATCTTACCTGAGTATTTACATCATATTGTATATGAATAAATGAGGAAGTGAATTTAGGAAGATTCTATTCTGCGCGATAAATCTCAATTTTATATTATCCTGGCTTTGTTAAGTGACTTGGGAAATTTAGGCTAACCACTGATGAAGAAAAGTCGCAATGCTCTTCGATTTATTGACTTTATCAAAGATTCTCTTTGTTTCTGAATTTGGTTTTGAAGATTGACGAAGAAAAAACAAAAAATGGCAATGTCTGCCAAGTTTTGTGTCAACAGAAGTAACTAAACATACCGGGGTGCTGTTTGACTGTGGGAGCGGACCACGTTGGCTGTACTGGCTGTGGCCGCAGTGTACTATGTCGTGAAATGACGCCTTGTGCAATCAGCTGTACTGCGGACTGCACTTGTTGCATATGGGAGACTTGAGCCTGGCTGCCCATTTTCGTTGGATCACTGTTGCCTACGCCCACATACACACCGGCTTATACTTCCAGAGATTATCTTACAAGTGAGACGGAAGATTTGAAGAAGCTCAATAGCGAAGCAAAGAAGCAAAAAGGTAGAAGAGCAGGGAAAAGCAAAACTGTACAATATCTAACATACAGAGGAGAGGTAGAAAGTAACGCAATATCATGCCACATATTATCCGAGGACGTGACGTTATCGTTTTTTCTTTTTGAACAATCTGCAAAGCAATACGAAAAATGAACCATATGCAATAAAACTACGAATGTACAAGTAATTTCCATAAATTGAATTCTCAGTTTTCAAGCTTTGATAAAAATCATTCCACAATATATGGTCTAATAAGTATCGAACTGTTGACTAAATTTTGAGAATTTTAAGTGGAAGAAAACAAAACACGTGTCTTTGATTAAAAGTCCATGTTAAAGAGGAAATAAAGGGATAAACTTAGCAGAAAACATACTTATAATATGTATTTATTATTAAAATCTTTCCAAAATACTTAATCAGGTAGATACTTGCATAAAAGTTTTCAGGGAAATCATTTGGCTTTTGGTTTCAGACGTACGTTTGGTATCGAACAAAAAAAAATTAGACTGACTACTAAAATCGCAAGAGTAACAAGTACTTGAAATATATCGCTTCCAAAAATAAGAGGAAAAAGAACGATATGCGGTGAAAAAAAATAAAGGCAAACTCGTGCGAGTATCCTTAGTAAGAAAAATAAAACAAAATTATATTTAGCTTAAACAATCGGTAACTAGTATATTGAGAAAACCAAACCGCCAAGTCTTGTTCCGATTTAAATGATTCATATCTAGAAAGAGAAAAAAAAAAGTAAAAATAAAAATAAAAATTCCTATTTCCAATTAAACTTCCTTTTAAAGCTCCAACGTCATGCTGACTTTGGTGACTTCATTGTCACTGTTCTGTAAAGCAATATCGTTTTTGTTTTCCAAAGTGGCAGTACGTTTTGTAGGGGTTTGCACAGTTGCTACAGACTTGACAGTTCCTGGAAATCTATTTACTTTCAGGGAAGTCTGAATATTCTGCTTGACTTTAATATTCATGATAATAGGACTATTATTATTATTATTCTTGTCGTGAGTCGCAGGTAATGAAACCAATACATTTGGCTTGTCATTGTCTGAACTGTTTTTGTTCAAAGCATCCTTTTTCTCGCTAGTATTCACCAAGTTGCCATTATTATTCGTATCTTTCGTTTCATGGTTATGACACGTTGTACTAGCATGTTTAGGTTTGTGGTTTGGCTCACTTGGCACTTTTGAACTATCATCATTAGTTGAGTTACCGACTTTAGAGTGCGCAGCACTGCTAGGTTGCTCAATACCAAGATTGGCAGTCAAGTCTCTCTGATTGGATGTACAAGTATTGGATGGTGATAAGGTTTTGGGATAAGTACGGTTAGCATGTTTTTTAGAAACAGTAGCAGAAGCGGAAGCGAAAGTAAAAGCAGAAGCAGAAGAAGATTGAGATAGGATAGGTTGTATATTATCAGACTCATTCGCACCCTCGGGTTCCTTCTCGGCGGTCATCTTGCGAAGGACGGAGGTGGGTGTGAAGGCCAGAGGAGTTGGACTAAGCTGTTGCTTTGTAGGTGAATTGATAGGGCTGATAGTTCTCTGTGATTGTTGCTGCTGCTGCTGCTGTTGTTGTTCTTGTCGTTTACGGAAATTTTCTCTCTGTTCCTCCAGCTTCTTCTTGATCAATGCATTTTGTATTATAGATTGTGTATGCATCACAAGCTCGCGCGGAGACGGTACTCGGTGTGGTATCACTGTTCGCATGATAATAAGTGTTAGTCAAACAAACTTCATGTGTAGAACAATTTGCGCAAATAAACAGACAAGATAGGCACTGTAGAATAGCAATAGCAATAATAATAAATGACAGATAATATTCTTTAAAATAAGGAGATTCTTAAGATGACATTAAGCAACATAAATGTGTGTACAAAGGTCTCAATATACCGATAACATTAAATTTATTTTAAACTTGGAACAGTGATAGGATATCAAAACTGTTTTTTCTCATGACTACCTATAGCCGCTAACGGTAAAAATGTCTATTACGATAAAATGATGCACTAAATGGTAGACTTATATTCCATGCAGTAATTAAGCTGTTGTCTAAAGTATGGTTGTTAGAGGTTTGTGGGATCTCAGTGGGTTCAAAAAATGTATTTCTGAAATGTCAAGTCAAAAGACAGTTAAATATCAGAGTTGCAGTGAGCGGAAATTAAAATGATACAAACTTTTCCGCAATAATAGTGAAAGTAACTTATTTTGTAAAGATCTTAGGAATGCCCACTGACACAATTATTTACAAAAATCCGAGACACGCTTTACCTGGATGTTGCACTGTCAATGTATTAGGGCTCACAGCCAAGTTTGGTGATATTATTGGTGGTGGACAGTAAGCTGCATTCCCAATAATACATAGTATGCAAAATGGAACTGTTTTAAAGATTTCAAAAAGTTAAATGCCGGCCTGAGTTTTGTCACTCTATTTCAATAGTAATGAAAACTTGCCTATTACCCATGTACTTCGAAATTGCATATTTTTCTGTATTCATAATTGTTGCTATGTTACTTACACAGGTATCGCTAGATCTAAGATTCCAAGTTTTCTCTTTACAAAAACAATCACTGAAAAACGCACCGCCAATTGCAAAATATATCGAATTTTTCTGTAGCAATATTCACATAGTTGCAATATTTCCTTCACTTACGAATCATGAGGTTACCCTTTTTTCACAAATACGACACCAAGTCAATTGTAATCGTACGAATTACTCCCGCTAGGCAGCGCATCCGTAAATTATTTAATGCAATCAAGGGCAATTTCGACTAAATAATTTGTCGAAGAACCGAGGAAAGAAGCAATATGGCGCATTATTGTGGAAGTTTATTAATATAAGTTTAATAACGTATAAAACTCACCATTATTCAGTGGTGACGGAATTCTTTTCTGTTGCTGTTGTTGTTGTTGCTGCTGCTGTTGTTGCTGATAGAGCATCTGCTGTAATATGTGATCTTGAGGCGTAGGTGCGCTTGGATGAGGACTAACAGTTCGGGGTGTAGCACCACTGTACATCTTTAGTATGTTAACCAAGACTTCTCGATGACGATGCTGCATTGCAGGATTCTTTAAATTAAAAAAAGTGTTAGCGATTGGAAAGAAAATATTTAAAAATTAGTTGCCTCCTAATGACAAGCCCGAGCTTTACAGTTATATAACTTTCAGAAATCGTCAAGTGCGCAAATGTCTGTCGTAAGGGCTCATTTAAGATTAGTCGACTGAGAAAGTGGATCAATTGTCATTGATAATTATATCAACTATTTTGTTTGGTGAAGTTTTTTGTTTACGTACAATAATTCTAAAACAACTTGACCGATTTACTTCAAACTTGGAAATACTATTCTTAGCTAGTTTATCCTGTTTACCAACGTTCGATACAATTTCGACAGAAGGGCGACCACCAATTATTCGTTATGTTGATAAAAAAGAATGGAACCGTGACAAAAAGGATAAAATATCAGAGAATAGTGTGTTCAAATTTGAAGTAAATCGGTTGATCCGTTCTCGAGATATCATGGGTACTGCAAAACATGTCACTGAATGAAATTGATGACATTATTGTCCGTAACAATACTTCCTATCAACTGATTCTAATACAAAGAATATGTAAACGAAGCTCAATCTACATACTTTTAAATGAAACAAACATCAATCGAATTGAATAATTGGGCGTTGAGACATAAATTCCAATAATTAGCCAAATTTTTCAGTCATCTACTTGTATATGTCACCTTACCTTTAAATAACTACCTTTCGGAAGGAACTTGAAACAATTACCTGCAGTTGTTGAACCAGATGTTGCTGAGTGATTTCACCCTGCTGCAGGCCTTGTATGATTGCCTGAGCCTCTGGTCGTTGCAAGAGTTCCCTGCTGGACGGCGCATTATTAACCATCATTTGCATGTCTGGAGGCAATGGACTCATGCCAAGCATACGCTGACCTCCCATCATCATGGACAACATATCGCTCTGCTGTTGCTGTCTCTGTTTTTGTTGTTGCTGAAACAAATTATAAATTTCGACATGTTCAAATATACTGCAATTTGCGAACTATTAAATTTGCTTTTCCACCATCGTATGAGATGAAGACTAAAAAAATAAAAGTTCATCCGTCATAAAAAGTAAAAGTGTACCAACCTGGATCTGCAATACCTTGAGCAAATTCTCATGCTGCATTTGGGCTTGGTGGGGATGCTGTGTTGGGCCAAGAGGTCCAGCATGATTGAAATTCGGTGGGTGCATTTGTTCGGCAAGTTGTTGTTGTTGTTGAGCGACGTGCTGCTGCGTCTTGTTCAATAGCTGAGAATTTAAAAAAAACAATTTTACGATGTTTGAATATTCCCCATGAATGATTCTATGCAATATATACGTATATGTACAAGCATAGAATAATACCATTATATATTTTCCTGACATGAATGTAACTACAGAACTTACAATTTATTAGGGTTTAGATACACACCTGCATTAGTGTGATAGGTTGAGATTTTTGTGAGATCGGACCATTTGCCGCCGGAACAGCTTGTCCACCAGTGACTTGAGCCAACTGAACGTAACAGATAATTGTTAATATAGGTATACACTTTACAACATTTATAATTGTAAATAAACAAATGTATATTTACCAATTTTTTGAAAGCAGAGAGATCTTCGTCGCTTTTAGTCACTCTAGGCGGTTCAACAACCGTTGACAGTGGAGCTGTATTTCCCCTCATGCGGGCTTCTAATTCCTCCAAGCTGTGCACAACCTTTCCGCCAACCTCTGCCAGTCACAGATGTACAATTAGTATACGTAGGCAAGTTAGATAATTTGTTCAAAATGTAGAATTGAACTACTGTGATAGGCCTGTAATGAAAAAGATCTAATAATCAATGAATAATATCAATTCATTCAAGTGAACCAATGATTCTAAACTTCGAATTGGGATATTTCACGCGTGAAGGGATTAGTAACGTTAAAGCAAGAATTTTGTGATTATCATGTCGTGTTATACAGATATGCGAAATAAATGTGAAATGGTACGTCTTGAAAACCGGGTACTCCGTCTTACCCATATCTTTGAGAGAAGAATTTTTCATCAACGGTACAACAGTGTTGGCAGCATCACCTTGGCCATTTTGATTCGGTTTGTTACCTCGTTGCAACATTTCAAGCAGTTTAACTCCGGTCGTTGAGGTTGTATTATTAGTTGTGTTGGCGGGTGAAATAGGAGCAAAGTGGGTATTGGACTCTGTGACAGAAGGGATTTGAATGTTTGGTTCAGTAATATCATTGAGCAAATTATTCAGTAGTTCATCCTGTATTGAAGCTCGGCGGCTGTCTATTTGTTGGACTGGACTTTCCCTCTTGAACCATTGGCTAAAGCGTGATCCGGTTCCACTGCTCGATCCAACGCCATTCTAACATAAAAACGAAGCATGCATCATTCCAGTTACTTATTACTTATACATAACAGGAAAATATTGACTAGAACAATGATAATTGATTTAAATTCGGTTTACAAATAATGCAGTTTTGTCACTCAGTTCAAAGTTTTCTACTTTCTCTTTTATAAAGTAAAAACATGAATAAACTTACAGTCAAAAGACCATGAACCCCAGGGAAGGTGTCAGACTTGAGAAAATCATCGAGATTAAAATCTGGATGGTTATTAGTCTGTGCCATGTTAGCATCTCCACTGTCGTTAGCCGATTTTGATGTAGCAATTGAGTTCTGCCCTGCGTCAGGCTTCTCTTTAGAATCGGGGGAAGACAAGAGATCGTTTTGTTCAGATATCGGCGAATGTGGAGCTGGAGCTAAATTGGCTGGCTGATCGGTTAGTGTGGGTGTGCTGCGTCCCTTGGGCCCAGATGTGTTATCATTTTGTTTGTCATCTTTGTCCAACGAGTTTTTCTTGCTCCGTTTCTTCTGAGCAGGTGACTGCTTTTTACCTTTCATATTGTTATTGTTGAGCGCTCTATCTTCAGGGATATCTTCGAAACCACGAAGTTCGATGGTGTCGTGCTGAGATGTCGGCCCTGAACTAAACCACTCTGGTTCGTCGATTTCTCTATTGTCGCTGTAAGTTCGCCTTCGGTCATTTCCAAACCTTCTGTCACGACCACGATCCTTGTCGCGATCCATCTGGTGACTGCGATCGTGTCGATCACTTCTGTCCATCCGGTCACGTTCACGATCTCGGTCACGATCACCAAAGTCTCTGGTAAATGAACGCCTTTCAAATCTTTCATCTCGTTCCCTGATATTATCACGATCTCGGTCTCTGTCTCTAAGTCCTTCGCGATCCCTTCCCACATCGCGAGTGTCCCTGACATCTCTGTCTCGAAGTGGTGCTCCACCTGTTGCTCCAGATCTGAAGCTAAATTCCGGGCGATCAGGCTCAAGTTTCTCTGTATCAGGTCTGAAGTCCCAGACGTCTCGCGTCAGTATGCGACCAGAACCTATACGACGCACTTGTTCCCGATGCCCAACCTGCTGTATACATAAAGATATTCATTTATCTATGTATTTATAAAGTATATTTCGCATCGAATGTCTTTCAAGTTTAATATTCAGGGTGCATACAGAACCATCAAAAGGAAGAAACATAATGGGTTAATTCCAGATTTTTTATGTGATATACACCCTGAATATTATTTTGAACCACAATTTCCAGTTACTCGCCTCTGGTTTGCTGATTGGGCTCTCTGGACGCCGAGTTGGCAGCTGGCTTACATTGACAAAGCATCCAGAGTTAAAATTTCGGCGTTGAGGACTCAGCACTATGCCATCCGACTCTTTACGGATTCGTTCCCGAAAATCACCGCTGCGACGTTTACTATGATTTTCAATCACTTGATCCCCGCGTCCATTTCTGTCATCGTCAGGAGGAGTTTCACTTCGCTTTCTATCAAGATGCCAACGCTCAGGGTCCCAAACGCCTCGCGAACTGGATGGAAAAACAATTGTAATTTAGATATAACAAATATACCAAATAATTATGGAACTTCAATAAATAAAATATACACAAATATAAACGCACTTATTATAAGCGGAATCCAAACAATCTGGCCTACGCTTGGATAGAGGTTGAGTCTTCATTTCCATCAGTTCCTCCTATGGATGGAAAGTCACAATGATTATTATATCATGAATTGAATTAGTGAAAGATCTGACCATTACCTAAAATTAATAGTAATACATCTTTCGCTTACCCGAGTATATTGAAACTGAGGTCGAGATCTGCCCACTTCCACAATAGAAGTATCAGTCACTTCGCCTGCCACAGACATCGATATTATCGCTTCATCTCCTGCAGCAATATTTTCAATTTTCAACATCATTCAAAAAACTAAAATGTATGAAATTCAGTTTATTATACATATATACGCAACAAACACAGATATAATTCTTATTATTATCAATTCATATTACTGGGTTTGGAAAATCGCACAATAAATGATGTGAAATGAATTATCTAGTTACGAGTTATTTGAATAGTTATATTTCACAGCAAGGATCTTAAAAATGATAAGAGTGAGGAATTTTTGAACTTCAGGTTAATGTTAGTACTTATTATGATTATGAAATTATTGTTAAACCATCGCATGCATGATACATGTACAAATGTATAAATGAGCTGTCATTTTGTAAGTCACATAGATGCCATATAAACGATGATGATAAGACCAATTATATATGTGACAGTATTGCTACCGAAAAACGTAAACCAGAGTGCAAAAGATGGGGTCCGGAGACATAACCCCACATCCAGAATCAGAAACTATGGGTTGCCTCAGTCTCTCTGTTGGCAGATTTAAGATATGTGCCAGTTTTTGAGGGCAAAATATTAGCTCTGACTGTACTTCAGTACCTCATAGTGTACACTTACAATTAATTATGAAAATCGTTCAATTTTTAGCCTTTAAGACGATGCTATAATCAGTCTGTACCGACCGAGTAAAATTTCGCTTAATTTAAATGTTACCAACGCTTATGCATTACAATCGCAAGAAAGCAGCAGAGCCCTTTTATGCCGTTTCATGCAAAAATAAGTCTAGGAAATTAATTGTTTTCATTCTTTTGATCGAAGAATTAGATATTTTAGACGGTATCCTGAAGTTTTTAATGTGGGATGAAAATGGGTTCCGAGTTAAAATAAATGTCAATATTCCAAGGATCTTGAATTTTCTAAACACCTTATATGTCCCTGGTACATTTATATCGATTATAAATATAATCCCATTTTCAGTTTACTCTCAAAATTCCAGGATATACTACAAAACGTCCATTATATTACACGGAAAAATAAATACAGTTTATTTTTACCCTCTTCGCATATACAGGACTGAAAATGTCGGGAAACATATATTGTTTTTGGCAATTCCTGAATTTCTCATGCCTTCAAATGTATTTTATATTCGGAGAGATCAAATGTTTTCCAACAAGTACAAAAAATTCGAAACCGTGATAAAATTGATCGTAACTCGTAAACATTTGACGTACAAGGGCTTGAAAATTGGACTTTCTAAATCATCCAAATTGCAACCAGATCGAGATAATTGAGGCTAAAAAGCTGTCTGCAAGTTAGCGGATCGGTAAAGCGGATACCTGACACTCTCGCAATGAATCAGATTGAAGTTAGTAGCGTTAAAGTAACGAAATATTGAAACTAAAACTATTGTTCTGAAAATTTAAAACGACTTTAAAGGAATTTAATTTCCATAATCAGAATACATTTGGCTTTTTAAAAATAGCTTAGTCAATTTGAGACGATCCTACAGTTGCGAAATAATGATTTTTCCTAAAAATTAATCGTTACATTAACGTTACTAACTTCACTGTCTTCGCGGTGAGAAAAGGCCATTCCGCCATGGTTGCCGCAATACACGGAGTCACCTCGTCTCGGTCGACGAGTTGCCGGCTTCGCCATATTTTCGCGGTATATGTACAATGTACGTATCGTTGTATGTCAATATTGAGATCAAACAACACCGATCGTGACACTGAACTAGTATCCGCAAATAAATCATAATACATTGTCCGCGCAAAGCCTGTACACGAAGCATTTTGAATGTAATGTAGGCGTATTCGTCTTTAGCAATAAGGAGAAATTGCCCTAGCGAATTACAACAAAACTGTAATGATGATGAAACAAAACTAGAAGAGAAACCGGAAAGGATTAACCCTTTCAGTCACAGATGCTCAGCGTCTCACCTCAACATTTCCATTTCCTAGCCTTATCGCAGTTTATTTAAAACATCAAATGATCGTTGTTACGTATATATAACACCAAAATCCTCGAGTAACAAGTTTGGACCAGAATCATCGAATTTTTATAGTTTTTATTAGATTTTACATCCGTTATATTGGATTTAGAAATGATTGAATTCTGATTTCAGATTCGTAATTAGCAACCTGAAAAACCCCCATGTCACAAAATTCAGGCTGAAATATTGAGTTGAAAAATGTGCAACTGAAAGGATGATGTCCTTTTTTGCGTTTGAGATACGTGGACTTCGATATTTGGAGATGCATATATACGACAACGTCGAAATCGACCAGGGTACCCCCTTAATGAAAAAGAAAATTTGAAACTCTGATAGCCAAGTGATACTCACGAAAAGTAACTCTTTTTACGGGATTGGAAGCACGGTTGCGACGAGACCATCGAACTCCTTGATTCTGGATAACCAGAGAATCAAGAATACACGAACCCGTCGGCCCAACAAGCGGGCGACGACGCGGACGCCGGTATCGATAAGTTGAACCGGCGCTGATTTCGTTATTTTCCAGCTTCATTTTGCAACGGAATAAGCAATATTTTTGAACACGTAAACAAAAGTAGCTGAATCGAACGGGTGAAATACGGATTTAACGATTAGAAGATGCGATCGACTCTTTCAACGCTAACTGATTTCGTCTCGAAAGACAACTGGCGATTTTCAACCACGGACAAATTCATGTACTGCTTCTTGCCTGCCGTACTTGCTAAACCGTTGTCCTTTGAATTCGACCGCGATGTTTACTATTTGGACACCAATACACATGCTATAAACCCGACTTCTTGCTGACCACGTGAACAATGTAGCCGAAATGGATGCTCAAACTTGGGGACAATATCCTCGAGAGTCGTCGGAAAGTACGAGACGCTTGAAGACAGACCGTTTTGACTAAATTTCTGATTCGTAATCCAGTATGTGAAATGTATGTAAAATCCAGTACAAACTAAATACAATTTTTTTTTCTGGCGTCTATCCGATGAATTAGAATATGCCTCTAATACTAGTTACTCATGGATTGAAGAATTAGCTCACGGTTTTGTAGAATGATTTTTGCGCAGTTTGCCTTGTACATTCAATTTTTCCTTGCGATGTACTACAGTTGGAAAAACGACGCGCAAAAATCAATTCGAACTGCAGGCATGTAGAGCGCAAAATTCGCCCTTGAGTATATTGTAATTGTTGACTTAGAACGGTATAATTCAGATACAGGTTTGGTTCTCTTGTACACTCAGCCCTCGGAGCAAAAAATAAGTTTTTCAGCCTTGAAATTGAGTACAGAGTGTAGGGGATGCGCCGCATAGAATGAGCAATCGTTAGTAGGATGTAAGATTAAAGTTTGTAACGTTAATATAGCGAAGTGTGTTTCGTCAAAAATCGTTATTTCGTAACTTTATGTAAATATTAAAAAATTCAGTAAATCGTAATAAAGCAAACTTCTCTCAAACTCCTTGTCCTGCTGCAAAATATAGATTGTTTTTGTGTTTTATTACGATTATTACGTTACTAATTTGAACTTCGCTAAATAAATAAAAAAAAAAAATTAAAAATAAAAAAAAAAGATTGTTGGACGTAAAAACTTCGGGGCGGGTATAAGTTTTAGGAAGTGTGCAAATATTTTATGCGATCACCAGGTTGAATTTAGTTCGCGGATAAAGGAATAATTTTGGAAAGAAAATGTTTTTCGCTTTGTCGCCGGGATAACGAAAGAATCTCCGACTTTTCCGACTTATTGTACCCAGCTTAAGTAAGAAAGTTGGTTGGTCAAAATCATATACTTTTTATAAATTTTATTAGGAGGTAGTCGTATATGTAGTATTGATCAAATTAATATATTCTTAAGCTGGAAAGATCGCTATGAGAATGAAAAAATAGAAAATACTGGAATTGCAAGCAAGAGCTTAGATATCGATGCTTCGTTTCAAATTGCTTCAAAATTGTTACGAATCTACTAGATTCATTCGATTTCACTCGATGATGGCTCATTTTATTTAAAGGACTATTAAATTTTCTACAAATTCACTGACACACTTTTTTATGATCTTGAAGTTAGTAACGTTATTGTAATGAATTAACGTTTCGGACAATCCGATGTTTCATTACAATGTTACTAATTTCAACCTCACACTTTTCATAGATATTTAAACTTTTTTTCATAATTCCAGTATCTATTTTGGTATTTTGAAAAAGACGATTTCATAAATTTTTAATGTACGTACCGTCTTATAATAAGATTAATAAAATGCATTAATTTTTTTACCGACCAACTTCCTTAAGCCTTGACATAAGAAAAAAAATTGCGAAATTCATATAGCGGAGGACAAGCGAGTGCGAAGCTTTGCTTACATCAATAGAGAATATAGTCGCTGCAGAAACTTCTTTTTCAGCAACTGAACTATTTTACGGTCCAAAAATAAGAATATATCGTTTTAACCACTCACACACACCGAGAGAACGTACAATATCTCAAAAATTTGCATCCATAGCGTTGACATGTCGACATGTAAGTAGAGAATAACAGAAAATCGGTGAAGCTTTTACGGACATTGAACGTATTTGAAAAATCTTCATACCCACTGTAACAAAACGATAATTATTTTCTGTTTCATTGAGTGGAAACAAATGTGAGCTGAGAACGATACATGCAACTTGATTGGGATACACTTTTGAACAGTACATTATTAACACCTTCAAAATAATTATAGTTATACATTATTAACACCTCGAAAATATGTAAAGTTATTCATGAGTTGACGATGCAAGAAAAGAAATGTCAAAGAGGTAAATCATGAATGCACAGCTTTAGCAAGCCAGCAGCATCAATTTTGATTCTGTATTTTTTAGTTTCTATTTTTTGAGATATGCATCTAAAATTTCCATCAGTCAGGCTTATTTGAAGGCCTAAGTCTGATAATGAACGAATATTTATTAGTGGAATATTTAGCAACCTCTACTTTATCGTTTATAGTACTTTTGGACATCAGCTAAACCAGTTTGATTTAGCCGTTAAGATATCATGATTAGAATTTTCGATCAAGCTCGACCGATCGAAAATTCAGGTGCATCTCAGGACATGAAATCAGTGTTTTTGGTTGCAAACCAAGAAATAAAAAAAATTATGGATATTAAATATTTCGCCATAGTAGTCTTGAAATGTCAATCGCAAAGTTTTTGTTTAAAGTCATTCTGCAACGATACCCTGCTTGAAGTAATAGCAGGGTTTGCGTGACGCAGCATGATAACATTACTTTTCAAAATAGCGACAGTGTAAATTCGTTCGCAATTAGTCCGTAAACGTTTAGTCTGATAGTTAAAGTTTAAAACTACTGCTTACATGTATATCCTCTCTAGCGGTTGGACAATATTCGAACCACCGATCCTCATTGATATAAAATCTGCGTTGAAATGCTATCTTCAAAAGACACAACTCTGGATAGTATTTTAATAGGGTATTGTTTGAAAAGTATTGATTAAGAATTTTCTATGTTTGTACTAAGAATTGTGAAAAAAACAGATCCCTAATTTTGCTACACAGGCATCCAATCCGTGGGATTCGGCAAAACTTTTCTGATCCGTTCTTTAACTTTTCATGTGCATGAAGAATAAGGTTTGACAGAAAACTAAATTTATGACCAGGGCTGCAATTCAAGGACAAATTTCCGAGGAACGAATTAAAGCTGAGTAGCTATTCCAGAGCATGGAATATTGAAGGGGGCTAAAGCATCAAAAAATCGTTGTTTTTTGTTCTTTGAAAAGTGGCGTTTGAATTTTGGAAGAATTCGAAAAATTACGGATTTGACAGACAGAAACGTGAAACATTGTGCGGTCCGCGAACTTGAATTTTTTGGAATCTGGGTGCCATGCCAGTTGCGTTGATATGGAAAAATGATCAAAAGGCCGAATTAGATAAAACAAAATCATAGAGTAACAGCGGATCAAGGAGGATGCTGCACTAGAAACTTCGTATCACAGTGCAGGGAACTTTTAATCGTCATAAGCACGGGTAATAGTTTCGAAAAAGCATCCAAATCTTTGAGAGAGTTTGTCTCCCATTTCATTTTTTTGAATATCATTGTATGATTTCTCGGAAATGGAGTATCTGATCGACTTGAAATTTGTACAGCATCTTCATTACGTGTGTCATTTTGATTTCCAGTTCAGACGATAAAACTTTAGTTTCTTAATTATTGATTAATAAAGCTTCAAATTCTAGCAAAAAATCCATGTTTTTACTAAAATGGTCGAATTTTATTCATTTTTTTTTTTTTTTTTTTTCTCTGAGCATGGTCCAAAAACTATACGTCCTAGGAGCATTCCAGTGAAACTTGATTGAAAATAGTCCAGTAGAACTCAAGATATCATTTCAAAACGAAGCATACGTAAAAACAATGACCTAACTTATGAGCCCACATCCCATCAATATTATTAACTTTATGTGATTGAAAATACTTTTTTTTAATACTATTCAAATCATTAATAAACATTATGTAAAAAGAAATTTCTTTACTGGCATTCGCTTGCTTTTAATTAATTCTTGAAAAATGTGCAGCTTTAGTCCCCTTAATGAAATTATGGGTAAATGATGCATTAATCTATTCTTTCATTATTGGAACTCTTTTTGATCAGACTTGATCTACCGAGACTTCAGATACATTGCTTTCTACAATATTGAATACGGCATTACAAAGACCGTCAATGAAGTGGGAGGTATTCGAATACAATAGAATAAAGAATAACTTTTGAAACGTATAATTCTAGACCTCTGGTTAATACAGTGATAGATTATATTGAACCTAACGCAATGGTGACACGTCATCAAGCTCCAAAACAAACAAACAATAAATCATTTGCATCCCACGAGGTCGACGAGGTTAGTGATGTTAACGTAACGACGCTCTGAAAGTAACACCCTATTTTGCAACTTCACAATTTTGAAGGAATTGAATTTGTAAAACGTTAGTACACTTTTATTTATCATACGATCAATTTCTGATAATCCCAAAGTGGTGAAATAACAATGTTTTCCAAAAATGCATCGGCGCATTAACCTTAAAAGTTTCGATCTCAGTAAATACCGATAAAAGCACATGCTTCAATTTATACAGCAGATTTCAGAAACGTTATCTAGATAACATATGTGTACATGTGGCATTGTTATTTCCCCTTGTGGTTTACAGTTTGCAAGTCAGTTCACACATTATCCAAATTTCCGCATCGAGGATATTCAGTGTGCAATAAAAGGTACCGTCAACGATTTAACAAAATACAGTAAATAGCACAATTTTGACTATAGAAGCATCACTACTGTTCGCTGTTTCATTGTAGAATAAGAAAATGGTCGGAGATTACGTGTGAAAATCAAGAGGCTAGTGAGCTCGTTCGTGTTTTTAAAAGTTAGCGATAACGTTGAAAACACAAAGACGACGCTGCACAAGATAATTAAGGGATGCAACGGTCCGAAATCGCGGTGAGGGAAATTCAATGCGGTATCCTGATCCACATCTTCTCGTCTAAGGATCCGTGTACGTACGTATGTATACATATATTACACGTATATATGATAAATTTGGCAGGATACACCGCAGTAGCAAAAATGCGGTAAATGTCAGAAAACGGTGGCGAAAAGGTTGCAGCTTCGATAAACAATTCAATTGTATTTAGTTACATACCTTCGGTCTTCGCGTCTGGCTGCTGCCTATCACTTGACACAGATTCGGTAGACATTCTTCGAGTTCAGCGTACTATGCTTTTCAGTCTCTTTAGGTTTCACACTAAACTTAGTTTGTTTTTTACCTCCGCTGTTTTTTTTTCTTTTTTTGTTTTTTTTTTTCTTATGTCCGTTTATTTTTTATCTCGTATTTTAATAACTTAAATATTTAAGTGTTACGCGTTACTGTCAACTAATATTACATCTAATATATCTTAGTACTGTTTAATATCACAGACTGGTTCTCGCGAGTTGAGTTTCACTCGAGTTACTTTATTTTTTCTTCGTAAATAACAGTTTGATAATCAGCCGCTTTTCAGTTTATACACACATACGATATCCGATCGTCGTCGCAGCCAACACAGATTCGAAATAAAGAAAAAGGAAATGGAAAAAAAAAATATGTTTACGTGCGTACCGAGAATTTACACATGGAAAGAACAACGTATTGAAAAAAGGTCATGTCGTACATTACGATTGACTATCGATAACTTGTCTCATCCCTAGTATTAACCGTTAATTAATTAACAATGATTATTTCAATTTATCACACAAAATGTACACATACAACTCACTGCTATGCAAAAATAGAAAATGGCGTGCGATCACCACCGTTGTTTCTCACAGCCTTCTGTATCACGCGGGCCACGGACCGGACCGTAGGGCACGGAACAAATGAATGGAAATCCTGAGCTTCCGCCTGACTGAAAATCAGGCACAACTCCTACGAATTGATTACTGTTGAATACTCTTCGCGGCAGTCGCGTTAATAAGGCAACGATTTCTTTTATAAACAACAGTTTCGTCCTCAGGGATAAGTTAACTTTCGTGCGCGCAGTCCACAAGTAATATCTAAGTTGATTCACGACATCTTTTTACCACGTTCCTGTCATCTGTAGTATGTTGAGGGAAGTATATTTTACTGAAGAGGGCCAGCCCTATGGAAAGTTGGTGTGCTAAAAAATGTAGCAAGCACGTACCGACATCCACTGGATTGCCGGTTAGCGTACACTCTGCAGTATCGGCATGGTCAACTAATAGATATGCCAGATCCCTTTCTGTCTTTTTGATTAGGTAGAAATATTAGACAGAACTCCTAGTTATGGTAGAGGTAACTCCCGAACAGCGTTTTCAACTGACAGCAGTGAGTGCGGTTTCCTCAGTTGTCAACCAATAGCAAAGGTGGAATTCTAGGGAAAATGCACTCGGTGCATATTCAGTGCAACCAGTTGAACGCTATAAGGGTCTGCCCGCGTACATCAAACTATATCATAAATCTATAGAACAGAAAAACTGATTAATCAATCAAGCTTTAAGCATAATCATTTTTTTTTATAACTTCTAATGTAAGTGAATTCTTTCATTATTTTATTCATATTAAAATAACGGTACAATTTGAAATAATACAGCTTAGAGTTGTTGAATAGTTCAGTTTTTGTAAAAAAAAAAAAGGTTTTTATTTCTATTCAATCACGACATACATTACGAAAACTTTTAAAAATACTAGTTATTTAAGAATCTGTAAGGAATGCGAGAATGATAGTTCCATAATTTTGTTTGAAAAGTATCAAACTGAAAATCTAAAATTTAAGATGACATAATTTTTTCTAGCATGAGTTTATTAAGCTGAAAGCCTGTCCATTGCGGCTGTGAATACTCTTTACTCCCTCATTAACACATTAAATTTTCAAACAAATCGGTCGTTACTCCGGTCAGAAAAATGATTTTCTTTATATATTTTAAGAAAAAAAATGTATTTATGTTTATTTGTTTATTTTATTGTTCTTTCTTAAAAACCAGTTGAGGAGATTGAGGTCTGATACTTTCAAGATCTTAGTATTCTAATAGTACCTATATAAAATAACGATAACATATTCGCAAAAGGCATTGTTACCCAGTTTATTCCCTTGGACTTCATCAATCAAATTAATTGATAATCAAATGTAGTATAAAACATAACACATGTCAATATAAAAAAAATTTGTTGAGTTTATAATTAAATAGATAAATTTTGATCCTATACATCGAATAGCAATCAAATTCTTCATTTATTTATTGTAAAGTTTGTTTTTGTCGTTTTTACGTTGATAAAAAGTCTCGAAGTTTGATATGAGAAAGTTCATACAAACATAGAAGTACGAAAAATATTCATTTTTGAACTTTGTTTATCAATTCTTTTACATTTGTAGTTTATTATTACCATTTTTAATAAAAGTGATTTAAATACAAAACTGAAGTTAATTATCATTTGCAATGTGTAGAAAATAGGTAATTTTTCTTAAAGTCCGAAATTTCGTTCTGGTTCTTACATGAGCAAACTTTATCCAATAAAACTATTTTTTTAAATTATCAGTAACGTGGAAGAAATCAAAACTTGAAATCAAAAACCCAGACAAAATTCGTGTTGCCGGTGTAATAAATAATAAATATAGAGCATCTTAGCACTGGCCCTCAGAGATGTAGTCATTTGGGACCAAGATTCGATCACCCAAATGTTTGATCAGATGGTCGATAAATCTGAATACCTATCAATTCATTCAAAGCAGAGAAATTTTGATTGAAATTACGGTATCGAATGTGATTAATGAGTCCTCAGAGGAATTGCATGACTTACATGAATGTTTAATGGACTGTTAAAACGGGTAGGCTTAATTTTATAACAATTTATTTAAAAAAATAAATGCAATCAGTGACGTAACGTATTGACACATGGTTTCCCTGTTATACATATGTCTTACTAGGTATCACTATAAGTTGACAAGTCATATCCGTTGTTCTAGACTAATTTACACCGCAAACAATAACAGATTTGGTTTGATAAACCTTTAAGGCAGCGTAGTTAATTGACAACAATAGCTAATGTTGTTATTATAGTATCCAAGCTTACAATTATTAATTGACAGGATTAGCTAGTTTTAACACACAGACAGATGTACGGCTACTCTATACAGCATTCAATGCCATTTTGATACCTACTCATTTTGATTTTAGGATATACAGTTAAAGTCAAAAACAGTAGTTTTTGAGAAGTGAAAGTAAAAGTAAGAGGTTATACTATGACATATCATTGACTTAGTTATTTATATACAAAAGCACAGACAATCAGTTTACCCGAAACATTGTCGAGTAACTTGATAATAAAAATAATCGTGATTACTTGTACAGATATTAGAAACAACAACGTAATTTTGAGTCACGTATTCATCTTTTCATCCAATGTTGCAGTTACAAATAATTTTATACACGGAATGTCGTTATTTTATTTTTTTTCTTCAATTTGTTACAGCTCAGCTGTACATTTCCTTCATTGGAATTATTGAAAAGTATCTAAAAATCGAATTATTTTTAAAAGACATAGTAAACGAAAAAAATGTGGACAAGTGACTTCGCGAGTAATAAAGAACCTTGCCTAGCCTTAAAGATTAAGATAATGTATAAGGGTAACTAATATTTAATATTTAAATTTAATAATTGGGTTAGCAGGTAATTCGTTGTTTTATCAGTGAAAAAACTCGCTTTTTGGATCCCAACTTGATACACATCTGAAATGTAATCAATTTTTGTTAGATGTGAAATTGATTGTTTCTAGGGTCTACTATATTGTATAATCATACTATCATAAATAAATTTCACTTTTCTTATAAAAATAGCAAAAAAAATCCATTGGTATTGTTCTACATCTGATAAGTACATACCAATGACCCTCAGCCTGATCCAGAACTGGTGAATTAATAGCATCATCATCAGTGGATTCGGTGTCAAAGGATTTAGTCTTGAACACAACTTTCCCCTTCTTTACAGGCTGTCTTCCTTTGCCCTTTTTAGTTGCCTTTGGTTCCTCTGATTCATGTTCATCATGTTCGGTATTTCCATTTTCTTGCAACGCGTCTGTAACTTCATTTTCTTCAGAGTCTGATTGAGATTCAAAAATTTCTCCCTGAGCATTAGCTAAATTTTCGGCTTCATCTGCTTCCTCAATCTCTGCTTCTTCCGGTTCTTCTGTTACCTTACTAGCTGCAGCCTTTTTTGCACGGCTGCCTCTGCTTGCTGCCTTCGCACTTATAGCGACATCCGCCAACTTTTTCTGTCCTCTACGTGTTTGTACCACTTCTTTTTCGTCTTCTTCTTCTTCTTCTTGTTCTTCTTTTGACTGATCAACTTTAACTGCATTTTTTCCTCGAGCTTTGACAACTTTTGGTTCGCTCTCAATAACTGCCTCCTCTTTTTCTGCAAATTTCTCAGCTGTGCGCCCTTTAGGCTTGACTTCCTTTGATTTCATTGCCTCAGTTTTTTTTGCACCGCCCTTATTTTTAGATGCCACCTTCTTATCATTATCAGCAGATTCTGCTTTAGCTGGTTGTTGATCCTTGACATTTTTCTTAGATCTTCCTTTGGGATGAGGTTTTACTGACAAAGAAAATTTTAACATAAATAATTACTTCGTACTTGATTTGTACATTCAGGTAAATGTCTTTTTTATTAAAAAAAATCAATAACTACTCTCTCTAGTAAATTCAATGGAATGAAGTCTAATATATGTGATGATTAGTGCGAGTGAAATTTTATAAGCTGACAGTATTTTACTTGAATTGATAATGAAAAGTGTGTATTCAAGGCACATTGAGTATAACATTATAAATGAAACTCTTATGCCAGATTACAGGATAATTCATTTAAAAAGAACTTATTTTTACATATTGACAAAATATTTAGTCATCTTGGAAACACGAGGAAACAGGTGGAAAGTATCATTTGATTCGATATTTTTTTCAAAACATTCAGAAGATGCCGTAGTCGGCTTTACCAACCACGTTAAACGTCACTTATTTTGACCATTACCAAAACCTATGGATTACCGACATAAAAATACCACCGTCAGAGCAATTTTGGATGCAATATTGAATATGAATTTCGAAAAATAAGTTGTGTTTTACACATCAAAAATGGTAAGAAGTATATACCTACAATTAAATTATCACTTATTGCGGGAATACATTTTGTGGTGTTATTGCCGCCTGAAACAAGAGACTTTGGATATTTTTATTTGGCACTAAATGTAGAATTGTGCTGACTGCTGCATTTGGACATCGGTGATGCATAGACTTAGGTAGTAGTCAAAATGAGTGAAATTTTACTCAGTTGGTAAAAACTGACTATAGCATGCTCAATCTGTTATTAGACCGGTTAAACAGCAAGGTGTACCTACATTTGCTGTGGATTTGTCAAAATAATGATTTTATACGAGTGAGGTAGCATTGTGAAAAGAATGTTAGCAAGCTGAAAAAAAATGTGTTCGTTTATCGCAGGGTTGGCATGTTGCTATCATATTGCCCACAGTATATTAGGTTAACGACTTTATATAATAAACAAAAACACATCTTGCTAGAAATTTATAATCAATGTTCGATCCTGGACTGCCCAGGGAAAAGCCGCTTGCAACAATATGTAAATAATACGTTACACATCGCCTCCACGTTATGGTGTAATTCTATTGAACAGTATGAAAATCTACATTTGAGCAAATGATATTGCGTGTAAAAGAAATTTGTATTATATTAACGAGTCACGTGATAGCAGCATCTTCCATATTTTAATAGAGGTATTCTTTGTGGTGACGGCTGTGTTACACGCGACAAAGTTTGGGAACAAAAAAAATATGACCGGAAATACGGGTATTGACAATTGCGTAATTTATAATTTTTTTTACCATTAGGTTCTTCCATGTCGTTTTGCGTTTTTTTCGTCATTGCCTTGACTCGATTCTCGTTCAAGTCTTCTTCGACGTCATTTGCCTTTTTGGCAGCCTTCGGTTTGACCGGCTTCTTAACGGGCGCTGGCACTTCCTCAACCGACTCTGGTTTTTTATTTTTGGCAGCCCTCGGAAGCCTCACTTCTCTCGGCTCGTCTGTAATTACCGATTTTTGTACGGCTGTTTTCTTTTTCTTTGTTGGGCTAACGTCGCCGCCCCGAGCTGCCGTTGCCAAGGGTTCATCTTCGACACGTTTTGCGTTTTTCCGTGGAGCCATGTTTGTTTGCCGGTGTTTTTGGCGGGCTATGCGCCGCGAGTCGAAAATTGAAGGATAAAGACAAGGCTGTCGACGTCGCTATTATCCGGAAAGTTAATCACCGCTTTTGGTATAATTAATGATCTGTCGTTGTGGTCCAAGATTTTTATGATAAAACTGTTCTACCTTCACTATAAGTACGTTTGTGTATGGATCACACGACGCAAATTACTTCAGCATGCGCCCGACAATCAATTTGAAATGAGACGAAAGAAATACCAACGTTTTTTTTTCTATTCTACGAGCTTCGTTTGTCGTTTCGACCAATCAGGGTTGATGTATGTATGCATGCATGTACATACATATGTATACTTACATTACAGAATCCTATCGAATCCTCGAATTGAAATCCGCGACGTCAAGCCACGTGAATGCCTGGAATTCGCTTATAGTGCTGTCAGCAATTTTTTATCTCTCTTACGCCGCCGAGTTTGCGGCTAGCTCTGCCTCTGTCCTAGGGAGTTCTTAGCGCTGCCAGCTTGTTTCGGAAAGTAGCCCTAATGGCACTGCTTTGGCCTGATTAAAAACAGATCAAATTGATTACCGTTTATTACGATTTTCATATGAAATTTGACTTATATTTCATAAACTGTGCTTCACATTTTCATGCATCATTAAACTCACGCATTTAACACTCTGCTAACTTATCTCTTTTTACTAACTAAACATAATGTAATTTATTTAATAAATATTTTTGATAGCAAAGAATAATGGGCACGTTCCGAAAAACCGCTACCAACGCTGAAACCCTCTAGTATTTCGGAACACAACTCTAGACATAAAGTTAACAGTACAAAAGATGTACTCACCAGAAATGATTTGTAAACCACGATTTTAAACGCAACTAATTCAAATAACTCTACGTAAAAGAATGTCAAACAAATTTATTTTACTTCCAACATATTTATTCATTTACAGAAACAATTTGTAATGTCACGCAAACATGGTGTACAGCACAACTTTGCATTCAAGATGGGCCTGTACTAATAACACCGAACCATAACTTCATTTCAGTCAGAAAAAGATCTGGGTACAATACACGGGTCGTCCGCTAAATTTTGGAACACAGCTTATAGACCATTTTAGAGTGGAGCTGGATTATTCCAATATTTCGATTGACGGAATTCTTGTTGCTACTGTTTTTTATATTCTGGATCAGCAATTCAGCCTTTTTGTTAATTCTTATTTATTTATACTTTTCATTATGTCTCAGGATTGAACAATCTCGTCCACTTCGAGTAATGTTTTCTGGCGTTGTTCGACAGCGGGCAAAATTCTACCATTCTATTTCACCAGGGATGTATTTTTCTATGAGCCCCTCATAGTATGGCCACAATTTTTCAATATCGGGAACGGTGTCACTCTTTGAGTAAAGATCGTACTTGCTGAGAACAGAAGCAATATTGCTAGCTGAGTAATTTATTCTTTGACTCTGAAACCTCTTTAAGGGAGTGCCCTGATTGATTTCGGCATTGACGTATATATATCTCCAAATATTGAAGCCTATGTATCTCAAACGCGAAAAAGGGCTTACGCTTAAAGGGACATCCGTATTCTATACGCAATTTTAAACAAAAACACTCTAATACACTTTCATTTTATGCAGAAATGAAGAAATAGCATGAATTCGACGAATTTATTATTGCGATTACGTAGAATCGGTACCATTTCTTTATTTCTACCTCAATTGAAAATATATTTTAGTGTTTTTGTTGAGAATTATGTATAGAATGGGGCTGTTAAGCTCGTTTTTATGTTTGAGATACATGGGTTTCGATGCTTGGAGATATATACGTCAACGTGGAAATCAACCAGGGCACACCCTTAAGCGCCCCGTCAATACTTGAAGATCTAGCCTATGTTTAGAAGTAACTGTTGTATCCGATCACATGCATGAATAAATATATTTTTTTAAAATTGCAAGTGAGTTACTTACTTGAATTCAAGTACCCATTTCAGGTTTTCGTTATCCTTCTCAGTACAAAAGTGAGAATAGTCTCCACTTCCATGCCAAGGGTAAAACGAATGATAACGAATCATAACTAAAGCCTCCTCTGGCAATTTTGACTTATTATGTTTGAGTACGCGATAGAGGAATTCGTCATGACCCCATGACATCATCAAATTGTCCAGTCCGCACTTTGGCTTGTACATTCCATACTTAGTGCTGAAAAGAATTTTTTTCAAAATTTAAGCAAATCAATCATATAACACAGCCAATGATTTACCACTTGCTAATTGTTCAAAAAATATGTATTTTTCACTAGCTATTAAATCTTTGGCTGTTCGGTTCACCATTCTAGTTAGCAAAGGTATCGAATTGAAGATAATGCGTGAGTTTTATAAAAAAAAAAAAAATGGTTTTTGTATAGGTTAAGAAATCGTTTACGAATTTGTGATGGTTGATACAAGACATTACTGAACAGGCATCAAAACATATATGTATATCATGAATATTCATCATGAAAGACGTTAATTACTTGTAGCGGCTGTCCTTGCCATCAGGATTATCTTCAAAGCTGGTATCTCTGTAAACGATATGGTCTCCCCAGGCACAGCCAACAGGAAACGTATCCCCAACTACAGCCCATTGTGGTTCACCGTAGAAGGCCATTACCTAAAATTCAACGTTAACCAACGGTCATATGAAATTTTCTCCCATCTAAACCTGAAAGTTTCCTAAGGTGTTATACACATACCTTGCCAAGATCATGTATTAGCCCTGTGAGATGGAACCAATCGAGATCTGGATGATCCGCCCGGACACGTTCTGCAGTTTGGAATGCATGCACAATATTGGGCAAATTGGAATCCGGATCACTTTCGTCGACAAGGTCGTTTAGCTTGATCAGTGCATCTTTCACAGTCATTTTGAGCTTGTTAAAACGTAGCCAGTCTGCCATACGAGCTAGAAGAGCACAATACTGTGTTAATCGTGGTAGCAATTTATACAGCAGCCATGTTAAAGTTATGGTAAAATTTGCAGGGACGAAATTTTCAATGATATCAATGTATCACACTTCTGTAGTTTTCGTTAAGTTATTGCGGCCTAATCTTCAGAACTTCATTCTCTGCATCTAGAACAATCCATGGACCTGAATTTTCGATCTATACGGTTCTATTGTAGATGGTTTCAATAATAAACAAACGAATTGAAGATTAAATAATAATCAAACACATCTATAACCGGCTTTCCTTGAGTTGACCAAAAGTTATTATCACAATTCAGAATTAGTGGCACCTCGAATTTTCTATCGGGCTCGGTCAATCGTTACTTGAAGCACATACTAATTTACAATGAGCAGTTCTTCATCGTAATTATATTATTATTATTATTATTATTATACGATTATAAATTTCACTTGAATTCTTAAACTTCACCTCTTAGACCATACAAGTATTTATACTTTGTATTCATTTATTGGGAATTAAAAATAACGAGTAGTTTCAATACTTGGTCATTTTATAAGTTATAAATCCAGATCTTAAATTCAGGTTGAAATAACAACAATGGTCTTGATACTAAACATTTATGTTCAATGCATCAATGCATTTTCACACCTGAGATCCTATGACTACAAAAGTAAAACAGTTATGGACATATTTCGACTTGTTTGTCAACAATGTGAGAAAATTTAATTACTGATATGAGTGATGCAACACACCTCAATGTATAATGCAATTATACCTGTGTAAGATCAAGAGTTTTGTAAAGTTATACAATGTCAAATGAAATACGATTGTGCAATGTGAAAATTACTTCAGTCAGTGTAGATGCGCAGAGATAAAATCATCAATCTTAATACTAACAGCGTACAAACTCCACTGTTTGATTAGTATGCATATCATGGTAGGTTTTCCGGACTCGTTCCTTGAGCGGATCTTCTGGGTCTACCGAATAATCTCTGAATTGACTGGCTGATTTTTCCGCGTGCACTGGTTCCGGTCGCAGGTGTTCCGATGGGTCGAGAATTGTAGCCGTCGGCCCAGGCGACTAGAATTTCAAAAATTATGATAAAAATCTAATGCCAAAGGCTGCTGCTGATTAGAAGCTTGTAAAAATTCACATAACGTTGAAGTGCAATTTAATTTTTCAAAAGATAAATGGAGTTATGAGTTATCTTCATTAATCGTTTCAAATCGTGCTATTTAAATTGTTGATTTCTTACTGGGCTGCTGGGCTGCACGGTACGTCATGATAGTAAACATGAATGTACAGCGTTTGTCTTCCGTAGAATAAAAGCGGATGAATATTTGGAGAATACTGATTCAAGATAGCAAACTTGACTTATTTTACGGAGAATTAGAAGGAACACGTGCATACAATCCCTAGTGCTTCAAATGTATTGAATTAGTCTAAAATTTAAAAATTGAAAGATCCAACTTGTCTTATAACTGCTACTGGAACACGGCTTTATCTAGAGGGCTCTAGCTTTATAGCTTTAGCCCCTCCTTACTGCTGTGATTCTGATACGTTATAATACTGGAGTTAAAAATACTCCAGATAGGCCATGTGCGAAGAGACTGTGAGTTAACACAGAAGAAATTTAATTTATCGCCAACTTCCTCTATTTGTTCACGCATTTAACACGTATGTGTGCAGTCCAGCATGTTGACAATGATGCTGTCTAGTCTCTAAATCTTTTCAAATACAACACAGATAACAGTTAACGCGTTTTATATTTGAACTTTGTGATAAGGAAACAAACGTGGAAAGTTTTATCGATTGTTTGTGTTTGATCTAATAGAGAATCGGCAACTATTGTTTTTATAGGATCTAATCCATTTTTTGAATTCATATATTCCACAAATGTACCATTGGCCCATAACAAAAATTAATATAATTATCTACTTTTTTTTTTAAAAATATGTGCTTAACTTTTTTTGCTACACTAGAGTATTATTGCTATTAGGGCAGTAGATAGTTTCATTTTCTTTATCCGTTCAAGCAGTTTGTAAAGGTTTCACGAGTACAGCAACTCGAGGGAGAATAAGGGGTTCTGTATGGTGCAATAACATTCTAACGGGATTGATTACAGCACATTGGGAATCGGATTAAAAATTTCATGTCTAACTTTTGTTGGCTTTCATATGGATGCTACGTAAAGAGAATAAAACTGTCAGAACCCCAAGTCACGTTGTTATTCAAGTGTGGCAAATTTTGTTGGCCACATATTCTTGAAAGAAAAGTAGACTCATATAATTATTTTTGTCATAGGCCAATGCTGCATTTATAGAACATACAAGTGTTAACAACAGATTAGCTACTACAAAAATCAATATAACAATCTGAAGCATTGTTGATGTACAATTTCTTAGATCACCATATATTCTAACTTCATCATGTGCAGATGTGTTTTCTGGTATAAAGCAGTAACTTTTTTCAATAATTAAATGCCAATGTAGAAAAAGTTTGTTTCCCAGAGGTAAGTTTCGCAGTTGTACAAGCCGAAGAAAGAATATAATTGTTTGTTATCCCGTTAATATTTTGGCGTTAAATCTTTGACAGATTGTCGAAATAATACATTGATTGACACTGCGTAATAATTACATTGATTTCCAACACCTATGCCTACAGATTTATAAAAATTTTATTTGTACGTACAATAACTTTGGCAGACATCTCGGCAATTCCTTTAAGGTCAACAGTAGTGCTTCTTACACTGACTCGTTGGCTTTATCGTCGAGCGAATTTATAAATCTCAGCAGCATCACCCTTGACCCTCCAGATTGTTGCGATAATTATTATTATACTAACGTCAGAAATGGCATATCACAGGTCATACTGTCAACTGATTGCTGAATTGTATAATTTCGTAAGACAACGAGGTTTGGCAAATTTTTCCATCAATCACAAGGTTGCATGATTCTTTTGGGGGATTGATAAGTTTCGCAATTTGTTTTCATCGCTTAAATTTTGCTAATCTTATTTTGCAGTAGTCAAATTCAATACAGCAGTACATTATTGTCATTAATAATTATGAAATCATCATTTGAAACCTCTCGGCTATCTCTTTGGGTGTAACATTATTCGATTACAAGTAGATGGTTGTTTATCAAAAAAGGAACTAGTGATCGCAAGTCAAAGAAAATCATCCATTTTTCGAAAATATACGCGTATTCAAACGCGAATAAGATTTTCAATTGGTAATATCTTTTGACATTCAATAATTTTTTCGTGTATTAACATTTGTTGATAATCTTTAACTGTGTTCAATGAAAATTCGCCAATAGTGAGTAATTTCACTCACTGTTTATCTCTATGAATTACATAATTATCAATCTGTTGCTTTATCAGGCTTCAAAGTTTTGCAATTGGTTGATATTTTTCATGAATTTAGATTTACATCCGAAGACAACTAATGGAAGTTGCCAGGTCATAAGTTATCTTTTCAAAGACCTCTAGACCCTTTCATTATTTTGTATGATGATTCAAAATGTCGATGAGTAAATTTTATGTATGCTGACAATTTATGTATTCAGTATTTGTATCAGATGAAGACTATGCAAATGTTCATTAATATTTGGTGTCACGATATAAAATTTGTTTGAAGGTAAAGCTTGAAATGACATTCGATTCATATAAATGTAAAAATAAATTTGGCTGTTAATACATGCAATTTTTTCTTTCTGTTTCTTTAATTTTTTTGTAAATATTTTACACTTATCAAGTGTTATAGCATTATATACAATTTTACATGCATACTTATCTAGTTTTGAAAAAGATATCGTTTCAAGATGCGCCAGAATCTGATTCACTGGAATTACTGTCCTTCCGCGAATGTTTAGAACAATGACTTTGTCGGCGTAATGGTGTTTTTGAACGAGACCGGTGTCTTGATGACGATGATTTTTTGGTTTTCTTGGATTTGTGGAAGCGGGAACTCGAAGGGCTATCGTAGCTGGAATTAAATGTAATAATTATTAAATTAAACGGTATAATGTTCATTATTTGATAATCTGCTATCAACTACATGATTATAAGTTGAGTCGAGGTAGAAATAAACGTTGTACATTGTTTTAGAATGAACAATACCTGGAAACACAAACGACAGCTCGAATTGGGATTTTTAGATACCTTTTGTGCGAGGTCTTTTTTTTCTTGTGCTTCTTGTGCTGTTTACTTCTGTCCGAATGGCTGCGACTTCTACTGCGACTTCTAGAAGATGGCCTTGGGCGTTTGCTGCCCAAGTCGGAACCTTTGAGCCTATTCATTAAGGAATTGCCATTTATTCGTGCGTCCGCATCTTCGCTGGCGGCTGGTGTCGGTGAGGGGATTGAATGAACCTCGTCTGAATCATCGGTTTTTCGAAAGGCAATATTAGGAATGGCGGCTCCGATTTTGGACAAAGCAGGCACTTGTATTTGGCTGAGGAACATTGCAGCCTTCTTTTTCCTTTCTAATTGAAGCTGTCTTTCGCGAGAATTTGCGGCCAGCTTATCCCGCGCAGCAGCGGCAAGTTTGTCTTTTATTCTCTCCTCAGCTTGCTTATTTCTAACTTCTTTTTGACAGTCTTCAAAAATGTCCTCAGTCAGGTCAACGAACTCTTTGTAGTCAATTTTACTCTTCTTTTCAGACTTTGATATCTCTTTATCAATTTTCGACACTCGACTCTCGTCGCTGCTATCAGGCGGCGAGTTAGGCTTGGAATTTGTTTCACGTTTACTTTCTTCCACGTCCTCATCGCTTTCTTCCAGCGGCAGCGCACTACGTTTTTCAATTACAGTCGATTCTCCTTCCTTTGGCTTCTTTATAGAAAATGACACAGTCGTTACCTGTTTGCCACCCTGTTCGTGTTTAACATCTCCCTTCTTCTTGGCCTGTATCATTTTTACCCTCTTCTGCACCTCCTCCATTCGCTGTTGTTTTTTTTGCAATTCTTCCAACTTCTTTTGTTTCTCCTCTTGGGGTTCTTGTTCCTGAAGAAGTTGCTCTTCCGTTAATGCTTTAGTATCTACAGCACCTTCGTAGATCGTTAATTTGTGAGCGTAGTAGCCATGATACTGGTGCGATAATTCAAGAAAATTGAACCTTGGATCCCCTTTGCCTTTCACGATTGCCTCAAAGTCTCTACCATTCTTGGCCACGTAGCTGGCCATCTTATCGATGATTATTTGAACATCGGCAGGTGGGACAATGAAGGAAGGCCTACCCAAAGGCTTTGGTGGTGTTTGTCCATAGGGCACCAGAGATACCTGAACGTCCTTCGCTTGTTGAGGTGGAGAACATGCGCTTGATTGAGATATATTTTCCAGTGGTGGCTCGACTTGTCCGTTCGATCCATAAATCACTGGACCATGCACATATTGCTGAGGTGCTGGCGGATATGGTGCTGGGTAGTTCTGCAAGTGATCGAAGCAAGAAGGTTAATCAACGATACTTTTTTCAGGTTACCATAGCGATATTAAACTCAGATTGTACACACAGGTATATCTTACGAGCTTATCGATAAGAACAATTGGCAGTCTTTTAGGATTATAAAAGATGACAAGAGTGTATGTTTCAAATTCTACCCTTCGATGACCTTGTTCATTCTTTGGGCATATTGACTTGAACTATCCAATTCACTTTTGGCTGTTAGTACCTTTACTCGAGCAATATGATATTTATATATGATCATTTATGGCGTTACTCTAAAAGAGTAACACAGTGAATTCTTTCTGCATTTTACTTTATCCGACCATTATTAATTTCAATGTCCTAAAATTTCGATTCATATCATACTCATATAAAACTTCCCCCGAGTAACCACAAAAACGTTTATTTATTACCTGAGGAGGCACGGGGTAGTAACTAGCTGGAGGTGAAGGCTGAGCACGAATCTCAACTTGGTGGGGTATCCGTGGCGGAGGCGGTTTTCCTGTGATCTTGTTCACCAGCATGGAGTAGGCACAATCGGCTGACGGCTTATACTGAATACTCGGAATACTGGGTGCCTGTGAATCAATTCATTTTGGATAAGTAGGTTGTTCTGAACTAACCCTTACATATTTATACTTCTCTATCCACTGTCTAGACAAATTTAATTAATATTTATTTCAAATCTAAGTACAAGGTCATAACATTCAAATTAGGCGATACATTATAGACAGAATGTTAAAATATGTTTTGACATTGTGCTGAAAAAAAAAAAATAAAATATGTTTGTACCAATGGTACAGGGAATTTATTTTATTTTGCTCAGAGTAAAATGTGTGAATGGGCAGAGTGAATTCAATAGCAGTAAAACTGTTCCAGGAATTTACAAATATTTACAGCGCGATCTAAGCATTCAAGGGTGTGAAAAGGGCTTATCTTTGTTTTTCACATAGACATTCATATTCAAAACATTATTGGCAGATTTTTGCTATTTGCCGCAAGAGCCCCGAGACGGAATTCCATTAAATAGACTAGTGAAATATCTAAGCATTGCTTGAGAACCGAAATGGGCTTATGAAATGGCAACTAAATGTCGTACATTTGAATACCATAGCTATTTTGCAAATAAAATATCCGTCAATAAGTCAAAGATCTTTATACGCAAAAATCACACTGCTCAGTGTAGAGTAGATCATTTATAAATAAAGGGGCACAACGGACGATCCAATGCATACCAGAACCAGCCCTGGAAACAGAAACATTTTACATGTAAGTTAGATTTGCAAAACGTTTCAAATATTTTGGTCTTCCTCCTATTGCTATATGTGCAATTTGTTGACTCGTGCAAATGCAAATTCATATGTACATATATTTCGTAGTAAAGAAGAAGGAAATAACAGAGTTTCTTTTTTGGGCCTGCAAAAATCAGGGTATTGTGAATCGAAGATGTGTAAATGGTAAATATTGCTTCAGCACAAACCTGTCAAATCGCAATACGAATCGAATGTTGCAAAGCTCACTGGCTCCACACTCACCGATTAGAGACCAGATCGTTTTGCACACATTGTTTAATTAAAATAGCACTAGCGATTTAAAATTTTATCTATTTTCTCCAAACTTACCGATTCCACTTTACTAAAAGATGGCGCGAGACTTGGATGAAGATATGATTCGTCATCCCCGTCCGATTCGTCTTCGGTTTCTGCCAAATCGAACATGTCATATTTCAATCAATTAATGAATACATGTTTTTACTGTTCGAGCTTGGACAATTTTAAGGAAATTAAATTTGGCCAATTGTATTCAAATGTGTCATAATAAGATAAGTTGTTAACAGTCCCAGATATTCATGCACAGCTTGATAGTATTACTTACCAGATTGTTCCTTCTCAGGCTGTTTTTCAGGGTTGTATTTACCATCCTTGATTGCAGCAAGGACATGTCTATAATAGGGATGCAGAGGTCCATCGATGGATAGGAATGAGAATTGAGAGTTGTTGGCCTGTTTTGCTTTAATCAGTACTTCCATTTGACCCCCTTGTTGACTAATGAAGAGGGCAGTTTTCGTAATGATGGCATTTAACTTCTGTGTTTCCGGCTGGAAAAGTATGTACGTATTTCACAAACTTTACCCACTGAGCAGTGTTGTACCAAATAATGAGTATTACTGTCTAGATCAAAATACGATAATTCATATACAAATTCATCTTGATATGATGAAAGAGAGTTTCGAACGCAATTATCCTTATAAACGATAAGACTATTCACATTTTCATTTGGATAGTCAAAAAGATATCAATAAAAATGGGATTTTATTTATACAGAGAAAATACACTTCTCCATTAAATAAAATATTTCTCAACAGGTAGCGAATATGTTGTGACTGCGAATAATTTTGTGTTGACACACCGAAAGATTCGGTCGGATCTCAAGTAATAAAATACTTTTCTCACCGCATCCAAAAAAATATTTGTTTGTCTCAATCCGTTTATTTATTGTAGTTGAATTGCGAAATGTTTTTTGCAGAAAAAGGTTTCCATTCAATTAGTCATCTTACAAAATCACATCAGAATCTTGACTCTGAATAGTGTCTTCTATATTTCAGTAAACCGATTATCTTATTTTTAAACCACAAAAAAATATGGAGATGATCAGCAGAAGTATCTAGATGAAGATTAAAGATAAACTTGACGCACATTATCTCTACAAGACAAAACATGAGGTGAATTTATCTACGATGAGTATCTTAAATCTAGATAAAAGTACCTAGACAACTAAATGGTACTAGAGCGACAGTTTGAAAAGTAAAATTATAATATTTACCACAACCATGTCCTCGGGAATTTGAAGCTCGGGCGGAGGGATAAATGCTTGATCTTCGTCTTCCTGAGATCCGTCTGATGGCTTTGGGCTATTTGTGTCGCCACCGCCTGCCACTTGATTAATTTCATCTTCGTTATAATTGTAAGCTACTTGAGCATAAGGATTTTCTGAGTCCAGGGCTTGATGCAACCTCTTTATTTCTTCTTCTATAAAATGTAAATTATACGGAATTCAATGTATTTACCAGTTTGCATGAAACGAATAAAAAGTTATCGATAATATTGAGCTTTGTACCATGGTACATTGTCTCCTCTGCATCGCTGTTATAAAGAGACCGGTAGCGTTCCTCGTCACAAATCTGTTCCACTTTCCTTTCATCCTCGGTGAGGACTTGCCGTAGATCAAATCCACCTGGCGGTGGTTCGTGTACTCGCAGGTCACCCAATGCGCCACGTCCATCGTATCTATCGACACATAACAGGAAAGTTAGAAAAATTAGGGTAAGACAATAATTGTCAGGCACAAGTCATTCAGGAGCGGCTCACAGCTTCAATAACTGAAAATAGAATTGCATTGGTAATTATTAATTAGATCCACCTCAGGGTAATCCTGTGAAAAATAACAAGCGTTCACTTATAGATTATTTCCCAAGTGATGGAACCAATTCAATATGAGAAATGTTTGTGTTTTCCAGTAAAACTTTTCTTAATCAAATTTCTGATAAATGCTGAAAATAGTACAGGACATTCTAATGCTTTACTCAAATAAGATTATTTGATTAAATATCTAAAGTAAAAACTAAACTAGAGATTGTTTGAGAAAAAGTAATTTGGTCAGATTGGTAAGAATAACTCTTAACTCAGTATTACCAGAACTTCTGTCAGCAACTTACCTCAAATCTTCTTTATGTATTAGGTCATGAGTTTCTGTTCTTTTTTTGATAAGCACATATTCGTTTTATAGCAATGAGTCCAGTGAAAAGTTGAATGTGGTTCATTTATCAATAAGTACGAGTATTAATCAGAAGGAAGGAAGAGGGAATATTGCGGAAATAGACCTTTGTAATTTGAAGAAAGCCTTAGGTAAACTATTACAATTAAAGTGGGACATTTGCTTGATCTAAGTATTAGTTCAGTTGGACAAAAAAGTATCGGAATCAGACTGTTACAAATGGCCAATTGTAATTCAGTTTTGGTTTTAAAAGAAAACGTATATTAATGACACACTTTGTATCCAAAAACCCTGGCCTTTCTTAAGAGTATAATAATTAAAATATTAGCAAATTGCAAATTACTTCTGAAAGACTTGCTGAACATGGACATATTAAATCAAGGTTAAGAGATGAAATCTGATACTCTGAAAAGTTTACATCAATTTTACCAATACCATGATGAATATAACGGAAAAAAAAATGACAGCATATTTATTCAAATCTTATTTACAAATTATAACAATTCTCTCGGAAATTCATATTTTCTTGTTATCTGCCAACTATTGGTATATTACCATAGCCGGCTGTTCCTTCTGCAACAACATTAGTACCCCAGTATCATTTGAGTTGAATCTACGAATCCATGAGTCAATTACCATGAAGATAATAATTTCTACGAAACAAGTAAATAAATTTAAGGTTCGCTGAACACTGATATTTAACTGAAATAGCTTCTGAGCTCTGAAATATAACCAAGTAAAGATCAACTCAAAAATCATGAGAAATTGGTTTGTTATTACGATAAATTGCAAAATTTTCACTGGACTTGAAATATTCTACCAACAATATTATTTAAATGAACGGGAGTAAATATCAGATAGTTTTTTGATAGAACTAATAATCCAAGGTTTTAGTGCAGATAAAATTGCTGATATCAGTTTGAATAATGCTGTAAGTATTGAAATCATTAGACAAGGTGAAACAAGAAGAAAAAATACGAGGTAGATCAGCTTTTAAGAATTAATTGGGTGTGTCAGAATTACAATTGTTCCCATCACTCGTGATTTTATACGAAGATACATACCGTGCTGAGTGACCATAATTTAAAATGATCATCAGCCGTCGTTTGTCTCTCTGCGGTGTGTCTCACCTTGCTGATGTACCAAGGATCAGCTACAAGAGTGGTATCCGAAATGCACTGCACTCGTAGTGCACTACGCGCTGTGTCGAAGCACTTTGGTGGCCGCAACACCTGCGGAAACCTTAAACAGCTTCCAGAATGCTTATCCGTACATAAACTGATGGGACCAGTTTGATTGTAACATATTCCGTTGTTATATCCGTGTTTGTATTTGATTTCGACATCACTTTTCTAAGCGTTAAAAGTAGCAATTATAGAAAAATAAACATATATCTTAAGCGATTAAGTTTCTAGGTTAACGGAACGTACCTGTCTATTTTCAACGAGTTATCGGCCATCCATGGGATCAAATGCCTCCCTTGGTCAATCATTTGCGCCTTCTTATCGTCCCGAAACAATTTGCAGCTATATCCGAACACCAACAGCTCCTGTGGCTCTTCTTCCCCATCTTTTTTCCGCAGAATTCCCGAATCAATCATCCAACGCTGACCCTTCGACGACATTTTCATTTATTTTCTGTAACATTACCTATAGGGCCCACAGGTCTGTGTGTTTTTAAGGCGCCGCTGAACTGGTTTATCAAATATACCTAGGTATATTTCGTGACGTTACAAGCACGACAGCGCTCCTAGACGTTCACCGTTGAACTAAATGACAGACTTCTTATGGACAATAAGTGATTTTATTGGTCGGATCTAACGGAAACATAAAAGAAAAACTGCCATCATAAGCGGACTTTTGTCACTTGAAAATATCCTCATTAAAGTGTGCCATATTTACGGAAAGTGTACTGATGGAATAGATTTTCCGGGATTACGTGTGTGCTTTTATACATCCCTAACGCGATAAAACCATTGCACAATGTGCTACAGGCGAATTCGCCATCAGCGCCGCGAGTGGCAAATTCTATAGCAACAAATAGTTTACGACAGCCCCCTAACACTCACCACTGCTCGTATACTAAAAAATTGTACGCGTCTTGTCCCCGTTTTTTAGTTCCTCTACATGGCGCTAGTAGACTTCTGACACCGTCGCTGCCTTCGCTGACCGGACGCAAGCTTGTCAGACAACTACTAGCGCCACTAGTGGTGGAGATTGGCGGCAGAATTGAGGGACATTTTGCGAACCATTTTTAGCAGCGTGTGTCAGGGGGCTGGTTTACGATCAGCGCGCTTCCTTTCGCAAATTAACTGGCAGCGCTAAAAACTCCCTAGGACAGGGCAGAGTTACCCATGAACTCGGCAGCGCAGGATAGAAGATTGACAGCACTGGGAGCTGATATTGCAACGCGCCCTAATTGACGAATATGCTCTAGGCATGTGCGTAACTTTTCGTGGCAAATTGAAACTTTATAACATCACCATACCATGTATACATTCATGATCATGTAAATAGGATATGATTTTACTATGCGCTGGTTGAAAGTTTAAGTTACGTTTCTAATTCTAAAAAATTCAAAATAATTTGTGTATGTATTTCGATTGTGGAAATAGCTTTTAAAATTTGTGCAGGGATTAATAATAATTTCGAAATGAGTAATCGAGAGCTCAACAAGGCATCAAATAGATGTATGCATTAGTTTGTAGTCTGTACGATACAACAATTTTGATGTTGCATTAAACATATGAAGCATTGCGGGATGTGTAATGCAAAACAAAAGTTTCAGGTTTTTTTTCATAACACATTTTTCATTTTTCTGCTAAGTCTAAGGTAATTAATAATTAATAACAAGAAAAAAACTTTTTTCATCAATGTGTCTACAATAATAATTATTAAAAGGTACAATTAGCAAATTACTATATTGTGTATTTACTTTGTGTAATAATAGATAGTAATGTAATTGTAATATGGTTTTTTTTCTCATATTTATAGCGCGATTTCTTCCACGTGCTCGTTCATTTCTACAAATATAATATGGTATCTAATATTTTATTTTTCGTTTATGTATCCACTTGGGTTATTATCAATCATTTATCTTTATTCCTATTTGTATCGTTTAATCAAATACTCAAAATACAAATTTTTTTATGCTATAAGGCGCGTTTCAAGATTATTTAACAGTTTTGTTTAACAATTTTGAAATACCCGCGGCACGCAATGTATAATATTTATAGCTTTGCTTGCACAAGTAAGCCTTCTAAAGAAGTCACCAAATACGTGTATACGCACACCATTAATTCTGCAAGATGACCAGATAATGAAAAAAGAATGTTTTCTTTTCCAAAAATTTTATGCTTTCAAACTACTACAATAGAATTCCGTATTAGATCTTAAAATATGAATTTAGTTACAATCCAACTGAGTTTTTTACAATATTTCATTTTGTAGTAATTATGTGTTATTCCTTACGTATAACACGTGAATGAATCGTAGAAGACTGGCGTGTAACAAGTTTCATTTTTTCTCTGTTAGGTATTCCAATTTACCACTTGTGTAAAATGTACAATTCTACTTGATTATGAGGCAAGTTGGTCACCGTGAGAAATTATTGGGGTATATATATTTAGGAACTTCCTTAGTAGTCCTGTAATAATATGAGTGTCCTTAAAATTCACTTAACTACAAGGATATTTGAAAATATGTACACGTGAAGCTTGCCTCGTTTATAATCTATACAGTTATATAAATGTTATATGCAATAATAAAATTGTAACATAATAATACCTAGTCTAGCTATCTACTGTCAATGGAAATATTTTACATCGAAATTACAATTTTCATTTATCTGCAATAATTTTTAAATTCATATTCTATATAGCTACATTTTACATTACACTTTATCCCATCCTAACATACGTTATGGATCAAATTAAAATTAAAAGTATTTCTTATATTCATTTGTATCCAAGCTATGTACACTTCGTTCCTGATTTTTATTAAAGTAAAACGGAAATATTCTACTATATACAATAGGTCATAGGCGATTGAAGCCGTTCTTACTTCAATACACGAGTTTTAAGCTAGATAATTATTATCAGAAAATGAGAACTTATAACAGCAACGATAATTATGTACAGGGGAAATTTTTTTAGCCAGACAACTGAATAGTCCCTATACACATGTGATGCCCATTAATTGATTTCTGATTTGCAAATTCTTTAAACAGACCGAAAACTTCCATGGAAAGTAAATTGAAAATGCTTTAGTAGAGACTTTTCATGTAAAATAGAAGGATCTTGGATGAAATTTTTTTTTACACAATAACACATTTTTGACGGAAGCTTGCTTGCTTGCCTCGTTAGTTTTCTACTTCCAACTTATGACGTACTTACAAACATTTTGTACAAAAGGTGCAAAATGATTAGTTTGTTGCGGATACTTGTATTGATTACAATTGGCTCATTGTGTCACGAGACTAAAGACATTCGAAACTCAATGCATCAAATGAAATCTCGCAATAATAATATTAAACGAAAGGACCTATAATTATAAATCAACGAATGTTTCGAAGCAAAAAATGAGGAGACAAGATACGATATGGAGGTAAATTTATAACGGTTTGAGAAAATATTTAAAAAATAATGGTAGGGTTTTGCAATTACCATTAATAATCTCGATAGTTAAATTGTAAACTAATTTATTCTTAATCATCATAAGAAAGACAGATAGCTACACAAGGCTGCATTATCATCAATTTCATATAGTTTAAAAGATTTAATTTACATTTACATGTTATAAAACTAGATGTATTTCTTGCGAAAAAAAAACAATATTCTAGTAGTTCTCATACCTATATCATGTGTGATAATGTTAAAGAGAAATTATTTAAAACATGTACTTAGATAGTTTTTTTTTCATTTTCATTCAATTTTTTTTTAAACAGCTAATAGTAGTGACAGTGGAGTTGCAATGATATTTATTATATAATTACTAATTTAATAAAAATTTAACAGTTTCTATATTTACAAAGGGAGATGCACGAGTGTCTATACAAGAAATTATTTA
Source organism: Neodiprion lecontei (assembly GCF_021901455.1). NCBI lineage: Eukaryota > Metazoa > Arthropoda > Insecta > Hymenoptera > Diprionidae > Neodiprion > Neodiprion lecontei. The sequence continues at coordinate 14,501,778 of NC_060261.1, forward strand.
CAAAATATATTCATTCATATATTACCTATCAAATTAACACTGTATTAATAATTTTTTTTTATTATTATTATCATCATTTCCGTATATTTATGCATGAATCATTAATCATATATCCCAGTGTTCCTCTTACTTTTTATAAATAAAATAAATCCTTTGTTAATTTTTCCTATAACCCAGCCCTGCACGAAGTACTAATTCGAGGCAGCATTACCACCAACAGACTATGTTTACAAGGTTCAAAAACAAAAATAAGCAACCGTATTTAGTAGAAATACATTATTGATAGAAAAATATTTCAATTCAATGATTGTAATTGTCAACTCTCTTTCATCATTACCACAAGGAACTCAAAAGAGTTATTGCGGTTTTCTTTATCTTTTTTGCTTTTTTCTCAGATAGAAAGAAATTATATTATTTACATGCTATAACCAAAGATATGGCCAATATCTCAGAATCTTTGTCATATATGTTGTTACATAAAAAATAGATGCTTGATGGCAGTAACTGGGTGAGAAAAAGAAAGGAAAAAAAAAAATAAAAAATGCATAGAACGGTATATACACATATATATGTTTCTAGATTTTTACAACTGTAACCGTCACGATAGTAATATATTTAAGAATATAGTATGAACAGTAACAAAATAAATTAACAAGAAGTCGTTATTGATTAGACAACTATAAACACAGTCTGCTGGCAAAGGATACCTAAACAATCATCACCTAAACCAAGATAGAAATAATTATTTTGTCACAAGTGTACAGTTGATTCACCATGTTACGGCAGTAACAACAGTTTCAAATTCATAGTCTTCATGGAGCGTTACATTCGCAAATTGTGTTAGACGAATACTAGAATGAGCAAAACAGATGCCTTGGATACCTGGGCAATATAGTACGAAAGTTTTGACTGTACATTCTGAATGTTGAGTGTGATATCATGTGAAATTTGAACAAGAAATTTGGATTGCCGAATTTTAGGTACATGTCTCAATGTTTTTGCGCCACTCTGGTACTCCAGACGTCCTTACAAGAGGCAATATCATTCAACTTTTAAGCAGATAGAACCCATGTAGACGAGGCATTGTTACGATTTTTCCGTGTGATGTAAACACTGGCGCAATCGAATAGCGTGCAATAATTTAGAGTTAATCTAAATAACTAAATAGTACTACCGAATGGTGAGGTAAATAGAAGAATGCTGGATAGCAACGGATAAAAGGCAGAACAGAGTTCTAGAGTAAGAAAACTAGTTTCACCAAAGTTTTTTACACTATGATTTTCTTTTCCCAAGTTATTATTTCATGTCACAAAGCCATGCGAAGTTCAATCGATTTCACACACTTTTGTAAATACAATTATTTCGCGCTTCAGTGAAGCATTTTAGGTAAACCTGAGAAGAATATCCATTATGAAAGTTTAGTTTGGCAGCAAAGCCGCTACAGAATTGGCGGAATGTATTCATTGAGTTTTGAAATAGAACCGACGCCGATACATCGACTCGATGTAAGACGGAAAAGAAAGAAAATTGCAATTATAATTGAAGAAGAAAGTCTACCTAGAGTGGGTTGAAATGATTTCGGTGCCGCGTAATTCACTATTTGAAACAAGCGGTCTAACAATTTTGTTCCCTCAACGTTTAAACTACAGAAAGAAGAAAACGCTCAATTATAATCCAGATATCGAGGAGGAAAAGAGTGAAATCTGCGTTATTACTCGCCATCCAACACTAGTCCAGTTACTGTACACTCGGGCAACACTGTATTGACATTGTGCGTTATTATTGATGCTACATAGTCACCAGGTGGGGTCCAGCCACACAGCAATTGAACTAACATTGTTAACAGACAGACAAATAGACAGACGAGCCCTGACTAGCGACGGTAGCTAATCGCTGTCAAGGTCGCTCCCCGAAGGTCATTTGGTCTCTCGCGATATTCGCCGCCTTTTCGCCTGCTTCGCCTTCTCGACTGTCACTAAAACACCACTCGTGCTATACAAGGTGTTTGGCATTACAGTAGAACCTAAGAGTCTGGATACAAGTAAGCACACTGAGTAGTGAGAAAATTGAAGATGCTTGACAAAATTGATCTCGTTTTGTAACACAGACGGTACACGATTGGAAAAGATGGACTCTGAATATTAAGATACTCTGTACGCTAGTACTAATATAATATCATTACTACCTTCAATAATAATAGTACGAAAAGAATAATATTTTATTACATCCAGCACTCTTCCTGTGCACTTGTATTGCAATACACAAGGTATTTATACTATCCGTTACAAATATCGTTCATTATCATATTTTGCTAAGTAATTCTTAACAAAATTCGAAATCCATATAAAATAATCTTTGTCATATACGGTCAGTATGAGATGTACTGAATTGACAGTAGGCTACTTGCTCGCGATCCCATTCTTTTAAATGCTTTATTAAGGGTACGCATCAGTGGAACTCTATAAGTTTTTTGATTTCCTTGAAACTTAATGAGGTTTACGTAAATCTAATGGTAATCGAAGATTTCAACTTTGAGGCTTGAAATTTTACAATGTTATAAAAAAAATATATTATACATTTATCCTCGAAAATATTTATGGATTCACTATCTAATTATTCAGAAAAAAGTTAATAAAAACACATTATTTAAAATTCTTCTACACAGGTTCCTATGGCAGAAACATTCCAGTGGTGCCGTTTCGTATTTTTTTAACACAGATCTTTCCAACTTTGAATAACTAAAAATAAATATAAGAAAATTGAATATGTACCAAGTACAATCATATATTTACTAACCCTTATTAACGGTAAAAATAACTTTCAAAAAAAAAAAAAAAGAATTAAAAATTTCTGTTTTGAAGTTGACAAGGAATGGCGACATAGGCGATCGAACACACACACACACACACACGCGCGCGCACACACACACACACACACACACACACACACACACACACACACACACACACACACACACACACACACACACACACACACACACACACACACACACACACACACAGAGAGTGTGAATTGCTACCGACAGAATGATCCGTCGTCTACTATAGTTTAATGCACATGCGCTACAATCCGAGATGACTTAATTGCCAGGGTGACCAACCGTCATGAACATAACTTCAAAAATTTCGACAGTTGTCACTTGCAATTGTGTTCAACATCGACGGCTATCAAAATTTTCAAGTTTACATACATCGCGGTGAACTAGCATTTAAATATATTACAGTTGGTCACCTTAGCAAACAACTGTTCCTGGATTGGAGCGCATTTCCATTAAGGATGTACAAGCGTATATACTGTGTCCAACGAGAGACCAACCTAGAGTTGCGCAGATTCGGACGAAGTGGGGGTCAGGTGGTGATGGTGGAGTTCGCTACTCAATATCGTACTTATAATATTGTACACTTGTACCTTGCACCAAAAGTGCACTCTGTAAAAGGACTAATAAATTAAATAATATGACCATCGCGGTCTCATATATCTCAAATAAATATTCTCCTACATCATTGTCCATGTTTTCTGTCATTGTATGTATTAATCAATTAAAATAATAAAACCATAATTGAAATTTCACACGCCCGAACTAACTAGCAATATTGAAGCGACTGATGCTCGACGGTTTGAAATGGTTAAAATGAACTGTCAGGTTTGGAATCAGTCCTTAGGTTTGAAATTAACCGTCAGGTTGGAGGACCCGTTCGGTTATCTAGAGTAGGTAAAATGGGAGTAGGTTGGTCTCTCGCTGGACAAAGTATAGGTTGAAATCGTGCTACGTGAATGAAAATCATACAAGTTGTTCTCAGTTTTATCTCAAACCTTGTGTAAAATTTGAAAGCTATTGTCTATACCACACCGGGGTTATTTTACTTTTAATTTGTCGTAATTTTACATTGGACTTGACTTGAAATCAATGTAAAATCACAAGCAATTGAAAGTATTATGACTCCGGTATGGTTCAGAGAATCGTTTTCAAATTTTACACATGTGCTTAAAACAAAAGTTAGAACAATTTGTAGAATTTTCATTGACTTGGTACGATTTAGACCTACACGCATGTACATCCCTAAACGGACCATTCTGTTAGCAATTCACATTGTGGAGCGAAGAGAGCTGTTGCAAATTTTATTTTGCAGTTCTAGTATAAAAGTATTTTACATAGTTTCAATATTTTAAACATAATAAGGCTTCATAAGACAAGTGGTTTTCACACAGTATTAATTAATTTAGTTTCATATGTGTCCGGATGTTATTTAAAATAACGTCAAAATTTAGTTTTGTTTAAAAAGCTCAACACTAGTTTTTGTGAATTAAAATTAATAGTAAATTGCAAATTATTGGTATAATTAGGTTGAAACTTGACGATTATCCATTTTCATAGCAATTTATGTTCCCTGCACTCCTTCAATAACTGTGGATTTTTTTGAAATTTCGTCAGCTAAAATTGTACTGCATGAAGCTTTTAGAAAAATATCACTATTTGACTTTATTTACAATAATATGTGGTCACCTATGGAACATAACTTATTAAAACTGGGTGAAAACCACTTGTTTCATAAAGCTTTATTATGATATTAAATTTCAGGCTAATCAAAAGATTACAGATTTTCACTGACGTGTTCCCTTAAACTGCATACTAATAGTATACTATATATACTAACGGGGACGACGCAAAAATTTAATTAGAAAAGTAACATCACAGATGTTTTTACAGAACATTACGAGGGGGAAGAAGAAAAATTGCCGTGGTTGAAGAACACTTTGGACAACTAACGATATTTGGAACTAGGATGAAAATTTGTAGAACTCAAATTAAATTTCAGGGTTCAAGTTTCATATGCCAGTTATTTGGATGTCATTGCTTGTTCAATACATCTTATCTGAATGCCATAAGATATTCGTAATAAGTCCGCAAACAAAAATGTGTCTTCTCTTGTTGATAGTACACATTCGATTCCATTATACTTGTTGTACTGACTTATATTTTGCTCTTCTCTTGGGTTCTACTGAGCGCTTATATACATATTTGTAAAAGAAAATAATCCTAGATATGAAAGTAACCTACGGCATATCATTTGTAACAAATCACATCTCTAGATATTTCATTGTATCAGCATTAGTAAAACGAAGATCATCGCAAGTCCTTGTATGTCTCTGTATTAAAAATAATTGGGCCAAATCCATTTATTTAATTTTTTTTGTTTCTTTATTGTGCATTCGAACGGTTCATGAGAATATAATTACGTCATATTTTTTCTTTTTTCAATTGCACAACAATTACTTCTCATTCGACGAATTGAAAACAATAGAGTTGTGACTTCACCCATGCTAAGATATACCTATATGTAGCAAAAACACTGAAATTCAACTGCCTATAACATTTGCAATTGTTACTTTTAGCGAAAGAAAAAATACGCCATAATTATTTCAAGTGATTGTACCAAATGTACTTATCAACATTCGAATTGAAAATTTAGGGTAAAGGCTAATTACTATATCCATCAAAATTCTGTGCAAGCTTTAGAAATGCTACATTTCAAATACGTTCCTTTCATATGCAGGCTGATCAAGCCTTGACGTTAGACATAGTGGGCAAATTTAAGTCTCTTTGTTATCTTACATGACTATATTCTGTATAATTCATTTCTATTCCTTTCTTTTTCTCTCTTTTTGACGAGGACTTGAATAAGTTTCTTACTCACCGGCTCCACTACGCGTCTTTCTTCTGTTAACATCATCCACGGATCTGGAAGCCCCTCGAGTGTTACCAGCGGGAGTTGCCAATGGTGATGCGGTGTTTTGCCTCACCGACCTGCGTGTCGGGATCTCGCCAATGGATTCATTGCTAGATACGGATGTTCCTCGAAGTCTTTCCTTTCCAGTCGATGCAGACGCTCCGCTAGGTGGCTGTTTGGTAGTCAATAGCCGGCTTTCTCGTTGCACTCTGTTAATAGCATTTGATGTGTTTGATGTGTTGCTAGAAATAATTTGACCTCCCATCACTAGACCGCTTGCAATCATTCTGCAATAAAAATCGTTACATCACCGTGATGTTATTTACAATTAAGGGCTTTCCATCTGTTTTGGTACAAAAATCAGGGTGTGAATTGGAAAAATTTTAAACGAAATTCGGAACTGAAAACTCTATGGAAGCAACAATGGTAAAGTCGGGTATTATGAGACCGTTACATGGCACTGCTTAATGTATAATATGCCAATATGAGAAACGTCACTTTATTACTTTCATTAGCTCTCCGCAGAGTGTAAGTTCGTAAAACGGTAAATTGGTATTAACATTCAATATTTACTTGGGATCTCTAGGCTTTGGAGATGCTGCAGGTGCCTCATCCGACATTCGCATTCTTGCTTTTTCCGCTATATCAATCAGCGGTTCGTCATCTGAGGAATCCACATCTACTAAAATTGGTCCTAAAAGTGTTGAAATAGATATTATTATAAATGTAGGAGGTAAAAAATAAAGTACTGAGACCTTGAAAAAAATACCGAGCAATAATAATAAATAAATAAATGAATAAATAAATGGATTAGTGAACATATAACATTGACTAATTTAGGGCATATAAATGAATAGATAAGTAAGTGTGCGAATCTAACAATTAGTTTTTAAAACCCACCTTTTTTTGCTTTAGTCAGTACATTGAAGACTTTTTTACTCTGCTCCTCCTTTGTAGTTACTTGTTTCTTATTAGATCCACATTCTTCAACCCCCATATAAGCTTTGATTAATTCCGCAGCATTTTCCGAACATTTCCGTTTTCCCGGTCTGGGCTGAGGATCGTCCGCTGTACTTGATGCAACAGAACTTTCGCTTTCTTGTCTTTTTCTCTTACCAATTTTGGCTGTTGAGGCATTAGGCGATAACTTTGACACACCCATTTTTGGGCTTGCCTTAGCAAAGGGTGATATGCTACGGCGTTCTTCTATTTTATTCTGGCCATGTGGACTACTTTTCGGCGTTTTAACAATGTCAGGACTGTTCAGTTTCTGCGATCTCGTTCTCAGCGATCTCTTTTCAGTATTTTCTGTGGGAATCTCTATCAGAAGCTGTTCTAATAGTGATTTTGGCTTAACATAATCGTTTGAATTGTTTGAGTTTAATCGATCGAGGAAATGTGAATCTTCGTTATCTTCTATGCATATCACATCTTGTCGACCTTCTAGTTCCTGTTTTCTTCTACGTTTCCTCTTGGCGTGATCTACTTCGCTGGTCTCTACCTCCTGGTTATGCGCTGCTGGACTGGGGGTTTCGTCTCGTTGCAAAACTACTGGATTAGAGTACGTATATAGAGGAGGAGTAATTCTAATTGGCTGAGGATCGTCGACTGATGGCGATTCGATGCCAACATTTCTTTCTGTCGCAACGTCACTGACAATTTTTTTAACCAGTTCATCGTTCGCCTTGTGTAAACAAATCGGCGACGATTCTTTAACCGCGACTTGTTGAGTTTGTACATTGGACATCTGATTCTTATCTGTTTCTACTTTATTGCCAAGGGTTGAATTCAAAGGGTGAGCCAAATTGTTGGGCAAATCAACTTGCCTGGTGTCGTGCAACTTTACATCTAAATTTGGTTCAGTTTTAATATCCGGTGTAAGAGTTTGTATGTTTGAGCATGTGTTTTCTGCCTTTAGATTAGCTTGAATTAACGTCGGTTCGATTTTATCGTTTTTAACTTTACTGTACGCCACATGATTTTGTATTACAGGCACGCCATTGTTGTTATTTTGACCGATAGGGCTGTCGCTTAAAATATTTGCACAACTGTCGTCCGACGAAGTCTTTGAGTCCTTATTGGACGACTGTTGGACAACGTTTGATTGTTCATGAATAACATCTACTTTGTTTAGTTCATTTTGGTTATTTAGATTAACAGAAGTATCTAATTTAAGGGGTTTCACTCCAAAACTATCCACAAGTGAAACATCTTTGATCTCTGTATTTGTACACTGTAAAAGTTTGTCACAGCTCAATTGAGTCAGCACGGAACTTGGCGCAACGGTAGTCGAGGCTGTGACCAATGGACTTGCAATATTTTTACTATTGTCTGTAACTTCTGCACCTGCGGCAGACGCTGCTTTGTCGTTGTCTTGCGACTTGGCAAACGCTGCTTTTTCACTAGACACATTAATAACACTACGCTCACTTGAGTTTCCAGCTGTGTCATGTTTCAAACGATTTTCTAGATAACTAGCAACTGACACGGGACTTAGTCTTTTCGGATCACCAGTTTTTAGAATTTCCGAGTTTGAACACATATTACTATCGCTAGTCGAGGAAGGCACGTTCTTATTGGTTGTCTGCATTGGGGTTTCACCTTGAATCGCGTTTTTATTTGTAGATTGAGGTATGGACTCAGTTGTTGGTCTGTGCAATGGGGATTCCCCTTGGTTAGGTGATTTTTCCGACAGCGCGTCCATCGATTCTATACCGGAATCCTCACCTCCACCGCCATTGCCAACTCTTTCCGCACTCGCATCGACACCCAGTCCAACAGGTACCGTATTTTCGAGCAATTTCTGCTTGACTTTTGCCTCCGTCACGTTAATATCGCCTATCGGCAATATCGGCTTAACGGATAGATCAATATTTTGAACTCTAATCGGCTGTTCAGTGTTGGTGACCGGTGTATTCTGTGAGTTCTTCAACAGACTGATGCGTTGCATGTTTTCTAACTTGGTCACTGTCCCTGGTCTTTCGGACTGCGATTTTATTATGTGATTCTGAACAATCTTTTTATGCACTTGTTCCACCTTATGCCTGTTCAAGTTCGGGTTAACTTCGTTCTTCCCAGATACGTGATTCTTCACCTTAGCAACGATGTTGTGAGTCTTATTCACAGCGGTCGAATTCATCTTAGCACCTAGTCTCTCCGTCTCAGTTTTAATTTTAGCAACCTGATCCGGTAACCTGTCTTGCGGATTTTTAGACACAACGTCAACCGCACAGGGAGTTGAAGGTTTACTTTCAAGGTTACTTTCAAGGCTGCTCGGAGGATTTGCAATAAAATTCTCATTCTCACAACTCGAATTGATCTTTGGATTTGAATTTTGAGTTAGACCGTCGGAAACACTCTTATGACTGTGGAGCTGTGTCATCTCTGCACTCTGAGATTCTGTAAAATAATACAGTATTAAATACGCCACAATGGAACACCGAATGAAAAGGACTTGATCATGGATTTTACAAGGATGAAATTACTAACGTTAACGTGACAAAATATTCATGAAAAATCAACCATTTGTAATATCACAATGACTGACGAGGTGTTATGTATTCAGAAGGTGAGACTTGTTTTGCTATATTATGGTTTACTGAATTTCTGATTTTTCAAAAACTTATTCATAACATTTTCCTCAGAATGCATCGTTACGTTATTGTTGCCATTTTCAATCTCATTCGACTTGGCTAATTTGGAAAATTTGTAGTATAGTCGTTCAGAATAGTACTTTATGCAACATATAGCGAAAACCAAGGAATGGTGATGAGTCTGTGGGTGAGCCGGAGACAAGAGCGGAGCTCGCACATGAATCACCATTTTCCAATTTTGTCACTAATTGTATATAATATTCTTTATCATGAATACTTCAAAAACGTGTTTTGATGTCCGTAGCATATGCCTGAAATGGCTGCAGCATTAGCTGTGTATCAGACCTAGCCTCACTTGGTTTGCTTCAAGTGTGTATGTTTAGCGATGCACAGTTTTTCTTAGTGGTGCACAGCACTATATATGACAAAGTGCAAACGCATAGCGGTGCACGGTGCTTTATAATTGAAATTTCGACGCATGTGTGATGAAAAACAAAATTTATAAATGCAATTTTTCGTGTTTAGCCATTGATCAAAAACACGTAATAAATTGTAATTTGACTCAACTTTACACAGTCTACGAACGAAAAATGCACAATCAAGATGATATATAATACCTGCTAAACGTAGATCCTTCTCGTCCACTGAACTCAGTCGTCTCTTTTTTTCGTGACTAACAAGGTCTTTTTTGATTCCGTTGATTTCAGTTAATCTGGATGTCACTACGCTCAATGCATTTGCTGTTTCACTTACAGTTCTGTTAATGTCACTATCACTAGTTCTTCGAACCTCTCCAACTTTTTTAACCTTATGTGGAACATTTTCGGTTAATGCTGACTCAGATTTCTTTATAGGTTGTCCCGGATTTCCTTTGTAACCGAATTTTCGCCATTTCATCTGGTTGTCCAAAATTCTCCCACCAGATAATAAATTCTGCTCACGATATAAGCCGTCGTTGGTCTCCGATTTCTTCTTAGAATCTCTTCTTTTGGTCTTGCCTAAATAGAAAATCAATTTTCGTTCAACTTTTTTTTACAAGAACATCATTAATTGAAAAATAACGTAAATTTTATTGCAGAATATTTACCTCCTCCAATTTTATGTTCACTCGTATGGTTTTGAACCTCAGTTTCCAATTGGGTTTTAGCCAAAACTGGCTGAGAGTTTGCCGTTGGATTTAAAATCTTATGCTTGACAGGCGACGGTATTCTACTGTTGAGCGGTATGTCATCCACGTCGCTGGTTTTGCTGGAACTGGGTTTTGCTGTAACTGTCTGTAGTTTCGATACATCCAACGGCGAATCTTGCTTCGAGGCATTTGCTTTATTCATGACGGTTTGAAGCGCACTGTTCATTTTTGACACAGAGTGAGTGCTGTTGATGATGGTTGAATTTGATAACGGAAATTTAGATATGGACGAAGTACCGATTATCATACTTAAAGATGACTTTTTTTGAAGTAATTTATTACCATCCGTGGATTCTTTCATTTTCTTCAGCTTACCACGTCGTTTTATCGTTAAAGATTCAAATTCACCTTCCTTCAGAGCTTTTTTTTCCTTCTTTCTGATTTGAACTACGGATGCGTTGCGACCTCTTAAAGAGATGTGTAACGGAGGCACTCTAGGTTCATCACCGGCTGGACCTGAAGTTTGGATACCGGCCGAAAATATTTTATTCACAGACTTGTCAGCTTTCCTAACAGGAGGCATATTAACAAATGAGACGTCGACTTTGTAGGCGGGTGTAACTGGTTCAGATTTCTCCAGTTTCAGACGGAGCTTTATTTTCTCACCCGGCATCGGACTGTGAGCCAATTCCCTGCCGGACTTTATTCTGTTATGTTTCATACTGCCCTCGCTGGCCGTGGATTTCACTGTCGTTTCAGAGTCGGATTGATCTGTATTTGTGGTGGTGTCGTTTCTTCTTGAGAAATTACTGTCCGCGTCATCATCCGAAAAAATGGAATTTGATCTGTCGTTAGACGGAGATGGAAAAGAAAAGAAATCATCCTGATTGTCGACCGCACTCTCTGGTTCCGAATCCGAACTCTCACTTGGCATCGGCTCTAAGAGCCCGGTCAATGGGTTTATTAAGAATTGCCTGACTTTTCCTGTCGACGTGTATTCCGGTTCAGGCTCTTCCTCCGCCTTAGATGGTTCTGACGCAGCCGCAGTATTCGTCGTTGCTATGCTGGCAGGTACAGCAACATGATTTAATCGAGGCACATTTTGTGAAAGCGTTCCAGTAGGCTGACTGGGACCAACATTGCGCTGAGCGGTGTTAACTTGAGCACCTTGAGGAACGGCACCGTTTTGAACGTTCCAAGCCGACCCGCTGTTTCCCGCAACATTGGAATAGTTTCTGCTAAGAATATTCTGACTCTGACCATAACGAAAATCTGTCGTTGCGCCTGTATTGACGTTCATGTTTTTTAACTGATTATGGTGCAGCTGCTGCTGTACGTTTAGCATCTGATTTTGCTGCCCTAAATGCGATGGCTGCGATTGAGGCTGTGGATGTTGTTGATTCTGTTGTTGTGGCGTTGCTTGTCTGGGATAAGGCGGAGGGGTCGCCTGACGCACGTTTCCCAAATAATTCAGCCTCTGCTGAGGGGTATTAATTCCCGATCCAGAGTGCATCATTGGTTGTTGGAGGATCTGGTGATTTCCAGCTGCTTGCTGCACCTGAGAATTGTTGCCCTGTTGCTCGTTTATCGATGACTGGGAGGTTGCTCCGCCTTGTTGTTGAATCAATTGGTTGTTACTACCACTTTGCTGTCCCAATTGTTGTTGAGCTTGAATCACCTGCTGCTGCTGTTGGATTACTAATTGTTGTCGCTGCTGGAGAGAAGTTCGAACCTGTTGATTGCTTAGTGAATGTTTTATCGGCATTGATTGATTTTGTATTCGTATCTGAGATGGCCGATAGGCTAGTTCTTGTCGGATTGGAAACTTTTGTTGTATTTGTACTTGGTTGTGTATAGTTGGCGCCTGCATTTGGTGGGAATTTTGTGTCAAAGGCAAGGTTTGTCCTGTACTAATCACATTTCCGGAGTGCTGTTGAGCTATCGCTGTCTGTTGATTAACATTTACGGTAGCAAATGCCGAAGGTCCAGAATTCCGCGTTAAGTCCGGAACAATGCTCGACGCCCCCAGTAAATCTTCCGTTTTCAACGATTCCAAACTTGGAGGCGAGTCGTTTGGCGAGTTTATATTATCTTTCCTTCTGGCGATCGGTTTCTTAGTTGGCCTCATACGGTTCACGTTTCCTGCACTTTCCACAGCAGCTGGAGGTAGCATTTTCTGACTGGTCATCACGTTGTTGGAATGCGAACTGCCGTCGTTTTGTAAAAGATTGACCAACAGTGGGCTCGACAATGCGACTTGATTACCACTGGCGTTAGGGTTGTTGGGTAAACTACTACCATTGGTAGATGACAAACTCGTCACCGTAGCGTTGACCTGTTTGTATTGATTGGTCAACTGGCCTGCTGACACTGGCAGGGATGTCGTGTGACCAGTGCTCAGCGACGTTACCGTTATCAGACTATCTTGTGCAGGATATGGTGGCGGTGGTTGTGTATGATGCTTAAATTGCACTGCATTTTTAACGGCACCAGCAGCCTGGGATTCGCGACTATGTACAGCTTGGGCAGCATGTGTCATGCTAGCGAACGGAAATGGGCCGTTGTAGTTGTTTCTCGGCGATGTGCCGGATGTCGTCGTGGATTGGCTGCCGGAAATGCCGCTGGTGCTACTCCCCGGAGTTGGTTGTGCTGATTTTGCGAGAAAGGGTGGAATCGGATCGCAATCCGTTGGGGCTACGACATTCGGCGATCGAAACTGAGGAGCCTTTTCTCCTGAAGCACCTGAAACATATTTTTTATCCTCTTTTGGTGTATAGTCGTTACGATATTAAATTTCAATAGTGATAACGGTTGTGACTTAATACTGTCTTGTCATAACGTTATTATGAACTGCAGAAAGTATGTATGTAGTAGTTACCAGCAGCTATTATTTGTGCGACATTGCATAAGGCTGAGGAAATACTGGATGCATTACTGGGCCCGGCAACAGCTGCTGAAGAATCGGATTCCGTGTGAGAGACTTCGATGGCAGATTCACCTTGAGCTTTGGAGCCCCCATCTGGAGTGGATCCAGAACGCAAAACTATTTCTTGCGCTTCTCCACCAAAGTGACTGGCAAGCCTCAGAGATATCACCTAGAATTTCAATAATTACAGACTGTCAGTTTTGGAATAGACATTAGGCATGGTTGTTTGTAAAACAAAACTCAGATTTATAGAATCAATCTTTCGCCGCGTTTTTATTTTGAGTATAGCGAGATCAGGTCAAAATTCTTTTCATTATTGTTAGAACCGTTAAAATTTTTCTTTGTAAACTCAATTGTACTAATATTACTCGCACAAACATACATAACACAAGATATTCATCATGCGATATATTAAGATCATTTAGAAAAATAAAAAGAAAATTAACAAAAATAAAAGAAGGGTATAACTTTGTTGTACACAGACCATCGAGTGAGCGTTCGTTATAATTTTCGAATCCTCAAAGCTTTGGGTTAACACTGCAGTTTTCGAAACACATGCCGATGAAAATATATTGTCCTGTTAGATTTCCCTATTTGATATATGTTTTGATTACGCAATTGTTGAATTATATTGAAAACTTGATAAATGCAATGATTTTCATTTCCTCATTTTTTTTTGTTTAATATTTCACATTTTAATATAGTGTTTCGACTGAAATGTCCGACACTGTATGTTGGCAAATGTGGGTAACAGTGTCTCTGTAAGATCTCACCATTACGCCACATTGATAGAAGATAAGTACACAGTAATGAAATTTACTAAAAACCATTTATATTTATTGAATATACACTCGCTAAGACATGAATCGTCACTTGCACGATGTAGCTTGGAGTGGTTCGATGATCTACTATCGATAGACAGAGGAGTGGTTGATACTTGAATAAGGTGATTAAAATCAAATTTTGAATAATGATAGAAACGTTTACCTGATCTCCTTCAACTTGAACAGAAAGGATGCCAAGCTGTGTGAGAGTTGCTGAGCCCTGGGCTGCCAATTCTCTTAGACGTAGCGCAGCCTCTCTTGGAATTGAAAATGTTACTCTTACAGAGTTCCATGGCTCCACCTTATCGACACGTAAGCTCTCACCCTTTTCTGAAAAGCATTTTAAATTGTGTCAAATTTTAATTTTCACCTTGATTCAGTAGAATTTAAATTCAATTGTGTTTTCCCAGAATGTGTTCACCTTGACAGAGCAGGGTTTCGAGACGCTCGACAATAACTTTGAACTTGTGTGCAAATTCTGGGTCCCCGAGATCCCCCTCGCACGTAACCACCGTCTCGATCAGATCACCATCGCTGTCTGCCGCCATGACTTGAAAGAAATTTGATATTAAATAAAGAGGAATGAATCAGATGCTTTATAAACTGAGTGGTAATAATTTCATTTTGTTGTTTTCATATAAATCATATTGAAATTAGTAACGTTATCGTAACGATTCCTTCTGAGGAAGAACTGTTATTTCGCGATTTCGGAAGTATTTGAAATTCAGTAAACCGTAACAAAACAAAGCACACTCATATTTCGGAATCTTAGTTCGTTCAGAATCATAGTAAAATTATAAAAGTAGTGATTTTTTCCACAATGTTTCATTACGGTAATGTTATTAACTTCAACCTCTTTTATGTAAAAGGTAGAAATAATGTGTGAAAAAGGCATTACTTACCAACCATCAATCACATAACTACCCGGGGAGCCTGGGGACTTCTTAAAGTACTGCTGTACTGCCTGTTAGTCCACCGAAACAGCCACGTCTCTGTGCCAAACCACCCCAACGCCGTCTCTTTAACACCGTTGCCTACTGAATCGGACAGATATTTTCTCAAAACCTCAACAATTTGGACAATACATCGTTTCAACTAGCATTAACAGGCATTTGCATGGGAAACTTGACTGTGGACTGCTGGGTTTCATTTATTTAAACAATACAGCTGATAGCGAATTCGAAGTGATACTTAAATTTTATGAAACTTTTTCGTCATGACCAATTCTTTTCACACACCTAGTCATATGAATAAATATTTTATAAATAAGCTGTGAATTTTTTACAATTTACCACACACCTGGGGTAAATTCAACTTTCGACATTTTCACCGTAATAATACAAGTTGTACAGTTATTATTATTGTTATTATGTATGTGTCAATGCATTCAAACCTGTCACAATTTTTGAAGGTCGTAATTAAGTTCATTTGAGCGTAAAACAGGTTAAAAAACAAAAAATCAATCAAAATAAAAAATAAAACGAGATCTAGCGAAGACGGAGGATAAAAACAGGGATCTCAAGATGCTTATGAAATAATAACCCAACATAATATGGTAAGAAATTCAAAAGCTCTCTAGACTCGTCCGCACTATGAAACAAAATTTTAATGCACCGTAATCACCACTTGCGCATATATTCATATTAATTATAATTAATTGAAGAAATATTAAATAAATACCTATGACTTGGTGAAAGGGGGTAAACTATTGTGAAATAATGATAGCCGTACCAATGATAATTTTAGAACAAAAATAATAGATTGAAGGGGGGAAAAAAATTACAAACTAGCTTACAAAGTGAAAACAATCGGCCGAAACACAGTGTATAAACACAAAGTAAGACGAATATAAACCGGGAGGTTATAATATCGCGCATATTAACGAATAAATAATCGAAATGTGATCTGCATTGGAGAGCCAACATGTAAGCAAGTGATTTATTTACGTTAAATTGAATACGAAAGCGAAAATAAAATGATCCGGGTGACACCTTTAGCATTCCCGAACGGCAATTAAAAACTTTTGGGCCACGGTATGGGGGCTCGATTTCTACGGAACCGAAAATAGGTTATAGGTTCAATTTTGGAGCTAGGCGTGTCTTATCAAGAAACGGGCTGGTAGTTTGAATATATTTTAGCGATGAAATTGTAATTCGTGATGAAGGCTCGGAGCAATTTGCGGTAAAATAAGGCGCCTAGATCATTGGATATCGGGGGGACCACCATTTTGTCCGTCGGGGGAGGTGGACGTGAAGTGGGCTCAAAAGCATGCTCAAGATATCCCGTCAATATGGGAAAATGGTCGGTTTTCAACTGATTTCAGGACACAAATTCGTTTGGGGAAGACTTCCGTGAAAATTTAAGGAAAACTTGTCAAGTTTGCAAAGTTGAGATGGTGGCAACAACCGTAGCGCAGGGCGATTTGATACCGTATGAATACAGGAAAATCTTAACGTTACCCCATTTCTTTCCAACTTCGTGCGGGATTTCTCGCTTCCAAATTACACTGAGACACAGCACCAACACACTTATCTTCCTACAAAATAGAACGCGCTGCCCTTACTTCACTTTATGCTCACTGCGTGCGGCAAAAATCGCGAAAAAACTCGACATAATCGGCAATATAAAGGGACAAGTCATAAAACGCCATGAACAATAACAAGGAGCCGCCATTTGCAATGGAGCCAACTGACATGCGCAAATCAATCCCGCAAGGCGTGCTGGGTAATACTAACGCGCCATCTTGCGAATTATTTAAACATCATCCACCTAACCTCCCTCCCACTCTCCGTTTAATGTAACTTGACTTTGAAGGAATTTGCACATTCTCAATTACTTCTTTCACTTTTGTGATAATTGTTTTATCCACACATACTTCAGGGTTATAGCCGTTTTTTTTACAATGATGGAATACCCTGTTACCTAAATTTAACGGTTTCTGATACCTACCCGGATGGATCAAGCTTTCATGATTTCTCGTAAATTCTCGACCTCTCAATGCCATGAGCCAGTGGCTTTTTCTTTGTATTGTAGCCTTAATGTTACTCATTACTCGATGATTCAATTAAATTGAGAGTAAATTTAAAAAAACTTAGTTTCTTTAATGCTTACCAAAGACAATAGAATGCATAATACAGCACCCACTAATTTCTGCAATTCTTAAACCTGCAGTTTACTTATGGTCTTCCCACTTGCAACAGGATGTGTAAATCATTATTAAAAATGGAATATAATCTGAGATATTATTAACTCTAAAAAGGTAAACAACGTTTTATTTAAGGTATTTTATTTAAGTGTACAGTAGGGCAGACTGTCGGCGGGTCCAGCCCATTAGAATCTAAACATTTTACATTAAATAAATACTCCTTCACTCAGGACCAACAGATTGAAGCAATCCAGCATTCCTCATTACTTGAAAGGCTTTATCCGCATCGTATGTCCTGTAAAATAATGAAGTTATTCAAATTTATCATGCAATTAATTATACATAACTAAGTGTGCGCAGTTATAGGATCTTACTTGTAAAAATCGGCGTATCTCTGTTTCTTAGGATCAGCATATAAAAATTTAAAAGAAAAAGCCGTGCCCAAACCCACTATCAAAGTCATGATCCCGTGCTTTTTCATGCTGGTGGCCAGAAGACCGCGCAACTGTGGTTTCGCAGCAGCCATCTGTAAAATAACCTCTATTGAATGTAAAGCCTGCATGATTATCAACAATAGACATCGAACTACAGTAAGGTCAGAAAAAGCATTTGTAATGTCAACTGCATCGGGAGGGCGTTAACACATATCGCTTTTTGGGAATCGGATAAAGTGACAATCTTTTTTACACACTTGTTATAATTCATAAACAAGACACATTAATCTGCTGCTTTTTCACACCATTGAAAAAATTCGTTTCACGACAGTTTTATGTAATACATGTATTTTCTGTGAATAGAGAACACAATAATCTGAATCACCATACATCTAATTATCAACAGTGTTTGAGGGAGCAGTTCTGATCGCCCTGATTCTCTTAACCTCTACCGTTACATAATGGTTCCATAATAAGCTGTAGTTCTACTGAAAATTCCTACATCCAAAGCGTACACGCATCAAACTTTGACTTACGTTAATTTCGAATCTTTCGAACGCACTTTCAATTACGAAGCAACAGATCAAAAACCTAAGAGCCCGATGAACTAGTGCGAAACTAGCTGAGATGTCTGCTAGGATCGAATGAATTAAGAATTAATATTGCTGGAATAGGTCGGGTGGGGGAGGTAAGCTTTCAGGTTCCGCTTGTGTGGACGGCACAAAAAAATCATTAATACCTTCACTTCCGGTATCGGAGCAAATCAAAGGCGCACCGGTAGAGCTAACCAATTGCGAACAGTAATAATTCCCTAGGGCGCAGTCAGAACTATACGGTCTCGCTTTCAGTCAAACATTCCGATATTAGCTCCCAGTGCTGCCAATAATTGTTCATCTCTTTTGCACTACTGAGTTCGTGGGTAGCTCTGCCTCTGTCCTAGGGTGTTTTTAGCGCTGCTCGCTAATATCGGAACGTATGTATATATCCCAAAGAGAAACCTGACCCTATACGCTCGCGTTATTCGTGCCCCCGATATTGTGGCGTCCTCTGAAATGAAATAGGTTTTTGGAGATAATTTTCAAGGTGCATGGTCGGTAAGCGCACGTCGGTAGGCATGCCAGTTTTACCAAGGGATCTTGTATCGTTGATTGTATATTTGATCAACGCCCACTCTGTCGGTCGACTGCCGAAACATAAACTGTCATTTATTCAGCCTCCAAGCTTGTCAATTTTATAAAATCGTGCGCCAATTTCCAAAAATTCACAGGTTTTTCTTTTGCGGTGCAATTTTCTTGCATTAGGCTCAAATATTTTTGCAGATCTGTGTTCAGAATTGCATATAGAATGGGGCTATCATCGCTTAAATCGCACCAGTGATGCGTAGGCTTGGAGAATAGCCTAAATACATGACACTACATACACTCGAGTTATTTTTTCTAGATTTCGATGACTTTCATGACTTCGTCAGATCCTGTTACTCAGAAATCATCGCACCACAAAGCAACAATTCGTTATGTCGCATCGTTTCGGAGATATATTTATTTTTTGTCATGATCTACCTGTATTTCCTCTTAAATGGTGTATTATATACTCCAATTACTCCAAGCACCTTTCGTAAGCACCCAGCTACCTCAGAAGAATTGGGTTCATATCCAGATATATATAACGGAAAGAAAAAGATGAAGAACTTGTATATGAAACTGCGGTCAATACGCAAGCCTTTGCAGGAAATTAAAATTATGAGCGAAAAATGCCTTAGTAACGTATTCTTTAATGTCCGGAGAATATTGACTTTATATGACGTTTTTCCAATTCGTCCGGTGTATATTCAAGTAAATAGTCAAAATTAATGTTTGTAGGTAAGGATTTATTTTTGTTACATCACGTTTGTGACGTAACCTACGACTAAACCGGGATTAACCACGACATTGTGGATATAACCAAAAAGAAAAAAATCCAAAGAAGTCATAAACTCTAATTTTTTAATAATTTTCCTAGTATAATTGCCTTTCTATAGGCGGCTGAATAACGAATTGGATACATACTTTTGTATACGTATGTTGTTACATGCATAACGTGGTACACAACACGTATACATTTTCCAGAAGCCACGTGAAGAACAGGTGTGACAACTGTCAAAATGTACTATATAACTTGTTCAAATATCGATCTCTTTTTCAAATTCTAAATCCACTCAAGCAAAAGTGATTGTAAAGTTTTTTCTTCGTAAAAAATCAAATCGAATTCCTCCTACTAAAATATGTCGAAACTTGACGAATCCCGCATTCAAATATATAAATATAAAGCGAACGATTTCAAATTTGTCGTCATGAAAACCGATCAAGGTAATTCAGCATTGGATTTACTGATCACTCAGAAATGGGAAGAGGCACAAAAAAATGGAGTGTTCAAGTACGTTTTGAATATAAGGCAACAAAAAAGGCTGGATGGGAATTATGGCTTTTTAGCACAGGTGATTTTCTTCTCAATTATACATAAATAAATTATATCTTCCATCACTTGGTACACTTGATCAATTAATTTGATTCAGTTGAATCCGGAGAGAGGGGAAAAGAGGCGAAAGCCTGAAGACATCTCATCAATGGCGCAACCCTTTGACCCCAACTTGTTCAACTTTACAAAGATACCAAATCGAGAGATCCTCTTTGATATTGGTAATGGAGATGGAAATGACGTGGTAGCTGCAAACATCAGCCCCATTGAAAATTGCCACAGTCTATTATTTACAGAACGATTCAAATGCCTACCACAAAAGGTCACGGTGTATAGTCTTAAAAGAGCTGTCGATCTGTTGCTCCTGAGTAACTCACCGTAAATATGATACTGTATCATATGATGCAATCTTTTTTATTCTAAATACAGATTTCAATCTTAACACCATTATTCTATTTCACACGAGTTAGAATTGCATATTTTAACTGAAAATATTTTATTTTCGTGTTTAGATATCTGAGAATGATGTTCAACAGCTTATGTGCTCATGCATCTGTTAATCATTTACATTGGCATTTGTGCTATTTGAAATATCACATGCCTCTTGAATGTATAGTGAGTAAATTTTTCATGCTCATTAGAACTCACAAACATTATTTTAAGAGCAAATTCATGAAAAATATTTCTCCATTTCAGAAGCTTAGTCATCTTCGAGGTCCAGTGTTTGTGTTACTAGAATTCCCGGCTAAAGGATTTTGCTTAAAATTATCCTCATTTCTGAATCTTAATACTGATAATTTAGTTTCTTGGACATACTTTATTGTAAATTATCTCCAAACATCAAACATTGCTCACAATATTTATATAACAAGAGCTAAAACCAAAGCCGAGAGTGATATCTACGACGACATACGGGTTTACATTTGGGCAAGAAAATCCAGTTCTGGTATCAAATGCACTTTGGACTTTATTCCAGCTGTATGCGAGCTCTTTGGTCACTTATCAATCAAAAGTAATGATACTAATATCATTTTTTAATGATTAGCGATCATTAATGTATTCGCTGGCATAAGAGAAAAAATATCTTGGATTTATTCTATCATTTACTTCTTCTTTTCAGGTAAACAAGGATATGAAGATTTAACGGAGGATGCAGTGGCCCAAATTTTGGATGATATCACCTCACATTGCTTCTTTGCAGCCAAGGATGATATATTAGGAATGAATTTAGATGAAAAAGGATTAACAATGGATTACTGTTGAACAGTCATTCCTCAGAAAATTCAAATTAACAATCACATTTGTTGTAATTTAATAAAGTGATTTCGATTATTGTATGATATTTAAATCAGGCTACCTAAATGGTTTTTGGTTTAGAAATTTTTTTCGCTACCAAGTAAACTAGAATAACCGTATAAAAGAAATAGAAACTATAAAAATACCCATTGATAATAACATAAATCAAGTCTTCTCATGAGTCATAATAAAGAATGATCATACAGAAGCTAGGTTCGAATAGATCAATTATATGTAAAGTTTAGTGGATAGTGGAGTATAGCAAGATGATACTGATAAAGATAATAATAGTAATAGAAATATAAATGGAAATAGAAATGATAAACATTACCGGTATTGCAAAAATAAAGTCTATTCGTGAGTGGTGATAATTAGTAATTTCTTAGAGCGACTGCAGATTTTGTTTAAGAGCCACTACAGCCATTTTCGACTACCACTACAGAAATTCATTAGAGCTACCTCCGGGGGAAAAAGTTTCCATGTAAATCTGTTGAAAAGTGTTTTCAAAATTAGTTGTGCCCTCAAAAGACATTATTTCGCATAGTTTTGCAACGACAAGTGTTATCAACACGCTACGTTCGCGTAGTACTAAATTTTTATACATAAATACGCAGAATTTCATATGTAATAGTAGTATAATAACCATTAATATAGCACAGCATTTTCAACAGTTTTATGGTATGCAATGTTTTGGACAGTATGCAGTGAGAGGAACCATAACGTGACATAAAAATCGATGGTTTTTCACTGATTAAAAAAAAAAGAATTGAGCAGTAAAACAGTACAAAGTTAACGGTACTAATAGAAAAAAATACAAGTTCAAAAAGCCGAAATTGGACTGAGGAAAATTTTTCATTGATTTTCAATGATTCCTATTGTTCCACATCTAGATTTGTTTTGATAATTAATTTGTTATTATCTGTTATCCAGATTCCCATTTATATCGTAAGATTCCAAATTTTCCAATTTCTGTTGGTATGGTAACGGCTGCTTGTTTAGTCAATGAACCGAACACGAACGAAGAGTAGCAATTTTCACGCTATTTTTGTGGGATTTTTATGCACTACCATTTGAGATTTATTTTCGCAATTACTTTTTATCTAAGGGGTCGGCTTCTGATTACACACAATTCCAGGATAGTATAACTCGGAATGCATATTGAAACTTAACTTGGTAAACAGGAACCTATTTGATTAAGTTACAATGGCTGACACAGATGATGACATAGAAAAAGCAGAAAACCTGCCCCAAGATCCTCCACAACCAGTGGTTGATCGGGAAGAAATTGAGCATCAAAGAATCGTCAGCAAAGAAAGACTCACAATGGACAACACGAAGAATGTCACAGAGCATGCAGAACATATAATTCCTGTTCCAGAAACTGTTACACCTGAAGTCGAAACAACAGAGTTAAAAAATCCAGGTATAATTAAGGAAATTTTGTATTGATTCACCGCAGAACTGCTGTACGAGAACTTTGCTAATCTATGTTACTTGTATGAATTTTACATTATTTGATTAGCACATTTAAATGTGGAAGAAATACTGTTTGTTCCGTCTTCTGCGAGCACCAACGTCGAACAGCAGGAGTCTTTCACTGGTTTTCAGTCCATGGAATATGAGTACGAATATGATTGGCACGAGTGTGCAGGATATCTCGTTGAAAGTGGCAAAGACTATGCAGGCCCTCGTATTACTTCCTACAACAGTGACGATTATATTTCAGGTCCAACCCGTGTTAAAGGCGGGACAGTTCCCATAAATATTTTGGAATTTCAGTATCCTTCCCAATATTTGAAGAGTTGTGCAAATAATATTTAATCAAAAACTGTGCTGCAGTGTTCCTAATAACCAGGAATAAATAGTCATCTAATTGCATTTCATTTTCTGATGCAATTTCTTAACATTTCTCAGTCATTCATATGCATATGACTGCCAGAGGCATTTCAATCTTTGCGTCGCAGACCCAAATACGATAATTTTTGCATCTGGTAATTTGATACATTTCTTCAATGTCCCAGAAAATAGGATATGGTTCAGACGTGGGTCGACTGGTGGTGGAATTGGTCATATTACTGTAAGTAATAATGATGGGGGTTGGTATTTACTTACAATTAGTTTCGTCAAATCAGCATCTTCGATGTATTATATTTCCCATGAATATAGAAAAATCCAACACATAATCACATAGCCGTCGGCGAAAATGGAATCAATCCTCCTATTATAATTTACGAATGGCCAACGATGGAGATCGTCACCATTTTGATGCAGGGCACAAAGCGCTCGTATTCTCATTTGGCATATAGGTAAATTAATCGCACGTTTATCGCAATACTCAAAAATCATCCAGCTGTACTTAATTCTGAAACCACAGTCCAGATGGACTGCTATTAGTCTCTCAAGGAGGAGAACCAGATTACATGATAACTGTATGGAATTGGTCAAGAGCTAGGATCATGCTGCGATGCAAATCGCATGTTCAAGACATCTATAATGTAACATTTTCACCATCCGTTCCTGGACACTTGACTTCAAGTGGATCCGGTCACATTAAGTTTTGGAAAATGGCTAAAACTTTCACCGGCCTTAAACTGAAAGGTGAACTTGGCAGGTTTGGAAAAACCGAGATTTCAGACATAGTCGGAGTCTACCCGATGCCTGATGAAAAGGTAATTTGTCCTTTATAGATTGTGTAATTTATAATTTAATTACCCATTTTGCCTTGCTAAACCAATTGTATTAATAAAGGTTGTCTCTGGCTGTGAGTGGGGAAATATTTTGCTATGGGACGAGGGTCTAATAAAACTAGAAGTCTGTAAAACAGCACGAAACACTTGTCATGCAAAATTGATAACTCAGTTTGAATATAATAACGGTGAATTAATGTCTGTTGGTGAGTGAGCACACGTTTGTTTATCATTATCCAATTTAGAGTGATGATTAGAAAATTAGACTAGATTTAACAGGTAATTGAATTTGAGAGTAATTGAAATTGCTTCTTCTCATTATCATACTTACAGAATTAATTACTAATTTACTATTAACTAACGTTTGTAAACAGTGTGAAAATATTGCTGGTCATGTGTATAGAATCTTGTTCCGTGTAAGTTAGGCATGGATGGTTGGATTCGCATATGGTTTTACGAAACTATTGAACAAGCTGATCCGCCAGATGATGATTGCTTCATCGAAATTGAGCCGATATACGAATTTGAAATTGCTGAGGACAATGCCAAAGGCGACCATTCCATGCTCATGTGTGTTCAGAAAAAAGAGCCAGAAGACTTTGAGCAGTCATTTTGGTATGCTCAAGTGAGTATCAAACATAGCTTTATATCAAAGCCATTAATGTGTAATTAAAAGGAATATCTAAAACCATACACAGGATGGCAACGGCGGTTTGTGGCTAATCGACATCTGTACCTCTGGAGTACCAGAACCACCAAGGAAAATATTGACGTGCCATGCAGGTCCTATTGTTGACATGAGCGTTTCATCTTGGGGCCCATTTGTCGTTACCTTTGGTAGGGATGCATATTTACACATCTATAATTACTATACCAAGAGATTGATCCTGGTTCACAAGTTCCACGATGTCGGTACTCAAATCAGATGGCTTCCATGCTCGGTGAGCTAGTAAGATTTGTCGTTCAACAATGTATCGTAAATAGTGTTTAGGAAGTTATTGATGAGTAATCTTATCGATCAAAGCTAAATAGTACAAAACGTTTTCCTAGGTCGAAGCTAGTGGTTGTAGTTTAGTGTGCGCATTTGGAAGCGGTGTTCTTCGCGTGGTCACAATAGCCGTAGAGAAAGCCAATTTGGCATCGGATATAAAAGGTGATTACGTTCGATTGCTACAGGCAATAAAACCACACTCTAGTCCCATCACAGTTATGTCGCTGAACGAATCGAACAGGTTTGGTTTGGAAATTCACATACCGTTTCATAGAAAAATTGTGTTGGATCGTGTGTCTTTATGTACCTGTAACGGTTTCAGTTTACTTGTTACCGGAGCTGAAGATGCAACAGTGTTCGTAATGCGCCTTCGTAAAACGAAACCTTATCCTGTGCTTGTACCAATTGGTTACATCAGAGTTCCATCAAGCCCAACCTGTCTCACATGGAAACCTGTAGAAGTGAGTAAACTTGACAATACCAGTCTCTTCAATTTATTGTGGGATGTAAATGTTACAAAATTGGTGATTATACTCTGTCTGCAGACTAGGTCAATACTGATTGGCTGCCTCAAAGGTGAATGTGTCGAAGTGAAATTACCTGCCGACACTGTCGACTACACTACAGTATCATACGAGCTCGTACGCTGCGAGTTGCGTATCTTCAAATTTGTATCTGTGAAATCTGCGATTCGCAGGGAGTTGTTTCACCTTAATTTATTGAAGAAGAAAGCAGCGAAAACTGCTGTCAAGATGAAGCAAATGGCACAACTTGTGGCTGATAATCCTGGAATTGAAATCGACGAGGAAGCCTTTTTAAGTACCGAAATTTCTCAAAATTTGATGTAAGGTTTGGCCTCATTCACCTGGAAAAGTATTACATTGCTCTATTTACAGTGGATTCTGAAGACGATCCGCCGTATCCCGACATCCATATACCAGAAGTGCCAAATAAAGTGTTGTTTGCTAATTACACGGTTGGCAATACCATCTGGTTATCAATGGCAGGATTTGATGCGGGGTACATATATGAATATCCACTCCCAACAACTGGCACGAATGTCTGTGAGCCTTGTAAAAGCACAATGGTCTTTGATGGAGACGATACAGAAATAAGCAGTTACGTGTTCTAGTAAGTCAGACGGTTTCATTTTCTACCCAACAATTCAAATTCATTTGTTAGAATGAAGTATCAAGTTTACTTTGCTGCTTGATGTAATAATTAGTTGACGTTGTGGATTGATTTCAGTAATGATAAGAAGTATTTGGTTCTCGGTATGGAACATGGTGAAATCCGCGTTTGTCGCGTCAACAGAGACGATCACACAGACTTATCAGATTATTGGATATTACCGATGCATGATAATTACAACGGATACATACCAAAGATATTGATTAGCCATGACAATAGAATGCTACTGACCTGCGGACATGATGGAAACTTGTTTTCGTATTTGATTAACGATGCCGGTGAATATACGGAGTCTTATTTAAGTCCGGAAGTACATGCGCCGTTTCGAAAACTGGTACACTAGTTATTGAAGTTAGATAAATTTATGGCTTAGTAAGACGCCGTTTGAAATAAGCAGAAATTTTATGATCAAAACAGCCGGAAAAAAACACAGATGATATCGAAGAACTGTCTTACCCAAGTTTAGAAGAGGTGATCGTAAAAGCTGAGTACAACAGAATAATGGCTGCGGCGAAACAGAAGAAGAATGAGGTCTTAAATATATTGAGCGGACTTGGAGAAACTTACGCAAAAATTATTGATCGGTAACTTAATACGGACCAGATTCACATTTTTCAATTAGAGTAATGGCATATATTAATTTTAGAGATCGGTTAAATCTGATGTTGTTTCTTGCATTTTCCAGAAATCGTAGTCTAATCAAGTCTCAACAAATACCGCATTCGGAGTTCGAGTTAGATCCTAGAATCACAGCGGATTTGAACCAACAGTTACAGGCAGAAATGGATCTCGTACACAGAAAATTAGCGTTCAAAGTGGAGAAGAGCAAGCTTCATCTCCGGAAGTTGATGAATCATTTTATAGAACCGATCACTTGCCTTCCTTTCGAAGTTTGCAAAATACTGTAAGTATTCCCCTTCAGTGATATTTCGAAAACCATTCAATCAAATCGAGTGTTATCTTGATTCCAATAATTGATTTACCACATTGCCAAGGTCACCAAACACTTCGGTAAAATCATTACGCGAGCGGAAATTGGATGAAACATTTTTGAACGCTTGTACCGAAGTAGCGAGAAGGATAAAGGAACGAGACAATGCAGGCAGGTAATTTTAAGATCTAAGCATGCTGTGGTTTAAGTGGTTACAGATCTTTACAAAGGGTATTCACGTATAATTCAAAATGTTAAAAGTCATATGTGGTAGAAAATTTTGGCAGTTAAATATTTGTTCTCCCCTAAAAGAAGCGGAATTGCAGCGTAATCGGAATCTAGAGAGTGTTGCGGACAGGCAAGAACAAATATCAATTAGTATTTTGTTACGTGCATGGAATCGTATTACGGCACTTTGATAAATGGCTGAACTTCACCATTTCTAACTTTTATGAAACTTTGGGAAAATATTGTCTTGATGTTAGCAATTTTGTATGTAGTGTTTTCAGATGTAAATTTAATGTTGAAATTGAATTTTAACAGACATGCAGATGTTAAAGCTGAGGAAGTGGAAGAAGAAGCTGTGGAGAAAAAGAAAATTTCAGGCGTGGAAAGTTTTCTTAAAGGATTAAGTCCGTCAACAATTCAGTACCGTCTGGGTGTCAAAGTCAATCAGATGCTGAGAAAATACCGTGCTCGAAAAGCTAGATTTGAAGAGCGTCAAATGGAGGTATTATATTAGTAAAGTTAATGTACGGGGTCACCCAGGACTATTGCCAATGTCTTCCTCGAGAAAATCTGCAATTGAAGCGTTTTATACTTTTGATAGGAAATTTGACGTTTGCGAATTGCAGCCGTTTGAAATTGGACGATTCGCTAACTCTGTTCGAAGGCATCAAATGCTACCGGATTGACCAAATTCACATGGCATATTTTTTATAAAAAACGTTTCGATCGCAGACTTTCATGAGTAATGCATTAGTATCATATGGGTATAATGAAGTATGATAAGAAGCTATTGGTGATGTAGTGTAAAAATATGGATGTTCAACGTGTTCGATAATTTATTTAATATTTCAGTGGAAGGCAATGTATGCGAGTAAGCCAAATCAGCGTATAAATCATCCAGACGACGTAGCTGCTATTGAAAATGCAGAAAACGCGATTGGTGATTACAAATTAAAGACATCGGCAAATTTCAGTATTCCCAAAGAGCAAAGAGAGAATACATTGAACAAGTACAAACAGTTTTTGGATGCAAGAAAAAGGGTGCGCAAGGGTTCCATTTCTGGATGCAATTTTTTCGTAAGAAAGTACAGGCCTTAAATGAGTCATATTGTATCACTAGGCTCACGCAATGCGGGAAGGCTTCAATGATAAGTTGAGAAGTATTAGAAGCAAGAAGGAGGCTCTTCTATGCGAGGTTAATGATTTGGTACTGAAATTGAAAAAAATACACGCAGAGATACCTGAAAAACGAATCAAGCCAATACCAACTGTCCCACAGATTGATTACAACATTGAATTTCCAGAAAGAAATTTGAAGGTATGTAGCTACAGATTAACGAACATGTGTGAAAATCTGATACAACAAATAAGTCGCATGGTCCTACTTTACAGAGTTTTCATAATTATTAATATCAGTTTGCATCATGTGACAGCACTGATTTTAAAATTGGTACTGTGAGAAAACTATAAGCCCTTATCAAGCATTGTAATGCACATGTTTGAAATTCTGACAAGGCTCACGGCCATAGATTTAATTTGACTTTTGAAAAATTGGTAGGATGTTTCAAAAATTAATTTTGTCTAAATTTCGTTTCGTAATGTACATATGTTCAAGTATATACACATAAAATTTTATGTCGTTCCGACAGATATTCTCTGAGTTAAAGTGCGCATTTGCGTGAAAATTTGAACGCGTTTTTCTGAAAACAATGTTTTCAAAGTCTGTGTGCAAGATTTCTCGAAAATGTCTGAACAGATCAGTCTCACATCTTTACACAAGCTTTATGAATATAATTTTTAGTTCTTAATCGAAAGTTTTTTTCTTTCCGATAAATATCTTCCATTTTATAAACAAATTAAAGCGAATTTTTTTAAGGAAAATCGAACTCTTTTTCTAAAAAATCGCCGTTTTGTTAAAAATTAATATTTTGCTTAATCCTTCTATTAAAAGCTAGGTAATACCTTATATTAGCTAAATCTTTTTCGTTTTTCCATTTCCTTTGATCCAGTCCAGAGATATCTTGCTCACCGCAAGACGCCGTTTTTTAGAGGTGCTCCCGGAGATCGGCTATAGTAGCTTTAAAAATATTATTTTTACAAAACAAAAATATCAGAATGAAGTTCAATGCTACTCCAATATGTGTACATTTTTATATTATATACTGTTATATTAATAAATTGAAATGTCTCTTCATGCAATATTCTTGAAAAATCGCTCTTTTTCGGCCTCCTGACTGCGTATAACTCCTTAATGATTGAATAATTCCACAGTTTGAGCAATATGTATCAATGGCTGAGAAAGTGAGGGAGGCAAAGCGAACTAAGAAAGGATTTGCAACAGAAATCGTTAACAACCCAGAAGACGAGGAACACGAATTACTATTGATGGATGAAAAAACTGTTCAGCTGGAACGGGAGAGCAGTTTGACTACATTGTTCATGAAAATGCCTGAGAAAAGGTATAGAGCTCTGTCTGTGGTAGCGGAAGATGTATTGCAGAGTTTGATGTCAGGTGACCACATCGAAACACCTTGGGAAAGAGAATTGAAACGTTCTCGTGTCGCTAGACAAATCTATGAACAAGATTGTATACTGGAACACATTCAGGAAAGCTACGAGGAATTAGATAAAAGTTTGGACGAACTGGAGCGAGAGCGACTCCAGATTGTAACTGACAGCGTCTACATGGAGCTGTTTATTTTAACTTTACATCAGGAGCTGATTGTTCTTAAGGACTTTGAAGCAATGGAAGATATGTTGACCGAAAAGGTAACGGAGAAAATCAACGAAAGGGTCACTGCCAAAATGAAGGTACTATGCAATAATTTATTAGTTTTTTGTATTGTTCTACTTTAATTCTGTGAACATAAAATTTCTGCAAGTGCCAAAAATTATTACATTTTAGATACAAATGATGACCAGCAGAATTGACCAAAAGAATAAAGAGATTGTTAAATTGCATGCAAGAATAAAAGAGCTTGTCTCAGAGTTTATGAGCATGATCAGTGAAAATAAGTTTCACGACTTTTTGAAGAGGATCTTTAAAAAAAAGTACAAACCACCAAAACTTGAAGATGGTACGTCTAGCAGGCAAATGTAGAATAACAATAATAAATACACGGTCAATTTTTAGTATTTTTTATGTAATGTCATGGTATGATTGTTATTGATTCGTAGAGTCGTCATCGTCTTCGTCATCAACAACAGACAGCAGCTCGGCGGAAGACGATACAGAAAGTATTGATAGTCGAGATATTGGGCCGATTCACCTTGATGAAAATACTTGCCCACCGAATTGTGATCGGGAAATTTATCTCGCAGCATTTTCTATGCGCGACAAACGCTACGAGTGTGAATTTCAAATAAAAGAGGAGCAAAAGTGTATCGAAAGTCTTCGAAAAGAAATCGAAAGTGATACAAAGAAGCTGAAAGTGATTGAAAATGTTTTGAAAAGTAATCAAGATGAATTACAAGCTTTCATGGTGAGATATTCTACTGTAAATAAAAATGATCTTTATTGATATACGAATATGTACCTATTGTTAGCAATATTCATTTTACAATTTCCACAGCGAGAAAAGCAATGTAAATTGAATGATATCGATATGACTGTGATATTAAAACTGCATCAATTGCAGCATTTAAAAGACGAAATGACCATGGAAAAGATTAATGACTGCGTAGTATTTGACAAAGCCAAATTGACAAGCCTCTATGCTAGGGTAGGCGAGCTCAGGGAAGAAACAACTGAACAGAAAGCTAAACACAAGTACTTTACCAATATTCATCTGCAGTAGTCAATTAATCTCTGTTTTTTTTATCCATTTACCTTGTTCTTTTACTTCAATTGGGTTGAAAATTGGGTAATCACCTGATGTGAAATTATTACTCTTCAAAAGTTGTGCAAAAGAGCTTTGATGTGTAGTTGAATATTAAGTTCAGACTTACCGAGCTACCGATACTTTGATATTCACATAAGTTTCAATGTTTATCGTATTGTATATATTTGACAGAAAAAATCGTATGCATTTGCAACGTATGAATGTTGATTGTAAACACATGGATGCAGAAATATACAGATTGAAAAGTCGCATACGACAAGAAATGATGAAGAAATTTGGTCAGGAAGTGTCTCTTAACACTCTTTACGAAGCTGTGTTGAGGCGCATGATTTACGATATCAAAGTTGGTCTCACTGAAATGGTTCCGGTATTTGAAAGTCAAATTAAATGTGAGTACTTAAATTTCACGTGTAATATAATGAAATCATTTGTTAGCTATATTTTGACCTATGCAAACTTTCAGGCATTCGAGATAAATATGCAGAGGAGATAAAAACCTTGGAAACGGTCATTCAAGATAACACTGAGAAATTAAGCTTCTTAACGGTGTTGGAGGAGGAACAATTGAAACTAAGGAAAGTTCTGAAACACATTCCTGTATCAGAAGTAAGAATGAAAATGTAGAGAATAACATAGTTTTGATATAAATATCTATATGTGGTGTAACAAATTTGTTAACAATCACAGACTCTTACCTTCAATGAGATTTCTACATTATAGCCACGATCTCAGGAATGAAACAGAAACTTTTTGAATGCATTCTTCGTGCACATCGAGTATTTTTAACTCTTAAAAGTTGGTTGCGACATAGATATTGAAATTTGGCGAAGATTGGAGTCGCCATCATATGTAAATTGTCGAAACATAGATGAATATGTATATATATATATATAAAAATAACTTAATCATTGATTCAAAGGAAGAAATGTCGAGAATTGATTCAGAATATCGTGGAGACCTGAAGAAACTTGAAAACATCCTTAAAAGTCAGATGGAACAGAAAGAGTTGTTAAAGAATGAGATAAAAAACCTAAGTTTAAAATCAAAACCGCTACCACCAATTAGTTGTCAGAAAAATGCAAAAGTGAGCAAAAAAGGTGTGAAAAAGGCAACAAGGGAAAATGCAGTAGCGGTGATCAATATGGAAACTGGAGAAGGTGTAGCACTTGAGAAAATTGATACCCAAGTTGAAGGTGAAACGATTTTTAATATTTTGTGCAATGTAGAAAAATTTGATTTATAGACAATCACATCACATATCGTGAATCACACGACGATGTGTGAAATATCACGTCCACTATTAGAATAACAAAAATCATTTAAGTTGAGGGGGAAGAAGAAGAAACTAACAATAGAGAAAATGATGACGAAGAATGCATAGAGACGACAACAGAAGAAATGTATGACAAAAAAGAAAATGATGAGGACAACATGCAGCTGCAGCCGATGGATGAGTGCGACAATAATACGTCGACAATGGTTTGTTGGCACTGTTATACGTATTTGGTGCTACATATGCTGGACGAGATTTCTAAGTGCTAAAAATAAGAGGAAATAATAATAACGAAACTCAAAGATTGGATTCACCAACGTTATTTTGTAGGTACACCACTTGCTCTCACGAATAATTCAGGCCTCGTTAGGAGATGAAGAGGAGAGTGTGGAATGGGACATATTGCGAGAGGTGGTGTCTAACTTGCCAATCGGCGGCAGTAGAGAGGAATTGCGTGCTGGAATTGAACGAAGTATTGAAAACATTATTGCGTCACTGCCACAACAAGATGACCCGGAAAATGTTGAAGCAATGTGTCAAGCCATCCGGGAGATAATTAACGAAATTGTATTTCGGTTAGTTAATCACAATAGTCATTTATTCGAGGGACTTTTATAAATTAATAATTTTTCACCCACTTATGCATCAATTCAAAGATTGGACACTGAGACAAAGATAGTAAGGATAGACCAAGAAGAACCGCAGCGACTTGTAAAGAAATTGCTCGATGATATTGGAATAGACAAAGAAACTGGGATAGATATTACTATTCTTCAAGATTTGTTAGTTGAATTGTTGGCAGAAGAAGACGGAGTAACTGCTGCAACAAATCACCTCTTGAGCAATCTGCCAGACAATACTAGCGATGATGAGAAACAGGATATACGAGAACATGCAACCAAGGTGTTCACAGATATTTCTCAACTGATTATGCAATCCCAGGTATCGGTAAGATATTTAATTATTCGAATTCGAAATGCATCCTGTTTGATTGGATGACCAAAGCTGAAATTTAACGTCAATCATTATTTTCTTTGTTAATACCTAAGGCCGATGAACTTGAACACCCAGAACCAACAGTTGCAGTAAAACATGAAGAGAGCGAGCTTCTAGAACAAACTACAGAGCTATATATCGAAGAGACTCAACCTTCGCTGCCAACAGTAGAGTTAACTAGACAGGAATCTCAAGAAAAAAGAGGTAAATTTAATTCTGTTCTAAACAGCTCTCTATTACGGGTGATGTATGGTACATGAAATCTAATTTTTATTCCTACATCATAGAATCAACACAGAAGATATCAGAATCTGATTCGAAAGAATAATCATCTTGAAAGGAAAAAAAAAAAAGAAAATGTCGCAGCAATAAGAAAAAGGCTGGATAACTCTATGACTCAGACAACATTTACAGAAGAAACCGTTAGTTCTACTTCATAAACTCTCGCTACGCAGTGAAACAGTAAATACATGTCGTATTCACTGCTATGTATAACACATATTCTTTTCTCAAAAAACTGTGCTCATAGTTGATTCCTTTACAGTGTATTTGAATTTCACACATTTGTTAAATTTGATTTACTGGGAGGTTTGGAATAGTAGATTCGTAAAATACTTGGTACACTAACTTTATTTTTCATTACTTAACGGCAAAGCCCAGAATCAACAGCTTAATCTAAGAATTGTTCATAAAAGATAACGGCTTTGCGGCATAAGGCACCTGTCAGCCTGTAAGAATATATAAGTGCTCGCAAAAAACCGATAGTACTTCATGTCAATTGTCTTGTACAGTAACATTTTCAGTAGTTGCTATTTCAGTTATTCTTTTTTAACAAATAACGAACACTCGTCGTTCTGTACACCTCTGCAAATAGCAGCATTAATAAAAAGATTTTAGAAGACTATTCTTTCATCGGGGTATCAAAAATATCGTCAGATTCAGTTGGGAATCACTGCTTCTTAAAACTCTTCAGAATTGGATATATGTTATCGAAAGCTTCATAAATTTCTTGCCGTACTTTTGCACCTGTTGGTAACAAGAATATTATTATCGGTATGTATTACTACAATTACTGGACATGAAATAATTGGAAAGCACTGCTCATGTATTCACAATGATCAGCAAACTGTAATCTCTATTTGGGGACAAATGGTAACTTATTAGCAGGACAAATGTGAAGGATTTATCGGAAATATCAGAAATAATTTCATATCAAGCGAAAAGCTGTGAATATTTCATTGGATTTTCTTGATTAATTACTCACCAGTCAATACAACTTTGCCAGAAACAAATATAAGCAACACGATACGGGGTTTAACCATTCGATATATCAAGCCAGGGAATAGTTCTGGTTCATACGAAGAGAATTGGCCGTGCGTTAATACAAGTCCTTCTAATCTGATGGGGAATTTGACATCGCAGCTTCCAACCATATTTTGAATTTTGAAATCCAGAAATTTAGCCTAATAAAAATTTAATAAGTTTCGTACAGGAAACGGATCTCATCATATGAAATTTGACAACATACAAGTACTCACTGGAAATCCAAGCTTCTGTATGATACGTGCATATTTTCTTGCAGCCAGGCGAGAGTCCTCTTCACTTTTAGCGCCGGTACATACCATTTTTCCGCTGCTGAATATCAAGGCGGTAGTTCTGGGTTCTCTTATCCTCATTATAACTGCTGCAAATCGTTTCGGATTATACTCGGCGTTTCTAGCATGTAGCGCAATTTCCTTCAAGTTAAGCTTGCAGTTGAGATTCACCGTTGACACAATGTTCCTAAGGAATAATTAGGAATTTAACAAATAGTAACAGACATTCAGTAGCCAATGGGAACATACTGAAGCTGGGGTAGAATTCCAGGATCAGCGGAAGCAGGCGTCATTGGTGTCATCGGGCCTGGAGTTGACGGTCCGATTGAAGGGGGAGCTATTTGACTTGCTGGTTGAACCATAGGCGACATCATATTTTGCTATGAAAAAATAATAGCAAAACATCATCCTTAAGTGGTTAAGAACTTTTATAACATTAGTTGGTGAAAAAGCGAGTGAAATAATAGATAGTGTTTACCGGTGTTTGTGGCTGCATAAGACTTTGCGGCGTTGCGAATGCCGGAGCATAAGTGTGCATAGTTTTGTGCGGTGTACCCAACATTGGCATTCCGTGTACGTTTGAACCCATCGGATGCATTTGCTGTAGTTGATTTTGTTGGACTTGTTGTTGTTGTTGTAGCGCATTCGGCAATATTTGTTGATCCTCTTCAGGTTGATGTAACGGTGTGCCGATACTCGGGATGCTGAATCCCGGACTCGGGAGCATTTGATCCATCGTGGATGTTTATGTAAATTTCAATTTAATACAAATTTTATAATTTGCCACTATGTGCAATCTTGATAATCGAGTGAACTTGGTAACTAAGGCCAGTTAGCACATTACTTTGATGACCAAGTAATGTTGATTTGCGAAAGTGCAGTGTCGTTACCCTGTTATATTGATAATCTAATACTTCGCCGACACATTCATACAAAATCACATACTTAAATTTAATATCACAAATTCATTCTTCTAATATATGAGCTATTCCGAAGTTAGGGAGATCCTGTACTCATTTTTCAACAGACACCATTTTCGGTTAAGGTATCAACAATAATTCTGTACAAGAGGATGGGTTAGGTTAGCTCAGGATAGGTTAGATTGGCGGCGGGGGAGGGGGGGGGGGGGGAGGGGGGCACGGTGTAAGAATAAGAGGTGGTCCAACTGGCCCTCGGTTACTGTGATTATTTTGTCTTAGTACGACGGAAATCCGCCAGGGGCCTTATGCGTCTGTGAGGATGAGTAAGATAAGGGCCGTGTTCGAAAATTGACTGACAGTACTGTCAGCAATCTTTCATCTCTTTTGCGCTTCCCAGTTCGTGAATAGCTCTGACTCTGTCCTAGGGAATTTTGAGTACTGTTAGTCAATTTACGAACACGGCCAAGATCTTAACGTCACCAGCTAACCTACAGCGGTGGTGGACATTGTGAGAATGATGATCATTTTCCTTTTTTTTTCAGGTCGCAAATAGAGCCAAACACCAGCCCCCTGACACTCGCCACTGCTCGTATACTAAAAAATTGTATGCGTTTTGTCCCCGTTTTTTAGTTCCCCTACGTGGCGCTAGTAAACTTCTGACACCCTCGCTGCCTTCGTAGACCGCGCGCACGCTTTTCAGACAACTACTAGCGCCACTAGTGGTGGAGATTGGCGGCAGAATCGAGGGACATTTTGCGAACCACTTTTAGCAGCGTGTGTCAGGGAACTGACCAAACACCCAACACAAGACGGACAAAACTTGTCTTCAGTAATTGTACACATTAGGGTTATTTTCTGTACTACTAGCGTTGCTAGTGTAGTTTTTCTACCGAAGTGGCATTGGTTGCAGGTATGCCAAAGATCAATCCGGAGTGAGAGAGATAGGTTGAATGCGGTCAGCTTGACCACTATCTGTGCATCATCAGTTTTAAGCATAGACTTATAAAGATAGACTGAGCGGTCTTATGAGCCGCTTGAAGCAAACATTTAAAGGACAGAAATATGCCGGGAGACTCCCTTCTCTCTCTGACGATATTTGGGGCTGGGATCGAGGCGATAGAGGAGAATGAGGCGAAATTATGCGCCTATATCTACAGCTGTTCCACTTCCACTGCTCCGTTGTCTTCCACCATGACGCCAATTGAAAAGTGAGAGCAGTAGTCCTGATATATCTCTGTCCCTTATATGTGATTGTCAGTGCCTCTTCTAGGAGCGCTTAGTCTATCTTTATAAGTCTATGGTTTCAAGACGAAGCGTGATTTGTAACGTTCGACAATATCTGTCTAGTTTTGTGTCAAAACTGATAAAAATACGGACTCGGCATCTGGACCTGCATACATACATCAACAAAACTTTTGTGAAAACCAAGTAGTTAATCTTGTACATACATTAGAAAACTGATCTCGTTAATCATTTATAAGAGAGACCAAGAAGTGTACTAGAAACTTATCAAGAGCGTTGTCAAAAGTAAGTAGAAAAGTATATCAAGTGAAATTTTTCACTATTTTAGTAATTGTTAATATTGTGAAGTATAACTGACATTACATATTGCAA
The DNA here is from genome assembly GCF_021901455.1 of Neodiprion lecontei. NCBI lineage: Eukaryota > Metazoa > Arthropoda > Insecta > Hymenoptera > Diprionidae > Neodiprion > Neodiprion lecontei. Next base: position 14,539,597 of record NC_060261.1, read on the forward strand.
GAGTACATTCGGCCATACGACAGACGGTGATAAATGAATTTATGGAATATTGCGTCCCATTAATAGCGCTAACCTATAATTTCGAGGTTATGTATCACGCATTTTGTTATTGTTCAATTTAGGAATGGGGGAACGTTACAATATCCATAGTCAGCTGGAACATCTTCAATCCAAGTACATTGGGACAGGTCATGCAGACACAACGAAATTTGAATGGTTGGTTAATCAGCACAGAGATTCATGTAGCTCTTACATGGGGCATTACGACCTTCTAAATTTTTTTGCGCTAGCTGAAAACGAAGCCAAGGCACGCGTCAGATTTAATCTGATGGAGAAAATGCTGCAGCCTTGTGGCCCACCTCCAGAAAAACCAGAAGATTAATCCTATCTATAAAAAATAAGCTGCGAACTGATTTTTTCTGTTACTCTAAAAATATAAATAAACCAATTCTTATCAACTCAAATGAATGTATAAATTTTTATGTACATCATGCTCTCCTTGTCAAACTAATCAATGGAAAATTTCAAGGTTCATTCATTTCTAATCATGTTTTTATTTAATTTTTTTCCTGTTCCTTTCGCTTTAAAGCTCTGAGGACAGTTTTGACTAAACATTGCTGAACAACTGGACATATATTCTTATTAGCTACAGTGAGGGTTTCGATAGCTTGTTTTATGCAATCTATGTTAATGCTTCCAACGAGAAAAAACTCTGAAATCTGGTCATGTTGCGGTAAAGCAGCTTGCATGATCAGTCCATGGTTATTGGGTGGGTTTGGCTTTGCTGGTGCAGAATTACAAAGTACCTCTTCCTCCACTGTCAGATCCAAAAACATTGTATCTTTATAGAACCCCTGAAAATGAGAAGTTCGTTAACAGTTTAAGGAACATAAATATCTCAACAGCTGTTATTTTTATTACAGTTTTCCGTCTATCTGCACTTCTGTAACACTATAATTGAAATTTTCAAGAGACTCATATCCATGTGAAGAATGCAGTTTGACAATAGTTCATTATGAATGAAGATGTTTCTATTGTGAAAGATTTTACGAAGATATTTCAAATTGAGTTGGCCTGTGGAGGTTTCACGAGCATCTACTGCCTTTACTTCACTTACTGCGGAAACTGCAGTAACCAGACCAAACATGGGGACACTTGCATCTGCTAATGCAAGACTGGCACACATTATGGCTGCTGCTAAAGAGGAGCCACCGTTGTCGAGGACCAGAGCATACACGTCGACTTGAAAATTTGGGAACTCTTGCTGTGAAAGGTGAATTGTGCATCAACTAACAAATACAGAGTTGAATTGCTAACACTTTATGAATTAAAACAGTTGTGAAAATAAAACTGAAATGTCTTTGAAGAAAAATTTTTTTAGCATAGTATTCATTTGCCTATTTTGGTACGCTTAATAATTTGAACGTATTTTATGGAGCCCAAAATTTTATAAAAATCATTGATTTCCTTTGTCCATTTCATATATAGAGGTTGTTAATTAATATTTACATTCCTGAATATTTACATACTGAAACTATTTTTTCTAATTTACAAAAGTAGCTGATACTCGTCTCGTTAATGGTAAATAATAAATACCCTGCAAACAGCTGGTTCTAGTGATCGTTGCATAACGAGACTGAATTCCTTTTCCTCCGCATCTTGCTGGTGTATTCGTCTCTTTGCACAGGCAAATGGGGCGTATTTAAACTCGCAAAAGAGTTCACCTTGTAAACTGTATTCATTCTTGTTTGGAATTTCCCTCGGGTCAAATACTGAACATACCACTTTTGTAATTCCAACCTCTATGTAGGCTGATCCTTTTGCTTGGCTGATAACACCAGTTTTGACAACTGCCATTCAAAAATCAAGAATATCAGATCGTGCTATATTTTAATTAATCATTTTATTCTCCAATTCGCATTCAGTTTAATAGACTTTCCATATAGACTTAACGATTTAACCACTCAGAAAGCCTGAGATCAATTTGACGCAGAGTTGGACAATTGAATTATGCTGTGTATTGCGCAAGTTTTGAATTAAGGCCCTTTGTACAGATGATCGGTGATATGACACTATGGAATTGGTACTGCAAGTTAAGATATCAATGATCTGTAAAAGGGTTTCATAATTAGAATGTTTAAAATGATTAAACTTTTGTGTTTTTGATAAGATTTTAATGTTTTATGGGTTATTTTGCTTGCTGTACAGATATTCGCAAATTGTGTAAAAACATTAAAGAAATCGTAAACGATAGTATCTAGTTATAATGCATAAATGCAACTATAAATAAACATCCGTTGCGCTTTACTATAACATATTTACTCAACTGTTTTTCTGTTTTTTGTACTTATGCTAAAGGCTGTAGGTCCTTTTCTAGGTTTGTAGGTCCATATATTTATCCAGTTTTGAGAGAAGACAACAAAATATAACAGGAGTCATAACCTTACTTACAAATTTTTCTGAGATCCTTATGCTCTCGACCATCAACTCTTTTATGCAGTGATTTTTTTGGTTTACTTGATTTCGATTTATTAACGTCAGTGTAGACGCTATACGGTACGGAAACCTCTGGACCATTTATACGTTTCTGATCAAAAGGCATTTTGTTTTTAAATCAGAGACAACTTATAGTTTTAAATAACAAACGCACATGCGCTTACATACGTCAACAGAGGTATACCCTCACATCAATTGATGTTCTTACATATAGAAGTTTTTTTGTCTCACAAGTGGTACCGCATAGTCTTTCCGAAAAGCACGAAGTAAGAGGGAAGGAGACTGAACTCCACCGAACCACACCGAACTCCGATTCCAAAAGTGGGATCAATTTTCAGCGAAAAGTGAGCAGTTCGCTGCGAAGAATAACCGAGATGACGAGTCACGCATGCGCAGTACGATTTAGCTGCGTCTTTGTATCTCTCGCATAAAGTGCGAGTGAGACAGTTTTGTTGTTGTGACAGCAAGTTCATGAGGTTATGGTGCGTAATAATTTCTTATCATAATGGTAGAATCACAAATATCGCTTTATTATTTGCAAAAAAGAAACGTGAATACGCTGCGAAATCAGAAATTATAGGTGAGTATTTTACGAACGTTGTTTATGGAACTTTAAGCCGTAAATAGTGGAGCATTTGAATCATTCTGGACGTTCTTACTCGTTTTTGCGAATCGCGATATTTGGAGTGCGTTCCGAAATTAGCTACTAGCGGTAAAATTCCTTCGGACAGAGGCAGAGCTACTCATGAACTAGGCAGCGCAAGAGAGATAACTGATTGTTGATATCATCGGGAGCTAATATCGGAACCACGGTCGTGTTCGGAAAACACACTTGGTGCATACATCCTTCACGGGGTACAGCCTGACAGAAAAATCGCCACACCAACAACCCACTCTTTTAGGGACCTACTAAATTCTCTAATCGTCATCTTTCCGAATGGCCAAATTTCCGATTCGCTATATACTCGAGTAATCAAATTCCCGACAGCCAGCTGGCGGCATTTTCAAGCTCGTCGATAATCACGGTTTAACCCCTACAAACGAGTTGGTAAATGTAGGACGCTGTTGTTACCCCCATGCCTGTCATACAAATGATACGATGAAGGGTATCATTGGCAATCGTGATCCATGATTTTAGGACAGTCAGAGATTGCGGGTGTTTTGATTTCTTCCCGCTTCCGGCATATTGTCACTCAAAGAGCATGCATTGATAGATTAATCACAGTAAATTGCATACAATCAACTTCAGCATGTCGTATACCAATAACCATCGTGCGCTATTACAAGTGATAATGGAACGTGGAGCTGTGAGCACTGCCGACGCGAGAGAACTAATTGTCAAGTTATTTCGTAAGTTACCCCTGAGCTGTGATCCAAATAGTCGTACTTTTTAACATACAAACACTTTCCGTCGAAGTCAAACAGCAATATTTACGTTTATTTCCAGAACAGAACGAAAGCACGCAGACATACATACATCAAATCAATGTTAAACTGGAACCTTTGAACATGACTATAAAACTTGTAACCTGTGAATTGACAGGTCATAAGTATTGGATTCTGATCAGTACGTTGATTGATAAAACTGCGAGGTATTGTTAATATGTACATTCCATAGTCATGTCAAACTGATTAACACGTGGGGAAACTTGTCTCTGTAAATGTTCAGTTTGTCGAGGCTGCCTGTTTTGTCATTTATATCGCAGGACACTGCACAACTTTGCAAATTTTGAGAAGGGGACTCGTTGAATCGAATTTCATATTCCAATAGTAAGAACTCTGGCATATCACATTAGTGTTTCGAAATCTCAAGATCTAAAACACTCATCGATTTGACATTTGCTGCACGAGTATTTACATACAGTCAGTCTTTTCTGTTTATGCGCGCAGTCCTAACGTAAAAGTAACAATCAAATCAAAATTACTAGAAATGAGTAGCCCGATTTACTTCAACTATGGTAATAATGTTCCCTTTTATGATTTGTGAGAGTTAATTCGTTTGTAATTGAATAGAAAAGTCAAGTGCTCCTTTTAACCTTCGGTCAAAGAAAGATTGCGTTAATAAAATCTTGAATTAAGCTTCCAGAATGAATTTTCACCTGCACAGCTGGAACTGCTCAGAAAGATTTTATCTGAAATAATTACTTCGGACGATGGTTGTGCTCCTAGCACTGCGTGCTTGAATTTGTGCTCTTCTCTCGACACTCAAATGTCAAAAGCAGATGCCGAAGATTTCTTGGCAAAGATGGTCGAGAAAAAGTGGTTTGTCAAAGAGGTAATAGAATTAAATAATTTGATGACTTTATAATCATTGCCCAGGATGCATGTTTCTTTTATGTTTTTTCAACTTTTGATGTAATGTAGACTGCATATCTCACGTGTAGTGTGCGAGACTATCGAACGATGTAATCCGAGTTCAAACCACTAGCTAGTCGATGAGGACCTAAGCGACAGCTCGCAAAAACTGTAAGATGGGTCAGGTCATTTAGGCGCCCAATCGACAAGCTGAAGTTTGAACTCGGTCTGGCTACACTTGGGCAAAGTTTTCGGTAGTTTTCCTTGCTTTCTGTGCCAACACAGATGTTTCTAATGAAAATTTTAAGACGGCTGCAGAGGCATAATTAATGGTCAGTAACCCATCCCTCCCTCATCCCACACAAACTGTCCGCTTATGGGGTCATACCCGAAACGGTATTGCGGGACTGGAAGTAATTATTATTATTGTCATTACTATTCTTATAATTATTAATGAACAGCCCTACGATATTGATTAGTTTCGATAAATATAACTGTAAGCTTTGAATAATACTTGAAAGTGTACAATTAATGATTCTATGCTAGCTATATCTAGTATTGCTTGGATGTTGATCGGATGGAGACCGAAATAAAAAGTTGTTCGGATCAGTTACAATTGTTCCATATCAGTTTACTAATTTACGGATATTTACAGCATGGTAAATTTTACATGGGTGTACGCAGCATAGCAGAGTTGATTCCGTACTTCAAAGCTAGTTACTCCGAAGAAGCTCTTAAAACCTGTGCTCTTTGCCGTCAAATGGTCTTCCATGTGAATACTTTGAATCTTTTAATAATATATTTTACAATTTTCAAAATCTTCTAATTTTGATCTATTATTAAATAGGGTGAACGCTGCATTTGCTGTCACAACGTTTTACATATGCTTTGTTTTGCTAATTGTGCGAGAGTCCAAAATCCACCAAAGTGTCCCAGCTGCAACACTATCATGTCCACAGACAACATTAACGGTACGAAACAAACTATCTGCCTGTCGTGTGCTTATAATCAAATTAAACTGTCTTACTGTGACCTGTCAATTCATAGGAATTTATTCAAATTCTGTCTTTTGACTGACTTTTGATGTTTGTTCTATGATTCTCAGATTTTGATGCATACAATGATCATGTGTTGGATTTTCCGGAAATGAGCGTAGAGACGGAAAATAGTGAGAAAAGAACGACGAATCCTACGAAAAAAAGAAAATACAGCGCTAGGTAATCATTATATCCGCAGACCTATGGTCTAATCAAACCCTGTTCCTTGTGAACCTGCAGTTCGGTTCCGGCGTTCAGTATATGATGTACCTTTACAAAATATAAAAAGTAATAAATCCTCGTAACGTATGTATCCAGAATGTTATTTTCTTAATTTTAGAATAAAAATATATGCCAAACCTAATCAGGGCAACCTCTCTACAGAGCCACTCACGGACTGTGAGGGGAATTCATTTCTCAGAAACTCGGTTCTCCCACTCTGATTACAAACGCTCGTTCTCGACCCTCTTAATAGTAACATGCAAAAAGTGTAACTTTCGCACTTTTGTGTCCCATATACGTATATACTACCGAATCATTGAAGTAAGTATGGATATGTGTATTTCACCAGCGGCATTGTTCAGATAGAATACGGAAAGCGTCGGAGTGTAGTATGGTAGTGAGGGAAGCGGCACTATTGGGAGTGGGCGTAATTTATACGATGTTATACTGTACACAAATAGACGAATTTCTGATTTTATTCGTTCCATTTCAGATAGGGCTGTGCGATTAATGGTTTTTGCGATTAATCGATTAAGCGACTTTCATTTAGTCGTTTTTTCGATTCATTGGACTATAAACAATCGTCTTTTCGAATAATCATGTACATACCTAAAATTTAAATTGATCTAGCTTCAAAACCTCGATCATTTACTTATCTCGAGTTCTCATATTAAAGGAATATACGTTAGTGGAATATTTAACTTTAAGTTCACCGTTTATAGTGCTCTTCGATACCTTACCAAATATTATTTACTCTTCAAGACCTTACGATTAGAATTTTTGATCAGGTTTGATTAATTGAAATTTCAAGTATACGTGATTGATCGTTAGTTTCAATAAACTATTATTTCGAATTATTTATCTATTAAAAAAAAGTGATTCAAAGTCTACGGTTAATCGCTAATCTCACTAAAACCTTCAAACGACTTGACCAAACGTTCAACCAAGCCGAAAGTTCTTTTTTGTTTTAATTCAATGTATAATAACAAATTATAGCAACAACTATCCATATCCACAATATTTTTTGAATATAAGAAAAAATCAGTAATATAAGGTTCGCTTTGAAACGGACGGATCAATCATCAATGTGTAGAACATTAATGTTTAATTGATCTCCTGTGTCATTTTTGCGATATTCCCGAGTTGACCGTGCAGCAGAAAACCTTTGCCTGCCGACGGGCGCATGCCTACCGTTGACTCCGTCGACGGCGTCGAGACCGTCGTGCGGGCGCCGCAGTCGCTCAGTCGGTCTCGGGGTGACGTCGAGACTTGGTGGGGCGTTTCTATGGGGAGAACGAACTTAACGCTTGTCCACGCGCTGCTGCACCACAGTTCGACTCCGGTTGCTCCTCGTTGCCCTTCGGTGGGCTTCTGTTGGTCCAGCCTTGGTCTCATCATAGGACCATTTCTGATCTCATTCCGTTACAACAGGCCGCATAATTTCCTCGCCGCATCTACCTCGCGAATGCAGATAATAAATCTACCCCGAGGATTCAGCCGACAAAGATAATCTGGCACAATAGTTAGTTAATCAAATCAACTGCATAAATAAATGATTTATATATAATATACATATATTATATATACGTGATAAGGTTGTGCTCAGCATAGGGTTATATATATATATATATATATATATGTTTGTGAGTCATTCGTGATGATGATCTTAGGTTTCATTTAATATAACGCGGATAATTAAGGCAGCTGAGAAATTCAAAATCGTTTCTAGTTCTTTCTTCTTTTTATTCAAAGCTGCGAGTAAATTTTCAAGTTTTATGTGAACATTCGACTGAATTATCGGGACTTCTGTTATCGTCGAAGGGTATAATGAAGATTTTTCAAAAAACGGTACTAAACATGACACCGAGTCACGGTATCGCGGCTATGCTTCTGGGGCTGACATTTGCCGCTATTCTGGATCTCACTTCAGCCGGAAGCTGTAGAGAAGCGAATCTCTGTTGCCCTGGCAGAGACTCTGCCTGCGTCGTGCAGAAGGCTTCGCCGAATGCGATAATCGAAGTGCTTTCCGATAAGCCTTGCTACTGTGACCATGCGTGCATCAAGCTCGGCGATTGTTGTCATGACTTCAAGGAAGCCTGCGGAGGTGAGAACAACTCCTCATATACACACCACTTGCTAATGCAGCGCTATTCAAACCTGACGCAGTATACTTTAATCGTTTCCCTTCAGCTCAAAAACCTGCTGTATGTAGTAATTAACGCTAACATTTTTACACTTTTCAATACCAAGAATGATCGAATGTCTCGATTATTTTCATAATTTGATTGAATTCTTTTAAACAGAGACTGAAAATATAATACATTCTTCTTTTGTTATTTGTGGATCAGTTACAGTAGCTAATACCATAGATTGCAAACTCTCCATTGCTGTCCTATGTCACGTTTCAACCGTCAGTAACATTTCTTGTATAGTAATATTATAATCTTCTTCCCGTTTTCATAATTCCATGTTTCCGCTGCAAATAATTCGGTCGGAGTTACGGTACATTAATTAGTAAATGTACATGAGAAAAATTCTAATTAAATGGATAGCGTGACAGCAATGGTTTGGAATATTGTTAGAATAAATTACAAGAAAATGTGTTCACGTAACTATTCATTGTTAGTATGATTACAGTAAGTTGTCAGTACTACGTTTCCTGGTAATAGCAACGTTACGTCTGTTTGGTTCGTTTACTACATTTTTTTAGTCGAATCTGGCCTTGAAATTAATCTGTTGCCGTACCAACACCACATTATCACAATACTTACAAGAAAACATAGTACCAATGATCATAGCCAAGAATAGTAACACTTACTATTTTTACTGGATACAGTTACAAAACTGGTTTTCATTTATTTTTTTAGCTAAAACTGCAGTTTTCTGTTGTACTAAAGAATGAAAATAGTCAAGGATTTGCCAGTCACCACGACTAAACATTTCGCCTTTCTCATTAATTCAATTGATTTATTATATAACAGGTAAAGGCACTTTTAATCCTCTTGCAGGCCTATTCCATCCACATCCCTTCTGGATCCTATCAACTCTCATTATTCTCCTTGTGTTTTTTGTGTCCTTTCAGTTGTTGCATGAGCTTTGAAACGTCGCCGGCGACCTCCCAAAGTCTACTTGTTGCGTGTTGAATTTCAGGGAGAGAGAGGTATGATTAGGTCCGTAAAGAGGTGCTCTTTATACGCAAACTTATACAGCTAACAACCGTGCGTACAGGGTTTCATCCGACGGAATAACGCAATCTCATTTCTTTAGTTTTTTTTTTTTTTTGTTGTTTTTTTTTTCTTCTACTACTTAGAAGTTATTATGGAGCGAGGATGAACAGTATATTTTATGTACACCCGAGTTCTTTGTTACGTATACCTTTTCGAGACATGAAAAAACCATCCACAGAGAGAACTCTGACAGTTTTCAACACGTTTAGTTTATTGTTGGAATAAAGCCCCTCAGCTGCAGTGCCGGAAAACTTTGTTTTAACCCACTTTTTTCCCTCCGTGGACGAAACGATTTTATATAGTTGAAGCTGGAATTCCTTACTTAGGCGCTATAGTGAAACAAGCTCTCATTTGACAGTCTCAAATTCTTCAGGTGTACCTAAATTCGTATTTTATTTATACTATCTACATACTTTTTACATCATACGAAATGACCGACTCGCGTAGGAATTTGTGTATAAAGTGTATATATATACACGTATATATATAATGTATAAGTGTGAATTCGAGTCACGCTCGTCTCCTTTTCCTCTCGTGTATACGTGCAGCAAGTCTGCGACTCTGATGGTCATAAAATAAAATACTAATTTATGTATTTCTGCATAATCTCCTAAGTTTGCGCAACTTAAGTGGCGCCCTGTCATTACTAGGTATTCCACCCTCGTTCGTAAGGCCTGCGGGGTCTACTTTGTTTCAAGATGGCATGTATACCATTATTTTTATCAGCTGCGGGTCAGAGTAAGTAGAGCGAAGCAAAACCCGGGCCCGTTAAAGTACCTCATGCCTTCGGAAAGCCACACTCACTTTGCATTTCCCCTTTTTAACGGCGGTTAGGGTCACCTTGCTAAGTGGAGGTCTTTGTTTGAGAAGGTTTTGTCTACCTTTGATTTGCTTATCCCTTCAGTTTCGGTTCGTTTGGTACGAGACTGATGTCTATTTGAAAATTTCAAAAACACAACCAAGTCTGTTAAACGTCTGTTAAGGTGAGACTTACATATGACTCAAGCGGGAAATGGTTACACTCAACTAGACCAAAACCAGTTCGAGCTTTGTGAAATGTTTTCATAAATTCTTAAGAATATGAGTTCATTTTTTGTAAATTTTCATTTGAAGATTTTAGACATTATCAGCCGATAATACAGGGTGGCTCAGTAAGCGCGGATCACTGGGCACTAACGGATTCATTGCAAAAATATAATACAAGTGGCCGTCAAATAATTTTAATTAAATTAAGTTAAATCGAAATGTACGAAATTGACAATTAAATATATGAGAAACGAACTTGTAGGTAATTCTTGAAAACTCTAGATCGTCCGAATTAAAGTTGAATGCAAAAAAGTTTCCGTTTGAAGTAAATTTTCAAGTTGCATTATGGAAAAAACATATGGAGGCGCCTGAAAGTTGGTAAAAAAATCTAAGAATCCTTAGTTCTTAGATATCTCCAAAACCATGATACGTCATTTTTTACTTTACTGAATTTTAGAAAATACTTCTTTATTAGTTTCGAAAAAATGTGTGTAAATTTCATAATAGGGCCATGTTCAGTTCGGGAGCTATGAATTTGTTTCGATCGTAATTTTTTACGGAAATTAGAAATATTATAATATTTAAACCGAATATTTAAATGAGCAAATTCAGGTGATTTAATAATTAGTTATTATTGCTCTCAGTAGTACCATTATATACACATAATTTATAAAGCGGGTGAAATAAATTGCTCTTCACACATTTCGCGAGATAACCCGTTCATCTCGAATTTTCTGCTATAATTGCACACAGTAGTCGATACATAAATAAAAAATACATAATAAAATTTTACAATATTATGAATTAATATCCATATTTTAGAGCTATATGATTTGACGCAGATTAAACGACGCGACCAGATAGTTTTTGCGAAAATCACGACAGAAAAAATCATAGCTTTCAAACTGAAACAGTTCGTATGATGTAAAAATCTAAGAATCCAAGATTTCATTGATCAACTTTCAACGACTGCCATATTTTCTTGCATATCGCAACTTCAAAATTCACTCAAAAGTGAAACTTTTATGTACCTAACTTTTTTTTCCAGTTCTTGAGTACCATTCAATTCAAACTCAGGCATTGTCAATTTTCGCATATACCGAAAGTTCTTCATGAAAGAATCTGCTCGACAATAGCAACCGGTCTAGTTTTTAAGGGTAGCTAACTTCGTAAAAATGTTCCCAGCATGGTAGGTATGAAATCTTTCGCAGCAGTCGCGCGGTAAAATAGATTTCATACTAATCTCATCGGCTCCCCATAACTCTACGTCTGTAAGAAGCAAATTCCAAAATTGATTTGTCAAAAACAGTGAAGTGAGAAATTCTAAAAATATTCAAGTAAAGGCATTGAATGGTTAGATAATATACGATGACATGACAATTTCAACGTTACGGTATATGTTGGCCAAAAGTAATGAACCTCCTTAACAGGCGAGAGGTTATGGTTGACTGTCACTTGTCAACCAGTCGATTCTAGGGAATTTATTCTTGTCAGCGAAGATTTGCTTCAGGCGGTAGCACGGATGTCAGCCAATCAAAATTAAGCAAGTTGAATCAAGCGCGCTACGAGCAAGTCTTTCAAGCACAGCTCTCGGTATATTATATCGGTTATACAAACGTCTAAACATCTTCGAATACAAATGTACAACAAAAGAACATAAGACACACATTTATCAACTAAAAAAATATTTTTACAAAGTCTCAACCGGTATTAGAAGGGTCAGGGTTTTGATAAGGTCCTACTATTATACACGTGGAATGCCCCATATGTAAAACTTGGATTTAATTAATGCGGCGTAGAAATGTTGGATACCGTAAAATTCTTTCTCAGCTTCGTTCCAGCTGCATCAAGTGCGATGCTTGGCGTTCCCTGAGATGAGATCGGTGAACTCGAGAGATTCGTGGCCTCGCCTGGCTAACTTCCGAATAAATTTTCTGAAAGATCTTTATTGGCCATACGCTGCCTGCACGCGTAGCGGGCCTCGCCGGAGTTAAACGAAAATTTATAGACGTTGTTCAACTGCAGCGAGGCTCGCGTGGTTAGTGTGTATCTTGCTGGGATATTCCCCATCCCTTCGCGGCATACGCACCTCCTGCCAAACATCCTGTAGGCGACGGAGGGGAGTCGGTTCTTCGAACTCACATATACGACGTTAAAATATGATACATTCCCACAGATTGTCAACCTATATTACACAATTTATTATATGAGCTGATATACCAACTTTCGGTCAGCTTTTAGAGTGAAATTTTGATGTGACTTCAATTTGGATGTGTTATTGGGATTGCTATTTTGCAATGAGGCATCCGGCGGAAAAAAATCGAACTAATTCAATCAGGCTGACTGCTGACCGTTGACCGTATTTTTTCGCGCGTGGATGGTATAACAGATATATTATTGATTACGTTTATTTATTTTATGTTACATGAGTAATTTGAAACCCCAAGAACTACAATTTGCCTTCGTTAAAGTTAAAAACTTAGGTTATGTGGTGATAAGATGGCGCTGACAACCAGACTCTGACATCATGAGGTTATTTTCTAATGCGTGTACGCTGGAAATGTTCTTCAATTTTTAGGCTTCTAGGTATCATCATTTACAAGAAACACGTGGATCAATTTTGTCATGTTTTCGAATTGAACTTGTGTTTTCGAATATTCAGCACTTGTTGCTGTAGAATAAAAATAATATTAACTATACTCTGCTTTTTTTTGTGCGAACAGTGTGATCAAACTGAAAATGAAATCCATTTTGAGGTAGATCTTCAGAAACTGTCACAAAAACACGTTTTTTTAACATTGCCCGTCCTGTGTTTGCGAGGGAGGTAAGAATAATCTATTTTCATTATTTTGTGTGAAAAATGTAGATTTTGGCGTATATCTTGGAGATTTTAGAGTGGGCTAAAAATAAGATCATGATTAAATGCCTACCCGATATTCCAGGGATTTAGGATTGTCTGAGTATGTTCTACATTCCTGGAATTTCTACCATATAATCTAATTATGATCCCATTTTTATCACTGAGGATTTCTGTGAGGATTTCAGGATGTATTGCAAAAAGTCTTCTTTTTCAAGCAAAATGATGAAACCAATTCATCTTCATCCACTTCGCACATACAGAACTGAAAATGTCAAAACACAATGTTTTTGACCGTTTCTGAGGATCTACTTGAAAAAGAATTTTATGTTCCCGAAAAATCAGAAAAACTGGATTGGGTCATATTGTATTTTCTGATTTTGAAGATAAAGGTTAAATTCTAAAATGTGCTAATATTGACCATCGTATTTCTCGTGAACGGTAAGGCCCAAGTCCTTGTACAAATATACAACCCTATGTATACTAAATGTGCACCTTGTAGAACCGTAACCAAATCGAGATTTTCACTCTAAAAAGTTGGCGGAAAGTTGGTGGATCGGCCCTGCATATATTACAGCCATTTATGCCAGCGTGTAAAAGCTGGAGTGGTTGAGTTGAGATCCACCCATTTTGTGATCCTGTCGAAGGGTGTGTCTTTTGCAAGGATTACTTCTTTCATCTTTCGCATAAAGAGTAACAATGTAATAAAGTTGACGATAGCTTAAAGCTGTTTTAAACGTTTTTCAAAGGCATCGGTTACTCCGTAGCTTTGATCCTTTGACTACCTGCTGAAAAGATCTGATTTCAGAATTTCGGTTTTCGTTCATTATACTTTTTCTTTTTTACTTGTGAACCTCTGCGCCATGATGAACACTCGCTTTACCTTAGTCCTTGAGTGAGGGGTTTAAGTTGATCGGTAAAACAGTATATTATTTATTATTATTATACTGGTGGGGGCTGGAAGAAACGCAGGATCAAGTAACCATATTGTTTTCCGAGTATCGGGAGAAAACATTTTGCAGAACTAAGGTGTGTCGTAATAATTAATCACCATCTTGCTCCATAATATATCTTCTCCACGAAAAAACAAACGAACAGAAAAACAAGCCGGAATTGATTCTACAGGATGGAAAGAAACAAAGGAGCTCGAGAATGTAATAGATTCGTTGTTATAAATTAGAAATGATTTTTTATCCAAGGATAAGAGGGGTGAGGGGGGGGGCAGTACTTTATTTGGAAGATATAGCTAAATGGAATGGTCATATAATTTATACAACTTACAATCGGTAGCGAATTGTATTTTTTTTTCACATTCCAAATGGATCTCCATTCTTTGGCTAGTGAAAATGCATTTCAGATAAGCGTTGATTATTTTTTTTAAATCACGTCTGTCAAGTTTAAAGACAGAAAAAAAACCCATTTGCGATCATTTTCTTTCGAAAAATGCGTCTGCATGACATAATATACAAAACCTAAGTTTAGGAATGTTCAAAATCTGTTAAAGGTAGGTTTTAGTATTTCTTAATAATTTTTCGGATCCAAAAACTTCGTGTCTGAGAGTAAATTTTTCGCTATTTTTATCGACCAATCGATGTCTCAGAAAATGAAAAAACTGCACTAGAAAATCGAAGGAAGTGCAACTGAGAAAATACGGGTTGGAAACTATTTTAAACGAACGTGGGGATAACAATGGCATGTTCATTCGTTGTTTTTTGTTATTGCATTTAATTTGTGTAACGTAAATTATCTTTAAACGATTATTTTTTTAATGACAATTGAAAAATTATTTTCCAATCTTTATAAAATAATTTTACCGTGTCGTCAGATTATACAACCGCAATGGAATATTTCGGATTTTGGTACGAAAATTTTTTGTGTTTAGAAAAGACTGTTAATTAAATATTATTGTTTCGTGTTCAAAATAGTTCGTTATCTTTTTTCTGTTTGTTGAGTTGGTACAAACTCCGGTGGGTTGTATAATATACTATACGACGAAATTTATTTATAGCTAGAAACACAATTTAGCTTGTCGAAACATGTAAGCATACATACCTGTACTTCTGAGTTGCACTCTAGATATAAGCACAGATTCGTTTCAAGAGAGGCGCTTGTCGAAAGCAGCATCGACCTTTCCGGTCGATGGAAATTTTATGTAAATAAAGTCAGTCGTCCTTTTGTCATACAATCTTTGGAGGTGTAATTCGTGACAAAGTACTTTAGCATTTGGTTAGCTTGATATTCATCGGGGCAGAAATTCCATTGTTTTTTTTTTTTTTTTTGTCGAAATAAGAGAACGGTGGAGCGGGATGATCGTCAACTCGGAGTTGTAGTCACGCGGTTCGATCGTAAAATATCTTAATTAATACCCAACTCCTTTCTTGTGCAGGCAATTGTGCGTACGCGGCGCTTTTTACTTGCAACATTATATACGTTTATACACGGAGGGAAAGAAATTCTTTAGCCATCAAAATATATTTTGTTGGATTCTATTCTCTTCCATCTAGTATCCCGTATTTGCTCCAAATACGATGACTTCAGTACAACGATTTAGATTTAGTTAGCTTGGCAAAATGATTCAGTCAAGGGAATTCCTTGATTCAGCAAAAGCCGTTCTTGTCGCGATCGAGTGAAGTATTGATTTGAGTGAACCTTTTGATGTTTTTCCGAAATTGAGTGAACTAAACATCATATCATTTGAAGTTTATGTATCGTTCCTCCAAGTCGCATGTTCTTCGACAGAAACCATTAGGTACTTCAAATAAAACAAGTACATGAATCTAGCCAACAAAAAATTTACATCGACTGAATACCATACTTTGATGATCTAACCGGGGCTTGTTAAGCATAACTAGTTGAATCAGTTGCACTAATTTGTTTACGAGGTAAAAGAAACACTACATGCTTTGAAACAAGTAGAGACTATATTTACTGTAAGAATCGGTATACTAGTACTATAAACGGCTACTAGGCGGTGAACTTTCTCGCTATGGAAATAGCTTCAGAGATAGTTATAAAACCGGGTAGTCGGCTAGGAAGTTAGATACGAATAACGTAAGACGGATTTGTCAACAGACCTATTACAAACGAGGAAAGCATAATACCAAGTTTTGAATCATTGAAATTGATACCGAGGACAACTAAGCAAAATTATTGATAAGTATTCAATTTATACTTCTACGTATTAAAAACTAAGTTTTCAGGTTTTACCCATTAAATATTCGGTAAATCTCACAGAATTTTTAGTCAACAGAATTTTAAATGATATGATTCGAAGAATACATTTTCTGCCCTTGAATAACTCTAATGTTCAGTCAATGTAAAAGATTTTTGTAACTACAGATTTTATTACCTGAACCAATCATTGAACTCTCTTGACTTAAAAAAACCTGAATTATAAAATAAGCTCAATTTCTTTTTATACAACAATTTTATATTTTTAAAACAAAATGATTGAGGTGTGTTCAATCAAATTTTTAGTCATTTCATGTTATCTTGAATAAATTGATAGTCAGCATGATCATTCAAAGGCCTTGAACCAATTCTATATTAAGTTTGTCACAAGTATGTCGTATGACAAAAGTATTTTGTTGAAGTAAGTATTGTGTTCGCCGCATTTGACTATAGCATTTAGTTGAATCAAACGACGAATGTCACTTGACTAAAACAAGCCTTTCTCGCCGTGTACCTCAGCCGTTTTTCGCGCAGATTTTTTTTCTGTCTTCCTCCGATCTTCTGCGACGAGAATTAGAATCCGATGAAACGTAGTGTAATCACGGACTGAAATTCGCTCTCCACTCGGCATGCTAGCTTAACGACATGTACAATCATAACGGTCGAAAACAGCCTCGTTTGAGAACTCGAACGTGCTTCAGCCAATTGTTCTTCCTGATGCTCCTCGTCGACCCTTTCTTCCTCGTAGCTGGCTGCAGGCTCTTCTGCAGGGGTGAAAATGTCGGAGTAATTTCTGGATAATTTTAATCTGTCGGAGCGAAAGTGTGATTAAAACCGCGAAGCGGTACAGATAACCGTAATCCTCCACCCCCCAGTTTCCCCTTTCCATCTGTAAGTGTGCGTGCGCTTGTGTATAAATTCAAGCGGATGTTTATTATGCCGCGCAATCGGTCGACAATTATTTCGTAATATCTTGCTAACGTGGAAGTAATTCCCGCAGCACCCACCCACATTTCGTGTGTAGGTTGGCAGGAAGGTACGAGTAAAACGCCCGTTGTGGTAAATATACGCGATGTTGCGTGGGACGTACAGCCGCTATAAAACATATACCTGCGAGACTTGATCATAATTTATCATTTTTATTATATATAATATATACGTACGCGCTGGATGCCGGCAACGATTGCGTGCATAAATTCAAAGATTAGTTTTCCCACCCCGTACTGTGCTGTTGCGGATGCGCAGTTTTTACTCGGTGAAAATTTCGCAATCTCAATCTCAATCGTATAGTTATAAGCCACAGACTACATCCCTCCTCACTCCTGAAAGCTGAGGTGGCGTTCGCCCACTCTTGAAAGTTCTGCCTTCCGATCTCTTGGCGCAGGATTTCCTCGGCACAGAAGGACCCGCAAGGCCGGTTATGCTAATGGATAACTGAGGAGGCGTTTTCGGATCCATCCTCCATCCTCCACCCTCTACCATCCACCTTCCATCCAGCTTCCACCCACTTGCCGAAACGCTCGGTTCGTTCGTTCTGTGTTCTTATCTCGCCCACAATCCACACCGGGCCAATAAAACTCGTTTAAGCTTCATATCCGTGCTGAATATTTCGTACCTGAAAGCTTATACCTCGCATGCTGCTGCGATCCATGCCTATTTCTTCACCGAAAGCCGAAAGCTCCGTACACGGTGTATTTACAGTCTAGTGGAGACAACTTTCCCATTTTCACACATTACAATTGTCCTTGGAGGACTGCACTTCTCGTTCTTGTCTTTGGTTATCCACATCTTGGCCTAAAGTGTGCTGATCTAGACTCAATATGTATCTACATCCACATTTACTTCCACATTACTATAATTATGGACAGAGAGTGTTCGTTTGTTTGTTATCGATAGTATGAAATACTGGACCGATTTTCATGACATTTCAACAGAGGCATCTGTACTTACTACCTTGAAATTATCACAGGACGTATACATTAAAGATTCCTTATCAAGGATGCGAAAAAATGGTACCCAAAGGGAACTAATTTTCAACGGCGTAGGAACGATTAAAGGCGTTCTGCGGTGGCGCGCCTAGATTTGGGATCCTCCGACAGGTGGCGGCAGCTTAAAAGTTGTTCCCACGAGCGAATTGACTTGTCGAGTATACAAACTCGAGTTTCTTTGTTTTAATGATGGCCGTACATAACTTCAAATTATACATCGAGATATTACGGGTGCAGCAGTGACGGAGGATGCTGGTGTTTAATAGGTAAATCAAGGGGTATGCTCCTTGGACACATATTTGCTGTAGCACGCACAATAGAAGCTACAGCCATGTAAATATTCACTTTCAAAGGAAGACATTATTCATATTTGCATACTCGATCGCTTTACTCGACAGTAGGGCTGCATGCCTTGTCTCTATTCATTTTCATTTCGTACAAATGCTTCGACATAAATTTTACATATCCGAGTTAGGTTAGACTAGGTTAGGTTCGGTGGGTTAGGACACACGGTATGTACATTATTGTAGGCCGAATTTATTCGAAATCAGACTGGCGACTCAATCTCAAATCACTACAGAATTGGTCGTTGACGAGTTATGTTCATTTTCACGTTTATATGGTACAACAGTTTTTCAATTCACAAAGCTGAGAACGTGAACTCGTGGAGTTATAATTACAGGGCGAAAGGAATATGATTATTATGTGTATGCGGTGTCTTATAGGTATGATGCATTAAAATGCACATGCCAACTCATTTGTATCCTGTTTCTGTTTGACATCGTTAAAATGATGTATGTAGTACGGGCTGCGGTAGCACCTTCGTTAATTGTCAACTACTAATTGGGGCGAACCGCAGTACTTGAAGAAAGCATGTTAGCCCTTCTAGAGCCATAGTTACATATATACTTTGTAAGAACGTTGAAGGGTGGAGCAGCGTGCTTGCATACCAACGATCTCTTGACTTGCAACAACGCCACGATACATATAGTATAGGCAAAGCGTGCTCAAAAAATAGGCTCGTGAGAATTTTGGGTAGAACGCTATTTTTTTTTTTCATTCCCTGGGGGGGGTCAGCCATGAGTGTGAAACTCAGTTTTCGGGTCTGGAAGGGTAGGCGAACGGCCGCCATCTTGAAATTAAGGGTGTGATTAGTTTTTTCAATTTACCTCCGTAACCGTGAGGCTGGCAAAAATTTTGTGGAGAGCTTTTTTGTAGTTGATACAATCATCCATAACTTTTTCCCATAACATTTTGCGCTAATGTTAATAATAAAAAAATTACAAACAATAAACGATGAAAAATTAGGGAATAGAAAACTTTGAGGCAAGATTATTAATTAATTTGAAATCTGACAATAAAAATGCATCTAACCTTTTTGCGTGACTTTTATATTTAATTATTTTTTATTTAATTAATTTGAATTGACTGATTATTTTTATTATTAACATCAGCGCAAAAAGTTATAGGAAAAAGTTATGGATAATTGTATCAACTACAAAAAAGCTCTCCACAAAATTTTTGTCAGCCTCACAGTTACGGAGGTAAATTGAAAAAACTAATCACACCCTTAATTTCAAGATGGCGGCCGTTCGCCTACCCTTCCAGACCCGGAAACTGAGTTTCACACTCATGGCCGACCCCCCCAGGGAATGAAAAAAAAAAATAGCGTGCTACCCAAAATTCTCAGCGAAATCACGCTTTGCCTGGACTAATAGTTATTCTTCAAAGGTTTGTGCAGTTTGTGTTCTTGTGCCTTCAGTTCGCCTACAGCCTTAAATTGACAACAACTTGACACGTATTTTTATATTCGAATATTCAAGGATTATAAATTTGTGTACTGTGTATATGATTGATTTGTTGTTCGAATGCAAATTAATTCCTTATACGTCTCTGAATAGCTATACTTAGTAATCTTCAATTTTATACGGCCCCGCGTGGTTTGAATAATTAAAAGCTCTTGGTCGACAGAGATTTTTTTGGATGCCGATTTATGTCCCGGAATAGTAATATGCATAATGGGTTTATAAATATGTAAATGCCTGACTCGTATAGCAGCTCGTAAGTTTTGTGAGATCGAGCCACAAGATTCGTTTAGCGAAATTGAATTCTCTTCTGAATTGGTTCAATTTGTCTTTGCTTCCTTGTTTCTTTTAGCAAAAACGATAGGAAGGCACGACAACTCAGAGTGATGAAATGTTACAGACACATTATTACGAAGTATATTTGTTCTACGAATTCTGAACACCATCGGGACAGTAATCCGATACGTCTTCCGCGATGTCTCTTCTTCGAAAATATATCCTTTGAGATAAGTGGTGAGCGACGGTTTTGATTGTTGTGGCTTCCCTGTACGTACATACCTGCCATCTTGTGCTAACAATCCAGAGCACTTAACCTCGTCTCCTCCAGAGCAAACACTACTATAAGTTCCACGGTATGCACACACACCATCTCCAATCTGCAGTGGATAAGCTCTTTCGGTTATAGATGGCACGATGGCGCTTTCATAGTGAAAACCAGTGACTGGAGTAGCTGAATCACGTACAGTCCTTCGATTTTGTAAAATATCAGTACCTGCACTGTTATAATTCGCGATAATATCGTTCCCTCAAAAATCTAGAAATTGATAAAATAATAAAACGCGACAAAAACCACACATTTTTCCGACAGTTTTTGTTTTCGGATATTAATGAATTTTACCAATTCTACTATGAAAAAGTAACGCCCTGCCAAATTTTGAGCAAATTCCATTCATTGGTTGACTAATAATGACGAAAAATGAGAATCAGATAACTCGGCCGCTAAAACAGGACTATCGCATACCCTTAATGTGTATGTACGTATATCAGCACGTTCGCACGTGACACGTATTTACATCGGATAACACCGTATTGTATAACTGTAGTTTCGCACCTACTTCGCACCTCGCTACTCTGCAGCCTTAATTAATATCTTTTAATTAAAACGTCGCGTGTGGAAAGCCTTCCGCTCGTGGAGTTTCAGAAGGCGAGTCTTATCTTCAAGTTCGAACAACCGACGGTCTGCCAGCTCGTACAGGAGTCTGTCGGGCAATGCTTATTGTTAGGCATATAATGGGCTTGCAATGACACCCCAAGACGTATCGCGGCGCCACAGTGTCTAGACAAAAGTTTTTCCTCTCAACATATTAGCATACAATGCGTCATCTTGCATCAATTTGAATGTATTTTTTCATTCCCGGACGTTGTTTTGCGGTTGTTTTTTCGGCGAGGGAAGCCAAAGCGGAACTTGACCGCGGCGAGGCAACGTGCCCGGAATTACCGATAAACAATTCCGCCCCCGAGTCTCAACTAGGCTCCGAGATGCGTAGGAACAAACCGAACATCCGCTCGCGGAGCTTTGCAAAAAGTCTCACGGTTGCTGGTAGGAAACTTTATAACTCTGTGCTTATAACTCTCGACCGGACGTATTTTTGCGTGCATGTTCAACGCGACATGAACCAAATTTATTCGTTCAAGGTAATCCTTTTTAAAACAAAGTTGAGTCAGTTTCAATACATGTAAATTGGTGTTACCGAAGCGAATGCCCTAGGGACAATACGGCTGTTCGCATATAAAGTTCGAACGCTTTTTTCCACAACTATCGAAATTCGAAATTTTTTTTCTCCTAATAGCCAGCGACGCCGTTAAATTTTTAATCAACAAACTCGCGCTGCGTGTACTTTTTGTATGTATGTGAACCTGGAATCCGTAATCCTAGTAGATTTTCATCAGGTTTTGATTGGAATACGAGGTGGTATAGGTCAGACTCAATTTGCACTCTCGGGGTTCACCGAACCATGCGTTGGTCGATATTCGGTAATTACTTCTGGCTCTACGTGGCCGGGTAACGTTCCTCACCGCACACGACTTTAGCTTCCTTTTCTTACGCTCGAGGCAGGCGAGACCCGACCTTCAAATTTATCTCCTGATTTTTTCCTCTCCACCGGCCGTGGCTTTTGTCGTCCCGGCGCGGGTCTAAGCCCCTCGGCGATTGCTAATTTAAGAAAAACAAACTCCACGCAGTAAGGATACGTGAAAAATGCGGCTCTCCAAAGAAACAGACCGCGATTAGGGGCATTGACAAGGACAGCTGTCAGGGCGCCCCGGTTCCAAAGCTTCGAAATCGGCGGTCTGTCTGTCGCAAAGGACGCTCGAAGGACGCAGGGACGAGGACTGGAATGGGATGCTGGAAGTTTGTACGCTGGTGCGTGGCGCACCTAAACTTGAGGATCGAACTCGTAAAATCACTCGTACGAAATCAATTCTTTCGAGTCTCTCGCATGCAGTGGCAACTCCTTCGTTTCTGATCCCCCGCTCCTTCTTCCCGCTGGCTGGTTTCACTCTCGCCGCGAGGATAACCCTAAATTTCGTCTGCTCCTTCTGAATAAAACATCCAACTTCTGCCGCGCGAACGACACTGTGTCGGCACTAAAGCCAAAAGATTACATATTCGATTCTATAAATATCCGACTTTATATCCTCGATTGCATTTCTGCGTCTATAGAATCTTAACCCGTACAGGGTGTCCGTAACTCGCGAGTAGTAAACTCGTTGCGGTGTTGTAAATGCGAAATAAGGACAGCATGGTAGAAGTGAAGTTTCTTTGTCGCAGATATTGAATCTATGACGTGACAATTAATGTGGCTATTTACCCATTTTGGACTCACATATGTCCTTATCTCAGATTGACATAAAAATTTTAAATCAGAAGTTTTCGAGATCATTTATTACGAATCTGAACTCAGAATTTCGGAGTTCGAAATAGCTAATCCACTGTGGTAGACGAAAATGTAAGGTTTTCAGCGGAACGGATCCAAAGTCAGCTATTACGAATTATTTTTTCGAAAATATTTTTTAGTTTTTACTTCAGATTCGGAATCATAGACCTCAGGAATTCCCCATACTCGTCTTCACTCGAATCAATTAAGTTCTTGGATTTTCGTCTGCCGTATTGGGTCCGCCATTTTAGACTCTCAAATTGTTTGTTTAAATTCGTAATCAGTTACATTAAAAACTCCCAGTTTTCAAATTTGGTGTCAATCCAAGATGAGGAAAAATTTATCCCCTAAATGGGTAAACAGCCACATCAATTTTTACAACATACCTAGTTTCAATACGCGCGATAGAGAAACTTCACTTCTACTTTGCGATTCTTATTTTTCATGCGCAATAGCGCGAGAGAGTTCTGATTCGCAAGTTACTTTACGGGACACCCTGTATACAAAAATTCTCCCTGTACCCCAGGGTAATATCCGTAAGCGAACTTCATATGGTATGGAGAACGACGTGAAACCTGAAATATTAACTGAAAATATTTGTCGAACTTTACCGTCCTACCGTTTTCGTCTTTCTATCACTATTTCCAGGCGAATCAACAGTCTCGGTTTGTCAGTCTTCGAGATTGAGATTGAAAAATTATCTGTAATTTACTTTCGCAGGCAATTTTTTGCTGCTCTCGTAATTCAGCTTTCATATTCACTGTCGACATCTGCGAGTCGGGTTGCGACCTCGGCTCGTCATTAATTTTGCCGTCACGTTGGTTATACGGATGCATACCCGACATTCGGGGATCCGACGGAATATATTCGCATCTGGACTTGGGTAGGCTTTTTCTTGCGGGTTGAACGTCCTCCTCCTTGAACGGCTCGTGGGAGAAATAATTTTTTTTTTTTTTGCCCTGAGTTGCCTAAGCAATTTAGAATACAAGAAGACGCACGTCTGGCTTCAGCGTCGTCATCAGACTCAAGTTATGTGTGCCAGGCTGCAGATAATTGTCTGCGTCCCGTAGATAGCAATTAAAATTGCAGGCGCATTGCAATTTATTGTAATCAAACGAATGCAATGCGCAGGCGAATTGCTTCTCACGACATGTCACGACCTCTTTATGACTGGCATACATTAAATGACTCAGCCAATGTAGTTATATCTACGTATATTGCAGTGCTGGTGAAATGGGTTCAGGAAGGAATCCGTAAGTGTATATTTTGACAAAAAGAAGAATCTTAGAAAGACTTCAGCGAAATTATTTTATGGCTTAAAGATTTTTTTTTGTTACCACAACTCAATATATATATTCTCAAGTGTAAAGTTTCAAAAACTTGAAGTTAATTGAATTGATCGTAAGTTTATCATTAACTGTAAATTCGAGCGAGTGGAGAGCATATCCATATATATTTCGGGGACCACCGATAATTATTGGTTAGAGCAATGTGATCTTTCCTTTTATTCATGCTTAAGAAATGACCCAAGTGACAGACGCTTTGCTGACAATGAGAAAACTCAGGAGAAGCCCAAAAACGGTATCAACCATCCGACAACTGATTTGATCGGTAGATTAGATTCACATCTCTGCGATTGTATCTCGGGTCACGATTTCATTGTCGTTTTGACCTCTGGTCCATTGACGCAGCTTGATAGTCGGTCGTTGAGTCGGTTCGTTGCTGCAGGGGTAGAAAACTAACGGCCTGTGAAATTGACATTTGCTGAGGATAAATCGGTCGAACTTTAGGGAGAAGTTCAATATCACTTGAGCAGTAATTCTCTGCGATTTTACCCTTTCCATCTTTAACCTGTACAGTAATATTCATTAAGGCTTTTTCTTTCCAGCTAACTTGTTTTCGGTCCGAGGCAAAATACGAGTTCGCTTCTATACCAATTATGTGACAATGACTTCCAATTTCTCATATCGGTTGCGTCGCCAGTCATTGTCACGAAATTCGTATAGAATCGAACTCGCATTACGTTTCGAACCGCGAACAAGTTAGTCGGAAGAGAAAGGTATTAATGTACACTTGGAGACCATGAATCTGAGACAGCTAATTTTTTACACTAGACAGTTATGTTGGCAGCACAGTGAAACCTACAGTGCCACAGTCGGCCGAGCGTGAAACAAACTCAATCTCAATAAACACAACATAACCCATGACTGTCGAATCTAACCTTAGAATACCGCGGGGATAACGACTTGTTGGATTGAAACGTATTCTAAGGTTAGATTCGACAGTCATGGGTTATGTTATGTTTATTGAGATTGAGTTTGTTTCGCGTTCGGTCCAATATGGCGCTGTAGGTTCCTTTGTGTTGCCAACATAACTGTCTAGTGGAAAAAATTAGCTGTCTCAGATTCATTGTCCCCAAGTGTACATTACTGCACATTGGACGAAGTATTCGGTGATGATTAGCGGTGAAGTGAGATAAAATTATAAAGATACTCTCACCAAGTATACTCTGATGATATATTTGGCATGAATTCGAGGGTACTAATTCTATGACGCCCGCGCGTGCTTTTTTTTTCTAGCGTGCCTCGCCGTCGACGCCCTTCTGCGTTTTCAGACCCTAGATGTAGCAGGATATTATGCACCGTGGCTTTGAACTGTATTACGAGAGAACACTACCACCCTCGCGCCAACATCCATTATAATAATAGACTTGGCAGGTAAAGCGGTCCTAAGATAAAACGGTCCCGGTCTTCCGGGTTTTCCCTCGCCCTATAGTTCTCGCCCTTTCCTTCCGTCGTCTGTCTTTTCTTTACTTCCTTACAGATCCCGCCGAGGCGATGCTCCGACAAATAAGTAACTTCGCGTCCCGAAATATATTTGACAAATCGCTAGGCTTTACCCTGTTCCACCATCCCGTTGGGGCTTTTTAAATTCAGAAAGCTACTCATATTTTATTATACATTTAGGACATTTTTTTAACGATTAATCTTGGCGTTTATTTTTCATTATCCATTTCAAGACCTCCTGTCGATTGCTCGGAAGCGCTTTGAAATCGTGAATTGAAAGAATTGTGGCTATTCGTATACCTGAATGTTTCTTCATGTTCAGACCTTACATAAATCTAACGGTTGTGTAATCGATGCAATGATGGGAAGGATGGGAACGAACTCGCGGTAGGCTTATTTCCACGTAAATTGCAAAGAATATCATTGAGGCCGATAAATCGATTTTATATATTTTCTTCTGGTAGCAGAAGGTGAACATCACCCTGATGTGTTGGCGCGAAGAACGATGCGACAGATTCAGCATATCAAGTACGTTATCCGTATCGTCTGCACCCTCGTTTCGAACGGATTTTAAAGTATAATGTCGTATAGGTGGTGGAGGATCACGTGCCGTGTTATGTGAAAGAATTCGAGAGTTCTTCGCCGCCCAGGAAGCACCATATACCTACCGACACGGCAGTCCATGAATCGAGTGAACAAGTTCATCTCGTTGAATATGTCGATTCCCATCCTATCTGTTCAAGCGGACTACATTCATACATGCCTCGGAAAGACGGCGTTTCGAGGACTCGAGCGATGCTCCGCAAGAATTTTTTTAGTATCACTGTCGACTTTTTCGACGCTCCTTACTTGTATACGGGCTGTCTTGTCATTTGTAAATAGTTAACCCGTAGCAGCTTTGCGTATGAACAATGCAGATACTAGAGTGTACTCGAAATTTCGCTGTCGTGCATATTGAAGTGACGTAGATATTGAATTACCCATTTGGGGCATACGTTTTTCCTTGACTCCGATTGACAAAAATTTCGAAGACACGGATTTTCGAAATTCTTCATTACGAATCTGAAGTTGCATTTCGAATCTTTTAATTTCGACTTCAGACACGCAATCAGAGTACTAAAAAACCTCCGGGTACCAAGTTTCGTCCAAATCAAGTAATTTCTTGCACTTTTGGCCACCATATTGGATTCACCATTTCGGTATTAAAAATTTTGAGGCAGACTAGTAATCTGCAACTTCAAAAAAAAAACCTTAATTTTTCAAATTCTCGTCAGTCGAGGCAAGGAGAAATATATAGGTATATACTCCAAATGGGTTACCATATAACCACTTTGGTTTCATCAGAGCTTTGTCGGTTTGCACGACAGAATAATTTTACTTACTATCTACGAGTTACGGGACAAGTTATATATATGCCAGATGTCAATAATTTGTTGAACACAATGGGTGTATCTAAAAATGATCGGGCCGGGTGAAATATTGCAAAAATTAGAGTTTGTAAACAAGTATGATATAAGTATAAGCACATGGAAATAGAAGTGGGAATGTAAATCTACATTGGTAGTAGTAACTCTAAATACAAAGTTGAAAATCCGCCAGATTCCGTGTATGAGTGGTTCGGAGTTCCCGACGCTTGCAGACTCTCCAGAAGTGCCCTGCAGGGTTTGTTCCTATCTGTCTTGGGGCTAAACAAAGGCCCAGCCAACACGTAATAAATCACCTGAGAGCCTTCGGTGTAATTCACCTGCGGGAGCATTTTGCCCTGGCTCATTCCCAGACTTTGGTTCTTCAGGCTTCCCAAGGCACTCCTTCTTTATTCAGAATTGAACTTTCATTGTGCGTGAACCATGAGTATTGCGATTCACTGATTTCCGATGTTGATGTGGCAAATTTTAACCTACTCGATTGCCATTGTTCTGAAATTTTCAACTCCTTTGACACAACGATTTAGAAATTTATTGACAGACAATTCTGACTTGAGAAATTTACACGCTGTCATTACATTGCACTACTGGCGTTAAATCGATTACTCTCTACGGAAAAGACTGAGGAAAACGAAGGAACATTTCATTTCAAGGACTGTCCGAATTTGAAAATCTCGAAGTGCTGGCCATGGTCATCCTGATGAGAATGACGACAATGTTTGGGCCGAGGCTTGCGCGATGAGACGTCGTATTCAGCTGACGTGACATCAAGGCGAGTGGTGGAGTGAGGATGCAAGCGTTGGCAAAGATTAACCATCGCCATCTCAACGTCCTCTATAGCGACCTTGTCCTTCCCCGTGCCTTGGGCAAGCTTACGAGCATCCTCGAGAGTCTCCTCGATCATGTCTTCGAGGACGGTAGATAAGACCTTCTGCGCCTGGCTCGAGAGCATGTATTTGCGTCCCGACTTCCCGTAGAAACTCCCGCTGCTAGACGTCTTGCATTTCACTGAAACACAGAGCACGTCATTCGCCGTAACCTGACTCCTTCGGTGCAGCACGAATCTCCGGAAATGTCCTTGACGGACGTTGTGCCATTTTGCATTTGGAAACGAAGAAGGTCATTCTAATTACTCGCGTATATCTACAGGACAATGTCCGTATTACACGAGTGGCGAGTGGATGAACGCGTCGTGCTTCATATAAGGGCGTGTTTCGAGTGTAGCTTTTGATTGATGTAGAATGTTTTTACAACTCCAACAGTTGCGGGTGTAATCGCTGAAGCGAGATAAGCCCTGCCGCGTATTTTACGTGACGCCGAGCGCAAGGGAAAGAGACGAAAATAAACGATATGAAACCGAGTGGATTCGGTGGGAAATAAAAGCATAGCCCAGGCTCGTGGCATAATCGCTGGAATTTTGTGGTAAACTCGCTACGCGCGACGCGCCCTTATGTTCGAGCTTTGTGTATATAATACCAACGCTTTTACCATGAACGTCGAAGCAGGAATACATTGTATTGTATATATATATATACGTATATATAACGTACATTTGGCTGTTGCCATTCTCATGGCGGCTTTAAAATTGATCAAATTAAGGAGAATATACATGTTCGAGGTTACAATACCTCTCCCGTGTCGTTTGTCTGGTCGCAGTTTATGCGAGGTTCCGTGCCAATCTTCGGAAGATGTCTCGCGCGACATTGTCCAAGAATATGATTGAAATTTTAAATAAAAATGACAAATACTGGCTTCTAAATAAGAATTTTAGATACGTTAGTACAGAAAATTGAAAAACAAAAAAATAGAAGAAAACGATTCGACCAGTTGACTAGCTATATATCTTTCATGGCCAAGCAGTAATCACGAGGTTTAAAATTTGTCGCGAGATTGAAATCCTCTGAAAGTCAGGTAATTCCAACACCATCGCAACGCTCCGAAAATGAGCTTTAGTCCGGGAGTCGGTGAACTTTTTTCGGAACTTATTTTCGTACACCATATTTATAGTAGTTTCGGGTCAATTGATGATGTTTTTCAACAAACCAACAGTCTGGTTGTTGATTTCCGATGGAATCAATGAGTGAAATATACAAACTCATGCTACTTATTTTCGTAAGGATGAAACTTGTTGCACTAATTACTAATACTTTAAAACTTCATAAAAAAGCAGTCTGGCTGGTTTCCGGAGTTGGAAAGTTAGTTTGGTAGGTTTTTTTTATTTAAAAAAACCGGGTTCTTTTTTAGATGGCCGGAACTTTCTTTAGTATGGACGAAACTCGTTGTACTAGTTAGCATTACAACAAAACTCAGTAGAAAAGCAGTTCGGCCGGTTTCCGGAGTTGGGAGCTGACAGACATTCGAAAATCGTTTGAAAATTTGTCAGATGGTTAAATGCGTTGTGCAATTATCAAAAAAAAGCAGTTTGGCAATCATTCGAGGTCACTTGAGCCTTGCCAGGCTGACCGGAAGATGCGTAACCTGGTAACTTCTAGGCGATCGTTATATTAATTAACGTTTGCGCTTAATTCTGCATAAATACATTTTTTTCAGATGATAGTTTGCACTTTAACGCGAATAAAAAAGACATTCTGGCTACTATTTTGAATCACCAAAGTTTCGCTAGACTCTAAAATTGCGAGTTTTCGAGCGTTCTAAACGTCACCTCGGACGATACAGAGACGACTCGCGTTGTATTTGCTATTTTTTATTTTCTATTACTAATTGACATCTTGAGAGTAAGCATGTGCATGTATTCTCATGCAAGCATGCCATATATCATATTTTTATACCACGAAATGAAAGCATAATCATTATACCAGAATATTGTGAAATGTAACGAGGGATGATTTTTTTCAATGAGCATTAATTTTTTTTAAGCTGCTACTGGTACACTTTCGAAATGCAAAATTTATAAAAATAGGATATCATTTTTTTAAATCTTTTTCCGCGTCCGCTTCTTTTTCTGTTTCATCCAAACATTTATCATCACTAGCGTCATTATCTTCATCCGAATCATTTCCATGTCGTCCAACATCATCTTCATTATCATCTGCATTAAAATGGTTTTTGTAAATTTTTGTTTAAAATTTATCAACTTGGATGGAAAGCAGAATCGAATTGCTTCAAACAATGCATATAAACGTGGCAAGGTCAAGCCGAACCGAGGTACTTTGTGAACTACATACAATTCCAGAATATTCGCGCAATTCCAGTCTGACAAGGCTTTGGTGATTCAGAATAGTAGTTAAATTGTAATCTATCACATGGAAAAAAAATTTTGTGCGAAATTAAGGCTGTACTCAATGTATAGGCGCAAATGTTAGTACAACTATCGCCTATAATTTACTAGGTTACGCATCTTCCGGTCAGTCTGGCAAGGCTCAAGTGAATGAATAGCCAAACTGCTTTTTTCGGTAATTGTACAACGCAATTAATGATCTGACAAATTTTCAAAAATGCGAAGATTAGTTCTATAAGTTTTTCTCCCCTTGGGTCTTTCAGGTGCCAGACTAAGTTCCTATCTCCAGAAATCAGCCAGACTGCTCTTTTATGATCACCTTCATCGGTAAATCAAGTAGTTTTCTTGCAAAAATAATGTGAATGCATTTACGTTTTTTTTTGTCACTTTTTAAAATGCCCCCCCCCCCCCCACGCTGAATCCATCGGAACTGAATGAGAAGACTATTAGATTTTTTGATAAGCATTTTCAATTGAACCCAAAAAACCGTGGTTATTGCGTGCGAAAATAAGTTCTAAAAGTATTCACTTGTTCCCGGACTATTCCAATTGGTATCGTTCGAAAGTGTAAAGTACTTTGAGCACCTTTTATCGTACCGACTCGACACGTCTATTCATCCAACAACCGTATCAATAACTCAAAATTATCGACGCGTCGAAATAATTATTTCCTGTGTGAAGTTTGGGTACTGTCAAATTATTCCTACGCATTATAGGCAGAGCATCGATGTCAATGGAGATTAAAATTGAACGAAGTAACTCAACGAATTGTATCAAACACGAAGACCACAATCTTTACCCTGCAATTCGTAACTAATACCTCCAATGTCACCCGCAAAGCAAGTCACGTTTCGGAAGAAATTCTAAACGAAAGTCCCATACTCAACGTCACTTTTTCATATTGTTCTTCAGTTGTGGACTGCGTTGTCTCCGCCTGGGGACCCTGGTCGACGTGTGACAGTGAATGCGGCCCCGGAGCGCAAACACGGTCAAGGATGGTCGAACGCGCCGCTGAAAATGGAGGACAACATTGCCCTCAGTTGGTCCAGCACAGGGGATGTCAAGGAACGAAGTGTAACAGGCGAAATCCGAAATCCGCTTTGAAAGGTAAGATGCAAACAAGGTTGTATGATGGTAGCGATATGTATTACAGACTTAGCAGGGTACGTTTGATCGATCATACACCGGGTGACTTACAAGTGTATTTATATTCGTAGGATCAATGGCTTCACTCTGAAGTTACAGACCCATAATTCAACGTTCTTTGTATCGGCACTATTCCCGTAATCTCAAGATTGGCGAGTCCCGTTCGATTTCTTAAGTTCACGGTTGTTTTGTTCTGGATGATCCGACGACCTTCCTTTGTTATAGGCCAATGGAGATAGAGACAGACGGAAATTAATCTGTATTCATAGGTACGTCGACGGTTGGCAAGGTTCTCTCCCGCGGTTTTGCCGAGACATTTAAGTGGATCAATATTCCGGCGGTGCTTTAGAAATTACACGTAAAGGCAGTAAACAATGGGAGGGTGGTGGTACACGGCAGTAGGTATAGTGCTCATGTGCTATTGTGAGTTTACTCTCCAAGGTCTGTGACGGGACATTTCAAATCCTACGGGGACAGCCGCGTGTCAATTAGGTTTCCGGTCTAAAGAACATCGTCTCTAAAGACCTCCTCTGGGTAACAACAACGGAGAAACTCTAAAGAGTCAACAGTGATGGCCAACCATTGGCAAATGGCTACGGTGTAATTTTCGTTCTCGTTCCGATACCATGTATGTACCTGAAGCTCCGATCGATCAAGTTTCATCTAAAACTGAAGTTGTTGCTAATTCTGCGATTCGATGATAAACTCTTGAAGAGTGAATGTTAACTCACTGCAATCAGTATAGCTATTTGAGAGTATGAAATGCTGATATTGTGGCTGTATGCCGCATTGATTTGTTCGTGCATTATTCGAACTCTTTTCTACCAAACTCGATCAAACGAAACCTAAGGCTCGTCTCATACCAACCCATTGCTGCAGATACATTTCTAGCACTACGTGCTTTTGTACCGTGTGCAAGAAATCCCTAGCCTGTGATTGGTTTGCCCGGGGGGTTTCCATCGCCGCGGGGGCTGCAATTGGGTGCCAATTGCGTTTCAGGATCAGGAAAGACGTTTGTCCTTGCGTAAGAAATCCCGCAGCCAACAACAGGGACGATACCCTGGAGATTCGGAGGGCGCGTAGTGAGAACGCGGACCATTTATATAGGGATATAGGTATATCACACCCCTGGTATACATTGCAGATAGTTCCAAGGGTCTCGGGGTGTACGACTTGAAGTGTATAACACGCCCAGACAATCGGTGGCTGACTTTGGGGCGAGAGAAGGCCTGTTAGCGAAGTCATTGGACCGCGCTTAGGACGCTTCGCGGTCTGCACGATCGGCTGGAAGGGTAAAGGGGTTTTCGAAGGGGGGCGATTCGACTGATTGCGATAAGGATCGACATGGGAATCCTCTTAGACGCCTAATTCCCCTGATGCTGCTGCTCCCGCTACCTGCTCATTCACTCGACTAGCGATCAGGATGCCCTCAGCGTCTGTCGAAGATGCTGCACGTAGATAGCCGTCTACGAGGACTTTCCCGATTCAACCTCTGCCCACCGCGGAGGCGAATATCCCCGGGGACAATTTGTTTCTTGATTACATGGGAACGCGAGATTGTTGAGCAAAAAGAATTTGGGGTTTTCTCATGCTGAGAAATTTACCCGTCGCAGCTAGACGTCATCTGTGCCGTGAAGCGTAATTACCATTTTCAGCTAATTACAGCTGTAATTTTTGTCAACCTGTTTCTCTTTGATGGCCGGGGTAATGAGCTGAAATACGAGCCCTCCTCTCTCATCCTTTTGATCGTAAATTATCTTTTGTCTTTTTTGCTGAGAATTCAGCGTTATTTATTCACTACCGCTATCCGTTGAAATATGTATTATTATCTCGTGATGTTCACGCGAGCTTTGCTGATTTAGGACTTTTGACAAACGTGGGGCGCTCCGCATCATAAACATGATTTTCTCGTGATTCTTGAGTATTCAGCAAAACGATATGTCGTCTGGGAGGCGTTATTTCGCTGCAGAGATTCTTGGGAGCTCAGCAAAAAATATGTCTGGACGACGTGTCTGCGAGATTTATGCCGTGTGGTCTGATCTCTGTTATATCGCACCACAGAACTTGAACAGTCGAAGAAAGTAGGTACAAGCCAAGTGGTTCAATTTCAAATAACCAGGCTAGTTCAAAAATTATAATCAAGTCCAAAAACGTGTATGGTTTTCGTAAAATTGCGTAAAATTGATCATACCAAAATACCCAAATGCGAAGAGGAAATGACTCCAGATTTGAAGGACACAATAATTTTTTGAGTTAAATTGATATAAATTATTTCATGTAATTTAACTTAACGTTTTTATTTCCTGTTAATTCAAATGAATATTTTTTTTTAATTTAACTTACTTTATATTTCATTTCAAGTTTTTCTTTCTCTAGAGAAATAATTTCGGCACGAATCGAAACTAATTCAATTCATTATTTCTGTTGATTTTTAATAATCCAGTTAATTTTCATGAATTCAAGTAAAGTATATCTAATTCAAAAATCTATTAACACATCAATTCAGCGAGTTATTTCAGGATGCGTTAAATAATGTGATTCCATTGCCTCACTCAATTAATTTGTGTCGAGTTTTTCTTTTCGCCTGCTTGTCAGTTTCCCTGATTCATTGTCAGTTGTTGTCAGATGCTAGTTATCAAAATTCGCAGACGCCTATAGGTTATGTTACATTGAAATATTTACCCCTATTGACAGTTTCCATCGGGGCCCAATAACGTAAAGTTGGCCAGCCTGTCTAAATGGACGAATAACTTGGAGAATGCGTACTTTGGGTGTGCAATTTCTGTGACAAATTCACGCTATCGGGATTTCTTAACCAAAGAAAGGAGAAAAAGAAGAAGAATGAGAAGAATTTTACACTATTAGATAAAGATACCAAAGTGAATTCGAAAAGTTTTTGGTCATTGGTTTACACTTCTACTTGGCTGAAATTGAAGTAGATTAAGGTTTAAACGGAGCAATCGTACATTACGTACAGAATGGAATTCGATTCAGGAGATTATACGATAAACTACAGTAGAAGCTTTGGGTTACGCCTTGCGCTCCCTCATTTAATCTATGGCGACGCACCTCGTTGAACGGTGAAGTAAACCTGTGAGTATCACGTGCTTATACACAGCATCGTTGCCCGGTTTCAAGCATCTTTTAACAACGGTAATGAGGTAAAGGAATGGTTGGAATACCTTGTTGAAAGTTTTGCGCAGGGGCTGCTGGAGGAATTGGAAGAGCACGTGGGTTGTTTGTTGGGTATGTACGTTGGGTATATCCAGACTCTGGATATTGGGGAATGGCATGAGGGTTGCCGTGCCCTCGTCCAGGCGAGCTTTGCTCTTATTTATTTTTTATTCACTGAATATTTGTTATAGCCACGGTCTTACATACAGGTCTGGATCAGCCCCTTGAAACTCACCACTGCTCGTATACTAAAAATTGTACGCGTCTTGCCCCCGTTTTTTAGTTCCTCTACGCGGCGCTAGTAGACTTCTGACACACTCGCTGCCCTCGCTGACCGCGCGCAAGCTCGTCAGGTAACTACTAGCGCTACTAGTGGTGGAAATTGGCGGCAGAATCGAGCGACATTTTGCGAACCACTTTTAGCAGCGTGTGTCAGGGGGCTGGTCTGGATACTCGTCACAAAATCAAGTGGTGGGGGTAGGACGCTTATGGAAGCACTGCAGTAGTTCGTAATCCCGTCACTACTCGTCTCTGCGATCTATCCGCCTACTGCGTATTCTCAAACCTAACCTCAAAATCCCCGTGTCGTATGTTGTGCTCTGTTGTGCTCTCATACGTTGTGTCTTGCTTTGGTTGTGCTTGAAAATATAATTAAAAAAAAAGAAAACATTGAGGTGACAGAGATTGAAAAGCTAGCGCTGCCTCTATCTCGCTTCCCCCACCATCGTCATCACGCCGGGGTTAGATCGCAGCGATCACAGTGGGCAATACATGAACTACACGTCTGGCATCCGAACTACCCATACGACGGGAGTTTCCAGACCAGTATGTAAGACCGTGGTTATAGCTGATATACTGGGTTATTTCTGTGATGCTCCCCCCCCCCCCCGCCCGTTAGGGTCTCCTAATTATAGGCAACCAGGGCACAATACCACTATGAACAGTTCCGATGCTCTTTTGTTAGCACGCGAATGGTGTGCCCTCGGCGAAACTCGGAGCTGCTCAGAGTGCAATTGTACCCTGATTTGCCTATACTTAGGAGTCCCTATGGGGCGCATCACAGAAATAACCCGACATGCTTCGATTGTGAATCTGTCAGTGTTCTACCGGTGAAGTGATAGATAAAAGAGAAGAGGTCTCGTTTCAGTGAATGTATCGAGTAGATGTATTATTTGTGGTTGCTGTACCATTTTTAGCCACCTTTATAAAATCATGAACTTTTTAATTTGTCTGTTAATTTCTTCGATTACATAATTCATGGATAAAGTTTGTCACTAAACAAGTATTGGACGGAAGTACAGATACCTCGGTGTTTATGTAGATCGAAACTCCTCTGTACCACTTGAGCAGGACGTAATCACCGATTATATTTATACATATAAATGAATACCAATATCAAGGTATCAAGGGGACCAAAACCGTGACATCTAGACTTCTTATTTTTTTCTTTACACTTGGGGAGAGATGAGCTAGAAACAAAGAAATAGAATAACACCTTTTCTCTTCAAAAAGTGTTCTACCCGACGACTTGGTCGAGTAATCGCTGTGAACTATATAGCTACTCGTACGGAGGTTCAGAGTTGCGAGAATCTTTTCAAGGAATTTGTTCGTGTCGCTGTAGTCTGAAAAAAGAGCGGTAAAACACCCGCTGCTTCGTGTTCCGGAATTCCATTCTCGTACGGGATATTTTCTCGTTCTCAAGAGTTGTTACAAGATCCGATATTTCAATGAGTCTGAAATTGTAGATTTCACAAGGGACGTATATTCTGTTTATTATGTTAAATAAAATTTCTCAGAGATTTTACCCGTTTGTTCGTTCGCCGGCGGAGGGAGGGATTTTTTTCTGAAATTAGCAGGTTGTGAATAATATATCATCAAATTAGAATTATTTCTGAACAAAACTCAATCGGGAGAAAGTTTCACTGTTTTGCCTGAAATTGGAGAGATAAAAAGTCTTGGGGAGTAATACAATTTTCCGAAGGAAAAGTTTTAATTACGTTTACCCAGTCGAGTACGTTGAAATATACCCGTGATGCGTCAAGATATGCTAAGATGATCCCAGCTTTAATAGGCATAAACAAGAAGATGACTTTAATTCTACATTTCCGATAATGTAAATCGTCCGAATCGCTGATATTGGAAAACTACAACCCTTTATATATTACTGGTATGAAATCCCGTTTTGTTTTCTGTTTGCAGAAGTCGCCCTACTCCTACCTGCTGAGCTCAGTGAAACACGCCATGCTAATGACAGCAATGACATCCGCAGTAACCTTCGTCTCCGTTATCAAGATGACCCGGAGCATGACGCCTCGAAAGAGTAAGTGTATGTCAATACAGAAATGGAAAGTTCTTGTTACGAATTAAGGATAAATGGGCACCATCGTCCGAATAAACAATTAGGAAATGAGAAAAAACTGTTTAAAATATCTCCAAAAATGTTGTTGGCGACAATGATGATGAAGGCTAATGAAACAACATCTCTACTACGTAATAGGAATGAATACAACCAATTTCGAATAAGAGAGTTTAGATATCAATAATTTGACTAGAGGTTTTATGTTTGGAACGTTGAAAATAATTAAACTCTAAGGTGTATCATCCGATTCGAATGTTTTTCGACTCATTTTGCTTGCTGACCAGATCTCTACGAATATTTTGAAAAATATTCGAGAGATCTCACAGTACGACACAGTTATAATCTGCAAATGTAATCGTTGACGAACATCTGTTGTTCCGTACTTGCACAAATATATTTCCACTCATTCTGAAGTCGATTATTTGTAAAAATCTTTTCAGGCGATCTCTAAAGGTCTCCACGGTGAACGACATACCACAAAAACATTCGAATCGCACCAAAAGTATCAAAGTTTTATTATTTTGAACGTCCTGATTATGCAACCTTTCTTCAAATCATTGTTCTTTTAGCTTGTGTTATTCGAAATTGATCAAATTTGTTTCTATTAAATAGCAAAAGTGTTGCTTTATTCGTGTTAACCAAAAATATAGCGAAAAATGCTGCAGAAGATATTTGAGACAGTTTTTCTCTCTTTCTAACTTTTCATTCAAAGGGTTTGGGTGGTTCATCCTTAAACAGCTGCGGTGAATAATTCCATCGGGCGTGTAAATCATCTATGAAGTTTATCTTATGCTTCAGCGTCAATTTTGGTCAATAATTTGGCGCATCTACAGACTTCTGCTCCAGTGTTGTATATTATATATACATAGGTATAGATGGCGGAGTTTATGTTTGGAGTAAAATCGATATTCCCAGGGGGTTATGCCTTCATGTGGTTAACCACGCTGCGGCATAATGGCGCGAAATGCGAATACTCGCTTTTCTGCATCATTACATCTAATACAATTCTTGACACTCGATTACCATGCCGCCAAAAGTATTATAAGTATAACGACGCGTCCCATTCTCTCAGCAACCGGTGACTGTTAAATTTGACAGGAATTTGTGGCACTTTGAATGCAAGTTTCTATAAGATGGATTCATTCATCTTCTCAAGGACTCCGGAAAGGTCTACTAAATCCGGAAAATATTAAAAGACCGAGTACAACTGCACACATCCTTATCCTTTCAAGCTGAATTCATATACGTACATTACCTATATTATGTGAGTGTCGCAATTCGCGAGCCCGGTGCTTTGTGCAGATATCCCGGAAAGTCCGTCGAGACGCTGCGCTATCAAAATGCTTTCTCGCCGAACGGCGGGGGTCACTGGGCTGAAACAAATTGGAAAGATATTTTTACG
Source organism: Neodiprion lecontei (assembly GCF_021901455.1). NCBI lineage: Eukaryota > Metazoa > Arthropoda > Insecta > Hymenoptera > Diprionidae > Neodiprion > Neodiprion lecontei. The sequence goes on from NC_060261.1 coordinate 14,578,185, forward strand.
CCTCAATTCCGTTTACATTTATCTTTATAATTTCAGTGCGCTAATATTTTATCGGAATATTAAATTATTATAGATACTACTGTGTACAATTTTAAGCGATTTATTTATAACTACAGCAATGCTAGACAACTTTATTATCATTTTCTTATAGATGCATATTCGTTAACGTCGTGCCGTGCAGGAGAAACGAGTTCGGAGAATCATTTATTTGCCAGCTTTTCAGACCCGGGAATTGCGGAAAATTGATGGCAAGTTGTCTGCAAGCTTCGTCGTGGCATTGCGAGTTTAACAAAGCGAGGCGATTTCTGCGGAAAGATTGTTAGAAATCAACCAAAATACCGCGAGTATACAAACTCTTGGATTATATAATTAACGGGCAGAAATTTTCATTGAAACTTTTCGCGCTTCCACAGGTATTCCTTCCACTGGTTAAACAAACTTTTCCAATGGTTGGTTATTGAAATTTTATTCGAACATACCTCTGAGTTTTCTTCCATTAGATGGCAACACTTTTCTGTGCGTAACACTAAACTCGAGGCAGCGTTCTCGAATTGGAGTTTCGTATTTTCCGAAAGTTATTTATACTCTTATTATTATTGCTCCACGGAATTTCATCACGAAGCTAATGTTTACTTTTATTATTTGTTTCAGATACTGTGTTACATTTACCGTGACTAAGGCTTCGAAAGCTTGTTACAAGGAGACCAGCCTCGCAGGGCTAACGGAAGGTAATTTGAGATGCTTATAATATAATATAATATACCGTATGTAAATACGAATATCATACTTTATACAAGAGCGAATGATTAACTGAAAGATTACCGGAGAAAATGTCGGACCCTTTTTTATTGAGCAAGGTATGACGGAGATTGCAGGAGCGATGAAAGAAATTACTCTATCTGCAAGAGAATGTTTGTTTCCCTCGATTAATCTAAAAGGAGTGAAATACGCAGGCTTATTTGACAAGGTAATACTTCAAGCAGAATTTTGTACACGGAATGCTTTTCTACGGAACTAACAATAAGCTTTGCCAGTGGGATTCGAATTATTCCGAAAATTAATTCATCTTGCTGCTACGGGTTCGCCGGGTTTCATTAATTAAATTCACGCCACAACATTAATCTCGATGCATAGATGGAACTTGGAGAATTCTTTTCTTCACGTTATCCAAAACTCCGATCACACCCAGCAGATATATTTTTATTAATTTTAAACATGGTCCGCGAACGTGTAATAGATATATTTGAGATTGGTAAAAGCGTGGTGAGAATTGTCGTAACATAATGTGGAAAGTAAATTGAAATAAAGAAAAAAATTGTCAAGTGCTCGGAAATTCACTCTTTTTCGTGATTCTCCGTTTAAACAGGCAGAGGTGAATTCCCTGCGCCTTCCTGCTACGTGAAACAAGCGGAGGCCTAATTTTGTTTGCATGTTTCGCGAGGCGAAGAACCAGCTCTGGCGATGCGTGAAATACACGTCTCCATCAATCCCGCCATCCCCCCCTCTATCTGCACTCCGTGTTCCAACCGAAGTATATTTCATGCCACCGACGAGAAAAATGTAAAAAAAAACGGAATAAAGTAAATAAAACACCCTTTCCCGTGAAATATATTCTCGCGCACATTTCAGAAGGGTGCGCCGTTGATCAATTAACCATTATGGATCGTCATAAATATAATTAATATTTCACCACACTCTATACACGCTATAGAATAAGTCGCTACACTCCGGCAGAAAATTTTAACCGTCGTTAATGTTTTTAGACATAACTTGAGGACGTGTGAGAAAAAGATTTACGACGTGTAAATGATCGAGCTTTTCTAATGCTAAGCAACAAAAAAAAAAAAAGAAAAAGGAAATCTTCGTGACGTAGGAAAAATATTTCAAACGCAGAATTATAAATTGAACTACCTCATTCATTATATTAACAATTTCGGAGAAATAACATTAGTCTAACATCTTTTACTAAAACACCCATATTGTTGATCATTCGATCCTGATTCACAGTATCTCTCATTTTATTCGTTAATGAGTTCTCCGTAGATCGTCTGAGTTAATTTTTGGGTAATAATAATGTATTTATTACTAAATCACAAGTTTATGACTTGTAAATTGTAACGATTGTATATGTTCGGTTTTTTTTCCCCAATACACATGTTCAAGAAAAAAAAATCTTTGACAAATTGTGGTGTGTTCATTTTCGAATAAAACTAACTTGTTTCTCCGAAGTTGTTAGTTTCTACAGAGTTCGCCTCGATAGAAAGTGAGGCCTAACTTATTCTAACTTACGGGGTTATACAGTCAGTCACCTTCTGCGTTCTTATCAGAGGATCATGCGTCGTAATATCGGACTGCGCTTGACTAATTCCAACCTTAAAGGTGCGAATCCCTTAAATTTAGTTTCTGGACGAGTACTTTTCGACTTATTTAGATAATTTTTCTTTGGAAACGAATTCTATAGGATCGAACTCTGCAGGATAAAATTTCTGTGGAAAAGATTATATTTATCATTTCAGGTTAAATGTTTTCTGCAGGGCCGCAGACTGTAGGACAGATTTCCATAGAACCGGTTTATCCCCATATTATCGGGTTAACCAGATCCAACTAGTAAACTTGGTGTTTGAATAAGACTTCCAAACTTTGTTATTTACTACCCGATGACTGATGATTGTTACGAGTTATTAGAACGACATACCATCAATTCGTCACTCGACCCGGCAGAGGTTGACATCTTGTGCGATTTTCGCGTAAGTTGGCTCCCCTGCCTTGCAGACTAAAATATTACCGCGTTACGATCTAGCGCACCAATAGGGCTGAACTATTCTGCGCATGCGCCGTCGGTTATTCAGCCCTCCAAACTTTCGCCGTTTCTCCTCGTTATGTAACTAGATTTATAGCTTTAGTAAGACTATCCGTAATCCTTCGTATGACATATCGAGTTACGATCATCCGAAGACGGTAAGGTAAATATCTCGTAGCTGAACGTTGACTAGATGTGATAATCGTTGTTCCAGGTGCTCACGTATGTGTTCAGTGTCAAACGCAGGCTTTGAGACGCGTGCTGGACTGGCGATGCGAAGGAGACGGTGGCGCTGAGGCGATGATCACCAGGTGGAGCATGCTGTCGTCGGCACATTGCCACGGTAAATGGCTCCGAACATCGAAGACAGGGCCGAAATGCGACACTTCGGTCTGCCAACCCCAGCCACATTTCATTTTCGTTTAGATCTGCAGCGGTGTCTTATATAACGAGTTGCAAGAACCCGGACCGAATAAATTTGGTTCAATGAGTTGCCTTTCCTTATAAAATCTCCAGTGCGTCTGCCTCAATTGTCCACAATCCTCCGTCAAGATTCTCCTTTTCCATGAATCTGGAATCTTTTTATCCTATCCCATAATGTTATAGGCTCCTTTGCCATCCTTTATTATAATTTTACTGTGAAACCGAAAACCTTAATCCAATGTAAATGTTAATCACCGAAGAAGTGATTATCGTCGGAAAAAGTTTACTATTTCCTCCAAGTAAAAAAAAAAAAAAAAAAAACAAAAGAAAAAAAACTACAAAAAACAAGTAATAATAAATAATTATTATTAATAATAATAATAATAATAATAACAATAATAGTAACAATAATAATCTGTAGTGACTCGATAATTGAGAGAATATTTTTGGACCTATACATGTATGTATGTACACTATGTATCTACGCAAAGCAAGTAAATTTTTTTCGTGAAAATTTCGCAAGTCTGGGAAGGTATAATAAGAAGTATATTAAAAAATATCGCATCATTTTCATCGGGTCTGAGAAAAGGTACAAGTTTCGAGATCTCTTTTTGCATTTCCTATTCCTCTGGGTTAGTTCTAGTTCCGGTGAACTGTTAACTCGTATCCTCTGCGAAAGTATAGAGCGAAGTCTGTTGACCCGAGTTGCGGGGTCGGTGTTATATATCCTGGGGGAACGATTTTGATAATTTATTAAAAGTACTGGGTACAGCACAGAGGCTGAGTTATGACTTTTTGATGGGGAGACGTGAGCTAAATCGTTGACGGCGGCGCAACGCGTTTCTAGAAAAGAATTTTTTACTCCCCTTCTTATGCAGAGCGAGATGCTCGTTCGCTGAGCTAAAGGTCAACGTGTGACGTCTGAGAGTCGTTCAACGGTGCGAATTCCTACCTACGTCGACGTCTCGCCGTTAGCATGCAGGTACAACGACAAGTGTGCCTTGCATTCGTGAAGATCTCAGCTTCGACGACTGACGCATTACAAGTGTGCACATCGGATGGTACCAACGTACGTACGTGACTACGTGTCCAGGAGGGTGAAGCGGAAGTCGTTCAACGTTGAGAGCTGCCACGTTGTTCAGGGGCAGCCGAAGAACTATTTCTGTCTGGATGCGGATATGCGATTGTGTCAATTGTCAAATAGGCCAGAAGCTTGACGACGAATATTCATTGTATCCAGAAAATGCGCAACACTTAGGTATTCGAAGAATGAAATGACAGAACTTACGTAGAAAGAATATTGTTTGACAACAGAATTACCCAAAAACATGCGTTTTGATATATACGGCCCAATTTATCCTCAAACATCTCGTTTGATATCCATTCTTAGAACGTACCTAGTAGGTATGCAAGGAATTTATTACCAGTCATCTGGAGCATTAATATTACCGCTGACATGACTTGAATCAATGCGATCGAAAAATTTATCTCCGCAGCAATCATGATCAATTATTAACGTGACATTATACTAAATATTTCATCCTTTTCTGTACAACGTTATATGTATTATTACAATTCTTACAATTAGTCGTTGGGTTCTTCCATTTTACTTCACAGCTGAACCAACCTTCGTGGTATTGGAAGCGCGATTAACCCAGCAAGAGATGATGTATTGCAGTAAATGTATTAATAATATACAAAATAACTAACAATAATAATCAAATACGCATATTTGTATAATGTAAGTTATTTTATAAATCGAGTCCACATATCAAAGATAATATTTTATAGATTGTAAGCAATAAAAAGTAGACAATTGTAGAATATCTAGTTCATTTTACATCCCTATACTCGCATCGCAACACAAATTGTTACTTTCAAACGTACCTATTAATTACCTTCCGTAGGCTCGCTTCTTGACTTTGCCGCATCGAACAATTCATCAAGATGCTGAATGTTCGCCAAACTGATGGTAAAACAATTGATTTTTTCAGATAAGACACGGTAAATGAATTAAGAAAGGAAGATTGAATCAAACAGAAAGAAATCAACTAGTGAGTGTAAGTTTGATTAGCCGTACCTTATTATCACCGACTCTATTTAAACTCTAATCTCTTCCAGGAACCTCTGAAACAGCGAGTAGCTAGCTGTTTCTGCATCGGTTTTCTTATCCTCCGTACCTATCAGCACTCGGCCGCGTCTTTCGTTTCCTTCCTTCGCCAATTACTTTTCCGATTGATTGCACTTGTTTTCAAGAAAAAGGAGCAGAACCACTCAGCAAAAGTACTTGGGCTGGGTGGTTGATATATCGATAGACAAGTTCACAACGAGCTCAAGCTATACAGGTTGCTCTCAATCATCTCTAGTAAGTGCTCTGCAAAAAATTCAAGAGCTATATATATTTTTTTTTTTTTGATTAGGACGGCTTGTAGATTGATTGCGAAATATTGTCTGGATTTACATAACGGGTGCAGGCAAAAAAACGAAGGAACGCGTTATTCGAACAGTTGATAGCTGACGGAAATTACAGGCAAGCCCAGACCGCCAGGGACTACGCATCACGACTTTTACCAACAAGTTATAATCAAACGTCGTTCGCTTTTTGTACCATATACATAAAGCAGGGGACCCTCTCCCATGCCGATACATTTTTGTCTGGATAACGAAATTAATTTGGGAATTTTTTCTTACTCTTTGACAATTCAATGAACGTCTGTGTGCCAGAAAAATTAATGACACAGCCGATGTCAATGAATGACGATGCACTCACGGCCATTTTTCGATATTTTTAGGATTTTTTTTTTTCACAACTCAACCGTGAATGAAAATTCTGAGTACAAGAGCTGATCCACAAAGTTTCGGTCAGCTTCTTAGGGCTAAAATTTTGATTCAACTACCATTGGACATGTTATGGTTTACACTGTACACTGTTACGTAAAATTCTTTCAATTTTTAAGCTTAGGTTTTATACTTTTTACAAGATACACGTTGACTGCTTTTATCACGTTTTCGAATTCAATCCTCGTTTGGGAAATTTCAGCACTTCCTGTTATCAGGAAAAACATTATTTGGTGTATTTTTTCGGCAAAAAAATTTGATCTTTCCGAATATGAAATTCATTTTAAGATGGATTCTGGTCCTTTGTATATATAGGAGTGAAAATATAGAAAAAACCGTGGTTTTTGGCAGTCCCTGATGATCTACCTTGAAATAGATTTCACATTCGGAAAGATGAGACCTTTTCCCACAGGAAAAAAAAAAAAAAAAAAACGGCTCATATTTTTTTTCAATTACAAAGCCAAGTTGAAATATTTCCCTGAAAAGCTGGCCGAAAGTTGGTGGATTGAGTCACATTATATAAATACAAAATTTCCTTTCATCGCGAAATTGAAAACTTACCCTTAAATTATGTCCCCTTGCTTAAAACACCAAATTTCGAAACGTGTACACTGCAGCTTATCGCATCCTGTTTGTACAGACGTAATGTTACAATTAACGGGGTGGATTATTGATTATTCAGTTGACGCGTCGGTGTAATATTGTTATAATATCCACCGCAGCAGGAAGCTTTTTTTCATTGATTTCGGCTCTGTTACATTTCTTGAATGACGTGCAGGGACGTCGCAATAATCCGCAGGCGGATACGATATTATCATAATATGATTTCTGGAATATACGTATTGAATACAGTTATACGTCAATGTTGAAAATGGTTCGGCACATTCGGCCGAATCAATTCGTCAGGAGTGAGTGAAGGTCTTTTATTATTTGGAAGTACGATATTTGGTTACACGGCAGAAATTTCATTCCGCGAATGTGATAATCGCCCCTCGGTTGACGTTTATTATTATCAAATTCACGATCAATGAAGTTTGTACAGCGATCGGATTGGTTATAAGTCTCCATTATGGATTATTAAACGTGCTATGTTCGATTTTCCTAGTTAATAAGATGATAAGGACGTGCAGAGAGAAAGGAGTACTCTACACTGTATTATGTGTAAATTCTGTGCAAGGGTTGCTTCAAATTCTCCGAATTTTACCCGCCATTATTCCCCCCCGAGTCTGGAATTTCGTCAAGGGGTAACATTTAAACTATTAAAAACACTTTTTCTCTTTTTGTCGTGCTTGACCGAAAGAGGATGGAATTCCTCTTCACGTGTAAAAAGTCTGCCAACGTTTTCATGCTGCTTGATTATTGCTCTGCCTTCCGTGATCCTTTGACGTCGTGTGTGGCAGTTGTAAGGATATGCACCGCTTTAATACTTGTTTTTTTTTTTTCAACTATAAGTAGATATAATATCACCGGAAACATTGAATCAATATATTTTTACGTGTTCAATTTAATTACACTTTCTTTCCAGAATGACGTTATGAAATTTCTAACGTACCGGTGGATCATTTTCAATACACTCATATTCGATTGAAATATTTTTAACAACAAATTATCGTGCAACATCACTTTCAGCCAATTTAAATCCACTGATTCGCCTTGCGAGAACTTTTTGCTGCTCGATACTTTCGCACTGAGAATATACGCAAGTGTTTCTCTTTCCCTTTCTTGAAGTCATGAATACCAAACCGATAAGATTCATCGATTTAACATGTTATACCTCATACTGACGTCAAACGATAGAAACGAACACGCGATTCCGGGTCTTTCAGTTTTCGCCGGAAATTCCGCACTTCGTGAGGCCGGTTCAATTTATCGTCGCTCCATCAAGCATCGGTAATAATACCATATGGGTATTACCTACGCTTTTTCATCCATCAAAAGTTTTGTTAATTCAATTCATAGTAGATACTGGACTATTTCGGAACAGGGTTACGTATTTCTCTTTTGCTGGAATAAGGTTCTTTATTTTTTGCCGAATTAGAAATCGCCCTGTTCGAAAAGTTGGCCAATGCTTTACATAATGAGTAAAAAAGCATACTCATTCCAATTTCTTCGCGGAATTTTCGCCCTCGCGAAAATAATTTCTACGTCAAACTATGAAAAGTTTTGGGTCGTAGAAAATCATAGAAAATGGTAGAAAATCGTAAAACAGTGTAAAAGATTGAAGATAATCGTGAAAAATCGTAGTATTTTTCGTAGAATAGTATACTAGAATTTGTATACAAATTTCAGAGAAAAGTTATGAAAATCTACGACTTTCTAGGAAAAATAATGAAAATTACATATTAGAAGTAGATTTAATTTTTGTTCGTAAAATTTCAAGGAAAACTTATTGCAGACAAGTTAAGTACCGAGCAAAATTTGGGTCTATATCCGAAGACTGATTAGGGATTAGATAATGATTTTGCTGATATTTGATTACTTTTCGCTCTAAAGTAAACCAGATCCACCCTCATTTTTTAAAATAATCTAATTATCTTTACGGTTATTATACCCATATAAGGCCGGACTTGCAATTATTTAAGGAAAATTGCGCGAAGAAACCGGAATAAGTAAATTGTTTTACCGACGATTTAAATAGAACAAAGGCACCACTTCGATTTAATCTAAATCCTATACTTCAGGAGAGTTTTTTTATGCGGTAAACTAACGTTTCGACCTTGTTCCATAAAAGGAAAAAATATTAGCCTTATTTGAAACAGTCGTTGTCGACACTATGAGAAGAATGAATTCATAGGTAACATTTCTTTTTCTCTGGATTCACGATTTTTCCTCCTGCTAACATTTCGACGCAACTTTGCTCAATAATCTTTTATATTCCGGTACTTAATTTTTACGATTCCGATTCCGTTTCGCCGGCAAATGGTGGCAAAAGTTTTCTTCATCGTACCGATTCCACGTCCTGTAACATATAATATAAGGAGGCGAGAGGAAACCAGCTACCTCCGTTTCTGCAGCCACTGCTATATGCTGGTGAAATTTTAATCACCCCGACTCGAGATTAGCCATTCGCTCTGAATTCGTCTGACTGCTGATAAGCCGTAGCTGTAGAATGTCGCGTGATAAGTGGAACCATTCGTTTCACCCTTTCAGCCGTCCGAACTCTCCCTCCGATGTTTCACCTCGTCAGATTTTCACAATTTGAAAGAAATTTGTGGTAATGAACGGTTTAAGGTGGCGTCATTGAGAAGTGCCGAATTTGTTGATACGCACCAGGATCCAGACATTATTCAGATAAATACATTTTGACACATACGAAAAAATGAATAATGCTTAATGATTTACGATTAGTTACCGATCTTAGCAAATTCATTCGAGAACTATTCGACTGCCTCAAATCTTGCGATTCATCCATTTTTCATGAAAGTTGTGCAGAAATCATGATAGCCAACCTCAATTTTTCGCTTCGGAATCAAATATCTTTTTATTATACGTGTACCATTCGGTGTAGCGATGTTTTTCTATATCTGTAATACAAAATTCTTCTTAAACACACGATATGAGTCTTGTTCTTTGGTGATGTCTAATCTTGAGAAATATCTTTATTATTTACCACAAGTCTACCGACAAGAGTTTTCCTATTAGAGCCTGTCTCAAATCATAATTTTAATATTCCGTCGTTGTATTATTTAATCGGTGACTTAGTCTGATGTTTTTTATATCGAAAGATATAATCGTCGGTTCGGATAAATTTGAATTCCAACCTGTTCCACTTTTAACGATTTCTCGATGGTGCCACCTTTAAAGCATGATATAGTCAGTTTTTACCGACCACATTGAATGTCACTTATTTTGACTATTATTATCGAAGCCTACGCATCATTAAACTTACGTGAAAACATCGTAGTTAGCGAAGTTCTACAGGCAATGCGAAATAAAAATATCCTAAAAAAATGATGTTCTACGGAACAATAACGCGAAGAGATTCGTTCCTACACGCAATTTAATTGCCACTTAGGTGAGGCATACACTTGTTGGAGTTTCTTTTGCACGAAAAGAAAAAGTTTATTTGGATAATTTTGTTCGGCATTGAATGTAGAACTCCGCTGATCGCGTACGAATTTTCGCATCGGTGCTCCGTAGGCATGATACAGTAACGTTAAAACTAGGTGAAATTTTACTCAGTCGGTAAAAACAGACGTTAGCATCCTCTTAATTACAATATACACCCTCGCATCTGCGAGTCTATCAACAAACAAGGAATGGAGGATACATTAATGTGTTTTGCAAGATGAAGTTAGCCAGGGAAGGGTAAAGCTGCTAACGGTTGTCGTCGTGAAGCGGCTGACGATGAGTTGGACCGACATTAGGCTAACACCCTCGTCATTTTGTCTGTTCGACCCCTTGTGGTACCCGCACTATCTCGAGTAGGGTGCCGATGCCGTATGAGGGGATGAGGAGAGGGCCACGATGCGTGGGTAATGCATGTATAATAGTTTTGCATGTATAAACGGGGTGTCGTGGTACTTGTGCTTTAATAACATTAGCCACCGTGGCGCAGGAGATGAGGCGAGGGCGGGAGGGAGGGAGGGAGAGGCTTCTACCGCGGTTCAAACTTACCCCCGCGTAATTATCCTCTTCTCGTTGACGAATTTTCGGGTACCAAGTATTCCCTCGAGCATGCAATATTGTAATGCTGCGTACTGGTATAAATATCTTACTTGTATCGTGTATAACGTACGTCAATATTGGACTGAAACAAGATCTGGATATTAGTTTTTACGGTTGAAAAAAAATCATTCCCAGGTACTTACAGGGTTTCTCAAATTAAATTTAGGAGGTGCCTCGTGGCATGTGATTTTTTTCCCATTTAAATAACATGTGGCTATGGTCTTATACAGGCACAAGTTGTGTTGTAGATAACACAGATCGATATGTGACAAAATATTTGAGCGTTGTTTTCAATCTAATGGCTATTATTCTTTACTTCACGTGTCCTGAATTCAGAAGTGTCCGCATTTTCTTTCAATCATGTCTGGTTTTTCGACAAAATTAAAACTTTTTTGAGTAATATATTGTGCGTTTTTCCATAAAATTACGGCTGGGCGTGATTTTTTTTATGTATTTTATCTGGAATATTACGTTTTAATGGCCGAAAGTAATCAGCCATCATATTTACATTCCATCGACCTTGGTAATTTGTGTCCATGGTTTCGATGTCTTGATGGAATCGTTTTTCTTGTTCTTCACTAAAATCACCAAGATTTAAAGGAAATAAATTCAGATGTGAATCTAGGAAGTGGAGTTGTATATTTTGCATCCTAATTATTGATATTTACGTAAGAACGTTGCCACCACGTTTTTATAATCTGGATGTTTGTGATTACCCAAAAAATTATGTGCAACATTTTTGAACGCAAGCCAAGCTTCTAATTATTGAATAATTATTGGTAATATATAGTAATATATAGTGGTAACTGAAAATTATAACTATATTGATTTTATTGAAAACCTGATGTGATACGATAAATCGACTAGTGAGAACGACACCCAATTAGCAAGATAAGTTAGCAACATTTCAGAAAATGAAAATCGTGTCGGCCTGTGTAGTTAGATTATCTATAAAAATGATAATAGCTATTTCTTGTCCTGGAATAACCAGAAATCAGACGTTAGAAAAATCAAGACTCTATATCTTTTGATCAAAACGGCAGACTAAAGCCGACCTTCCAAAATCTGCGAAAGCAAACATGTTATTTGTTTTATGTAAAAATGAAGCCAGTTCAACTATTAACTGGAATGAGTGAACTTTTTTATACCTTATCTGAATGGAAACGTGTCACATGATACGAGCCACCTCATTGACTAATTGAGTTAAAAATCCCATATTACTTTGGAAAGATATCTAGTACTGCAAAAACTAACGTTTACACCCTGTTCCAGCAAAAAAATAAAAAAAATTGCTATCCAAATCCGGACCAGTCTCCATAATATGCGTACCATACGTCAATATGTGTCTTTGAAGCTGTTACTCGATTGGCTTCGTCCACAAGGAGAGAAGAAACTTTACTTCATTGGCTTCGCACACATGATTATACGAAACATTTTGCTTATGTGTCTAAAGATAACGTCGGGTCGTGTCAGCCAAGCGATCGGTCATCGTTCCCGCGACACATATTTTCAATAACTTTGTGGCCCATAACTTGACTCCACCGTAATCATCCGATCGAGGAAAGTAATTGATCCGAACTGGTGGTGCGTATAGTCCAAGTTATACTCAACGACTGGTATCATCCTTGCATCATTATGTAGGCAAAAAAGTGGTTTGAATAACCGATGAGATACGTTATGCTTTGACAGGTGGTGGAAAATTCCATTCGGGACTAGCTCCATTCGTACAGGTAGACATTTTAATCGGTAAAAAGACGACTAGTGATGAAAATTGTTTCCGAATACAGACTGTATTTGCGAATTTGAAGTCGATTCCAATACTCAAGAAAAATACTACCAGCGTGCGTCGAAAAACGAAACCCCAGCCAACGTTTGCGTTGTAAATTGTTTTCCCTACGCAAACGAAGACGATTCTTGACACTGTCTTGTATACTCGTCCTTCGCATCACTCGTCGACAGTGATTCGCCTATTAATACAACGCACCGTGAATGAATGGAAAAAACATTATGAGGAAAAATTAGGGTGTGTCGGATCGGGGCGGAGGAGAAATTTTACTCAATAAATCACGTTTCTTATCTTCAATCCTTGGAGCAAGAGTAGACGTAACAATTGCCTGGTATCCGACCATGAATCAACGTCACGATTCATTGATATCGAATTCGTGCCCCAAAGCTACCCTAAGTGTTTTTTAAAACTCTACCACTTCCATCCACAAAGGTGCTATTATGTAACCAACCAGTACCAGGACCGATTAAGTAACTCTGTTCTCAAAGTAATTGCGCAAGTAACTTTGCTCCGGCACAAATTGAGATCTTCCAGGATTAGTTTGCTCTATGTCGAACAAACGCCGGGAGTCATGTATCTATAAATTAAACTTGCCGGCACGTGGTAACAACTTTCTTCGAGTATTATGTGAAATATTCAATTCGAACAGCTGGATCTATCCATATGAAGCTCCTCTTCGCGCTGTTCTCTTCTTGCAATCGAGAAATAGGAATGAGATCGTAATCGATTCTCAAAGAATATACCTATATTCGGTTTAATACCTGCGTATTCTCTCGCATAGGATCGTGATGCTCGAATGATTTCAATCTTGCTGCTTACGCGATGGTTCCCGATTTCCATACATTTGCTGCATCGTTATTATTATTATTATTATTATTATTATTATTATTATTACCTTTTTTTTTTGGTAATTTCTTCATTTTCTCTCCACGCCGGGTAAGCTGGAACCCCGGTTTCCATAATGGAGATGGAAATAGGCGGCATGGTGGCGAGAAGAGAGACGAAGCCGGAATTGGGTGCGACTTGAGATTGCCGCAGACTCCCCGACGGCCTCTGGTATACCTCGTTTCGATCCCGTTGCTTACCTTTACAGGTTTACTAGGAATGGGAAGGGAGAAACGTTGAGAAAAGATGAGGCGAAGACGTGGCTAAAGCAGAGGGTGCGATTAAATTCGATTTACCGTTATTGTGTGTGCAAAACTGGAGCTCGTAGCTACGCGAGTCAACGTTTTTAAAGTTCTTGTTTGTTTTTTTTTTTTTATTACAGAGTCCTGTCGCTTTCGATCAATCGGTTGTAATATACGGCTCAATCTTCTGGACTGAAGTAGAAATGGAATTTTACTTTTACAGGTTTGTTATACGCTTGCACCTTACGTATAAATTAATGTTCGATGCCTGAATAGGTAAGTACTCAAATTTCTCGCCCAAACTCACAAGTTTGTCATTACGAAACTCAGCTATCGTATCAAAATGGTGAAGGTACGAAGTTTTTTTCGGGTTTAATGTGACTGATCAAGTTATCGATGAATCAATTTGTAACCTAGAAACGATTAAACGCGGCTGAATTGCCGCTACGCGTTTTTGATGAGTTGCCACTCGCATTTACAAGAGAGACGAGGGTCTGACGTGCATAGCTATATTAAACGCTGGAACGCACTTCTACAACTTTTACAATATATCAGAGCACGTCTCTCTTTCTTGACGGATGGTCAATACTTGGCATTTATCCTCTTGTGAAAAGTCTCCTCTCGGCCGATGATAAATCCCCGATCGTAAATTAAATTTGTACTTTAAACTGTTTGAGGAATATACAATACATTCATTGCGGTGATTGTAAGGTAAAACTTTAGGTATACTGAGAAGTATTACTGCAAGTGTTGAAACTCTTTTTACAATTATTTTCCGACTAATTATTTTCAACGTCGTTATAGAGGTTACTCAGGTAATTAGTCGGCAAGTTGGTCTTTAAGGAAGTTTTCCTTGGAGGTTTAAATCGCCCGGTACAGATGCTGACTCGAGGTGTAAAAGCGGCAAGGCTAGTTAATTATAGTTATATAGTACAGTCGTTATTGCACTCTCGGATTAACGTGAGTTGAAAATTATAAAATGATATTACACATGCTAAGAGATAATTCTGTTTAACCATACTATAAAATATAGTTATATGATGTTGTTGATTAATTGTAAGTATGGCTGTCCATACGAGCTACTGTAGTGTGACGTTGAATGTTAGTACGATAAATACAAGGATTCGAAAACAGACAAATAACAATACCTGTGCTAGATTCATGGTTGACGCAATTATAAATATATGGACACTGGAAATACGTTTACGGTTTCTCGCACTCCACACGCCTTGATTATACATTCGATCATAACTCACATGAAATGAACATGGACCCAGAAAAAAATTATTAAGAAGTGTTGTCGTATCGTTGACCATGCGAGATAGTCAAATATCGAAGGTGAATAAGTTTTTCCAATCATAATCCTTATTACAGGTCACCGTAAAATTGGTATGCTTTCATAGATACCGAACAGTCGATATTTTGATTATACATATACCGGGTTATTTTCGCGATGTGTCCAATAGGGACCCCTAATTCTGGGCAAATCAGGGTCAAGTGCATTGCGAGCAGCACATCACGAAAATAATGCGGGGTAGTTATAATTATATAATTATCGTAGGACCCTTGACCGCTTTATGTTGACTAACAGAGTTTGATTAAATTGACGTTGGTTTATATCTTAAAGTTGATTACAAAATTTTGGACTCACGTGAGAGTAGTATAATAAGAAGAGTTCTGCGTATAGATCCCGGTACCGAAATTTTACCGACATTAGCACTTTTTTCGGTGGGGGTTATCCTCATTCTGGTCGACTTTATCGACCAACGGAAAAAGGGTTTGTGTCTGAGCTGCGAAGCGGGTAAAATTGTCGGTATCGGGATCTGTACGAAGAATTCTCTTGATTATACTACTCATGAGCTGTAAGTTTTCAATAATACGAATTTTCAACTATTCGTTAAAATTTTTCTCATCGTTGGTATACGTTTTCGGATACTGTTCGACATTGATCACGTGTGTTACGAATGCCCGATATGTGTACAGAGCTACACAGCACTAAAATATATGAATCTACTTATTTTCCAGCTCACTGACTGTGGCGCTCTTTCAGAAAAGCCCATTTCACCCCTCATTTCAAGATGGACCCCTTTCAACCGCTATACACGTATGTGTTCACAAAAGCGTTATTCGGTGTGCAATATTGCAATTTGCAAGCCTGCTTTCTGCCTTTATAGAGCTGAGGAAACGCAGGCGGGGATCGGGTCACTAACGATGAACATAAGTAATGACGTTGAGCGGCGTGTATCACTAAAAAATGTCATCATCATGCGGTAAAAGGAAGCGTTTGGAAACAGTTGTTATATTTCACCGCAAAATTCGCTGTTCTTAATGATGACCAGTGTTTTTGTCCCTCTTGGATTTTTTTCGATCACAGAAGCAATTCTTCGTCGCTTGGGCGGGGTCCAGACGTATATAGAAGTTTGTGTAGGTATGGGTGTATAGGAAAGCGAAAACCTGTTTGAACGCCATCAATCATGGTGGTAGAAAAAGGTTTGCTAATGTCTCAAACTGAAAAGCTCCCGGAATGATTTAAGGTGAATTTCGTCATGTGATTTCCAACTGTTTCGATAATTTGATTCGGATAAAGCGGGACTCCGGCAATGGGTCACCTTTTAACCCCGATCAAACTCCCTCCTCAATTCATTCACTCTACCCTTCTTCCGCCCTCATGCTTTCTCCAGACGAACAAATGGTAATTGGAAGCTACCATTAGTTTGCTCAATTCCCACGGTTAACACACGGTTGAGAAATTGCGGCTTGGTCTTGCTTTCGAGAAACAACTATTTCGCAGACAGGGGAGGAGAGATTCGAGGTAAAACCATATTGATATATCGCACACTTGATCCTTTTCCTTTTCGGATGATCGCAGCGGGATCCTTCCGAGCAGCGATATAAGGAATCGGTTGAACTTAACGTGTACCTGGTACAACCTATACATAATTTACCGTCGAAGCAGCTGGGTGGGTAAACAGCACGAGATTCAGTAACATGGGCTGGGTAGGATAGTAAAGAGGGGTGTCGATGTAATACAATAAAAATGAATGTACTTACGGGGGTCCCCGTGATAAAGTTACGTAATATTCGATAAGACCTCGCTGTTTACCTGGGAAAAACTCAACGGAAATTGGTATCTATGGAAGTGGTGGTCGAAATGGCCAAGAATATATGATAGAGATAGTATGTATGCACGTACAGTAATATTCATCAATGGGTTTTCAGTGGCTCACTATTTTTTTGGAATTAAAACTGGAACGAGTTTCCTTTCTCAGAAAATTTTATGTGTCAATGACTATAGCGACGTAAGTGACAGTACACGTATAAAATTTCAAAAGAAAGAACGCTTGTTTCAATTTTTATTTCAAAAAAATAGTGAGCCACTGAGAATCATTGACGAATATTACTGTACAGCATAGGCGCCAACTTTGCTAACACCCCGGTGGTAGCCTTGCAAAAAGATTAACTATTTTGGAAACGAAAATATTAATGTGAGAAATTGATGAGTCATATTAAAAATAAACAAACTAATGGAAACATTTCAATTAAGGTCCATCCATAAAGTTTATCCTGAATTGCATAAAATCAGTTGGATTTACCCTACTCGCTAAATATGAATCAGTTATAAGTATACTACTCAATAAAATCAGTGTTTATTTTGTCGATGCGTATGCACTGATTTTTTACAATGATATACTTATAATTGCGAGTCAGTGAATTTTTACTGATTCAAATTCAGAGACTATGCTAGATATCCTTGAAATATCCGGTATAATATACACTCAGGTAATGCAATTAAAGTATAACGGGCCAAGGAAAGGGAGGGCGTAAAGTTTATCCGGAAAGAAGTGGCTTTGTAAAAAAGTTCTCTCAGAGGCCCCTTCCCCATGTAATAAAAACTTTGTTCGTCTAGTTTCACACCGAGATTCCGGCCTGTCAACAAAACCAACGACTTCGACCTGAGTTCTGCTTGAGATAAGTGTTATTCACAAGTTTTCAGTTGACTTTTTTTTTTTTTGGTTTCTTACTTCAATCTTACGTCGGAAGTCTTGTCCATACTTCGGGGAATCCTGTGGCAATTACTTCATGGTTCACAATTGTAAGACGTGCTTTTACAGCTGTGGACGACGATTACTACCTTTCACGGTTTATGCAAAGAATTCCGCACGATTTGATTGGCGTTTGTTCAAAATAATAGACTTATTCTTTTTTCCAATCATTAAGGGATCATCCATTGATTACGTCACACGCAAAGGGGCAGGTAGGGGATCTACAAAGTATGACACGATGTGAGAGGGGGTGAGGGGGAATCATAAGATTCATCACGTCACATCTAATCTAATATATTAACACTACTGAATACGGCCAAGGGCTAAATGATTTTTATATAATTATGTTATTTTGAAGTTTAAAATTGTTTATATTTACACTACATTTTCGGCACGCGTGGCTTTATTCAAAACATTCGCGCGCCGACTTATCGGCACATTTAATATTCATGCACCGAAAAACTGATAAAGCCTTTATTCAACACATTTTCGCTCCTTGATGAGAGATTTTTAATTTAGTTCTGTTGTTTATTTGTCATTAAAAATGAACAAATTGTACAAGACTCTGTTTCATAAACAATGACAGCGATGCTCTATGGTCGGACGAAGAAGATGTTGAAACTTCCAATTTTCGCATCGTCATTCAAACAGATAAAATGGGTGCTTGTCAGTAACGAATAATGTAAAGGAAAGGTTTGAACGTCCATGGACACAGGATAATTAATTTTTATTTCAGCCAAAAGCAAGATAAGAATAGGTATAAATTAATTTCGAGTATCTATCTATTGGCTGAGAACGCACAAACTGTTACTATACTTAAAAATATTGAAAAATGCTTGGAATATTAGGGGTGCTGTTTCAATCAAGTTCTAAATTAAAAATTGGCAAATGAGTGTCCTAACAACAGGGGGTGGGGGTATGAATGTGTTTACTTGGACAAGGATGAGAAACGATGAAATTTGTGTGACGTAATTTATGGATGACCTCTAAGGTATCTGCGAAAGGCTGAAGGACACGTGTGTTTCTAGGAATGAGGTGTAATATTGTTCAGTTCTGGTCAGAAGGACAATTATGTTTAATTAGAGGTCTTCACGGTTCGTTAGAAGCCACCCTCCGCCGTTTGGAGGTACTAAATTGTTCTCGGCATTCCAATAAATTACGTAATTACTTAATTAGGAAATCTCGTTGCTGCAGTAGTGATAATTACAATCGAGAAAAAGACTCTTCGAGGCTGGGATTCGAATAAATTTCCCTGATCGTTTTCATCCGTCTCCGTTAGTCAGGACAACGAGACTGGACCGTCAACTCTTGGTGCTGTTTTTATGGCACGTGAATTTACGGTTGTAATACCAGTGACCACATGTTGCACCTGGCGTAACCAAGACAAGGTAACTTGTACAGTTGTACCTACATTGTATGGATTCATTGAAGTGGTTGGCTGGAGCCAGTCGACGTGACTCCGTACAAATGATCATAAAGAAAAAGTTGTCGAGTTGGATGAATACCAAAAAGTAATCGTCTCATGGAATGACGTCGTAATTTCATGATCGTTGCATTGATTCGTCAAACCACTTCAATTGCTCGTAACTAACAAAATCCCGATTTATCTTTTTGCAGTTTATCTCTGTATTATAACCCCGTTGAAAGCAAAGATTAAATGTGATTGGAAGTCAATTGCGACGAACATTTGTCTTTGATTTGACTCAAGGATAGTTGATCATCTTCTAGCTTTCTTACCATTGATACGTTGGAACCCGGTATTCATGTGCATCTTCGGGAATTGCTCTCCATGGCTTTCGCTCTTTTATGGGAGTAGGTGGAGCCAGGGTTTCCCGACATTTCTCAGCGAAATATCCTTGGAATAAGGAGGATAAAAGGCGAACGACCAGCCCTCGAAGCCGTACCGCGAACTTGACTCGAACGTCAGCGCGATACGGATTCACCAAGTGGAGGCGAGGCCGATAGGTATATAATACAAGAAATAAAACGAGCGCTCAGTCTATCCGCTTTATTTACGGGCGTCTACCTTTATCCTTGCCTACCCTGCACTCTATTTTCTCGCTTGCAGTTCGCAGCTGAAAGTAGTTGCTTGTTCTACGATAACACCTCGCTTTCGGCCTTCGTCGGCTCTCGGGACTGCTGCACACGTTGTTATCGGATTTTCCGTACCCTACGTCGTTAAGAGCTACACGCACCTCTAAATTACAGTTAAATCTAGCGTAGTCAAGGGTAGGCATGCTGAAACATACCCCTTTGCATTAATTCCGACCTGACATTTCCATTTTTCTTTCTACTTTTAAGCAACGAAATTCACAATTATAAGAGCTTTGAAACTGCCCGCTCAACGTTAGCAGATTAACAGATAACAGGTTGAATGTTATATTGTTACAATTTCGAGTTACTAGATTGATAGATGATAGAAAAAAGCATCGTTTAAGGTTTCAATATAATATTAAGCTTCAACAGGCAGTTCGGTATTCGATAGATTCTACAAACTGCTATTAATTGCGCCCGACGAAACTTCGGTAACTGTGCCGCATATGTATGTATCTTCAATGCAGGAAATCAAGCAAAACCAAAGGGCTGACTTGACGTGGAGATTGTGTAATACGAGTGGCTTGAAATTCAAGTTTATCAAACCAATTGACGCATCTCGTATAATGGAATTGAAATCGAAACCATTAAATAAAAGTCTCACATCATGGTATTCGGTTATCTATCTTATATATCTATCTCATATTATTATCATGTGAGGTAAAGCCTGTGAGGTTTACCAAATTTTATTTCAAAAACGTAGCTTTGCGTTTTCGATCCCGTTGCAGGGCCAACATTTAGACTCGAAGACGTTCGTTTATATCGTATCGAGAATCTCCATTTATTCAAGGTTTAATCTATCTTCGAATCTTTCTCGACGAAGGCTTACACGGTGAATATTGGAATTTTTATCTTCTTCGAAGAATATATCTTCGATTTTCCCTGTGCATCTTTCTCATATCTTTTCCTCGTATTTTTTATATAGTTAACGTTTTCTTGCCAATTTTTCGACGGGAAATCTACGTGTTCCGTACCTATAAAAGCTCGCATTATTTCCGGACCTTGACCAATTCCACCAATATTTACTAAACCCGTAAGTACGGCGGTAGAGTGACAACTATTTTGTTATTAGGTAGTCATCGTTATCACCCTGCCATTTCCATTTCCATTCTCATAATCGTTCCCGCTACTTATTTCTGTAGGCAACTGCATGAAGGAATTCACTTAAGATTTTAAGCTCCTTTTCTTAATTTTCTCTGATTGGTCGTATACATAGCTTCGCCGTAGAGCCGTAACCATTCTATTGGATTACATCCTATAAGATTCATCTTTCAGTAGACCGTCCTTCTGCGAAGATGAGAATTATTCTAGCCGACTGACTCACGTTTTCGGCGACGGGGTATAAGAGCATTCAACTTTATTTCAAGCAATCGGAGTATGTATGGACTTTATAATGGTTGTTTCCAAGTAAGCGTCGCAGTATGTTTGGTTACCTACGACTTAGGGGAACAAATATTGGTAATACAGATACCTACCGAGTTTTAATTACTATTGTCGAGTCGAGTCATTTGATCACTTTACCGTGACTCTGGAACGTCAGCACTGAACGCTTCAGCACAGGTTGTAAAGGACGAAACAACTGCTTTGCCAAATCCACGCAATCTGGCAACCCGGGTAGTTCCAGCTTCTTCGCGAGAACTTTCAACGCGCTACCTACCAATAACTTTGTACAACCGATATTTGTTCCCTCGCTGGCAGGCAATCCAACATGCTGCGTCGTTTACTTGGAAACACCCGGTATACCTGGAGGATGGTCTCCAGAAGAGTTATACATAGTATATTTCACTCTTGGTAAGGGTTGATCAAATTCACAGGTTAAACATTAGAATAGTTGGGAAATTGTGACATTAATGATAGGAGCCGAAGCAAGAGAGTCTTCAATTTCCATTTTCGGCTGTGCACATATTATACGTAGCAGAGACGCGATCAGCGTCTACTGGTGGATTGTGACGTAGGTATGTACATTTACACATGGTTAAATCTGAGAATTTCCGAGGTAATACATATTGCAGTTGGCGTTTGGTTCGAAATTCAAATCTCACAAAGAGATCTACCAACCCACTACCCACCCTCACCCCCGTGGCGTGAAACGTTCCAATTTCGAGGACGACACACCATCCGTCAAGTTGGGCGTCAACGCATAAGCCCGCCGTGTCGTGAAACTCACGGATTTATCTTCGGCAAGGTATTTGCTTTGAAAACGACGACTGCGACAACGACGAGGACGTCAAGCAACGCACTGTAAAACGAGATATACGTATGACATGGTTAACTGGAGAGCCCCCTTTACTTCCTGGTTACAGTATACCTCCTTCGGGAGGCGACAACGGGCTGCATATAGACCTGGTGTGAACGGTATAAGCATAAGATCCATCCGGACGACGACAGCACCAGCGGAGAGGGTATAGAGAGCATACTAATGACGTCGTGTTTTCTTGGTGGTTTCTACCCTCGTACACGTGGCTCGCCACCCTATAACGGTAAATATGTGAATGCGAACACGAGTGAGTAATTAAATTAATAGGATGGGATGCTGGAGGCAGATAATGGAGCGAGCGCCATCCTTTCGCGAAAATCACCATCATCATCATCAACCTGCACGCTAACGCCTTGCGTGAGTTTCCATACTCTATACGCGGGCCATGGTGCCATTGTGTCAGGGTGTAAGGCTAAAGGGGGATGACAAATTATCAGCGGGTCATTCTGGGAAGCGGAAATATATCATCACCCATCGGAACAATTAATAAAGCCCATTAATAATAGCATTCGTGTACATAAATTTGAGAACTCATGATACAACGGGAATAAGGTTTGACAGGAAACTCATTGTGAATCTCCTAGAACATGCATTTGTAGACCGAGAGATAAATGTGGTGCATGATCTTGTAGGGCATTAACCTCGATTGATAGGTTTAACTTATTCAGAACATGATAGTTTTTACCATTTTTATGGCTACGGTGACCAGTTCATGGTCACGATGAAATTTATAATGGATTCATTTGACCCTAAACAAAGTCTTGATGACACTTTTGACCACATTCTTTTCCCAGTGTAACAATATAAAGTAGAGCACTGACTGGTTAGTTCCACCATAATCCTTGAGAATAATCTTTTTTCCTACACTTACACGGTTATTTTTTTTTTACAGAGTACAGTAGTAATTAAATAAACAAGTGGTAATACAAAGAGTTTATAAATATGCTGGTTTATTTCGTGGAAATATCCGAGGGGTAATTCAACGAAACCTTAATCCGCCTGGATTTATGCAATTCGGAATACAACTTACTGCAATTACGCCTGTTTTTTGGCAACGCGATTGCATTTTACCAATCGACATTTGTTTCGTGGCCAAACATTGGAGAGAGTGAGGACCGTTGACCGATCGCAGGCAATGAGACAAGCATCTATCGATAAATTGTATTCTTAAATATCAATACGCAAGAGAATTTCGGTAAAACGTGCAATGAATTGCATAAAACCCAGGCGAATCTATTGAATGAGTTTTCGGAGAGCGTTATTTCATCTCTACGTTTCAATTGACGCTCAAATATATCGGCTCTTAAGCATTATGTGCTTCATAGATACAAATTCAACAGTGAAAAATTCCTTTATGATGCTGTCAACTCGCTCGGGACAATCTGCGAATTTAATTTTTCGTCCATATCAAAAAGTTACCCATGTGTAATTTTATACATCTCACAAGCTGTACAATAAGACTTTTGTAGCACCGGTGTCGAAGATCTAATGTAAGTGTAAACTATTCATTTGACTGGCCGTTCAAACAAATGTTTGTGCTCCAAGTTGAAAAATCTTAAGTCAACCTTAAAGAAAGAAGATCTTCAAAAATTCAATTCAATCTCACTATTAAGAGGTGCCGGTAATTTTTTTTTTCTTTCTTATAAAATAAGATTTTATTTGTTTTCAGACCTTGATCTTTTTGAATTTTATAACCATTCAAAAAAAAAAAAAAACCATCGATCATGCCGTCTAAAAAAATGTAGCCTAGAAATTAGTCTATTGAAAATCATTAACAAAAAATTACTCGCATCCCTAACAGTAAGATAGAGCATTGAAACTGTAAGGAACTTCTTCTTTTAAGGTTAACTTAAGATGTTTCAATTTGGATCTACAACATTGTTCGAACGACTAGTCAATTATTCATGCATAATTGGAACCATCTTGAAGCAGCAATGCGCTCATTATTTGAATAACAATTTTTCCAGATCGGTACGATATAGGTATCGGCAAACGGCATTAACAATTCCTTTATCGCAATTCTCTCTACGTATCGATCGTGGCAGTTACGCAAATCAATTAATATAGTAGCTGGCTCAGGTTGATGGAAAAGAGCGGAAGCGAAGTTCAACAGCTCGCTCGATAGTATTTTTTTTTTCACGCACTCATTGATTTTCATCGAATTGCTTCAGAGAATGATTTCCGTTGCACACAGTGAGCGTGTTCATTCGTTTGAACGCTTCTTTGCGTACAATTCCCATGAGGCGTTGTCAAACAATTTTATAATTCCAGGTGTGACGCATTGTATAGCTATGATTCCCGAGCTTTGCAAACGGCGTGTGTGAAAAAGATTGCGTCGAATTTTAGGGGCGAGATTTGTCGGTAACACCCCTTTGTATGTGGAAATATCAAGCAAAACGATTTCCTATTTCATTCCTGTCCCACGTAGCCATCGTTCTCCTTTTTTTTTCTTCTTACTTCCTTTACGTCCACATCCTTGCTATTTTATTGTCATCGTCCAATTGTTCAACCATGTCCAATCATGCGCTGGTTTACGAGAGTAAGACTTTTTTATGAGCGAACTGATGCACGCACACCCAAGAAACGGCGAACAATAATTTTTTCTTAGATTTCGTGAACCGCTTTTCATTCATATTATGAATAGAAAAAGAATCATGAATATGCACGTTTTGCCGAACTTGGGGTAATTATAAAGTTGCTTTTCCATTGATCTGAATTTTGTAAAGCTTATCTTCTGTTTGGCCAAAAGAAGGTACTTTTCATCAATTTTCTTGCGATGTATAAGTCGTATACTGTTAAGAGACTATCAGATCTCTGGATCACGGATTCTACTGAACCTTCTGGGGGTGTTTCTTTGGCCCCAAATATATGGAACTTCTGACGTGTAGTTCCACCTACTGGGAATTTCTTCGCTCAATCTATGATGGATCAGTTCACAGTTTATATTTTATTATCGAGCTGAAATAATAGCAAATCCGTTTAAACTTGAATCTGTAACATCCTGTCACCTCAACTTCATTGGAGCAGAACGAAAATTGATATTTAAGACAAAATACACAATAGGCTTTATTTACTATGGCACTTCACTCATCAAAGTACCGATGTAATCTATTTTACTGGGATTATAGGTATCTTATTTTACTATAGGTGTCTTATTTCAGGCGCAAGAAACGACCGTAGAAAGAGCAGAATCCATGAATCAGAGGTCTCGTACTCTACTTGTAAGTATAACACACTAGATTATCACGAGAGATAGATTATAATCGAGCAAATTATTCATATTCGATATTCAACCATATTGAAGCCATTTAAAACGAAGTATCGATATTTCAGCCTTCCTTTACAAGTTCTGTATTTTTTATTTTTGTAGTTTTGAAGAGACCCTTCATGCTCAAGAATATAATAGCTTGATAAACACTCAATGCATGACTATCTCGTAATAAGATTGATAAGACGTATCGATTTTCGGGCAACCAATCTCCTACTTAATAACATCCGGAACCCAGGCAGCCCGATTCTGATCCTTCCGGGGACAAACTGTTTCAGAATTCGACACGCCGTGTGTTCGCGCACACATTGTAATGGTATAACTTTAAGGAATTCAAATTTGCGTCGAGCTGTATAGACAGGTACAATTACTGGCAAAACTGGAGTAACGTGATTGTATACATATATATGTACATACGTACGTTGAGCGGGATTAAATTGGGTAAGTCTTGCTTTGGTGTAGAACCTTGTTGGATAATGTTGGATTAATGTAGACTAAAAGCCCGGCGCCGAACGAAGCGTCGTTGTCAACACCTCGCGAATATTTCGAATTTCGTGCATGGCAGCGTTCACCCTCGACTTTCTCACACTCTTGAAGTGCAGAAGTCATCTCGTCTGATTCGTGAATTGGAAGGCTTCTCCTGAACAGGAAGAAAGCGTAATTCCTGTTTGATTGAATGAGATTTTTTATTCCACCCTCAGTCCTCCTGACTATTTATTTTTGAACACAGATTCTGCAATATCTTTCTTGCAAGGTGGAACGAATCTGACATACGAGTGCGAAATTTAGCTTACAAATTGGGATCGTACTTGTTTCCCCTCGAGTCTCATGAATATGTAGATTGCCAGAGTGAGGAAATAAAGATTTCATTCTCCTTGAAATTTTCATCATAAATTTGAAGACAGGTGAAGTAATTTGTTCGCGGAGAAACCTTCGCACAATCAGTAAATACTTCTGTCCCTGTTCGGTATTTCAGGAATTTCTCAGGATTCCGATACGAAATTTGTATGTTTATTATCCTGTCACGTTTACGCGAGCTTCTCGTAGGACCTTCGAAAAACATAAGGTATCATCAGGAACGTATGATTTTATTGAGGTTCCTGTGAGCCAGCAGAAGGGATGTCTGGAAGGCGTCATTTCGCCAAGTTTTCTGGAACCCCGGGAGAAGGCCATCTGCGAGACTTTTGTGGGAATTTATGCTGTGCAGAAAAGTCGAGAGAGGGAGAAATCCGATACAGAAGTCTCAGAAGTTTTTCCTCCGGAAAAGGTACGAACATCTCCGCGTTTTCTGTAATTATTATTTCGTCCGTTTGACGGAGAATGGTCGAAAGAAATAAGACAGAGGAAATGATCTGAATTACATGTTGTAATTTTTGTGCTTCCGTTGCGAGCTTACTGTTCGAAATCTGTAAGAGTACGGATTGTTGTGACTTGTTCAAGGATACATGGAACAGTCAGCTGAGAAATGTGTCGAAACAAAACCGTGAACAAACAAAGGCTTTAAACGCGAAGCCGAACCTTATCAAGTTAAATATAATTGAAAGGGTTTGTGTGTTTTTGAAAAATAAAGTATACTCTTGACTTATATTTTAATATTTCTTACCAGAGTATTCGGAAAGTTTGTCCGATTGTAATGAAAAATAGTTCGTTCCGTTCACAAATAAATTATCTACGAATCGATTGAGACAGATATTCTCTTGAGCTTGTTGATTGGTAATAAGTTTAATAATTATGATTGCTATAATTTCTAAACGATGAACTTGCAATTTAGCAATTATGTTACCAAAAGCTAATTACACGACTTACGGAGATTAAAACGAGGTATTTTTAATCAGCATCGAAGAACCAATTTGTTTCAAACTTAAGAAATTTTGAAATTTGGGATTTCAAATTTTTCGCCTTTGTCACAGGTATTTTATTATAGTTATAAGTATCTATACTAGCTCAATTGAGAATTTCCAGGCTTTGAGTTTAGCACATGTTTGTTTCAACATTTTTTCGACCTGACTATACGTTTTATATATTTTATGGACTTTCGTGGACGAAACATCGATCATTTTTGTTAAGTTTATTATGAGATAGTAGATACAAAGATTTCTTGGAAAACGCAAAAAAGAAAAAAAAAAAAAATAGATTGGAATTATGAACAATAGCTTGGACACCAATGTTTTAATTTAATTCGATTGAAAGTGCTTAACAATCTAGTAGATTTGCTCGATCTTACTCTACGCAGGCTGATTTTATTGAAAAGACTATTTTCCAGAAAGTTACTGGAACTGTTTTTTTTTTCAACAAGTTGGCATCGTGAGATATTTAATTTTTTAATCTTGCATCGATATTGATTATGAACAACGGATGGCAGTATTGAATTCACAACTAAAAAAATAGGACATTTTTCGCAGTGACTCTGTAGGAAATAGTATTCCGAATGAACTAAGCTATTATTGGTGTGAAATCGTACGATTCTATTGGATTTTTAACAAGTTTCAAGCGATTTGAAATGAAACATAGATCTCCATCTTGAAGCTTATCTTCATAATTTCACTATTTTATGGTTTCGTTTTTTCCATAGATTTTCCTAGCTCACCAAAATAATAATTTGTTGAATTCTCGATGTTCGATTATCTCGTAATAAATCAGAAAAACGGTATCGATTTTTGACCAACCAGCCTCCTCAGTTCTTGGATGCAGTTATAGTAATTGGACGTCGTTAATTGAATCCTGGATTGCATCTAGTAATTGTAATGTTGCGTTTACACTACGATGGAACGCAACCCCATTTATTCTAATGTGAAAGCCTTGTTATGCACCAGCTTGCTCCAAAGCGTTGGCAGCCAGCCTAACAGCGTCTAATCTAACGTGTAATTGATACTTGCATCCACTTCCGGTGCCTCCAACTTAATCCCTCCGACCTCGTGCAAACATACCCGATACGTCAAGGAAGAATTCATTCTGCTAATAAATTCCGCACGATCATCGTGAGTATCATTGTCTTCGCAAATTCGATTCACGATTGAATAAATGTAGATTTTCATCAGAAGATGTCCGTCAAGATTCGGAAAGTGAATCAGCGTCATTTGCGGGCGTAATATTCTGACTTGGCGAGGTTTTAGCACTTGTTAAGTAATTAGGGAAACCCGCGAAGGTGACGGTACCTTAATTAATCAGAGGGGCGAAGTCCTCCTTGATAATTGAAGCAAATTTATTTACGAGTCGTGTCCTACCTCATTCATGTCCCAATCCACCTTGGTTCCCCTAATTTTGCATCAGTTACGATTAAATCGCGAGGCCCTGCGCGCGAAACAGTAAATGAATTTTCGGAATTTGAATAATGCTCGACGCCGACACTGACCGAAAATCGCGGGTTCGCGTAATTTAAAGAGCCAAAACGGAATCTCCTTTGATTGCGTATACAATTATACCGCATTCGGAAAACGGAGGAAAGAAAGGAAAATGCGTATAAGCAGATTCCACGTCGCCGTATAAGCTAGGTCTCCTATTTACTAAAATCCCAAATGAAAAGCGGCGCTCTTGCCAGATACCTGAACCTTACACCCGCCCTCGCAAACAGCTTGTTTGCCGTTTCCGGTTCTACCGCCTTTTTCGGTCCTCTGGAATGATTCGATTTCACTGCTTCTCGTGGCATGAGAAAATTGGATGGTGACACGAATATTCTCTCTCTCTCTCTCTCTCTCTCTTGAGAGAGAAAAAAATGGAAATAAAAACATGAGGAATTTACCGATCATTCGGAGATATTCCATTGCCTCGCATTTCAATAACTGGAGGGAATCCATTCTATAAAATACTTCTGTGTTGTACCGTTGGAAATAAATTGAAACACAT
Organism: Neodiprion lecontei; assembly: GCF_021901455.1. Taxonomy (NCBI): domain Eukaryota; kingdom Metazoa; phylum Arthropoda; class Insecta; order Hymenoptera; family Diprionidae; genus Neodiprion; species Neodiprion lecontei. The sequence goes on from NC_060261.1 coordinate 14,607,332, forward strand.
CGAGGACGTTCTATTCTACGATACTGGAGTTGAAAAATAATTAACGGAGGGTATAAAGCGGTTATCAGCAGCAGCGGCGTGCTGAAAAATATTTCCGGATGATATGGAAATGGGATAAAGACAATACTCTAGGCTCAACTCGACGGTTCTGGACTTATCGATGAAGTTAGAAAATTGGAATGGAGTCCAGAGCATAATGAAGAAAAAGTTCACCGCGGACTCACTCTCTCGTCGAACTCGCAAGACTGAAGCTTTGCAGAAAGCTCGCAACTAGTTTGTCAGGTAATTTGTCGACTGTTTCACCGGCTGGAACAGTCCGTTTGTTAATTTTACCTTGAACTTAGTCGAGCTGTGGTTTTGTTAGCTTCAGGTAAACAGCCTCGTCTCGCGTGCGAAGAGATTCTGCAGCTGTTCTGAATTCCTTTGTTTGGCGTTCAAGGAGAACGGTTGGCCAAAAAACCGTGCTTGTTATTCATTTTATCAAGAGATAGTCGTACGTTGAGTATTTATCAAACCGTTATAGTTATAAGCTGTGAAGATTTCTTTAAGAATACAATAATACAAAGTACTGGATCTATAATCAAAAGCTTAGATATCGATGTTTCTATAACACCATATGTTGGTCAACAATATCGGTACAATGTAATAAAATTAAACGATCAACGATGGCAACATGATAAAGAAGTGTTCAAGTAATTTTGTAGAATATAGTCTTTAGAATCAAATGAGCCATCGTAAAGTGAAATTGAACGAATCCACTGAATTTTGAACCATTACGAAACGATTTGAAGTGACGCATAGATATCTAAGCTTTCGTTTATTATTCAGGCATCTTTGATTTATGTATTTACGAAGAGATCTTTCTTGATTACGAATGCAATAACTTGTTATTTGATTATTACTTGACGTACGATTTTGGGCCGACAACTCTCTTAAAATTCCTTACCGCTTATAATCTTGAGATTACGGAATAACATTTTTCACACAAATCTGAAACTAGTATTTCATATTTTGCAGTAAATTCGCGCGACATGCGGTACTAGGATTTTCATGTATAACGCATATATGCAGTAGCTGGGGAAATCTCAGATATAGGTATATATTTATTGCAGTTGATACCTCGGTGAGCCCCTGCAGGTTTATATCGCAGACAATTCCGCAGAGTTTTGTGAGACTGCATTTTCTTGAATTACACCAGCATTTTTCACCGGCTTCCTCCGCCGCAGGCTCGCCCTCTGGGAATCGATGATTTATTCCGGCGGATTCAAACGTCTCGGAGACAATTTTCGAAAAGTGGAAAATAAGCGCGGTGCACGGTTGCTCTCAGCTTTCATCGGACAACCGGGATTTCAGAATATCCTTGCAAGATTTCCGTAGATTATCGTGTATAGTTGATGGTCGTTGTATGGTTGCAGTAGCTGCGAAGCATTATTTTGAGCAAACACCGTTTCTAGTAACCTAGATTATCTTTTTTGCATTAAGTCATTGTGAAGTAAAGTAATACGCGGAAGGAATATAACATTCATCCTATCACAGAATATTAAAATCTTCACATTCCCTCCGCGTTCCTGACGTTTCACCGCGAGCAATAAAAAAATTCCCCAATAAGTTAAATTATATTTCCTGCGTAAGAATTTAATCGAAGTTGATATATGTAGGTAGGGCTTGAAAATATCAAAACCACACTGTTTCCAAGAAAAATTTCATTGTGATACCTATCTACCAGAAAACTTTATCGATTTTGATATCGTTACAATAACGGTTTAAATAATTGTTGGAATTGTAAAAAAATGTGATGCAAGTGAGTATATAGAATGATTATGTTAGTTGGCAATACTGTGTTTTCTGGCTAACGCTACGTTAAGACTTTTTCTTCAACTCGGGTACTACATCTTTCTACTTCAATAAGACGTCAACATCAATTGTGTGTGGCCATAATCAAAAAGAATTATAATAATACGTACCAGATTTTCGGGTTATCGTAGCAAAACTAACTTCCATTTTGTATGCAAAACAATATTTTTCCATTACGTTAAAAAATAGAAAAAGATATGGACTGTGGATAAGTAATCAAGACTAGAAATTTATTTTGATAAAGGAATGCGAGATATCCAGCTGCAGGTTTCCATTCGTGTTACAAGTCAAGGTTGATCTATTCCAAAAATAAAACCTCGCGATGACCGTAGAGCTGAAACTAAAGCCGGTTCAATTACTCAAATGTATCGCGTTGTCACTGCATTGCGGATCGAATCACCTTAAAAAATACACTCGCATCACACACTGACGTACATAACGTGTAACAGAGCAATGACGGAATGGCATGTCGGTAACACGCATAGCGCTTGCTTATCTCGTACACACGGCAGGCAGTCGGTTGTTAACGAGGACTTGGCATGCCCTCTGCATGATGGGTATTTAGTAGGCCTACACCAACAGTTTATGTGGAAAGCGTGCAAGCCTTGTCCGTTTGTCAGCCGAGCTTCGTCTCTTGGTAAATATGAAATACGGTCCGTTCGATTGGCTCACAAGCCGCCCGATTGGTCGCCATATTCTGGGGCTGTGCGATTAATCGTAGACGTCGATCAAATGATTTTCCAATTTATTGATTGATCAGTTGATCGAAAAAATAATATATCAAGAAGACGGATTATTTGATTAATTGAGAAATGAATTCTTGAAAGTGCCAATTAATCATAAGTTTTGAATAATCGATTACTTGTATGAACCATTAATCAGAATTCTTGATTATATGATTATCCCGAAAAACTATTAATCGGAAAACAGTGATTTGAAAGGGGAGGATTACTCTATAACCGATCGAAAAGACGACGATATAGAAGGGTTGATAATTCGATCAATTGAAAAGATGTCCAATCGGAGTCTACGATCAATCGATTATCGGTATAGCGGTATCGCATTCCATCGTCCTGGAAAATGAGCTGTGTACCTTCAGTATATTTCGAGACATGTAATGAATATACGTGTCGGTTAACTTGTGAAAGGGATTCGCCTGCAGGGTCGAAAGAAAATTTATTCGCCGTGTCGTGGTTCCTGCAGCAAAGACAAGAGAGAGGCGGTAAGGCGATGGCAAAGTGTCTGATAACGGCTTTTCGTTGCTATTTCAGAGAGAAAATTTCGGGATTATAGGCGCAGAGACGTTGAAGCTCCATCGACGACGCCTCCCTTCCTCTCATCCCCAGCTTCTCCATTCAAGACGGAAATTATTCAAAGCTCCGTCAGCCGGGAAAGAACAAGTGGCTATTTATCTGCGGGAAAGAGACACGTTTTTACGCCTCCCATACGACCTGGAAGCTCTGCGTGGGCAAGGCGAACTGCGAAATAAATTTTAACGATTTCTCCGGGCGGGAAGCTCCCCAGACGGCGAGGCTGGCCATCATTAAGATCTCGACAAATCTTTCCAGATGGGTGGAAACATATTTTCCACCGCATTCCATCCTCCATCGCCTGCTCGAGTTTACCATCGAATTCCGATATCTTTGGTTCTTCTAAAACGCGCTTCCATACAGGTATATGTAAATTAACCGCATATGTACGTATGTAAAATCACTGATCTAGTATTACACCAAGAGTCTTTTGCAAATTTCACTGCTCAGCGCCGTCATATAGGCAACCGAAATTACATTTGAGATCTGTACTACCATTTCCAACAACATCTAACTCGACAGCTGACGGAGACTTCGTCAGACGAGGAAGACTTTCCAGGAATTGCAGTATAAACCTCAAATGTAATTCCGGTTGCCTATCTCATGGCGCTGAGGGGTGAGTTCCACGGTAAACTCCCAATATATCACTTATCACAGTCATTAATTACTCAATTGTTGACGAAATTTTACCATTAATTTCTCCCTGCACAGCAGCTGTGTATCAGGTCAACCCATTTCGAAATATTAATTTCTGGAGATTCGGGTACGGTGTATGTTTTGTGGTATGAGTCGTATCACGACTGGACCATAGACTTACAAGATAGACTGAGCGCTCTTATGAGCAGCTTGAAGCCAACATTTAAAGGACAGTAATATGCTGGGAGTACTCCCCTCTTTGTCTGACGATATTTTCGGCGGGGATTGAGGCGGTAGAGGAGAATGAGGAGAAATCGTGCGACTATATTAATGGCTGTTCCACTTCCACTGCTCCCTTCTCTTCAACTGTGATGTCGATTGAAGAGAAAACGTAAATACTCCCGGCACATCTCTCTCTTGTATATGTTGCCTTCGGTGTTTCTTACGGGAGTGTTCGGTCCATTCTATAAGTCTATGGGCTGGAACGCAAAGTGGAGGCCTCATTCTGAAATTTTGTAACTAACAGTAAAACGGCGATACTTCGGATAATGCTCAATGTTTTTGGATTGGGTAATATTGTTTCGTCTATTTTCCGCGACGCGTAATCTAAATCACCGAAAAGCCAAACAAGCAAATAATGAAGTGTAAGATAAACTGATTCTGAAGTCTATTTTATGGAGTGATAGAAAACAATCCATAGGATTAAGTGATTACTGGAAACTGTAATTCGTACTAAAATGTTCATGACGTGAAAGGTTTCAAGGAAATTTGGACCCTGAAATCGACGAAAAAGATATATGTTGGTTGTAGTTCGAAATTCAGCCACGAGCGCGCTTGTGTTGTCAGTATAGGATATGAAGTGTGGCATTGGTGATGCCATGAAGTGAGGAATATTCGATAATAACGACAGCAGCGCCACCACAGCCTATATATCTTTTTCGTCACTTTCAGGGTCCACATCCATAGTACAGCGTTCGGGCTCCTTACCTTTGGTCTCCATGTTTATTCTGCTGTTTTTACACGAATAAAAGAAAGTTTGTGTTGAGTAATCTTCTCCGAAATAAGCTGGTTCGGAAACGTGATCAAAGGCATTTTGTTACTTTTGTCCATCGTGTTAATTAGAACCTTGTAATCTGAACGAAGGGTCATCCAATTACATAAACCAATAGGGGTAGAAACTCCTCAGAAATGGCGAGATGACAAATGTGCCGACGAATTATCAGTCTCAAGCTTGGAGATCCAGAGCCGGTAAATTCTTCAATAAGCTAACGTCAAAAGTGCCGAGACTATTTATTTCGGCTGAGTTTAATGCTGTGTTATGATTTATGTTCTCGTGTTGCTGACTTATCGCTGCCAAAATGCCACCATATCGGAGTGGAGGGGTAAATTTCCGAGTGTGAGTTGTGAACATTCAACTGGGAGGCAGTCTAGATGAAGACACAAAACAGTAAGATATCAAACTTCTACTAATTGCACATTAATTTTATTCACAAGCTGCCGTCACGGAGTGAAAATAGTTGTTCTTGCAGCAGGGCAGACCCTTAGACTCTAAATCGTGCCTCGAAAATTCCTAACTTCGTTTTATAACTGCGTCGTCTTCTGTCGTATTTATACATTCATGTTCCGTGATATCCTTATCTCAGAATCCATTAAACCTCTCCGATTTTGTCGAAATTTTTAACCAGAGATGCCCCCGTCAGCTCGGGAACTTGAAATCTCGTTAAAATGTTACCAGCAGCAGGTGTCGTTGTCGAGATTATAACGTCGCAGATCAATTCAAACCACTTTACTGTTTCCGGGAATTAATTTATCCTACCTTCTATTGCAGTCCCCAGTCACCCTCCGTTATATTCTCGTCACCGTCGGATCTGTGACAGTTTGTCGTGTGCTTTTGACACGATTCGGTATGTTTCACGTGTCCGTGTACCAGAAATACCGAACGTAATACTAGAAATTACTTTCACCATAGTTTTGAAAACTCAAGCTCTTTGAGGGCTCTCAGAAATCATTGATCGGTTTTCTCGCAACACACCTCCGATTCAATTTTGAAAGTGGTCCGAATTTCGCCCTAAATTCCAGAGCACCGGTTGTGTAATTTATTTTCATATTTCGTTTTTACTAAACCCAATGCCAACCCCTTTCCGCGTTTTTCCTGGTATTCGAATCATCGACAAATTATGCCAGTGCCACAGGCTATGTCTCTTCATCGGAATTACGGTGTATTTTCTGTTTCTGCATCCTTCGTTTCATTTGGCACATAGAAATTTATGTATAGCTATACATGTACTTGCAGTATGGAAAAAAAGGCTTACAAAAGCTCTGCTCAAAGTTTTCCGTGAAACTCGCTGTCCAGTGTCAGCAGATATGCAATTGAAGTTACATTTGAGATGTGTAGTGCCATTTCTAAAAAACATCTGATTTGGACTCCGTTATTTAGAAATTGATATCTTTTTTGGAAATGACAGTACAGATGTAAAATTGTAGCTTCGGCCGGCTATTTGCTTCCTCTGATTGCGAGTGGTGAGTTTTAAAAAAAATCTCCCTATATGACGAAAACTACTTTCGCTAAATTTCGATAAATCCGGTGTACGTCAAATGCAACGTGAGCAGTGAGCCCCGGCTGTTGGTAAAATGCACTTTTAAACGAGTGCACAATACTGGTAACAGCTGGTCGCTTGTTTCTGTTAACGTGCTACGTTTGTTCGCCTATATCGTTGTACGCGTCCTTTCGTTTCACATTCGAGAACAATAGCATTCGCCTCTTCTTTGACTGGTTGTATTGAAAGAGCGCAATACGTGCAAATGCGTCAAGCTTTATTCGAGTTCAATATAAACGTGTATTTCTACGAATGATGTTAATGGAAAAATTCCGTTTGATATTTTGCTTTCCTCTTTTCCAACGGTACTGTTGCAATAGTTATTTCCCTAATCCATAATATGATCTTTTTTTATCGTAAAAGCAGATATTTGATGAAGTGAGAAACGGGTATGTGAGGTATCTTGGTATAAAAACTCACACCAATTTAAATTCTATAAAAATCATTATACTGTATTCTATTGTGCAGGCTTCTTTAAAATATGTAACTGACTCTTATCAAAATCCATGCCTACATTTTCCTTTCGGTGATTACCGCATAGGATATCAAATATGTGTGGCTAGAATTCTGAGCGCAGCTTCAAAAATAAAAGTACTGCGCGCATTCAGCGGTAAACCGAGAACTTTTACAATCTTGAAGTTTCACGCATAGGTGGAATAGCTTTACATTGCCTGTAGGATATCTTTTGAATTTCTTAAGAATTCATGAATACTGTAAGCCGCCGACTCTACGTGGCATAGTTGATAGTAATTAAAAGTCCATTAGTTGTATAGTTATATAGATATATATATATATATGTAGATATACAGGTAGCGGTTTCTACCCTTAATAAGTTGAAACGGATGTTTCTCCATTGAAATGTATAGCTCTAGTATTTCCACCAATCGAGAGTGAGAAAAAGAATTCATAGTTAATTTGCACGTAATTTGTGTAAGGTATTGAACGATTGTTTTTGATGTGTGTACCTAAATTGTTTCGGATTGAAATTAATCACATACCTGACAATTTGAATATTCGTACATTCTAGAGCGGGTATTACGTTCGAATTGAATTCAGTATGCCACTCCCGTGGCGTGCAATTAGGAGGCAAATAGCATCCCAAAACAATACCTCAACCCCTGGTGGTCTGTTCCTATCTCAGTTCCGAGATAACAGAGATTTCAGCCCCGAAAGAGAAGGGAGTTGCCCACCGCAGGTTTGAGTGTTGATAGGTGGAAGCTATAACGTCACGGGATTCTACGAATCAGAGTACTGGGGGCCATTAATTTCTGGGACAGCTACAAGCCAACAGTTTCGCCAGAGAGGGTGCAGAAGTTCCCGTTTTACCACGGTAGTGGGAAAAATTAAAACCCTTTAATGTATCCCCAGTCGACCGTTCCACGATTACGACAGGCCAAATGACCAAGCAATGACAAAACTGTACGTGATGGGGCAACGACTTTAAACTTCCCGGTACCAACTGGTGAGTGGCAGATGCCACAGAAGAATAGGCTTTTAATACGAGATACGTGAGGGTCCCCGGACTAGGGACGTTATTCTCGGGGAATCCCGTGAAACCGCTCTCAGAACTCACAACTCTGCGGATAAAGGTAATTTATTTGTGCGATTCTTCTCGATCGCGGGGATAAACTCAATTTAGCGGCTTGAATACTCGACTGTTGAAACTGTGAAAGAAACCAAAGGAAAATATATCTTAAAACGATCACCTGCAAAGTTTCAGTGTTAAAGCAATCATTACAAGGCAGAAAGAGTTTTCAGAATCAGAGGGGTGAGACTTTTGTGATCCTAACGCAAAAAGGAAACTTTTTCCATTCTAATGTATTCGAGAGTAAGATCCGTTACTTATGCAAATGCAGACCGTCTCTTTATCTCCAATTCCTAAGCTGTTCCATTCCTAAGGAGATAAAAGTATGCCCCTCAAGACTTTTACCCTGGGACTATCACTCTCTGGAATACCAATACCAACAAGACCATTCAAATTTGCCTAACTAAACATGAAAAATATAAATTGAGAGTTTTAAATATAGGGAGGCACGGCATTTCACAGTGTTTGCATGAAAATTGGGTGTCGAAGAAATGAAAAGTGCATGATTAATAGAATACCGTAGAATTTTTATTCATGTTCATTCGTATAAGTCTGCTGATTACAACACAATTGTCGATTATACTGACTTACGAAATGGTACACAATGTGGAAATCTCACTTATGCACCCATACAGTTTTATTTTAATGTTTGTATACTCAATATCATGTTTAACTTATGCAATCTAGCGTTATTTATACAATAGAATATCCATTTTCCAAGCGGTCGTCAACAAAATTACACACCATTTATAGTATATGTAGTGATTAATTGTATAATTCGAAAGCCTTGTAGAAATCCGTGTCTTCGTGGTAAAATCGTCATTTGAAAATGAGAAACTTTCATCGAAATCTTGTTATTGAAGAAATGAAAATGAAATCGGAAGAATAGGTCTTGACACATTTTCAAACGATGAAGTTAAACCGATACGTCGGTGAAGGGTTTGAGCAGCAGTACCTTACGAGAATGTGAGGCTGTTGCTATCAGCGCCGGAATTTCTCGGAGGTACCGTAGTGTCGTTGAAGCGAATATTGCAACTCGTCAACCGCATATTACCGGTTAGGAACTGTTGCAAGGTGTCAACTCCGTTTCTTGGAAGACGATCGAAGGGATAGCCCATCGAACGTTTGTCAGGGTATAGTCTGTCCTTGATGCCACAGTAACTCGCAGCGTCGTTGCACCCAGTCTCTGTGTTTTGAGTGATCTGAAATAATGTGAAGCTTGAAATAAAAGAGTTATTGGAAAGCAGACGATTATGAAAAGTAAGGTATAGTGAAAACGTACATTAACACTACAATGAAAACGAAATGTATTACAATTGGAGAGTTAGATGGGCAAATGATCTTCTTACCCTATCACCGTTAATGTCCGACACCATGACGAATAAAGTGACGGGGAATCCTTCCTTCGATCCCTTGCCGATCAGCATGTGCTGAGGCCAACCACACCCGCAGAAATTGAACTGCGCCAAACTGTCACCGCCAACTGGCCTGTTTTCATCGAGATTACGGAAAGTCCGCTCGAATGGAATGGTCACAGAGGACTCGTCAGATCGACGCTCAATGGTGTTGTTTCCAGGGCGTACTAGATATTGCATAAACGATTATTGTCTACGAGTGATAGCTAGGGCGACTGAAGACGAATCGATGTTTCAAGTTTACTCACGATTGACGGTGAACTTGTCCAGTTCAATCATCAGGAGTCTCTGCTCACGGAAAGTAAAGGGGAGTCCGCGTTCATCCTTGTCCGGAGCCATGAAGATGCGCACGGTACCCATCCTGGCACTGCCCTGGTTGTTGTTGACTGCTATGCGGTACCTGAATGGCGCGTGGTTCAGGTGAGTGAAACGACTCAAGATAGCACCACGTGGGGTAAAATCAAGTCCACGAGACAGATCCACGTCACTTTGTTGCCAGAAAGTTGAAAATACGTTGGTTGGTTGGTTGGGAGTGACGACTTGGACGTCGGTGATTTGAACACCTTGGTAGTCAATCTAAAAGATTGAAAAAGATCGTCGTTTTGATGAATGGTCCATGAAAATAAACCGTCAAAGTTACATTCAACCAATGCAATGCGTACCTGTTGCGTAGTGTATGGAGGCAAGGTATTCTTGTGCTCCTGGAAAATGTCATCGACGAACGCGTGCCATCTGTAGAAAACTGGGTCTCGCATAGCGGTCGATGAGTCTCCCATCACACCGAAGCTTTCCTGCAATCGAAAAAATGATCGATTAGACAGTTGTAGTGAACGTTCACACTCCGCACGATCCTCTCTCGTTGGATTTACTCACCAGGTAGCGATGGTCCGGATCGTGGCAGAAGGAAATAGCGACGTGTCCCATGTTGTGCATATCACCGTAGAGATTTCGGTTCGGCGACAGGATACTGGCCTCGACTATGTTACCCAGGATGTTTATACCCTCGGTTTCGGTCAATTCAATTCGTCTTTCGTTGGTGTCCTTGACGGCTCCCTCATGGATAGCATTGAATATGCGGTCCCTCCATCGTATTAAGTCTTGGATATCCAAGTTGATTTGATCCACTGGTCTATTAATGTCTTTCAGGGTCGCTCCCGCGGTTCGGGATGGCCAAGTCCTGCTCGCCACGAGGGAGTCCAACTTCGGGAAGTAGCCTTCCGGGATTGGCTCCTGCCAGTTGATCAGGCGTTTTACACGTGGCAGATTGTTGCACAAACGCTCCAAGTTGTACCTGAAAGCAGAATAACGTTTAGGAACAAAATCTCGGCTTGTTCGGCTGACTCAGCTGGGCTGCTTGGCAACGTTTTGTTACTGACCGAGCCATAATCTGCTCGTGCATGTAGTAAAACAGTTCACCACGTCTATCCTTGTTGACAATTTCTCTCGCAGCTTCGAAAGGGTAAACGAGATGCCAATGCCAGTGGTGAAGATTGATTCCCAAGTCTTCCCTGAAGTAGGCGACTCGGTGTTCCTCGTCAAGATCAGAGGCAGTGTAATCTTTCGGGATAACGATAGGTTGCTATCGGAGACAGAAGAGTGACTTGAGAATAAAGCGGACTTCCGTTCTTACTCGTAAGTCACAAAATATACTTACACGAGAGCCAGCTGGGACCAAATTAGCTTCTTCCTTGGCACGCGAGAAGACACCGCCATCCATAAATTTCTCTGGAAAGACTTCGGACAACGGAGGAATTGGCAAGTTCTTGGTATCAGGCCGATGAAGAATCGCGACGGAGAGAGCGTAGATGAACATGTTGGTGTTCACTCGGTCTCTGCAGTAGACCGAGGCTGACAAGAAATCATCGTAGGTTCGCATGCCTGTAACCAAGTACGATATACGGTGCTGAAAGTTGTTCCTCCTAGCAAATTGAGTAAGCGGGCTGTTGGGGAGCTCATATTCAATTCAGTCACCTGACTCGTCCGCCTTCATCCAAAAACCTTGTACTGCGACTTACCCATGAAAATTTCGATCAACCTTGCGGCCATTTTGCGATGGGACGGAATGAAAAGCGAGAATGGTTCACGTCGCCCCAATCTCAGAGGGATACTGAGATCCGGAAGAGTGATCTGACGGATGGGAATTTTTGAGTCCGTGGTATCCGCAAAACGGTTAATCACGTCAACAGCCACGTTGCGATATCTGTCCGGCTGTGGGAATGAGTGTTAAGCATAAGGATTTAACTCGAATTCATGAATCTGTTAATTGCCCTCGTATGCGCTCGAGATCCACTTAAGACAAACTTTATGCAGTTCTCACTTCAACTTTCGCTTTCAATTACGCGTAATTTTTGATCTAGATGAATTCAAATGCTTACCAAGTAATTAGGCGGAACGTCGAAGGCGACCTTCTTCTCGCCCTTAGGGACGTAGGCCGGCTCAGCCGGTCGATCGAACAGGTAAAGAATGCTGTTGTTATTGCTCATCTTGAGTTGTGCTTTGGACCGGTCAAAAATCTAAGGACCAGTGATTTAAACGACTTGCTTCTGGAGACAGTTACTGCTGAGAGTTGTCGAGTGACCACTGATTAATCGAGCTGGATTAGAAGTTTGTTCCATCGGTACGTTACGATGTACACGAACCGACTGGATGTCTAACGTTGCTTTGCCTCGTTACTTATAGCCAACTCAGAGGATATAGCGGTTAGCGGTTTTCTGATAAATTTGTACCAGGCAAGGTTGACCGGAGTTTGCTTTGTAGTCTTGAAAAAAAATAACTGAACTCTAGTTAATTAGTATCATATATATTTTTCCAATAAATGGACATTTATAATTTATAAATATTGAAATCACTCGGTGTGCGATTATCTAAACTTTTCTGGTAATTTTCAAACTGAAATTTAATTTTTCGTAACAGTGAACTCATTTGTGAGAAAAGAAATGTATTGAAAGACTGTTAAGAATATTGAGGACAAGTATCTGTTCTTCGTTAATTGGCAATCTCAAATTCTCGAGTCCTAAATCCTTCGTCTTCGAAATAGATTAGCATTTTGATTCGTGCTACGTTCAGAAAAATATACAGTCCGATATTATCGCATAATCATGTCAGCCAAGAGCGAAAACATCTAGCCTCGTCCTGTTTATCGCTACACACCATATTCACTATCAGTTGACTAGAAATTGTGGCAAACCGCGTGAAGAGTTCATTTTTAAACATGTTGCTATCAAATACTCGACCGTAAATGTCAGCCCATATTTTTCTTTGAAAAACATCCGGTCACTCGGGAAATGTACAGTTTTATATACGTACCGTGTGCACCGGCATTCCAAGCCTGATTCACCCGTTTTGAGTAAGTCTTCAGGCAACTTAATCGAAGTACATTTGACTCTGTTTTCGTTTAACATCGGTACTGTATCTACGTATCAATTATCATGCCCGAATTACCTGTTACGTTTCACCATTATCACACAGGTGCATATATAGTTTCGCTGAACTCGCAGCGTGGCAAAACGAGGAGGAATACAGGAAGAGAAATTGTAATTATGTACGTCTTGGAACCTTTTCCTGTCGCGTTGCAATCTTATCAACTCATGTATAACAGCTTTTAAATGAAATCCCCCGAGTAAAGAAGGCTTCAACTAATATCATTTTCTCTCCGTCACTTGCCATTACTCTGCCTGAATTCTCCGCCTTCTCCTCTTTTTCCGTTCTATCTCTCTCGATCTCTCCTCCGTATCTCGAGCGATGTACCTCAGTCTGTGAATTTGCAAGGAAAAGGGCACTTAGCGAGACGGGCAGACGTCGACGAGCTTTGCGTTGTTTTACATCTTTCCATCCGAGATTACGAGATATTCAACGCCAATTCCGGATCTGATCTTGTTCCCAGTAATTTCCAATTTAACGTAAAAACACTGTAAATGTAGGAAGAAAAGCTTCCGAGTACCTGCGGAAATCGATTGCCAATCTTTGTCGTATGAAATAAGAAAAAAATTAGATGCAATTACCTGCACCTACAAAATTCTTTTCGGGTTAAACAATAATTTCAATTCACATACCAGTCAGAAATATTTTATTAGAAACCAATGCTGATATGTGGTTACAGGGTTTAAATTAACTTTCCTTACTTGAACATTTCAATTAGTATTGCACGTCTTATAAGTTAATTATCTCCTATACTTATGCCCTAAATACAAGTCTTATACACGGTGATTAAGTTGGTGTATTATTTTATCTATCTATATATGTACAACCGATCGGAGTATCAGCAAGATCCAATTACACGATTTAAGAAAGATACAGGTAAAATAAATCCCCATGCAGGAGAAATATATCAAGCTGAGTGAATAAAATCAGTTCATCGACTTGTTAGATATCCCGAGAGATCCTCGTCTCTCAATCCTTGGCAACTAATTGATTAAATTTCCATCTTGCCATGCGTGAAACTTAGAAATTGAATTATTTCGAACCGCATAACTTCTCTATGTACAGGGGATGAGCCATTGATGGAAGGAGCTCCTCTGTATGGTGGGTTGCTCTTCCCTATGGGTTAACCGACTTATACGAAAAGGAAGATCGCCTCAGAGCGACATGCGAGACCCTCGCATTCGGGGCCAGTTTTTAAGGTGCGTATCCACCTGCCGTGACAGTGCGCCGATGACAAGACGCTCCATCTATTCCCTCCCAGTTGTTCTCCATCCCCCTGACATCGCCAGTTCAAAACACGGCGCAGGGCACGGGTTTGACATCGCACGCAGACCTCGACACCTGTAATCAAATGAGGTTATGTCATGCATGGAGAAGTGCAGCTTCAGCAATTGTTGAATCTTGCCTTTTGCTGTCCTTCGACATTTATCATACTCTGTTTGGTAATGTGCGTTCAGTCATGAAAACCTCGCCAAGTTGACGCCGGTAAAGTAAAATGCATAACTGTTTTAACTTTTTGGCTAACTTGTTTTTGGTCGCAAACAAAATGTAATTTCGATTCTATACGAATTATGTCACAATTCATCCCATTTTCTCACGCCAGCTGCATCGCCAGTCATTGTCACATAATTGTATAATAAAAGAGTAACTGTACAGTAAAATGCATAAATGCGTCAACCTTTCGGCTAACTTGTTTCGGTCCGAAACAAAGTGCGAGTTCAATTCTATACCAATTATGCGACGATGACTGGAGATGCAGCTGACGTGAGAGAATGGGATTCACGTCGGCTGCGACAAGTAAGAAATGAATGTTATAGAATTGAACACGCATTCTGTTTCGGACCGCAAACAAGTTAGCCGGGAGGTTAAGGCATTTATGCGTTTTGCTGTACCTTAAAAGAGTAATACGATATGACGGTGGTAAAAACCAGTTGGTACTGAATTACGAAGGCGTGTCTTCCCTTGGCGAACACAGCGAATATCATAATCTATAGGTGTTGTAACGAGGAAATGTCAAAAGCTAACGAGTCTGGATTCCCCTCGCAATGCCGTTTATTTCCCAGTTAGCACAACTTTCGAACTTGTGGTATTTCAAGAATCTTTCGGATTAAAAAATAGCTCGTGCCCAATTAAAGTTGCAAAATATTTGAGGAATTTTCGTTACAGTATCGTCATCCTGATTCGAGAGTGAGTGACGGTATAACTATACAGATCTGCTACGAAATCTTCTCAATACTGCAATTTAACAGCGCCACTTTACTGCAGGATATAAATCGATCGTCAATTTTTACGATCAATGAATCCTTGATTTTCCGGCAGCTAAATGATTTTCACTTCCGTAAGGTGTTCGGCAATTCCAACATCGGTTTCGCTATCCCCAGCAGATGGGTTTATCAAACTTACACAGATTCAGAATTCCAACAAAAATACCGTTCGTTAATCAAATTTTATCAACGTTAATTGTCGCAGGAAAAGCCTCGGCAGTTCGGGGTATTGATCATCTACAATACAGACCCGGTTTATGATGTATATATACATGAATATAATTTACCATAAAATGCAAATTTATGTAGAAGACCCTCCATTAATGATCTTGAAAAGTATGCAATTACAAATGGATGGACCGTAATTTACGAAGAAAACGGGGATCAAAAATCTTCCGAATAATTTCAATTCTATAGAAAGCAAGTATCTCGTGTTGGACAAATTGCAGACATTCCTGATGAGAGGGATAATCTGCTTGCTTTTGAAAGTAATTATACTTGCGAGTGAGTAATTTTAGGAAAGCAATTATAAATTAATACCGTAAGCTTCTAGAGATTGATTTTACTCATTATCTTGAGACGAATTGACAAAATATTCCCTTGAAACACATCCTGTATTGTAACCACTATCAACAGATAACAAGCATAAACATAACCTAGTGACTGCTAGAACAGTGATAATATCACGATCTGAAGTATGATTTAAAAACTTGAAAAAAACTCATTTTATAAAATCTGAAAAAATTCAGAAAAATCGTATAAAATAAATCAAAATGTTTGACACCTACTAAAAGATGGAGATTTCACAATTTCAAGAGATAAATAAGAAAAGCAAAGAAAAAATTATTATTGGATTGCTTTTTTTACACAAGAATGAACATAAAAGGTCATTATAATATGGGCCGAAAAATATATATTCTGAGAGATATTATAACGAGCTTTTATGTTCATTCTGATGTCAAAAATGTAATCCAATAATAATAATAATAATATTTTTTTCTTTCTTTTTTCTCATTTACCTTTTGCAGTTATGAAATCTCGATCTTCTAATAGGCATCGAAAATTTTGTAAGATTTATAAGATTATTCTGAATTTTTTTCACATTCTAGAAAGTGGTTTTTTTTCCAAGTCTATTACTCTTTAGATACGCTAGGTCAAAAAATTCTGAAAAAAATTGCGATTGCATTTTTTTTTCATATACTTTCATACAAAAAATTATCAAGCCAATCTGAGACATTGACGTAGAATTAGTGTGGTTATATGTATAGTGTATATATGACATTAGAATGTATGAAAAAAATGACTATTTTGTTTTTAATTCAAGACGTAAATTTAAAAAAAAAAACAAGTCAATGAAAATCAAGTCCTTCGTTGACTTTTGACTTTAAATAACTTTTGAAAGAGTAGATTTATCATAAAATGATAATAAATCTTTTGTGCGGGGCGTTCAATTCCCTACCAATATATGTTCCCGTTTTATCGATATACGCTAATTCGTTGACGAGTTATAAAATTCCAAAGTTAACAAGAAAGAATTTCCCATGTTATTTAAGTGGGAAATAGAAAATCACGATGAGGCACCCCTGAATATTAATATGCTGAATCTTGGACAGCATATTTTTTTCGACATTTGGAACAATATGTAGGCCTTGAATTTTGAAAAAAAAGGTCGATTTTTTTTATGCAAGTTAAATAGGTAAATAAAATAATGTAAATTAACCATAGTTTTGGATGACGATAGTGGAGCGGGCAGCTGAAGTTCGCGGAGCCCGTAGTTAAAGTTGTTGCACAACAGTATCGCTAAATATTCACCAACGATATGGGTCGTTGAACCTTAGTGTAGCTGGACTAGGTACCGTTTCGGCCCCGGGTTTAGGAGTCAGCTCTTTGTTAACTAGACAATTTCGGTCGGGATGCCAGGGTTAAATAGGGCATGCGGGCCTGACGAAGTAGGGACTTCCATTATTTCCCTTTGATAGATCGGTGAAATCTGCGCTCCTCAGTAGAAACTTTTTCAAATTAGTCTCCCCTGTCATCGGATATCAGTTGTACACGGAAAAGAGATCTGGCCAAACTTGTAACATCAGTATTGTAGAATTTTCGCTGTACGAGCAAGTGCAATAACTATTACAGTTACGCTATAGTGACGTCAGTGATAGTGATATATTTTCTGCAAGTACTATAAATTTCTAGTTCCAAAATTACGGCACGGCTATTGTACCTTCTATTATATTAGTCATTACAAAATGCCGTAAATACAGCAAAGGTTATTCTAATGTCGCTATTACATCAGCCCGTTGGAAAATTACAGCTGAAATATTGCACGTTCTACCATTAAATTTGCTTGATACGTCAACCATCGGTGTTACTGCAACTTCTTCCCGATACTTCGTAGTTTATGACAAAATGTAATAAGAATAGTAATTATTACTAATTGGAATTACAATTAGCCCTCATTATTCGGGTTTCTTATACATTAAGTAACACGTTGAATCGATGATGTCATATTTGTACTTTTCGCTAGCTGATTACTGTTTTTTCCGTTGTAAATCGCTGTTTGTAATTTTTTTTTTTTAATAGTGGAGTTTTTGATAATATCGCTGTACAGAACACAGCACCACTTGAAAATGCCACAAAGATTTTTCACAAAATTGTAGACAATACTGCAACGATTTTTCATTAAAAAATGGTATAGCAGCCACATGTTATTGTAAGTTTCACAATAGTTAGCTCTGGTTATAATATGTAGATGATTACAGAATCGGAGTTCTGTAAGAATTATTTTTTCATGTACAGCTACGGACAATCATTGTGGTTTATCTTAAACAAACATAGTGGTCATTTTGTTGGTGGTAATG
The DNA here is from genome assembly GCF_021901455.1 of Neodiprion lecontei. Lineage (NCBI taxonomy): Eukaryota > Metazoa > Arthropoda > Insecta > Hymenoptera > Diprionidae > Neodiprion > Neodiprion lecontei. Next base: position 14,625,271 of record NC_060261.1, read on the forward strand.
AAAATGTCAGTTGTACACGATACTTCATTTAATTTTTTTGTCTTTCCACGATACACAGAGTATCCGCCAAAAAATATGTCTGTTTATCTTGTACGCCAAACGAGCATTTGCTAATCCACATTGTTACGACACAGGAAATACTGTCTCCAACCGGCAGTGGGAATGAGAGAACCGCTTGCGGTCGCTTTACTAACGCTAATGAAACGAGTCAGATCTGACCACTTTCACCGCGGACATCCTTTGCTGCGATCGTTTAGGTGGTTGACTGCTAATTCTGAGAAACAAACAAAGCCTCTCGACGTTCGTTTTCAAATATTCTGGGATTGATAGTAACCGGCAAATCGATAGAAGGATAGTATTAGAATTTGTATTTTATACGGCATAGACCAGCAGCTATTCGTACCTTCGATCAGCGTCGCCAGAGCTGGATCCTTACGGCAAGCCTTCGTGGCTTTGATAACCTTGAACGAGACGCAGTACCTGAAAAACGTAAAAGCATTTTGACTGGTAAGTAACTGCGAACATTATCAATTCGCATATTACGCTAGAATTTGCATCACAGTGTTTTGCTCTTTTTTGTTTGCCCAACTGGGAAGCAGCTCGTATGGACGAAAAAAAAAACTTCGTCTCTGCTTGAAATAAAATGTAACGTAAATGTAGGGGCCTAGTTCCGCAGTTTCCATCATGAGCTGAGCCCAATGGATATCCTGAAATTGGAGCTTTGCGTGATCTGCCGAGCTAGCGCGGGAAGCACAAATGATTGCACGCTGGAGGCAAAATTCAATTGTTCCCTACATGCATACACGCCCTTTTCAATACTGCCTGGAGGCTTCCTGATGCGCAGCATTTCATACCATCCTCACCTTGTACAGTGCAGTGCTGAAAAAATGTAAAAATCCTAACAGCACAGTTCATACCGTTTCAATGAGAAACTGGCTCACACAGCCCTTTGCAAGGCTTCGTTTCTCGTGGCTGAAACCATAGGAAAACCTCTGGAGAGGGTTACCGCATCAAGAAGCAGTCGGAACACAGGTAATGGAAGCTCGGAGAAATTTCTTGGAGCAAGATGCATCCCGGTAAGTTCTTCAGAAGTCATCAAACCGATGGTACCACTTCGGACTGATTGAATTTACCCGGCTAACCTGCCGACTTATATTGATCGACCGCAGGACTTGCAAAAATCAATGTTACCGTCGGACACTCGTTACGGCTCTTCACTTGTACAACCAACGACGGCATTGAAGGTATTTTCGGAATGTACGAGACTGGATATCAACAGCGACTGTTCAATTACCACTGCGGGCCAATTAATTATCAGGGGACCGGTAGATGTAAGGGTCGAACAACGCGTACCCACATGCATACATATAACGCTTTGTTATACGTGGGGAGTGCAGTAATCAAAATCCTATTTGGTTCGGTAGCAAAAATTTACACACGATGGTTCAACCGTGGATGTTATTCCCTTCCGCTAACCCTCGTCATCAGGAAAGTTCTGTAATGAACTTATATTTACACTAAGGGAAAATTGTGAAACTTAGCAGATCAAGTGTCTAACTGTGCATGCGCGAGCTTTGCCGCCCTTTCGTGCAGGCTGACCACCTCAATCTTCAGCGGTCAAACGAGGCTTATGCTAGGTGATGCAATTTTTTTATCGTCAAGTAGATTTCAAAATATGATCGATGTAGTGATTCGGGGAGGAATGGCAAACTTTTATCGTTAACTGATTGATGACTAATGAATTTTACGAGTAATCAGAACGGCACAATTTGACATCTCATGTCCTCTTTCGTGTAAGTTGGCTCTACTGCATTGCAAAAAAAAATATTATTCTGCTCACGCGCAGTCGACCATTCAGCTTGCTAAATTTCACCGTTATTTCTTTGTGGAATGTGTTACCTCTGATTTGGAGTTAATTAGTACTTACTTAATGTATATTATATTGTTACAAACTTGGGAAAAATTAATAACCTGGTGAAATATAAAAACTCTGTAACACTCACCCGTTCGAAATCGTATTTTCGTCGTCACTGTCTTCCGAACCGTCCAAATTTCTTGGTACTAACAAAGCGATTTCTGTAACCATCAACGTTGATACATGATTACTGCGTGAATTAAAATACTTACAAAAAATGATCGCGATATCTCACCTTTCTGTGGAATGCTGTAATTTCGTCGTTGACAATCGTCGCTGCTGTGGCAAATCCTGCTCTCCTCAAGCTGCGGACAGTGCTTTCCTCCATGTTTATCGGAATTCAGGATGGTCCGAGATCTAGATTGCGTACCTGGGCCGCACTTCCTATCGCAGGTCGACCATGAGCCCCATGTTGACACCGTGCAATCGACAACTGAAGCCATAGGAAACATTCGATATCTTTCGATCGATTATCGTATAAACATATCTTTTATAGGAACGAGAAATTGCTTCACGGAGCACGAATCCTATCACGTAAGAAATAAAACGAATTGAAGTAGAGCTGAAACAGATGGTAATGAGATTAACGTCGAAATAAAATCAGAAGTATAAGTCGCAATTCTGTTGAATATCGCATGAGCCAAAAGTTAGCCAGCAGTTAGAGTCGATATTTTTTTCTTTTAAACAGGCGAACAGTCGTGCGAATCCTATACATATACGTTGCGTCGTTGTAGTTTTTTCCCTTACCGAGCACCGGTTAAAGGTGGAATTAAAAATGGATAGCGTTGAAGAAAAAGAATCAAGTTGAAACTGCAGTGAAGGTAGTAATTATAAAAGAGTCCACTGGCACGTAGCCAGACTCAGCAGTCTGTCCCCGACGGCTTCGGACTCTTGGTTCACGACGAGTTAACAAATTGCGCCAGCTACCGTATAAGCTACTCATCCCTTGAATTTCCGGTACAAACCATCAGCTCCAATTCAACCCTGTGCAATAAAGTTCAATCGTATTGTAAAAACGTGCCCACAATTGAATTGAACGTATAGGCAACATGAAAGAAGCGGGTGAAGGGAATAACATTCAAATAGCAACTCATAGTCTTCAGACACGGAAATATATCGAAGCCATCGCGGATATCGGATAGAAATGACAGCTTGCGCGGATGGACGTAATTCCAGCAAAAGCGCGACGCTCATACAAAAGGCAAAGAACAATAAATTGAGTTATATCATCTCATTATTTGCTACGGTGAGTATACAAGCTTCGCATGCAATTGACGTCAATGGGCTTTTCATTTGCAGAGGACTGCCGCTTGATTAATTCTCAACGCGAGAGAATTCTTCGCTCGGCGGCGGCGTATCATACCGGGTGGAATTCATTTCCGGTAGGTATAACAAAAGCCAAATTGCGGAACAAGGCCTCTGCTAATTAGAGGGTCTACTGGAACGGTTCGAATACACATAAATATGGATTGCGTGCGGGTAGAAGATACCGCGTCGACGGCTGGTCGTGAGCAGAGCAACATCTTGTCTCGGAATTTAGTTCATCAACAGCGTGTTTCTAGTTCAGATTTTGTTTCTAGAATTGTCTGAGGCTTCGTAACGATAGGGTAAGTGAGTTTTGAAACATTTAACTACCGGCAGATAAAATACGATTGGGATTTAATACCGAGTGTTTCCAAGTCAACGCTGCAATACGTTGGGTTGCCTAGCACTGATGGTAACAAATGTAGGTAAAACTGACCCCTACGGAGTTATAATCAATTCAGTCAAGTCATATAATCATTTTAACTTAACTCCGGAACCCGATTACTGAACGCTTTAGCATGGGCTATAAACCACGAAACAACTGCTTGGCCAACTTTACACAATTTGAAAATACGGGCAGTTTCAGCTCACTCGCGAGCACTTTAAACGCGCTACCTACCGATAACTCGGTAGGTCTGTACTACAAATATTTGTTCTCCTCAGTGGTAGGCAACCCAACATACTGCGGTGTTTACTTGGAAATATCCGCTATTTCATATTTCATATCATATCTTAATTTTGGGGTAAAACTTATACCACGATTCGTACGTACCTAACACATCTAATTACTTTCGCGAATCAATGAGTAATGATGATTGAAAAATCATTATGCTCAATTCAACCCACGTATACTGCTTCAAACACATCATGTTTTTCGACTTCGGACCGAATCTTACAATTAGCCATATTTTTAAACTTGACCTCCAGTAATATTTTTGCAAAAATCATTAATCATAGTCAGCTGTGATACAGCCTCAGATGAATGTTCAAATGAAATATTAACAATTGTGACACGATGTTGTTGATGCAAATTCTGAGATCATACGGTTTTATTCTGCTCAGTCGTCGACTTGTTCGCTGCCATCAAAAAACGGGGATGATAATTGGCAAAAAGTTTATGAACATTCACGGATAATACTGATAAGGATATCGAAAGTGAGTGATTTTCGAGATTCATGCTGCCTGAAGTTACCATATAATTTGGCACTTTTTTCGTATCGAGAGACCGAAGTTCTCCCTTACGAGCCATTTATCTTGTTCCAGACTCATTGTTTGCACACACATGTGTAACCGGTTGAAGCAGACTTTATATTTATTACTTTTTCCTGGATGTAGCATGTCGTACGCCATATTGTAGTGAGTGATACAATATGAAGTGTACAATGTGGAACACATGACTTCCAGGGTTGGTAATTGGTCAATTTTATGCTACCTGCCAGATGGTTTATGTTTTTTCATTACAAAAACTTGAAGTGATGCCTCAATTTCCAACCCTATTTTTTCAACACGGTCTCGTTCAACACAAATATATTGTAAAAATATATCAGCCGTGTCACCGCTACGTTGGAGGAGATTTTTAGGGCATTTGCCATGGCAACCAGCCTTGTGAAAGTTGCCGTGGCCCCGTTCTACGGCAAATTCCAATCCCCCAGGGAATCCCCATGATCGGAGGAATTTCTCCGAAAATTCTGCGATTACGCAAAATTGAGCAGCAGGCGGGTGTTGGGTCATTTTGTCAGCTCTAACTTCCTTTAAGTCTTCTATTTCAAGAGTACATGTATTGGCTAATAGTGTTTCTTCAGAACTTGTACATGGGAGAAAAAGAATCCGTGCCGAAGGATATCTTTTGAATCCAATTTAAAAAGGTTGCTCTAAGAGTTCAAAGTTATCCCATTCAAATAACGTGAGGGAGATGTTGGTTTTTGTTTTAATTGCTACTATTCAGCCTCACGTAAACGACACGGAGTTCATCTTGACATTATTTTGTAGGGGAAATGGATTTTCTGTAAAACTGTCATTCGAATATTACGTCTAAAGTCAATAGTTGAACCACCAAAACCGTTTAACGGTGTACTTTTACATGAAATTGACTTTCGAGCTGGGGCTTATAACTTTTGAACCGCTTGAGCCACGGATTTTGCTCAACGGACTTTTTTTTTTACGGGGAATTTACCTCTCTGAAAAGTGCTTTCAGGAGCAAGTTTGCATCATGAAGTGCGAGTGCTGGTAATAATTAAAAAAATTTACATCTTTCTCTGCATTCTAAGAACGATCTTTGAAATTTGAATTTAAGAGATAACCCTCCATAAAGATTCTTTTTTTTTGCTATGCACGTACAAGTTTCTCAATCGAGAGTAAAAAAAAAAAATTAAAATCTGTTTCCAAACCAAACACCCTAATTTGTGCATTTTAGAATTGCTTGTAATACCAGTATTTCACCTACCAAACAAATTTAGAAACAATTCCAACTGTTTCTATAACGATGAATTTGTATTATTCGTCGCAGCGGTGCTGGGCTATCGTTTCCGCGGGCGCGAATTGATCCAACAGTTGACTAATCAATAAAACAAAAAAACGGAATGGGAATCTTGAATTGCGAAAATCGAGGCTGCCAACTCTATATACTAAACGTCGATATCTTTTATATGGCTAGAAAAACTTAAAACTTTGCTTCAATCTCGTCACGCGACCTCAAATATATCGTAGTTTATGTCTAGCTACTAATAGTCTGAAATAACTAAGCATAACAGCAGCCTGCTACTATTTTGTGGAGGTTGATCACTCCAAAATAGTAAACAATCTAGCAGACTCGTTCGATTTCATTCTACAGTGGCTCGTTGTTATATTCAGTAAACTGTTTTCTCAAAATACACTGGAACACTTCTTTTAAAAACATTTTGGAACCGTTAAATATTTAATTTAAAATTTAAACAGTGCACTGATATTGAATATGATCAACAAATGGAAATATTGAAGTGACTACTAAATAAAGTCCCGTTCCAGTGACTTTATTGAAAAAAGTCTTCCGAATAGAATGAAACATCGTCTAGTGAAATACAACGGATCTGCTACATTATTAATGATTTTAAAAAAATTTGAAATGAAGCATCAATATTGAAACTATTGTTTATAATTCCAGTACTTTTTATTTTTGTATTTTCAAACAGTTCTTTGCAGCTTATAAATATAACAATTTGATAAAAATACTATACGTGACTATTTCGTAATAAAATTGTTAAACAGTATCGATTGTCTTCACCCAGCCTTGCACGCGACAGAATAGTTTTGTGAATTAAGTTTTTTAAATACTTATTTTTCACTGGCTTTTATTTTTATTCTTGTAAGTCTCTCTCATTGTTAGACTTCTTTGTGATCAAAGAAGTGACGAGTAGTACACAGGTTTCTTCTTTACGTATTATTTACCGACCGAAGCGGCAGTCCGTCAACAATTTAGCACTACAGCATTTCTCCGAAGTAACAAGCTAATTATATTATTTCAAGAGTGTGACAGTCGTACAGACGTAGCTCATTGGAAATTTAATAATAAATGCAAGGTTCTCAAATTAACCGATCTTTTCTTGTTTGTGTAATTATTATAAATCTAGTTCAACTCGTAGAAATCTCATTACCAATAATGGTTACAACAATAATCCATCAATAGATCATGGAATCACTCTGAATCATTCCTCATCGAGTCTCTTCTAAATAATTTCGATTGCTCAAATCTACACTCAACGAATAGAAATAAACCATGGGTAAAACTGTAAAAATCATGAAACCTAGAATATACCAAACTTGGTGCAGATCGAATCTATCTTCCAATCGCATTAAAAACTCCTGACTAAATCTGTTTATGTTCCAACCCTCTAAAAGCCGGATATGCGAGTTTAGAGACACGTGCAGGACTCACCTCCACATGTTTCTTTAAAATCGTTGCAACAGTCTCCCAACTTTATGCATGCGTGATCGCAGTAGCAAGGCTTATCCTGAGGACCTTCAATAATCGCATAGGGAGATGTCTTCTGGACAACACACGCCGAGTCTCTGCCGGAGCAACAGAGTTTCGCTTCCTTGCAACTATAACCAGCCTGGACTAATTGGATCAGCCAAAATGTCGTCAGCACCATCGGCACCAGGATCGCGTTCAAGATTGCACTCCTCATTATTCTCCTCTAGATTCAAATCTCATTTGGATCTGTCGGAACTGCTCCAGCTCGTTCTCATATGTTGCTTATTTCACAATGCGTGTGAAAAATTGTTCTTTTCAGACCAGTATGATTAAAAATAAGTTGTTGATGTATAGCTGCTATCATATCGACTTTATTGATTGGGGTCTTCAAAGCTTGTCGAATAACTGACTGTACGGTTCGTTATCAAATATCTCAGCAAGAACTCAAGTCATGGCTGTTTTGCTGATGTATATATGTGAAAATTATGGGATGACAGGCATATGATAGTCAAAAATGATGAACGAGAATCTTGATGTTTTATACTCGGGTTAAGCACTGGTTACTGCAAGTTTGAGAAAACCACGTAACGACTGTTCGATGCACATAAAACAATGATAGTACAACCACATTTTACGTGATATAAAAGCATTTTCGATCCATTAATTAATGATTCTGAAATTGCTTGCAGTATTGGCTGTACGTATTCTGTTTAATATAGGATTTCGAAATGTCATAGGTATCAATATTTGTATGGAACGATTCGAATTTAATTAACCGTGATGAAAATCAATTTAGTTATTGGAATCTGGCAGCCAACAATGAACGCCTCAACGGAGTTGACTCCGGTAATGAGATTAATTATATTGTATACTTTTTGACGCACTTGTAAGTGGTAAAACGGTAATCTGTTCTTGAAATCAACAGTTTTTAATAATCATTGAAATTACGGAACACTCTCACCACGATTATCCGAAACCAATGTCCGCTAACCTGACGGGGCTGAAATACGCGACCCTACTAAAGTCAGAGCGGAGGATTCGCGCCCTCGACAACGCGACGGAACTTCGGCGCATGCCTCGAATTCGCGTTTGACGAACCAACAATTAATTAAGTTGCAATATTGCCGCAGCTCGCACGGTACTCGCAAGTACTTCAATCCAGAAACGGTGCCGTCCTACTACTGCTGCATGAGCGGCGTAAATGCAGTCTGATGCGTTCTCCGCGTTAAATTTCTTGCAGAGATAATGACTCTTCAATAAAATTAATAGCAACAATCTAAATATATGCTTGGCCTTAGTAGAAAGTCGAGTCTTCGTAGATTGTGGTAAACGTCTGGCTCAGAAGAATTGGACTTTGGCCGTGTTAGAGAACAACACCTACTAAACTTCATTGTACATAAAAAAAAAAATTTCACCGTAACAACGGAATAACAAATTATATTTGCTTGTACAGAATATCAATGACATTTCAATTAAATGTTCTGATGAAATTCATTATTTTCTAACTTGCGGTAAACTATGGTCAAGAAAAGAATACATTAATTTTATTGAGTGGATGAAAATAACATTTGACTACGATGAAAAAAAATTACAATCGAACCAATCTGAATTATAATCGGTGAGATTAATATATTATGATATTATTTTGGAATATTCACTAGACACTCAATTTGCTTTTCTTGTATGTTAATTCACGCACATTCGCCACTATGCATTAACCCATGCTGTATTTTTACAATCACGAACAAGATATTACACCTAGAACGAAAACGAATTCGGTATATAAAAATCTGTTCGGAATCTATACAGGACCAGAAAAAAAATATCCAGTACCAGTGTAGTTGAGCAGTAAACTTAGTTATTTCGCGAAAGTGTCTCATAGGAAATTTAACCCTTCAGAACACAGGTTGTCCGTACCACAAACATTACTCGCGTGATGATAACAAATTTCACGGTTCTACGCAAGCGGTGAGCGCAAAATTTCATATATAATAATAATATAATATTAGGTTAAGTTAAAAAAATAATTAGTAAAATATTTTTAAAATTCTATAATTTAACCATCTAAAATTTTATTCTGTAGCAATATATTTAAACAATTTGATTATTTATGTATAATAATAAAAAATTCAGTAAACCAAGTGTTTTTCAGGTTACGTGTATTCAAAATTGAAGTATAAATTAATATGTGGTGATTGATATAAAAGAATAACAAGGAAATTTACTTATCGAATACACGAAATAACTAATGACAGTTATAACAATAACAATTATTAATCATATTTTTCCATTAACAAATACTAGTTGTTCAGATTACGGTAATACATATATATTTATATATATTTTAGAACTAGCGGCTGTAATTACGACTTACGGTTTTGATTACCATCTTTAGTTACGTGATGAGAAAAACTCTCACGGTTGCAAATAAACTCTTTTTTTCCTTGATATTGTAAGTGTTAAAAATTTTTATTTTCAGTATCCAAAAAAGCATGAAATTTCGTGTAGGTAAAAAAACTTTTAAGTGGTCACTCCATTTGAAATTTTGAAAAAATGAAAATTTAAAAATGGGTGTGAGAGAATGTCTCTATACGCTAGTGATGAAAGGTTAACACATGGGATATCCATCTACATTGATGGATTCAGAAGATATCCTACTGACATCCGCCTGCATTTAGGCAACTGAGAGTACAAACAATCGCGGTCAATAAGACAAATGACGATCGGTATGTTCTCTCAGTTGCTTAAATACAGGCCGATTTTGGTACGATGTATGTACTTCGAAGTGCATAGATGCAGGCGCATTTACCCCACATGTTGAATTACCCATGGGACGTTTCAACCACATGAGCGGGCATATAGGTCCTTGTCTATCGAACGTGACATTACTGTGCATGCCAAATCAATATATCCTATCAGGGGCGCCGAAGAAACTAGAAAAAATTGCCTAGTGCCGCAAAAAATACTAGATAAACGTTGTACCAGAACGACGGTGGCATTAAAATGCTCTGATTCCGAACAAAAATGACTCGTTAGATAAGAAAATCGTATCGGAGCTAGCGTTGTGCGTTAACTGAAGAATATAAAAACAGTTGCCCTAATGGGCTTAAGTGTGACAACCGAAAATCGTCGTGCGCTTTGCGCCCCTTGAGATGTTCCAACGGTAGAGTTGAGAACTTATTGCAGAACATTAGAGAGTTACCGATTTCGGCATGATGTTGGCTGCATTCACCTTCCCAGTAACACAGTCTTCGCAATGGTAAGCCCAAGCCAGTACTTAGCCTGTGCGTATTTACCGACTTATCGACGATACAAGAAATTAATAATAAGAATAAATTTCTTCCAAAATTCGTGGTAAAGCAGTAATTTAATTGAAGTATAGGTACCCGAGAGGAGAATATACATATACATAGATCATAAATAATAATAGATCAGATGTAATAATGATGCAGAGAGCAAAAAGTATATATGTATATGCGGTCCATGTACGATATTAATATATATGATCCATTTACGATTAATACGTGATGCATACTGTAAATTTTATAATTTACCGGGAGAAAAACTAGATTACCTACGCTAATACGTCTGTAATATGAAAATAGAAGAATTATTCATTTCGAAATGGGATTCTGTTCGACACGCGCTCGATGTATTCCATAACATTAATATTCATAATTATTCCAACAATTTTTTATTTGCTCTCTAAATCTTGATTTTCGTAGGCATAGAATCGAAACGCTGTTTTAGCTAATCGCAAGTGAAGTATATACGTTGGGTAGAGAATCAGAATTGTTTTTCGAAAAGTGTTCAAATGGAAACAAATGCGGAGTAACTGTAATACGAGTACATCAGGGATGCGCTGATTTTGATCGAAATGAAATGGCTGCTCCGTATATGAGACAGTATTTAACACAGTGTCCAGATTTAAAGCCTAAAAAAGTGATTGTCGGCGATTTGTTTATACATATGCAGAGATAGAAAGAAGCTTCTGAAAACTTCGAGTGTATTTTAACACACGTTTGAAAAGTACAGGCAAAAATTTTTATCATCCAACTGTCGCAGAATGGCAACGTTATTAGCTGACCCGTTAACTGTAGAATATATCTTTAGTCAACGGCTGGCCGTCGAAGGGCCTAGCTGCTTGAGTCTGGAATCGGCAGAAAAGATAAAGTGCGTATTGCTTGTCTGAAACGTAGGAACTAAAATCATTATACATCATATCATATCATATCATCGTACATCATACATCATACATCAAGATATATCATACATCATACAACATACATGATATTAAAGTTCGAAACCAAAGTTTGGATGTTCGGATGTTCAGAAAGTGACGTCGCCTAAAATTTTTTTTCCTTCGACGTCATCGATCTGAAACCAGTTGGCCGAATTCCTGAGTCTGGAAACAACCGCGCAGTAGAGCGGACGAATGAGAATCGCGCTCCGCAGATTTCGAGTGCCGGGTTCTCTATGTCCTGGATCCTGCGCTCCGGGTCCGCTTCCTGGTGCAATTCGAGCTCCAGGACAAGCGCTACGTGGTTTTTACGCTCTAGGTCTGCTACCTGGTGAAACTCGACTTCCAGGAAAAGCGCTCCGTAGTTTCTACGCTCAAGGTCCACTAACTGCAGGAACTTGACTTCCAGGACAAGCGCTCGATGGTTCCTGCGCTCCAGGTCCGTTACCTGGTGAAACTCGACTTTCAGGAAAACCGCTCCGTAGTTTCTGCGCTCAAGGTCCACTACCTGCAGGAACTTGACTTCCGGGACAAGCGATCCATGGTTCCTGCTCTCCAGGTCCGCTACCTGGTCAAACTCGAGTTGCAGAACAAGCGCTCTATGGTTTCTGCGCTCCAGGTCCGCTACCTGGTGAAACTCGACTTCCAGAACAAGCGTTCGTGGTTCCTGCGCTCCAGGTCCGTTACCTGGTGAAACTCGACGTTCAGGAAAACTGCTCCGTAGTTTCCGCGCTCAAGATCCACTACCTGCAGGGACTTGACTTCCGGGACAAGCGCTCGATGGTTCCTGCGCTCCAGGTCCGTTACCTGGTGAAACTCGACTTTCAGGAAAACCGCTCCGTAGTTTCTGCGCTCAAGGTCCACTACCTGCAGGAACTTGACTTCCGGGACAAGCGATCCATGGTTCCTGCTCTCCAGGTCCGCTACCTGGTCAAACTCGACTTCCAGAACAAGCGCTCCGAAGTTTCTGAGCTCAAGGTCCGCTACCTGGTAAAACTCGACTTCCAGGACATGAGGGGAACGAGGAGGAGGAGGACGAAGATTTCTGCACAGTGAGTGAAATATTTTTATAATATTTAATGGCCATTGTAATAATATTTTATCTCAAATTTTTTAAACTTGTCATGTTTACAATAAATTATTTCAATTCATTTTCGGCGCAAGCACATATTCAGTAGCTATAAATGCGCTCATAAAATTGATTATATTATTAATTATTTAATTAATAATATTAATCCTTACATAATATTTTTGATATATTCTTATATTGAAATTATTTATTACTATTGCAGGTATAACCCGAGGTGGTGAGCGGTGGTTGAAGGTGGTCGGAGGTGAACGAGGAGGAGGACGAGCAAGAAGAGGAGAGCAAGGTGGACGAGGAGGACGAGGATTTGTGCTCGGTGAGTAAAACATTTTTATAATATTTGATGGCAATTGGAATTATATTTCATCTGAAATATTTCAAACTTCTCATGTTTACAATACATTATTTCAATTCATTTTTCGCGCAAGCACATATTCAGTAGCTATAAATGCGGTAATAAAATTTATTATATTATCAGTTACTTAATTGATTATATTAATCCTCACATAATATTTTTCATGTGTTCTTATACTGAAAATATTTATTATTATTTCAGGTATAACCCGAGGTGGTTATCAGTGGTTGTTCAAGGTGGTTGGCGGTGGTCGGAGGTGGACGAGGAGGAAGACGAGAAAGACGAGGAGAACAAGGTGGACGAGGAGGACAAGAATTTGTGCTCGGTGAGTAAAACATTTGCATAATATTTAATTGCAATTGTAATTAGATTTCATCTCAAATATTCCAAACTTGTCATGTTTGCAATAAATTATTTCAATTCATTTTTCGCACAAGCACATATTCAGTAGCTATAAATGGGCTAGTAAAATTTATTATATTATCAATTAATTAATTAATTATATCAATTCTCACATAATATTTTTTATGTGTTCTTATACTGAAAATATTTATTACTATTCCAGGTATAACCCGAGGTGGTTAGCGGTAGTTGTTGGAGGTAGTTTGCGGTGGTTGGAGGTGGACGAGGAGGAGGACGAGGAAGACGAGGAGAACAAGGTGGATGAGGGGGACGAGGATTTTTGCTTGGTCAGTTTAACATTTTCGTAATATTTGATGAAGTAGGATCAGGATCAGGAGTAAGATTGGGAGTAGGATCAGGATCACGAATGAGATCAGGAGTAGGAGTGGGAGTAGAAGTAGGATCAGAAGTGGAATTAGGAGTAGGAGTAGGATCAGGGGAAGATGTAGAAATAGAAGTAGAAGTAGGAAAAGTAAGAGTTTAAGTAGGAGTAGGATTAGGAGTAGGAGTGGGAGTAGGAGTAGGAGTAGGAGTAGGAGTAGGAGTAGGAGTAGAAGTACGAATAGGCGAAGGAGTAGGAGTAGAATCAGGAGTAGGTGTAGGATCAGGTGAAGAAGTAGTATCAGGAGTAGAAGTAGGAGTAGGTGTAGAAATAGGAGTAGAAGTGGGAGGGGTAGAGTAGGGTAGGGTGGGGTAGGGTGCGGTAGGGTAGGGTGGGGTAGGGTGGCCGGAAGTAGTTGTTCTCAGATTCGTTTTGAATGACCCTTACCAGACTAATTGGACCCTCAGGAACTCAGAAATCGCAGCAGAAAGAGCGTAGGACCAACAGGAGAGAAACGATGAGCGAAAAAGCACCTGCTGAAAAATGTCGAAAACTCGGGTTCTCGTTATTTGGCTGTAACTTTTGATGCGTCGATCTCAGCGTATTGGGACTGCGACCAATCGAATACTATCGCAAGATTACGGTGCAATAGTGCGTGAAAGAATTCATTCCAGCACTTTTCAAAATCGCGAAAATTTTCGCCAAAACTGCAAAGGGGTTAGCCTTGCTTTTTCTTTATTTTTGGAGCCGGAAGTTTTTGGTCTCAGATTTGATTTGAATGACCCTTACCGGACTAATTGGACCCTCAGGAACTCAAGAATCGAAGAGAAAAGAGTGTAGGACCAACAGGAGAGAAACGGCGAGCGAAAAAGCACCAGCTCAATAATGTCGAAAACACAGGTTCTCGTTTTTTGGCTGTAACTTTTGATACGTCGATCTCAGCGTATTGGGACTGCGCCCAATCGATTTCGCCCCCAAAATTACGTCAGAATAGTGCGGGAAAGAATGTATTCCAGCACTTTTCAAAATCGCGAAAATTTTCGCCAAAAATGCAAAGGGGTTAGCCTACTGGACGGGATGGTTCGACAGGGCACACGGAAGCATGACTTTCCGTGTGACCCAAGTCCTGACAGGCCACGGGTATTTCGCGGATTTCTTATATAGAATAAGGAAAACGGAGAGGCCGACCTGCTGGTACTGCCGGCTGGAGGAAGACACGGTGAGCCACACGGTGGAGGCGTGCCCCGCGTGGAGAGACGAGAGGGATGCCCTGAAGCGCGTCGTAGGGGAGGATCTGACACCGCCTGGCCTGATCAGGGCTATGGTAGGGTCTAGAGAGGGATGGGTGGCGGTGGCCAGCTTCGCGGAGCGGGTTATGACGGCCAAGGAACAGCGGGAGCGGTTACGACAGCGAACGCGGCGCAGCGTGCACCGCGCGACCCGCGTGAGCAGGAGAAATGGGGGTGGTTCGCGTGTAAGCGCGGGCATGACGTAGGCTCAGACCTACGCGGGCAGGGGTCCAAACGGATTTGCGGGACGGGACACCGGTCGACCTCAGCCCCGTCCTTTGGGTCGGGGCCGCGGTTCGGGGGTGGAGGGGAGAGGAGGGGTGCAGGGCAACTTGGAATCTGGTGCCAGGATAGGTGAGACGCTAGGCGGTAGGGTGACGATAGGGTCATTCCGGCCATGCCCCCTCTTCTTCTTCTTCTTCTTCTGCCTCTCTCTCTTCGGCCCCCGGCCCGGGGACGGCGGATGTGACGGTCGCGCCGGATCCATCTTCCCCCGGATCCGCAAGGGCAAAGCGCTCAATATCGCGAAAATCGAGCGCCGAGTGGGGGTCTCCATACGCTTGGCAGCTCCGTTAAGCGGAGCTCTCGTCGTAGCGGCAACAGAAGATGCCCCACCAGCGGGCAGGGTCGTCCTTCGCAAGAGGACACTGAGCATGGGATGTAGCGGGGGAGAGCCGGGAGGCGCAACTCCCGGATAGGCGTTAAAGTAAGGTCCGCGCGTAACCGCGAAGGTGCCGGTGGGATCCCTGAGGTTATGCCTCGCGCGGTTCCGGGGAGTCCCCCCTACTCATACCAGAGTGGCCGCTGGTTTTTTAGTGAGTGCGAGTCCCACACTACCCTGAAGCTTCTTGCGCGAAGCTCCAGGGTGTGCATAAGGCATTTTTACCAGCGTTATCAAAAAAAAAAAAAAAAAGAAAAGGGGTTAGCCTTATTTTTCTTCATTTCTGGAGCCGAAAATTTTTGGTCTCAGATTCGATTCAAATGACCCTTACCCGACCAATTGGACCATCAGGAATTCAGAAAACGCGGCAAAAAGAGCGTAGGACCAAGAGGAGAGAAACGGCGAGCAAAAAAGCACCTGCTGAAAAATGTCGAAAACTCAGGTTCTCGTTTTTTGGCTGTAACTTTTGATGCGTGGATCTCAGCGTATTGAAACTGCACCCAATCGATTTCGCCCCCAAAATTACGTCAGAATAGTGCAGGAAAGAATGTATCCAGCACTTTTCAAAATCGCGAAAATTTTCGCCAAAAATGCAAAGGGGTTAGCCTTACTTTTTCTTCATTTTTCGAGCCGAAAATTTTTGGTCTCAGATTCGATTGAAATGACCCTTACCTGACCGATTAGACCATCAAGAACTCAGAAATCACAGCGAAAAGAGCGTGGGACCAAGAGGAGAGAAACGGCGAGCAAAGAAGCACCTGCTGAAAAATGTCGAAAACTCGGGTTCTCGTTTTTCGGCTGTAACTTTTGATGCGTGGATCGCAGCGTATTGGGACTGCGCCCAATCGATTTCTCTCGCAAAATTACGTCGGTATAGTGCAGAAAAGAATTTATTTGAGCACTTTTCAAAACCGCGGAAATTTTCGCCAAAAATGCAAAGGGGCTAGCCTTACTTTTTCTTCATTTTTCGAGCCAATGATTTGTGGTCTCAGATTCGATTGAAATGACCCTTACCTGACCGATTGGACCATCAGGAACTCAGAAAACGCAGCAAAAAGAGCGTGGAACCAAGAGGAGAGAGACGGCGAGCAAAATAGCACCTGCTAAAAAATGTCGAAAACTCGGGTTCTCGTTTTTTGGCTGTAACTTTTGATGCGTGGATCTCAGCGTATTGGGACTGCGCCCAATCGATTTCGCCCCCAAAATTACGTCAGAATAGTGCAGGCAAGAATGTATTCCAGCACTTTTCTAAATCGCGAAAATTTTCGCCAAAAATGCAAAGGGGTTAGCCTTACTTTTTCTTCATTTTTCGTGCCGAAAATTTTTGGTCTCAAATTCGATTGAAATGACCCTTACCTGACCGATTGGACCATCAGGAACTCAGAAAACGCAGCAAAAAGAGCGTGGAACCAAGAGGAGAGAAACGGCGAGCAAAATAGCAACTGCTAAAAAATGTCGAAAACTCGGGTTCTCGTTTTTTGGCTGTAACTTTTGATGCGTCGATCGCAGCGTATTGGGACTGCGCCCAATCGATTTCTCTCGCAAAATTACGTCGGTATAGTGCAGAAAAGAATTTATTTGAGCACTTTTCAAAACCGCGAAAATTTTCGCCAAAAATGCAAAGGGGTTAGCCTTACTTTTTCTTCATTTTTCGAGCCAATGATTTGTGGTCTCAGATTCGATTGAAATGACCCTTACCTGACCGATTGGACCATCAGGAACTCAGAAAACGCAGCAAAAAGAGCGTGGAACCAAGAGGAGAGAAACGGCGAGCAAAATAGCAACTGCTAAAAAATGTCGAAAACTCGGGTTCTCGTTTTTTGGCTGTAACTTTTGATGCGTCGATCGCAGCGTATTGGGACTGCGCCCAATCGATTTCTCTCGCAAAATTACGTCGGTATAGTGCAGAAAAGAATTTATTTGAGCACTTTTCAAAACCGCGAAAATTTTCGCCAAAAATGCAAAGGGGTTAGCCTTACTTTTTCTTCATTTTTCGAGCCGAAAATTTTTGGTCTCAGATTCGATTAAAATGACCCTTACCCGACCAATTGGACCATCAGGATTTTAGAAAACGCAGCAAAAAGAGCGTAGGACCAAGAGGAGAGAAACGGCGAGCAAAAAAGCACCTGCTGAAAAATGTCGAAATCTTAGGTTCTGGTTTTTAGGCTGTAACTTTTGATGCGTTGATTGCAGCGTATTGGGATCGCGCCCAATCGATTTCTCTCGCAAAATTACGTCGGTATAGTGCAGGAAAGAATTTATTCGAGCACTTTTCAAAACCGCGAAAATTTTCGCCAAAAATGCAAAGGGGTTAGCCTTACTTTTTCTTCATTTTTCGAGCCAATGATTTGTGGTCTCAGATTCGATTGAAATGACCCTTACCTGACCGATTAGACCATCAGGAACTCAGAAAACGCAGCAAAAAGAGCGTGGAACCAAGAGGAGAGAGACGGCGAGCAAAATCGCACCTGCTAAAAAATGTCGAAAACTCGGGTTCTCGTTTTTTCGCTGTAACTTTTGATGCGTGGATCTCAGCGTATTGGGACTGCACCCAATCGATTTCGCCCCCAAAATTACGTCAGAATAGTGCAGGCAAGAATGTATTCCAGCACTTTTCTAAATCGCGAAAATTTTCGCCAAAAATGCAAAGGGGTTAGCCTTACTTTTTCTTCATTTTTCGTGCCGAAAATTTTTGGTCTCAGATTCAATTGAAATTACCCTGACCTGACCAATTGGACCATCAGGAACTCAGAAAACGCAGCAAAAAGAGCGTGGAACCAACAGGAGAGAAACGGCGAGCAAAATAGCAACTGCTAAAAAATGTCGAAAACTCGGGTTCTCGTTTTTTGGCTGTAACTTTTGATGCGTCGATCGCAGCGTATTGGGACTGCGCCCAATCGATTTCTCTCGCAAAATTACGTCGGTATAGTGCAGAAAAGAATTTATTCGAGCACTTTTGAAAACCGCGAAAATTTTCGCCAAAAATGCAAAGTGGTTAGCCTTGCTTTTTCTTCA
This sequence comes from Neodiprion lecontei, assembly GCF_021901455.1. Classification (NCBI taxonomy): domain Eukaryota; kingdom Metazoa; phylum Arthropoda; class Insecta; order Hymenoptera; family Diprionidae; genus Neodiprion; species Neodiprion lecontei. Next base: position 14,643,811 of record NC_060261.1, read on the forward strand.
TTTTTCGAGCCGAAAACTTTTGGTCTCAGATTCGATTGAAATTACCCTTACCTGACCAATTGGACCATCAGGAACTCAGAAAACGCAGCAAAAAGAGCGTGGAACCAAGAGGAGAGAAACGGCGAGCACAATAGCACCTGCTAAAAAATGTCGAAAACTCGGGTTCTCGTTTTTTGGCTGTAACTTTTGATGCGTGGATCTCAGCGTATTGGGACTGCGCAAAATCGATTTCTCTCGCAAAATTACGTCGGTATAGTGCAGAAAAGAATTTATTCCAGCACTTTTGAAAACCGCGAAAATTTTCGCCAAAAATGCAAAGGGGTTAGCCTTGCTTTTTCTTCATGTTTCGAGCCGAAAACTTTTGGTCTCAGATTCGATTGAAATTACCCTTACCTGACCGATTAGACCATCAAGAACTCAGAAATCACAGCGAAAAGAGCGTGGGACCAAGAGGAGAGAAACGGCGAGCAAAAAAGCACCTGCTGAAAAATGTCGAGATTTTAGGTCCTGGTTTTTTGGCTGTAACTTTTGATGCGTCGATCGCAGCGTGTTGGGATTGCACCCAATCGATTTCTCTCGCAAAATTACGTCGGTATAGTGCAGAAAAGAATTTATTCGAGCACTTTTCAAAACCGCGAAAATTTTCGCCAAAAATGCAAAGGGGTTAGCCTTACTTTTTCTTCATTTTTCGAGCCGAAAATTTTTGGTCTCAGATTCGATTAAAATGACCCTTACCCGACCAATTGGACCATCAGTAATTTAGAAAACGCAGCAAAAAGAGCGTAGGACCAAGAGGAGAGAAACGGCGAGCAAAAGAGCACCTGCTGAAAAATGTCGAAAGCTTAGGTTCTGGTTTTTTGGCTGTAACTTTTGATGCGTTGATTGCAGCGTATTGGGATCGCGCCCAATCGATTTCTCTCGCAAAATTACGTCGGTATAGTGCAGGAAAGAATTTATTCGAGCACTTTTCAAAACCGCGAAAATTTTCGCCAAAAATGCAAAGGGGTTAGCCTTACTTTTTCTTCATTTTTCGAGCCGAAAATTTTTGGTCTCAGATTCGATTGAAATGACCCTTACCTGACCAATTGGACCCTCAGGAACTCAAGAATCGAAGAGAAAAGAGCGTAGGACCAACAGGAGAGAAATGGCGAGCAAAATAGCACCTGCTAAAAAATGTCGAAAACTCGGGTTCTCGTTTTTTGGCTGTTATTTTTGATACGTCGATCTCAGCGTATTGGGACTGCGCCCAATCGATTTCGCCCCCAAAATTACGTCAGAATAGTGCAGGAAAGATTTTATTCGAGCACTTTTCAAAACCGCGAAAATTTCCGCCAAAAATGCAAAGGGGTTAGCCTTACTTTTTCTTCATTTTTCGAGTCAATGATTTTTGGTCTCAGATTCGATTGAAATGACCCTTACCTGACCAATTGGACCATCAGGAACTCAGAAAACGCAGCAAAAAGAGCGTAGGACCAAGAGGAGAGAAACGGCGAGCAAAAAAGCACCTGCTGAAAAATGTCGAAATCTTAGGTTCTGGTTTTTAGGCTGTAACTTTTGATGCGTTGATTGCAGCGTATTGGGATCGCGCCCAATCGATTTCTCTCGCAAAATTACGTCGGTATAGTGCAGGAAAGAATTTATTCGAGCACTTTTCAAAACCGCGAAAATTTTCGCCAAAAATGCAAAGGGGTTAGCCTTACTTTTTCTTCATTTTTCGAGCCAATGATTTGTGGTCTCAGATTCGATTGAAATGACCCTTACCTGACCGATTAGACCATCAGGAACTCAGAAAACGCAGCAAAAAGAGCGTGGAACCAAGAGGAGAGAGACGGCGAGCAAAATAGCACCTGCTAAAAAATGTCGAAAACTCGGGTTCTCGTTTTTTGGCTGTAACTTTTGATGCGTGGATCTCAGCGTATTGGGACTGCGCCCAATCGATTTCTCTCGCAAAATTACGTCGGTATAGTGCAGAAAAGAATTTATTCGAGCACTTCTCAAAACCGCGAAAATTTTCGCCAAAAATGCAAAGGGGTTAGCCTTACTTTTTCTTCATTTTTCGAGCCGAAAATTTTTGGTCTCAGATTCGATTGAAATGACCCTTACCTGACCAATTGGACCCTCAGGAACTCAAGAATCGAAGAGAAAAGAGCGTAGGACCAACAGGAGAGAAATGGCGAGCAAAATAGCACCTGCTGAAAAATGTCGAAAACTCGGGTTCTCGTTTTTTGGCTGTAACTTTTGATGCGTCGATCGCAGCGTATTGGGACTGCGCCCAATCGATTTCTCTCGCAAAATTACGTCGGTATAGAGCAGAAAAGAATTTATTCGAGCACTTTTCAAAACCGCGAAAATTTTCGCCAAAAATGCAAAGGGGTTAGCCTTACTTTTTCTTCATTTTTCGAGTCAATGATTTTTGGTCTCAGATTCGATTGAAATGACCCTTACCTGACCAATTGGACCATCAGGAACTCAGAAAACGCAGCAAAAAGAGCGTGGAACCAAGAGGAGAGAAACGGCGAGCACAATAGCACCTGCTAAAAAATGTCGAAAACTCGGGTTCTCGTTTTTTGGCTGTAACTTTTGATGCGTGGATCTCAGCGTATTGGGACTGCGCAAAATCGATTTTTCTCGCAAAATTACGTCGGTATAGTGCAGAAAAGAATTTATTCGAGCACTTTTCAAAACCGCGAAAATTTTCGCCAAAAATGCAAAGGGGTTAGCCTTACTTTTTCTTCATTTTTCGAGCCAATGATTTGTGGTCTCAGATTCGATTGAAATGACCCTTACCTGACCGATTGGACCATCAGGAACTCAGAAAACGCAGCAAAAAGAGCGTGGAACCAAGAGGAGAGAAACGGCGAGCAAAATAGCAACTGCTAAAAAATGTCGAAAACTCGGGTTCTCGTTTTTTGGCTGTAACTTTTGATGCGTGGATCTCAGCGTATTGGGACTGCGCCCAATCGATTTCTCTCGCAAAATTACGTCGGTATAGTGCAGAAAAGAATTTATTCGAGCACTTTTCAAAACCGCGAAAATTTTCGCCAAAAATGCAAAGGGGTTAGCCTTACTTTTTCTTCATTTTTCGAGCCGAAAATTTTTGGTCTCAGATTCGATTGAAATGACCCGTACCTGACCAATTGGACCATCAGGAACTCAGAAAACGCAGCAAAAAGAGCGTGGAACCAAGAGCAGAGAAACGGCGAGCAAAATAGCACCTGCTAAAAAATGTCGAAAACTCGGGTTCTCGTTTTTTGGCTGTAACTTTTGATGCGTCGATCGCAGCGTATCGGGCCTGCCCCTAATCGATTTCTCTCGCAAAATTACGTCGGTATAGTGCAGGAAAGATTTTATTCCAGCCCTTCACAAAGAGCCGAAAATTTTCGTCAAAAATGCAAAGGGGTTAGCCTTACCATTGGATAAAGAATATAACGACAGTTGCCCTTGTGGGCTCAGATGTGACAACCGAAAATTGCTGCGTGAGATATTCCAACGATAGAGTTAAGAACTTATCGCAGAACATCAGAGAGTTTCCGATTTCGACGTGATGCTGGCTGCATTCACCTTCTCAGTAACACAGTCTTCGCAATGATAAGCCCAAGCCAGTACTTGGCCTGAGTGTACTTACCGACTTGTTGGTGATACAAAAAATTAATAATGCGAATAAATATCTTTCAAAATTCGTAGCAAAACAGTGATTTATTTAAAGTATAGGTACCCGAGAGAAGAATGTACACATAGATCATGAATACAAATAGATCAGATGCAATAATGATGCAGAGACCAAAAAGTATAAATGTATATGCGGTCCATGTACGACATCGATATATACGATGCATTCATGATTAATTAGTGATGCAAACTATAAATTTTATAATTTTGTAGGAAACATACTAGATTATCTACTATAATCGGCTATAATATGACAATAAAAGAATTGTTAGTTTCGATGTGGGATTCAATTCTATATCCCGTAACATTAATATTCAGAATTAGGAGTAGGAATAGGAGTGGTATCAGGAGTAGGAATAGGTATAGAAGTAGGATAAGGAGTAGGTTCAAGAGTGAGAGTAGGAATAGGAGTAGGATCAAGAGTTGGAGTAAGATCGTAGTAGAAGTAGGAGTAAGATTGAAGTAGAAGTAGGAGTATGAGTAGAAGTAGGAGTATAGGAGGAGGGTAGGGTAGGGTAGGGTAGGGTAGGGTAGGTTAGGATAGGGAAGGGCATAGGGTAGGGTAGGGTAGGGTAGGGTATAGGGTAGGGAAGGTCAGGGTAGGATAGGGTAGGGTAGGGTAGGGTACTCCAACCTACTCCTACTCCTACTCCTACTACCCCTATTTCTACTCCTACTCCTACTCTTACTACTACTACTTCTATTGCTACTCTTAGTTCTACTTCTACTTCTATTTCTACTGCTACTCCTACCCCAACTCCTAACACTCCTACTCCAACTCCTACTCCTACTTCAAGTTCCAACACTCCCGACTCCTACTCCTACACTTACTCCTACTTCTACTTGGTCCTCATCCCCTGCCTTCTTCTAGTCCTCCAGCCGCGTACTATGACCGACAACCACGTCAGCCACCTCCGACCACCTCCAACCAGCGCCAACCACCTCCAGCGACCACCAATAACCACCTTGGGTTATACCTGGAATAGTAATAAATATTATCAGTATAAGAACACATCAAAAATTATGTGTAAGGATTAATAGAATTAATTAAGTAATTAATAATAAAATAAATTTTAGTCGCGCAATTATAGCTACTGAACTTGTGATTGCGCGAAAAATGAATTGAAATAAGTTATTGTAAACATGACAAGTTTGAAAAATTTTAAATAAAACAAAATGATAATTGTCAATCAATGTTATAACAATGTTAAACTCACCGAGCACAAATCCTTGTCCTCCTCCTCCATCTGGTTCTCCTCGTCATTCTCGTCCTCCTCCTCGTCCACCTCTGACCACCTCCAACCACCGCTAACCACATCCAACAACCACCGCTAACCCCCACGGGTTATACCTTGAATAGTAATAAATATTGTCAATATAAAAACACATCAAAAATATTGTATAAGCATTAATATAATTAATATATTAATTAATAATACAATAAATTTTATTAGCGCATTGATAGCTACTGAATTTGTGCTTGCGGGAGAAATGAATTGAAATAATTTGTTGTAAACATGACAAGTTTGAAAAATTTTTAATAAAATATAATGATAATTGTCATTAAATATCATAAAAATTTTTAACTCACCGAGCACAAATCCTCGTCCTCCTCGTCCACCAACGACCACCTCCAGCCACTCCCAACCACCTCCAGTGACCACCGCTAAACACCTCGGGTTATACCTGGAATAGTAATAAATATTATCAGTATAAGAACACATAAAAAATATTGTGTAAGGATCAATATGAATCATTAATTAATTGATAATAAAATAAATTTTATTAGCGCAATTATAGCTACTGAATTTGTGCTTGCTCAAAAAATGAATTGAAATAATGTATTGTAAACATGAGAAGTTTGAAATATTTCAGATGAAATATAATTCCAATTGCCATCAAATATTATAAAAATGTTTTACTCACCGAGCACAAATCCTCGTCCTCCTCGTCCACCTTGCTCTCCTCTTCTTGCTCGTCCTCCTCCTTGTCCACCTCCGACCACCTCCAACCACCGCTCACCATCTCGGGTTATACCTTCAATAGTAATAAATAATTTCAGTATAAGAATACATCAAAAATATTATGTAAGGATTAATATTATTAATTAATTAATAATTAATATAATTAATTTTATTAGCGCATTTATAGCTACTGAATATGAGATTGCGCCAAAAATGAATTGAAATAATTTATTGTAAACATGACAAGTTTAAAAAATTTGAGATAAAATATAATTACAATGGTCATCAAATATTATAAAAATATTTCACTCACTATGCAGAAATCCTCGTCCTCCTCCTCCTCGTTCCCCTCATGTCCTGGAAGTCGAGTTTTACCAGGTAGTGGACCTTGAGCTCAGAAACTTCGGAGCACTTGTTCCTGAAGTCGAGTTTCACCAGGTAGCGGACTTGGAGCGCTGGAATCACGGAGCGCTCGTTCTGGATGTCTAGTTTCACCAGGTAACGGACCTGGAGCGCAGGAAATACGAAGCGCTTGTCCCTAAAGTCGAGTCTCATCAGGTAGCGGACCTGGAGCGCAGAAACAACGAGCGCTTGTTCTGGAAGTCGAGTTTCACTAGGTAGCGGACTTGCAGCGCAGAAGCCACAGAGCGCTTGTTCTGGAAGTCGAGTTTCACCAGGTAGCGGACCTGGAGCGCAGGAACCACGAACGCTTGTTCTGGAAGTCGAGTTTCACCAGGTAGCGGACCTGGAGCGCTGGAATCACGGAGCGCTCGTTCTGGATGTCTAGTTTCACCAGGTAACGGACCTGGAGCGCAGGAAATACGAAGCGCTTGTCCCTAAAGTCGAGTCTCATCAGGTAGCGGACCTGGAGCGCAGAAACAACGAGCGCTTGTTCTGGAAGTCGAGTTTCACTAGGTAGCGGACTTGCAGCGCAGAAGCCACAGAGCGCTTGTTCTGGAAGTCGAGTTTCACCAGGTAGCGGACCTGGAGCGCAGGAACCACGAACGCTTGTTCTGGAAGTCGAGTTTCACCAGGTAGCGGACCTGGAGCGCAAAAACCACAGAGCGCTTGTTCTGGAAGTCGAGTTTCACCAGGTAGCGGACCTAGAGCGCCGGAACCATGGAGCGCTTGTCCAGGAAGTCAAGTTCCTGCAGGTAGTGGACTTTGAGCGCAGAAACTAGGGAGCGCTTCTCCTGGAAGTCGAGTTTCACCAGGTAGCGGACCTGGAGCGCAAAAACCACAGAGCGCTTGTTCTGGAAGTCGAGTTTCACCAGGTAGCGGACCTAGAGCGCCGGAACCATGGAGCGCTTGTCCAGGAAGTCAAGTTCCTGCAGGTAGTGGACCTTGAGCGCAGAAACTACGGAGCGCTTCTCCTGGAAGTCGAGTCTCACCAGGTAGCGGACCTAGAGCGTAAAAACTATGTAGCGCTTGTCCTGGAACTCGAGTTGCACCAGGAAGCGGACCCGGAGCGCAGGATCCAGGAGGTAGAGAACCCGGCACTCGAAATCTGCGGAGCGCGATTCTCATACGTCCGCTCTACTGCGCGTTTGTTTCCAGACTGAGGAATTCGGCCAACTGGTTTTAGATCGATGACGTCAGGAGAAAAAAATTTTGGGTGACGTCACTTTCTGAACATCCGAAGATTCGAACATCCAAACTTTGGTTTCGAACTTTCATACTATGTATGATGTATGATTATGTATGATGTATGATTATGTATGATGTATGATTATGTATGATGTATGATGTATGATGTATGATGTATGATGGTATGATATGATGTATAATGATTTTAGTTTTTACCCTTCAGACAAGAAAGCTAGGCCCTTTGATGGTCAGCCGTTGACTCAAGATATATTCTTCAGTTAACGGGTCCGCTAATAACGCTGCCGTTCTGCGAGAGTTGGATGATAAAAATTTTTGCTCGTACCTTTCTGATGTCTGTTAAAATACACTTGAAGTTTTAAGAAGCTTCGTTCTATCTCTTCCTATCAAAAAATAATCGCCGACAATCACCTTTTGAGGTCTTTAAATCAGGACATTGCATTAAATACTGTCTCATATACGGAGCATCCATTTCATCTCGATCAAAATTAGCGCATCCGTGATGTATTACAGTTACTCTGAATTTTTTTCCACACGAACACTTTTCGAAGAACAATTCTTCTTCTCTACCCAACGTAGATACTTTACTTGCGACTAGCTGAAACAGCGTTACGATTCTATGCCTACGAAAATTCAACATCGAGAGAGCAAATGAAAAGTTGTTGGAATAATTATGAACATTAATGTTATAGAATACATGGTGGAGCTGGGGGACCAAGAGGACGAAGGTGGTCGGTGGTAGTCGGAGGTGGTTGGACGTATTCGGAAATGGTAGGAGGTGTTTGGAGGTGGTTGGAAGTGATCGGCGGTTTTCGAGAAGGACAAGGACGACGAGGACGACGAGGATGATGCAGGGTGGGAGCGAAGGAGGAGGACGTCGACGAGGTAGACGAAGAGGACGAAGGTGGCCAGTGGTGGGAGGAGGTGGTTGACCATCGTTGGAGGTGCTTGACGGTTGTTGCGGTGGTCGGCGGTGGACGCAGTTACCCGTCTACTCCCGGGGATGATCGAGGTGATCGATATTTGTAAGTCGCAGTCGACAAGTAGTCTTACGTACTCACTTTGTATGGACTCAATCTGAAGCTTCCATACCGACACTACTTTGGCTGCTACGAATGTCGGTGCGAGCCCGTTGGGTAAAATCGATAGAGCAGAACCCTCCTACGCTCCCAGGCCCACCTGGGCCCACTTGCCCGACGAAGACAGGTCACAAAAATTTACCTAGGGGTAGGTATCGGTCTTTATACTCTTCAGACAACGTGTTGTGACAGTAAATAAAAAAACCTGAAAATCTTCCGAAATTGACTGCAATTAATCAATTTAATCTGGTTACACATCAGCGGGCTAATTATAATCCGGAATTATAATTCAAAAGCTCAACGCATGCATGGGTATAATAGTACACGTATAATTTATATCCACATGCCTGGTATGAAGTACCTGGTGGCCTTTTGGTGAATTGTGGACAGAGCGCCGTTGTCTCGCCCAGAGGGGCAAGGGGGTGTTAATTTAAAAAGGACTGAGGATAAAATAAGCTGAACCGAAAACGAGCTCACCCTTCGATGCGTGAACGCTGTTCAGCCGAAAGGTTTATTTACCAATGATTGATGGTTGGTGTCCCGACGTTTGAAATATGACGCTACCTAACGGTGATTTCTATGGGAATATGTATTTTGTCGATTTGTTATATTTTCAACTGTCTATTACGGAAACGCCAGTGTTCCATTGTCGGCTGGTTCCATGCGTCAAATACTGCTTGCTGCAAGCTGTTGAATTCTAGTAGAGTGAAAATTTTAATCGAATTAAAATTGCATAACTATTGTGATTATTATTTTTCAAACAATAGTTTTTGAAAAAGTATCGCGCTACAGCAAAATGATTGAAAACTTGACGGTTCGATGATAATTAAACACTCATTCATATATTTATACGTTAACTGAATAAAAAGATACACCGTGAGTTTTTCTACCAACGATACAATCCGTGCGCCTGAGGTAAGCAATCGAGGTTACGCCTGATGTTCAGGTTGAGCACCGTATCCCGCCACTCTATTATCGCGATGAATAACTGAATTTGATGACAGTTCTGCTCTTAACTGCCACATTATTGCCTTGGTTAATTGTTCGAATTCAATTTTTCAGCATTTTCGACATTTCCTATCATACAGGTTATTCTGACAAATAATATTTAACATTTTGGATGACTGTGGTGTGATACGGTGCTCAACCTAAACACCAGCTGTACTCTGGTTGCCTGCCTCAGGCGCATGGATCGTTTCGCCGTTACAAAAACTCATGGTACAGCATGTTACACGTAAAGGGAAATGTTACAGACATTCAACTATCGAGATGTAAAACGAAGCCTATGTTTTCTTTTTTACGTTACTTTGGTTTAATGCCACGCTTGTTACTTTTTCAGTATTTTATAATGTTGCTACTTAATTTAATATACAATCACTAGTCAGGTTTCATAGATAGCTGATTTTTCTTGCCTCATGTCCCGCAGTCGTCACAGTATTTGTATGCCACTTGTCTTTCGTCGATTCCAATTCAGGTACAAACATTGGTAATTGTGCTATTGAAAGGCAAATTCATGGGAATATTAATATATTCTAATATTTTACGAAGTCAATAATACAAGATTGAAATAACACTGTATGAAAATACTAAGAAAGGTCAACATTAAAATTTGTTTTGCATACCGTCGCACAGCTCCACCAGGCCGTGTGATTTAAATTTTATATTTATCAATATCAAACCGAAAACTTCAGAAATGGAATGATTCACCGATTCATCTTCGATTATTGAGATCAGCTGCGATAGTAATCGTAAGAAATCTTTGGTCTCACACAAGTGAGAGGTATAGCGGAATAAACAATATCGTTTTGCGCCTAGCGCTCCTATTACTGCGTTACACTAAAAGTGCCGTACCGTGCATCGCCTGGCGGAGCTGTGCGACGGTATGCGACGGTACGCCAAAGCCAGGCAAAGCCGTTCCGATTCCGCGCTGTGCCGCAACAGTGGACGTTGGCTTTAAAAATATTGAACTACCAACGTGAAAATATTAAAAATGTTTTAAAAAGTTGGATAACTCGGATGAACAAGAGTACTTAAACGCCTCGTAATATGAAAGTACTTCAACTTTAGTTCAGTTTATCATTAGTTTAGTTTGAGTCAATATTATATTAATTTTGTGTACGGTTGTTTGCGGTTCCCTCATCGGGGTGTGTGTGTTATATTGTTCTTGTCGTTTTGCATTTTTATTTGTGTTCATATTTAGTGTTTTACATTTGCCATTCATTATTTGATTCCGAGAGGAACAGAGTCAACAGTGTCAGTGTGAATGAAAAAAAAAAAAAACCGTAACGCTGGCGCATTTTCATTTTTGCTAAAATCTTATGTGATCTTGAAAAAGGATAGAATCAACCCCCGCATTTTTTGTTCCGCCGTATTTTTTCTTGACAAAACGATTTCTATCACTTCCGACTAGGTCACAAAGTTCACATTCGACGGACACAGCCGTAAAGAACAAGAAAGAAACGCGGATAAATAAAGCAGGAATGAAAATGTTGCAATTTGGCGTTTTCCCTTCTACGGAACTCACCGCTATTTTCTTTGTTGTACGAGCTTTCTGTCTCAGTCGCCAAAGAAACGATGTCGCACATTCCAGTGGGGCCAATTCCACCGCGACAAAAGATCGTCGCATCATAGTTCAGCGTATCAATATCTATTACATACCATATATAGAAGTCGCTTTTGCTACTTTGGTAGTAAGTTTTCCACGTACGCGTCGATTAACTAATCAAAATGTAGTTTTTGTAGAATCTTATTCTTCAACAGTTAGCCCGGTCATTATAGTCAAGCAAAAATTAAGTGCATTCGGAATAGTGTAACCGATACGGTGAAAATTTTCCATTTTTCAATCTCCTAAAACTTGAAGCACTTTATTCTTTCTCACCGCACCTTGCAGTTTTCTAGAAATATGAAATTCTAGTGTTTTATTTGTCATATAACATCACTGTTGCGAAATACCTGCGGGATAAATCCTCGCGGGATATGTGCAGGTGACATATAGATACAAGTAGAATGGAGCTGGTAGACTGGAAGGCGGATATATAGATGAGAAAAAACTTATATACAACAGACGGCGAGCTCAATACCAAGGGTATTGCTCAATCGCGATCCTAACTGTCCAACTACGCAGGACAAAGCGTCGACATTGTTCTCTTTTTATGGCCATATTCTCCTTTTATACCTATAACAGAAATCCATCAGATTGGCACTCAAAATCGAAGAATAGATGAGTACAAGAAACAATTCTTGGGGAAACAATTACGTTTGATGTATTTTTACTCTGTATGTACATTGTACAGTAATGTTCATTGATAGGTTCCCAGTGGCTCACTATTTTTTGTTTCAAATCAAGAATCAAAACGGGAACGAGTTTCCTCGGATATATGGTTTCTTTTCCGAGCAAATTTTAGATGCCAATAAGAGAGTGAAGTTCGTAACGTTAATGTAACGATTCACTTGTAGAAAAAAGCATTATTTTACAACTGTACGATCATCTCAAATTGAGTAATCTCTTTTCAAAAAGCAAATTGTATTCAGATTTTGGAAATAAAACTCCTTTAAAGGCGTTCTAAATTAAAACAATGATGTTAGTTTTAATATTTCGTTATATTAATGTTTACTAACTTCAATCTGGTGTTCCAATGACTAACGATGCAAGTGACAGGAGAAACTAACGATACTTTGGTCATAAACATATGAAATTTCTGTAGAAAGAAATTTTGTTTTAGTTTTAATCCCAAAAAAATAATAAGCCACTGGGAACCCATTAATGATCATATCACATACATCCAAATTTAAATGCGATTCCCGAAACACTGTAACATTTTTTTCATGTCCCTGACTTTCGGTGCATCGAGTTCGACTCAAGCCAACGCTGAGAACTCAACTTACGCATTTCGTAAATATGCACCGTTAACGGCTTTCAAGGGAATATCTGTATATAATATTATGGTGGCGATATATAGTTGCTATGAAAATTCTGAGTTTTACGACGCTTTCAGACCGAGATTTTATGAGACCCATAAGCCAAACACTTCCAATATCAACGAAGTTGACGATGCAGTGCATCGCAGCCCACCGTATATGCAGGGATAGTATACATGAAGTGTCCTAGCCTCGGAATCGAACCTAATCAAATGTGGGTTGAATTTACGGGGGATTTTGCACTGCAATTTTCACTCTAAAGTTACGATCAAATGTATGCACGAGTAACTTGACTCAATCTTCAAAAATAAGGATTTATTTTTAAAGCCTTTGTAAAAAACACTTCCGATTACGTGTTACCTATTTTCCAAAAGGCCTTTCCTAGTCACGGCTGCAGTAAACCATTCAAACGAAAAAAAAGAGCAACTTGAATATATGAATTTTCGGATTCTTGTGTGGGTTAGCAGCTGCTTCAAGACGACGTCTCATTCTCAAGAGATCTTATTCTACAATTGACTTTCTCTACCTTCTAGATTGTCCATCTTTCTGTCGCCTGTGGGTGATGCGAAAGATTCGGATTCGAGCCAATTTCTTTCCTTCAGTCCTGATGGCTGTCCACTCTTCAAGCCATCTCCCCACATTTATCTTGTCCAATCCCACTTCGCTCTGCGGTAACCCAACCTTATCCATAGCCGTAGCCATATCCATTTCCATATCCAGATTATAGCTGTCCGTCTGCTTAGTTATTTCCATCGAACATTTCGTGTGAAAACTACATTTCGATAGGCGTTGACAGTAGCTTACCTCTTTCTAAGGTGATGCACCTCAAAAGCCTGGTGTAGAGTGATGTTCGCCGAAGTTTCCGAAATGTGTACTCACCGATTTTCATTGCTCTGTGATATATTGTACATTAAAATACATAGTAAAAAACATTAGACACGAATTTTTGTTCGTGCTGATTCAACCGATTAAAGGGTAGAAAATCACCCATACAGTTTATCCTGAAAAATAGATTTTTCCATAGTCTTTGTTACTTAGACGTGCAATTTTCATACGAAACCAATTGGATGTAATTCACCATGAAACGACGACAATATATGGGTTGTTTTTACCTTCAGATGTTGTTTGGGGTGATTCTTATCCCTCTAACGGCCAAGTTATCATGTAAACAAGAATTTTTTTTCGAGGTTCTACGACGTACACCTCGGATACTTTCTTTGTAGGCTTCGAGAGGATTTGGGAAAACGTGTGAATCCGGTCAACATTTCCCGGAAAAGATGAACTGATTTGGAATAGCGGGAGACGATAGTAATAGCGCATCTATAAAGTCCTCATTCCGTCGACGTTTCCAGCTGCCATTTTACAGGTTAATAGAATCTCCGACTATTTGACTTTCAAATTCACGTCTCCCCGCGGTCGTTCGAACAAATTACGCAATTGCAGATTGAATCGCTCGTTTTACTTCGAGCAATTCACATAAATTTAAGAAATCAGTTTGTTGTTGTTGAACTTGTCGTGAGGTAAAAATTGTGCAAAATAAGATGTAACTTTATAATCAAGCCTTCCAAAATAAAAGAAATAAAAAATTCCATTCACATGTCTAAACAACACTTGAGTATACAGGGGTAAGTCACTCGCTACCTTTTTGGTTGACGGATTGAAAGGCAGGAGAAAGGAAGGTATAGAAAAACCGAAAATCTTTGAGTAGATACGACCGATGGCCCACTTCCGGCGGAAGTGAAGGCACAGAATCAGCCGAGTGTTCAAAGTCGCGGGGGTAACCGAGATCACAGACATTCCTTACGCTTGATCGGCCCTTGAATCGTTTCGCCCCGTCACTATTGCCACCCTTTGCACGCCTCCCTTTCACGCCAGGCCAATCACCTAGTGGATCAGATCAATAATTTACAAATCTCTTGCGAGGCCCAGAAAGCGTTACGTCCATTAGATGGATTTCCAGGATTTAATCTTCAGCTGAACAAACTCTAGAAATATCTGGCTCGTGTCATATAAATTAAGCTTTGATAACTTCGGAAACTTATGATTTATATAGCTATGTTACGTACGTCGTGACTTCCGTGTCCCTTAGATTTCGAACCAGATTTGACCAACTACGTAACGTACTTACAGAAGCAGTTCAGCTCCAATTTTTCACTTTCATTCAAATTGGTTCGAAAAGCGACTGGATCGTTATTTGGATTTGGTGCCCTGAATACATCGCTGGGTATATAAGCTCCATACCGACTACTATTTCCGACATCTCTCATATCCGATAGAAATGCTCTAGAGGGCGGAAGTTCACTTTTCCGGGCTATTGGGTAATCCTAGACTGACCACGGGCCGGCGAACAAGTTTTATAAAATTGAGGCGATGGTATAAGAGGCTGACCAATTTCACAAATAAAATCGACCTGCACTTTACTTTATTGTATACCTGCCTGTACGATGAATTCTTTTCAAGCTCAGATTTTATCGAAGTAGGAGCGTCGACTGTCTGTCTAATGGGTGCCGAACAATTTTCGACGTTCCAGAGCTTGTACAGCCGGCGACGTTGGTTATTCAAGCTTTAACAATACGATAGGAAGTGTGGTTGGCGTTCACCAAAATCTATCTGCTTTACTTAGGATCTGTGTATTAGCAATTGATTCGGCGATATTTCTCACAGTTCTATTTACATTCCAAACGGTGGAATGAATCAATTCCGACATCTATTCAGTTTGCTATTCCCACTCGTATTTGCTCGCTTAACGAGCTTTCAGGTAACAAGACTGCCGAGCGTAAATCCTGGAGTTCTGACTTTATTGCACGATTTAAAAAAAAACATGTCGTGCCAGCTTGAAGACTGAATATCTCAGTCCGACATTGAACGCCGAACCAACATCGACAACCGACGGTTTCATGAACAACGAAATCCAATCATATCGATAAATTAGTATCAAAGGTGGCTCGAAATACCTTGCAGACCTCAAAGTTTCCGCACCCGGTGGTAAATAGGTCGTTCGTCTTACGCCCCAAAAAGTCGTAGGATTATCCAGACGGCTTTTCCGCTGCTCTACTGAATTGATTTACAGCCTGAATATCGGCAGGCTACTTCTTAATATCCCAGACCCCCTTATGGTCGGCTTGACACATATACCCGGATGTGTTTTTTACGGGTAAAATGTTCTCACGAAGGGGTTCGTGGCTCGCAGGTTATTAATCCTTCACGGAACATATAAGGTTACGCGAACAACATGATTGTGTCCCGCTGTTGCGCCAGAAGGTGCTGACCGCGTTATGGCAAAAAGCCGAAAGTAATTTCATCCTTCAAAATCAGAAACGAATTCATTCAATGATCCTTCAATACTCACCAAAAGCGTCGAACGCAGTTTAAATTCAGCTAGCTTTTACCTTAATACGGATCACGTTCGAGATGAAACCTATTTGAACCGTCGCAGTTCTGCGCTGCGATACTCGTTGATCCATTAAACGAGACGTATCTGCCCCACTAAACTTCGCCATGGAACTGGCGTTAAATCAGGATTTAATGGGCAACCATGGGTATGTACCCCACTTGCTGCTGCTACGAGTGCCGGATATAAAATGCTTTGCGTGGACTGGGAGAAACAAATTGGACGTGGTCTGGAATACCTGCGAGCGGGAAGTGCCTGCAATAGAATTAAAACTGCCGGGAGAATCCACTCCGCCCTTTTTGCTCTGAAATTTATATCTACGTATATGTGTCGCTCACTTTTGAAAGTTGGAAATTGAAACCAGCTCCTAATTGCCGTGCATGTCGGTCTAAATAATTATTTCACTCGATGTATGATATACCGACGATGTGATGCTGCGACATCGTCGAGGAACTAAAGACGTGTTCTCACTATTGGGGTCATGCGTTCTGTGGAACATAGGAGCAGAGTCTTTTGAGAATAATGAGTACCAACCGTTGGGCGATGATAATTAATTACCTTCGACGTAATCAATAAACAATATAAGATATATCGCAGGCTTCAGATCCTGCCCACCGATTAAGAAGCTGCAGAAGCGGCGGTGAAGCTTCGCCGTAGCTCTGAGGAAGATAAATCATGAGGCTTGGAGAATGGGTCTAGCGAGCGAGTATAAACAACACCTGGTGTCTTCATAAATTATTATTTCGCACTGCTGCCGTCTCATAAACTGCGGAGAACAAAATCTTATCTGAACGCGGAAAGACCAATCTTCAACGCTCATCTTGCAAAAATTACTCATTGTACATTGCAAAACTCACGAAACCCACGTTATGTACTGCCATTAAACCGAAACAGCTAACAACCTAGTCAGCATAACATGGCGTCAACTGATGTAAGTTTCAAAAGCATTTCTTATACCTTTTATAATTTCTGACCATGAGAAACCATCACAACATCGTATACAAGATTGAAACTTGCTACTTTCAACGTAGATTATACGTGTATAACGTTCGAAAACGGAAATGACCTGCACGTTTGGTTTATAGAAGCGTTTGCCATATCCGTATACGTAGAATGATATTTAGCAACGTTGGGATCTGCAAATGCTGGAATACTCTGCAGGAGTTAGAAGGTGGCTGTCAGCACGCACCAGTTTTATGCGGTAATTGATATCATCACGCCTCGTTAGCATAATTACACGTTACCCTTAGCGTAGCACATACTCGTACCTGGTTTGCGGAGTTGCGCTAACGTCATAATCAGTATGGACTCACAGCATTTCCTGCTCGATAAATTCGGATGGTGCAATCTTCCCAAGCGTAAACTTTGTGTAAAAATGTTATTGCTTTGTCTTGGGATCGAAGAATTATTCACAATCACCTCCGTTTCCCAGGTGGTTACATTGATATTTTCTATCCTCTTCCTATAATGTACAGTGACCAATAGCTTAATGTACCTCACGACAAACGCAAGCTTTCGAATAAGTACTGAAAAAAGTGTCCCTTCACGTCGCACGACAAATGTTCTTTAAAACAGATTCATTTCACCTCCTACAGCAGTGAAGTCTGCTGACAGCCAAATCTTGTTGGATTTCTTCAAACTCCTTATTCTTCGTTTCCGGTATGAAGACAAATGCAAATAGGAAGGCCAGGAAGCAGGCAGCGGAAAATATATAGTACACAACGTATTCACCCACGGCATCTCCGATCACTTGATACAACTTTGCAACAACAAGACCAAAAACCCCGTCCGAAATGGTAACTATGGCACTGCCGATACTTTTAACATTATTCGGAAACAGCTGGCCGATGAGGGCATCAGGAATCGCGCCAAGCCCGAGCTGATAGACGAGCTGGAAAAGAATGATGGCGACGACCGGAAGCCAGTTTACCGATGTCACGTTAAAGCCGTTCCGATCGGCGATGAGGTAGCTCGCCAATACCGCCAAGGTGACGGATGTTCCCAATGTTGAGGTCATGAGCAACGGTCTGCATCCAACTTTTTCCACAGTGACGGTAGCAAGAGCACAGGATAAAAGTCCCATTACCAAGACTATCACAGTCGCCAAGTTTGTGTTGATACCGATATTCGCTGATTGGAAAAGTACCTCCAAATACGACATGGTCGTGTAATTGCCGCTCATCAATTGGGCGATGATAAGGGAAACGATGATACCGAGTGCCTTGCGATTGTTCGGACGTAACATTTCCCGGAATTTGGTCGTCCACTTTTGAGTGGCCGAGTTCTTCTCTATGCTCAGTATCACTGCTTCGAGTTCATTCTTTGCTTCTTGGTTGTCCGTTATTCCTTTGAAAAACGAGAGTGACTTAGCCGCCTCGACGTACCTCTTCTTCGAGGCCAGGAAGTAGGGAGTCTCGGGGAACCAGGCGAACAGACACAGAAAGAGAATCGGTATCAGGAAGAGAACTATGGAAAGGGTTCTTATCGCCACGAACGGTCCTAAACTGCAGGTGAAAACTGACCCGGTAAATACGTTCACTGCAATCAAAGTACCGAGGGCGCCCTTGATGTTGACGTCGGCGATCTCCGAGACGTACATGGGATTTGTCGTGTAGGAAATTCCGATCCCAGTCCCTAGGATCACGCGAGCGATGTACAGCTCTTCCACTTTAGTTGCAAATATATCGATCAGCCAGCCGACTCCGTATATCAAACTTGTCAATAGAAGTGTCCTTTTTCGGCCGAACGTATCGGCGCAGGCTGCTCCGATGAAGGGTCCAATCATCGAACCGATTCCTGTCAATGACACTATCCAAGAACTCTGGTCCGACGTAATAACGATGTGAGAATCCTTATCCATCAACCTAGAGAGATTGGTTGTCGCCCATCCGTAGACAGTCCCAGCGCAGACCATGCTCATGGTGGCTGTTGGCAGAAATGAAATATTCATTCAACAATTTGTTGCACCCAGATTTTGACATGATTGTATTGTGGAGTTTAAATAAATTTCGACCAGTCTCTTATCCCCACCCTTTCCGATTTGCTAATCAATTTTTATGTGAAAGTGCCTAAGCTTCGACGTACGAATGAATGTTTTCAGATTTTTCCTACACCTGATTCGGAAGTTATAATTTTTTCATAATCTCTATTTTCGGCCGTCGCTTGTTTGACAGGCGATTCCAGTACTTTGCTAAGACGTCACTTGGAGGAATGTCTGAGAGAAAATCTCTCGAATGGTGAACGGTTTTTCAAAAAACGTTTGTTTCATTTCGAAAAAAGTCAATACTTCAAGTGACAGAAAAAATTCAGACATTTTTTGATGTGACCCCCTGGTGACGGACTAGAATCAGCTGAAAGATAAGCATCCATCAAAACTAGGGATTTTGGAAAATTCATAACCCCTGAACTAAGTCTCAAAAAGAATTCAAAAGGGCAGTTTTAAAATTTGAAGGCGGTGAGTGTCACAGACTTGTCGAATTTTATTGGAATGCCCATTGTAAATGCTAATCAGCTGCTACATTAAGGGGTTACACAGGTTTCGAAGGTTGAAAAAAAGCATATTCAAACTTAAGGCATATGAAAGAACAATATTTGAACGATATTTGATAAAATTTTCATCCGAAATTTTTGAAAATTCAGTTGTTCAAAACTGGTTTTTAGAGACCCAGTATTTTCGCGGTGGTGACGATAACTCATGCTAACTTTATTTGACATCAAAAAATCAAATATTTTCAGTTAGTAGGTGATTATAGCTACTGAATGAACGAAGAATTTTTTAAATAATTGCAATTTGAATTTTTGCAGAAGTTTTTGCAAAAAAGTCCGATTTTCGGTACACCTTACACCATGTATAATAAGTTGTGATCGAAGAAAAAAAATCCTTTGTTCAATCATTAGCCAATACTATCTAGAAAAAGTGCAAAATTTCAATAAGGTCTGTGCACTAGTTTTTAAGAAAGTTTGGCCACCGATTTCAAAAATACAGTTTTGAGAAAAGAAGAAAGGTATTTCTGAAGGCTCTCTCTCCTAGACTTTTACTCCAATTGACTTAAAACTTAGGGAAAATATTCGTCACATGTTGTACTATTGGATAAAAAATAAAATTTAAAATAGATTTTTTGAAATTTTTAAACCCATGTACCCCCATAAAGATATTTCAAACTTCAACTCCGATATCACGAAGTAGTGTAACAAGTTAGACTGAGATTCGAATAAAGTTTTGATTGATCAATTGCAACTACATGAATATCATATCTTGAATAGTACGATTTGATTACACACAAAACACGATAACGATTTGGTAAACGCTAGACTAGCTGAAATTAACTTTTATGAAAGCTAATAAACTGAGCGATAAGCCGAGAGTCTTGGTCGAATTGTGATGAATGAGTATCTATTAATGTCAGGCTCTAGTGTTCAGCCATTGCCTCACATCAATCATTCACTCGAAAAACACTAACCTGTAATTCCAGCTGCCCATTGCTTCCATTGCGTCCTTTTCCCCACAGTCGGTTTATTCATTATTTACTCAAAATCAGCCTGTAAGCCTCTTAAGTCGATATACTCGTTTTTCGAATGATGATATTGACCAGCATGCAAAGCGACTAGTATGCGTAGTATGATAAATGTGTTTGCGTACATCAAACAGATTTCTACTGAAAAATAGTAATCAAACATTTTATTTATACATTTCGATGGTTTGTATGATAGTCTTGCGGCTACAAATTCCAGTCTTTCGAATAGTTAGAATGCAGGGTTGACAGTTGCCGAGGAAAGAGAGAGAGAGGACGTTGGAGAAAGTAAGCCAATGTTCTCTATCTCTTCAGCGCTCACGGTAATTAAGAATCTGTTTCTTTGATCACGAAGCTACGACAAGTACCATCAGATGTGGCCTGTTCAATCCACTAGAAATGAGTTCAATTCCATTCAACTGCGTGTAATAATTTACTTGGTAATTACCTCAGAATAAAGCAACAGCAAAAACAAATACAACTGCATTGTATACGAGCTCACCAGAATAGTTCGTGCGAGCGAAGCAGTCGCGCAGTTACTGATTAAATGCCGATGATCGTCAGCTGAGAACGACGAATAGGTTGTTCGTATTTCAGTTATATCAGCGACGTCTGAGTTATTATTTTTATAACTTGT
This sequence comes from Neodiprion lecontei, assembly GCF_021901455.1. Lineage (NCBI taxonomy): Eukaryota > Metazoa > Arthropoda > Insecta > Hymenoptera > Diprionidae > Neodiprion > Neodiprion lecontei. The sequence continues at coordinate 14,664,585 of NC_060261.1, forward strand.
ACCAAACTCCGTTATTCAGGGATACACTGTCAATGATAAGAATGCCTTGAGTGACACGTGCGTCTGTTTCTCTAGTTGCAAGCCAAGCTACGGAGTTTCAATAAATGTTTTCGCGACGCGATGTCCGCTTGACAATATGTAAGTCACACCGTATTCCTTTCATTTGCATATCGAAAGATGATCGAGGAAGAAGGGAAGGGGGCGCGGTCAGGTGTTAACGGAAAAATTATGCTAACGAACGAGTGGAGACGATTAGATGAGACAAAAAAATATCTGCACGGCTTCATGCATCAGTCTTTATTTCTTCGCTTAACACACCGAAGTTCACTATCGCCCAAGTCAATTTGTATCTGAGCAAATGTTTTGTTTTTAGTTTCTGGCACAAATGCGAGAACAAAGAAGAACGCGAGAAGGCAGGAGCCAGTAAAGAAGTAATAAACGACGTATATCCCGAGATGATCACCGATTACTTGATAAAGCTTGGAAATAGTGGATCCCAAAATACCGTCGGTGACAGTGATCGTGGCGCCCGCGATGCCCTTGACGTTTGTTGGGAAAAGTTCACCAATCAAAGAGTTCGTCAGAGTTCCCAAGCCTATTTGGTACGCAATTTGGAAGAGGATTACGTCCAGAATTGGGATCCAGTTGACAACCGAAATGTCGATCGAGGTCCGGGTTTCCAGGAGTATGTAAGTCGCAAGGATGCCCAGAGTCGTGGTTGTGCCCAGAGTCGAGGCAAACAGGAGTGGCCTTCTACCCGCCTTCTCCACCGTGTAGGTCGACAAGGTGCAAGAGACCAGGCTCACCGCCAAGACGATGCATGTCGCAAGGTCGGGGTCGAGGGCTATGTGAGCGTCCTTGAAGAGATCCTCCAAGTAGGAAGTAGTGGTGAAGGACCCGCTCAGTTGTTGGGCGGCGATCAAACCGATGACGATGAAAAGAGCCCGGCGATTGTTGGGTAGACGCAGCTCTGATAGCTTTTCCCGAAAGCTCTGTCTGTCTATGTTCTCGTTTATGTTTCGTAAAATAAAGTCGAGCTCCTCCCTGACTTCCACCTCATCCTGGATGCCCTTGAAAAATTTGATGGCTGCCATAGCCTCCTCGTATCTTCCCTTCGCTGCCAGGTGATATGGGCTCTCCGGAAACCAGATGAATGTTGCCAAAAATAAAATCGGGACCGAAAGAAGTATCATTGTCAGGACCTGTATGGACGCCCAGTATCCGACTACACAGGCGAATAATGAACCTGTGAACACGTTCGTGGCTATCAAGGTTCCAAGAGCACCGCGAATGTTTATGTCGGCAACCTCGGAAACGTACATCGGGTTTACCGTGTACGAAACGCCGACTCCGATGCCAAGGATCAGCCTAGCCACGTAGTACGTTGTCACGCTTCGGGCAAAGATCACGGTTACCCAGCCAATAATAAAGTAAAGAACAGATATCAGCAGAGTCTTTTTCCGGCCGATACTATCAGCCATAGCAGCTCCGATGAACGGTCCTATCATTGACCCCACTACAGTCAAAGACAGAAGCCAGCCTCCTTCGTCAGTCGTAAATTGCACCTGAGCTTCGGGACTTGTAAGACGGGAAATGCATGTAGTGTACCACCCGTAGACAGTGCCAGCGGAGATCATCGACATCGTTGCTGTAAACGTAAACTGATATAGAATTTAATTCGTGGTGAGAGCTGATGAAATCAAGTCGCGTAGTTCGGTTCAAGTTTTAGGGTGTGATTAGTTATTGAAATGGATCTATAAGTCGAACTTGGATGGCACAATTTTTGATTTTGAAACTGTACATAATCCAGCACACTTACCAGTGATGCTGCCCATCCATTGCTTCCACTGAGTTCTCCCGTTTGGGTCGGTTTTGTGCTGGCAAGAACCAGTTATCTCCGTCCTATCGACCTTAAGAAGAAAAGTTTTATTCTACTATAGGTCAGATAAGCATAGTTTAAAAAATTCTATGATGCTGCAATCGGATCTCGACGACCTTTTTTAATCAAGTATCGCAGTGTGACAATCGCCACAATTCGTCTCATTGGGTTTTGAATGAACATCGCGATATACAATTAGCATTGATATAATAGCCCGAGGAGCCGTAAGATACAGCATATAAAACATATGATACATCACAATATCATCCATTCTTGAAAACAAGAGGATCGAGTTTCAAGTTCGGATCAATTTCACAGGTCGAGTTTGAACCTTAGTTCCATACTATGAAATGCACAAATTTAATAGAAACGCGTGAGTAATTAGATCTTGTTTAAATGAGATTGACATTACCATATCGTGTATCAACCGAACAGTCAATGAATTGCGTTAAACAATTGAAACGATAAACGTGAATGGAAAAACGGCGACGCGAACTGCGGACGAAGAAAATGGAACGTGAAAATAGCACGCGTGTCGTTAAATCACTGGGAAGCTTAGACGACTCGAAACGCTGGATGATTCTACTCGAAGAGCTAGCTGTTGTTTTTCGCCCCTTCGGCGTCTTTCCCGTCCTCTCACAACTCTTCGTTTCTTGGTATTCTCCTCGGCCTGGTAGGTTCACCAAAATAATCTCCGACTTCTCGCGCGCATGTTCCTTGCAACGACGTCCCGATATACACGCACGGAACACTCGACGAACAGGCGGGTCAGTCACCTCTGGGATATTTTTTTAATTCTTACATATTGACAGCGGTTGACAAGTTCGATTTTTGTGTCAAACCAATATTCAAATATTTCAAGATTCGTGCAGCTAATCGCAGTTGAAAATTTCCTGTATCGTTAGCACAATTTTTAACCGGTAAACACGCGGAACACTGATATCAAAAATGACTTCAACCATATACCCAACTCATCTCACGTTGAATTCGAAGGAATGACAACCACTGCCCAACTGGCACAATCATATCAATAAGCCAAAGTGCTTTCGGATTGGCGCGAAAAGTTGACACAACGCTCGACTACGTCTCTCCGATAGCGAGCTTCGTCCGGAGATCCACGTGTGCAGGGTCATCGTCAGATATTCCGTAGTTCGCGAACAGAATGAATATTCAAGGATAAGTTCGAAGAGATGATAGAAACACAACTTACCAAGTTCGATGCAGCCGCCTTGTCGTTATCCATTGTTGCGACTCTTGCACACTATTTTACCAACATCATTCGGTTTAGTGGTACAAATGTTCGCAGTTGATCGTCACGACATGAGATAACAGACTGTTCGTATTAATGATGTTTAGATAACGGATTTGGACCATACTCACGAGTTGTTACAAGTCTTGGTTAGACATCAAGCACTGCACTGCTTCAAATGATCATACTTAATTGGTTATAGTGCAACGGATACATAATTTATGCTGTAATCTCATATTTATACAAGAACAGAGCAGAATTATCGTTGGGCGAGTTAGCCGACGCACTTGTAAGCAGCCCTACCGTGGCGATAACGAACATACACTTATCAGCGTCAATGTCACTACGCATGTCATGTGATACGTGAGCATGTGAGAGTCGTAAGGTGTTACGATTTGACATAAACATACAGCAGGAGCATGGATCGGTTTGTGACCTCTTGCAAAAGTCGTTTTTCGATTTACGGAGTTGATTCGGTTTCAATTACGCTGGCTTAAAGCCAGGATAGTATGTTGTATTTTATAGAAAAGGTGAGAATTTTCACTTGTGCCTATTTGCTCAGACAGTCAGGATAATTAAAAATAAATTTATGCTACCTTTCCAGGAAACAAAGCTAGGTTCAATCAAATTGGCTTCACGTAACAGACTATGAATGGTACGTCTTCACCGCATTAATAAAATTGATTCTGGTTTCAAGATATGTATTGTTACATCGTGAGTCAGCGGGCGTTATCATGCTCATTCCGACACTAATTGGATAATGATTCGCATTCAATAAGCATCAGTACTGAATTTCGTTGATTGACACTTTGTTGGAATCGACACTAATATTTTTAAAAGGAATAGGTTATGACGATCGGACGGCCAGAAACCTCAGTAAGGCTGGGATCTGGAGTTTCTCGATTTTACCGTAACTTGGCTGCCTTTTTTGTCGTGAGATCGGCCAGTTTCCCTGCGACACCAGGTGGCTATTTTCGGTACTTTTAACAACATGTGTGTTACTTGGTTGGAAAGCACAGGATTTTTTGCGCTCACGCTCAGCCGAACTACGAGAAAGATAGATGTTTATTTTGCTGTGTATTTTGAGTTTGGGGATTGGGATTTTAATACAGAAGACCCTGTGAAATAATTAAATAAGATTTGCATTATACAAAGCAATAAGTTACATAAATCCTTACAGACAATTGATCGTCTTATATTTATATAATAATAACCACATATTTATCATTTATACAATCGTTTAAAGTGAACTTAGTGATTAGCTTATTGAACGTTATCATCGTCTACGATGGTTGAATTGATTATACATCTCTAAATCATGTCGTAGAAAATGAAAATATTACAGGATTCCACAGTTTGGCTGATTGGCATTAAGTATTTAAGCCTCCTGACGCAGACGTTGTATGCCAGCACGCTGGTCAAATTGTGTAAAACATAAAACGATTGTTATGAGCCCGTTTGGGTATAAAATACTTCCAAGTAAGTGTGAGATGACGAGTTGTCGAAATAATTGGAAGACATTTGGCAATTCTGACATTTAACAGCGTTATAGCAACACACGCGTACAAAAGCGAGAGGAACAAAAGTCTTCGATGCAAGCAATACGACACTCGATTTCCTTGATTTACCACACTTCGATAAGGATAGTGTGGTATGATCAGTGTTACAGACTTTTAGATTCTACATGTCGGAGTACAGCTCAGGTAATCGTAAACGTATTTCAGCTTGCTTTTTTATTTACTTAGTTTTTTGTTTGATTTTATTATTCACTAAGAATAGTAAAAATAACGCTCTAATAGTTGCATTCATCACTTCTGTCTTCGCAATCACACAGCAATAGTACATAATCAATTCTATACGGTCTCTAATTAATACATGTTACTTTATATTTCGCCAAAGTTGAGAATGCGACATACCGTTATATTCTTTTGAGACAGTTTCTCATCATTCCATTTGCATTCTTGATAACCGCCTCTGTGGTGAGGACCTCGTCTAATCGTTCATGCAAATCTTGTTCGTCCCGATCGTACTTCTATTTCTCTTCCTCATTGATCAGCTTCAGTTTACATTTTGTAATTATCGCTTTTTTAATTGCGTTGAAAACTCGTTCAATCACTGAAAAATACATCAGCTTAATAGATATTACTAGAAAGAAGAGTTTTTCATTCAGTTAGAAATAGGCGACAAGTTCACTTCGAATAAACAACACTGCCTTGCCACTGACCTGTCGCTGTTATCGGTTGTCGCCTCCTCGCTGCAGTCAAGGTCTAATTCACCTTGAATTGCGCTTTGGAGGTCGTCGATCCTTTGAAGAGCCAGACGCAAATCGTCGCGGGCAACTTTGGTCTCAGCCTCGGCTGCCTCCAAAGTCTTTTCAAGGTCGCGTCGAGCTCTCATGGTCTCGTGTTCCCGGGCAACGGCGGAACTTGCCTCATCGCGGGATTCCCTGAGGGAGCGTTGCAGCCTCCTCGCCGCGTCCTGCGCCGTTTGTTCCTTCGTGCGTAGAAGAGCTGCTTCGGTCTGCAGTTTATCCACGTTTTCCTTTAGTCTGGCGATCTGGGTCTGCAAAAGGAAAGAGATGAGCATTCATAACGCAGATGGACCACGAGTAGTTTTCGCTGTAGATGAAAATGAACCCTGACCTCCAATCGTGCTCTGGTAGTTTGCTCCAACTCCAGCTTACTTTCAAGCTCCTTTGTGCGGAACTCTAACCTTCGAGTTGCTAGGCTGTTTGCTGTTGGGTCACCAAGCTGTTCCACGGACTCGAGACGCTGCGAAAGTTCAGTTAGTTGATCTTTGAGTGACGATCTTTCGGCTTCTAAGGCTACCACTTGCGCCTGAGAATCTTGGAGTTGCGCCTGCTCGGCAGAAACCTGTTGCACCACTGCTCGATACTTCTTCAGAACCTGAGGGTACACCGATATTATTAAATACGTAAAGAGGACCCTGGAAGCATGATTTATGACTTGAAAAGAACCTCGAACCAAATCCTATGGGAGTTGAGCCCCGTTTCTACAATATTGTAATGCATACTAGTGGGTAGTGTATGGTGTGTATATTATTAATACGCGTTAAATCTCTTTTTTATTTGAAACTGGGATATTGTGTTCATTCTCTAACGACCATTTGCTACCTGGATTATGCTAAACACCAAGAAAAATATCTGAAGCCACCAACTGAACACATAAAAAGAATTTTTGTGATGTTTGACACCTCCCATGAAGCGCCCGTTTTTGATGAACTTTAATTAACTACATCTTATAACGGACCCATGTTCGTACGTTAAAATATTTTCTTCTTATACTCGGCTAGTACCATACACTGCTATATAAACCATTTGTGTACATCAGAGGCCCAGTTTCGGACAATGTTCAAGGAAAGGGACTACAAAGATGTTTACCAACCTCTGCCAGTTCTTCCTCGTTTTCCTCCAACTGAGAGCGTAACTCCGCTCGTTCCCTAGAGGCAACATTAGCTCGCTCGTCAGCTTCCGAGCGAAGGCGAGATGCTTCTTCAAGAGCAGCTTGGGTTTCGTTAAGTTCAAGTTCCAACGCCTGTTTTGCCTTGATGGCAACCGCCCGAGCGCATTCAGCGTCTTCCAGCTGATTTTTCAGCTGTCGAAGCGCAGCCTTGCCAGCAGAATCGCCTTTGGTTCGTTCCAACATGGTCTGCGCGTCACGTAGCAGCGCCCTTGTCCTTTTCAGGTCCCTCTTCAGTCTACATTAGAAGAATAGAAAATGATCGGTTAGTTATTTGAGCCGCAGAAGTTTTTAACTTCAACAGCAATCCTCAAATGGATGAAAATTGAACCGACCTTTGCATGTTTTCAGCGTCTGTAGCGCGGTCTGTTCTATCCTGTTCTTCGAAAGCTACCAACCGACGTTCCAGGTCGTGTTTTTCTCGAAGAAGAATAGTCCGCTCTTCGTGTTCCGTCTCCAGTTGTGCCTCGAGAGCTTTGAGTTTTTTATGCGCATTGCCGCGCACTTCTTCCAGCTCCTCATCTCTCTGCTGCATTTCCTTCCGCATTTCTTTTCTCTGCTGTTCAATACTCATTTCTAGTCTCAGTTTTGCTTGTTCCAAAAGTTGTACTTGTCCAGCAAAGTCGTCCAACTCCTCTTCTTGGTCCTTAGTCTTCTTTTCCAGTTCGTGTTTCGCCTTTTTCAGCTGAGCAACTTCCTCCTCGGTCTTTCCGCCGAAAGTCAGATCCTCCAACTCCTGTGTAAGACTGTGCAGTCGTTCCTCTTTCAATTCAATCTCTAGCCTGGCGTCCTGTTATCACAACATGTACTTGTAATATGGTAAAATTTACGAGATTTCGATGTCCTAAACTATTGTTTCTGAAAGTTGACTTACACTCAAGTTTTGTTCAATGGTGAATTTCTCAGCAATCGCCAGTTCTTTTTCCCTGGTAATTCGTTCTCGTAGTGTTTTCTCTTGTCTGAGATCATCCATCAGATTTTGTGTCTCAGAATCAAATCTGGTAAAGAAAAACAAACGTTACACTGACATGGTGCACGTTACGGATACTGGTAATACCTTCGAGGCAAAAGTGATATATTTCTCTTATCGAAAGCTGGATTCAATCCAGTAACTAATAACGAACAGACACAGACCATCACGGATGCCAATGTAATTATTTACCGGTAGTGATGGTACTGTGGCGCTTGGATGAAAGCCAAACACTTGTTAGATCTGATGAATTGAGAAACTGACCAATGTAAATCATGCACATAATGGAAATAATCAACTCTGCCGTAAAACGAAATTGCAGAGTGTTCCATTTCTAAATTTACTATCGGAGCTTTCGAAAGACTACCTACTATGTATAGAACGGAAAACGTTTCTACTCACTTGCGTTGTTTCTTTTCCAAAAGATTATTTCTCGCCGTTTGTTCCTCGAGCAGCAAACGCAAGTCGTGCATTTCTCCGTTCAGCTTTTGCACTCGGCGTTTCCATTGACCAACGACCTGTCGTTGTTCCTCAACCTCTTCGTAGGCATCCGCCAACTAAAGAAGATTATGATGAAGATTTTAGTTTAGTATTTTTAAATTGAAATATATTTCAAGTGGTACGCTGTAGTGTCTGATTCCAAGACGTGGTATAGGTGCTGGTAAAAATAACCGTACCGCAAGGGAGTGGTACCTGATTTTTAATAACAACTATGACGCTCACCTTCTTCTCGAGTTGTTTCTTGAGGCCAACCAGCTGCTCGAGATCGTCTTCGTGTTGCTGAGCCATCTTCCGCTTGGTAAATTCAAGTTCCCTGACGGCATGTTCGTACCTCTGCTTGTAGACACCTCCTTCGTCGCCGTCCTCACCGTCGGATGCAACCCCGTTAAGATCGGCAGCTCTTGCGTACAACAGTTCCATTTCCAGTCGCTCGGTTGTCTGCTGGAGGTTTTTATTCTCCTGGGTAACATCCTGGAGCTCACGTTCCAGCCTGAGACGCTCCGATGTCTCGGCGTCGATTCGTTCGGCAGCAAGGGTCGAGGTCGAGTGTTCCTCGGCGAAGTCAGCGGTGATTTCGCTCAACTGGAAAAGAAAATGGACAGAGACCATTCGGTCAAATATCACTATCGTAGAACTCGGCCAATTCCCCTAAGCTCTCGCGAGTTCTTAAAAAGTAATTTATGCTTTACTCGCTACCTCGTCACCGTCGCATTCCGACAGCGTTCTGTCCTCAGACAATCGAGACAGAGTACCCGAGGGACTTTTCGCGACGCTGTTGCTTCTACTGAAGTACTGAAAACCTTTTATCATGATATTGGTCGCACTGCGGCTTCGGCCTAAGGGACGATGCTTGTCGTTGTGAGGTAGGCTGGTCAAGGATCCAAACTCCGTCGCTTCATCCTTGTGCCCCAAGCTCTTCCACTCGTCCATCACGTGATCCGTCCGCTGAAGGAACTCCGAAATCCTTGAGGACAGGAAAGAAGAAGCGGTGGCGGGCTCTAGATGTGCAGCGGTCGGTCGAAAGGATTGGCGAACCTTCTGCTTCTCGATACCCAGGACAAAATTGAGACTGGCATCGAAAACGACCGGCGCCTGTTCCTTGTCTTGCAGTTCGTCGAGTTTCATGGGCATAGACTCCTGGGGGAACGTTCTTCTGGGAATCGGTGACGTTCCCGAATGAGAACTGACCGAGCCAACGGACGGTGACCTTGTTGACCGGGAAAGAACCGGAGTAATTGATCTGCAGCTTTTCGAACCGATTGATAAGCATGGTGATGGGCTTCTGCTGATAATTTTTGTCGATGCGTTTGGTTTTATTATAGCAATTTTGTTCAACGGTCTTTGCTGAAACGAATTCGGAGGAAGGGGCGGCCTTCGCGAATGATTACCGACGATCCCAGCAGCGAGATCACTAGTCATCGACTTTCTGATTGGCATCTGTTGTCTCCTCGCTGCATTGTGGCCGCACCCATTTTCCACGAAACACGAACCCATCGGCGATGGTATGGGTCCAGCATACATAGTAGGCGCTAGAGGCATTTCTAAATCTCTCAATTGGAGATTTTTTATTCAAAGAGAAAGCCGAGGAGTGCCCGTCGGCCGCATCATGCCCGTATAGGTCTGACAGATGTGTCGAGACGTCCGACCGTTGTTTCAAGTACTTTTTGTCACGTACTATGATACAAGACAAGATGGTGCATTGTCCGCGTAATTGTAAGACCTCTGTGTAAGCCTATTGTTGAGAATTTCCTGTCACTCGCACTGACTACATCGTCGCACTGTTACAACGATGTTGTAAAACAATTTCTCTGAATGAAACGTCGCATGAATCAACACTTCCTTTGCTTTAGACCTTACATCCAACATGTACTATTCACTCCGTCTTGTTCTATGTAATTCGCACTCGTCACGCATTAGCTAGGGTGCGATATTGAAACGGAGAACGAACTGGTTACGTTACGTGATACTGAATTCTTTGAGCTGGTCCGATTCGCAGATTTTAGATGAACTTCGGTTGCGTAATACTGACATTCGGTAACCGGGATACTTTTGAATAGCTCGAAGAACCGGCCGAGCGAAGAGGTGGATTGCAACTGCCGTTTGCCTTCGACCCCCAGAGGTGTACTGTTAGCAAAACGTTCGTGGAAACGGAGGTGGTGGAGGAGGTGGTCACCTCTGAGTTATTCTGAGAAAAGGCAGACGGAATTGGCCATTGGCCAACTAGTGGCTGTCCCTCTTCTCCGGGGTGGAAGGGTTGGAGAAGATGCATTTAAGCAAAACACGATTGAGGAGAGAGAATCGAGTTGACGACGCGTAGCAATCAGCAGAGATCGCTGATTAATTAGGAGTTTGTTCCTATTTTACAGAATCGCTAGCAATCAAAGAATATTAACTGCCGGTATCCGCGCACGTATTTTTCTACATTTCACTTCGAGGAAAAAACGTTCTGCTAGACGCTTATTACATTTCTTGTCGAATAACAACCATCGAGAAAATTCGGCCCAACAAATTTGCATTTCGAATCTGGGACTCAGGAGCCAGGAATATTCTTACACGCTTGTCGAATCTGTTTACTGATGTGCATACGGCCTCAATCGGTTGCTGCAACGGCTCATCAAAGGAGTGAGAAACATGATCGTAAACTCTAATTCGCTTCTGAAAATAAGGATACTTTCCTGTTTCTAAAGGATGGGTGTCAAATTATACTTGAGAAACATCAACCGAACCTGACATCCCTTTGAAGCTCACCTTCAAGGGGTTCCTTTCATTTATGATGAAGCATCCGACAGTCTTGATTATGTAAGCTATCGGGAAGTAAGCTCATTTCACGAGTTTAATAATATGAACTGAATCATTAGGGGTCAGGCAGAAGATACTCTATCGTCCATCTATTCGTTCATCCGGCTGCAACTCGAGGTCTCTTGTTCTTATTGAATCTGTCCACTGCCAATCCAACGTCCGATGGTTTATGTGCAGCAGGTGTGCGAATCCCATGAGCCGTCACCTTTTACTAACAGGAGACAGCGAGACGAGGTCGACGAACTAGTCGTTCAATTCCGGGTACTCTTGTCCTCTTCTCAGGATAGACCGATGTTTTTGTTCACTTTCAGCCCTTTTTTGGTTACTCTTTTGAGGAGGTAAAGAGTTTAGCCGATTCATCCTCCACGTGGATGTTCCTCGAGAATGGAATTCGACGTTTTCCAAGTATCCGATTAACCATCCAACCAATCTTATCATCGCGGAGAACGTCGTCTTCAACTGACAATAGCAAGCCGTCTGAAGTAGACCTTATAAAAGTTACGGACGGTTTGTATCCATTTACTATTCGTCGTATAAAAGCTTTTTCCGTCTCTTTTGCACTCTTGCGATCTCGTACATTCGTATTCAAAGCCACAAATAAGATCCACGTAATTAAATGCTCGTTTGATTGCTAAGTGCAAACCTGTCTTCACCGGGTAGACTCGTCACATTATGAAACACGCAACGAATTTCGTTCTCATCTGATCCTCACATGCAATCCTACAGATTTGGCAACTTACGTATTCGGCACTAGAAAACATCCAGATCATTGTCGAAATACCAAATGGCAAAAAAAAAAAAAAAAAAAATGCGCGATATGCGTATCGACGGGTTAATAATATACGAAAAAACTCTCGGTATTTTATTATTCCAACTCTCACATGAACGTTAACTGAACGTCGGACACTTCGAACCTCACGACTGACGATCGGGAGACCGTCCAAGAATTCTGTGCATTGTGATTCCAGCATCTATTCACGCCTTCAATTACACGGATTCAAAAGATTTAATTGGAACGCACAAAAGCCTCGCTACGTGTCGGCTAATTCAAGTTTATTATAACAGGTTTTGACTATAGATTGTCGTCAACCTACTTATATACTGATAAAAAATGATACATATGTAGGTACGTATTTTTCTTTAGACTCACCTTATTTTCCAATTTGTCGTTGTCGTGCTTCAGGTGATTTCGCTCTTGTTCCAGCCTTTCAACCTTGGCCCTCAGTACCTCGAGTTCTTCCTGCAAACCAATCAAATTGATGTGAGCAAAGCAGTTTCTACCTCCCAAATCTTTACGGGGTAATTTGGCATTCAAATACAGTTTTAAATATGTAAACGTGAAAACTACAGTTACTACAGAACGTTTGAAGAACCAACGACTCACCGTTCTTGCCTTGAGCTGATCTTCGGTGCGGTGAACATTGAGGAGTGGTGCTACTTTAACGTAGAGACGCCACCAGGGCCATTCTCGTACAGACATCAACTTCCTCACGTTTCTTTGTATACACCGCACTGCCATGTCTTGCAACTGTTACATAAAAGTGTTTTACATTTGCAACAAGATTTCCAATAGTCGGAAAAAGTTGACGTTAATCATTTTTATGGTTCTTGATCATGGTATTCGGCATAATTGCAAAGTCAGTTAACGGCTTCGACGCTTACCTTCAAGGTGTTGAGCTTACGACGTGCAAGATATCCGCGGCATCTTGCTTGCAGCAAAATTACGTGACCGGTTAACTTCTCATCCCTCTGAGACTCGAGTTGTTCCAACGCTCCAGAGCGGAAAAATATCTGTCAACGGAAATGGACACGCGTCCAATTTAACTAGATAGCGACACTTCGCTTGATGCGAGATAAAAGCGATACAATTACAACGTGTGGCTTGATATTATTATGCCAGTATTCTTATTTATACCAACGTGTTAATATACCTGCTGCATGAATACAAAGGCATCCCTTATGATTATTTACATTTAAATGAATGCTGAGCAATAAACGAAACAACAACGGATGAGCATTGGGAGGAAATCAAGGCCCTAACTTGTTGAAAATTTCATTGCAAATTATAATAATACTCGCTGTCCACGGTCAACGGCCGAGGGAAATCTTGGCAAAAGTTAAAGTTGACTGTAAACAAGATGAATGCGGTGTGATCTGTCAACGAATTTGGCGGTCAGAAGGATCGAGCGATCCAAACTTCTGTTAGCATGATTTAAAAGAATAAAAGTAATTCAATAGCTCGTTATCTGAAAATATCAAGATCAGCGTGAGGAGGAAAATGAAGAGAAAGGAAGGTAAGAAAATGAGAAAGATTAGCTTGACTGCGCGTGAATTAATTCCACAACCAAGCGCCCACTACCTGAGTACGGTAGCGTGTAGTTTTAATGGTGACCTGTTGTCTTTCGGCCAACGGTATAATCGGCGAGGCAGGCGACATCTTTTTCGTAGCCGCAGTCTTCCAGCTTTCGCTCTCGCTGGAGCTCCTTGGGCTTTGCAACTTTGCATCTTCCCAGCTTTCGATGCTGCTAGCCCCGCTGGATATGGACAAACTTTTTCTAGCCGATTTCTTTTCCGCGGTGGGAATGAAGCGCTGTACTATCGGGGTGGCGTTAAAAACCTCGATGGTTCTTTCGAGGCTGGTGTCTAGGTCCTGGATAATACCCTTTAAGAAATCTTCGCTCTTGTTGAATTTCTTCAATTCTTCGTTGCGGTCCTTCCACTCCGCGTCGTTCTCGTTGCTCATGTGGCCGCTGTCTTCGGAACAATTGTCGTCGGACATGTATCCGTTTTTGTCCTTCTTCGACATGTCCTTGTTGTTCTCATCAGCGGCTGGGCTAGCTGCCACAGACCCTTCTTTATTCCATTCGTTGGGAACAATGATATCCTTTGCCCCAGGTGACTGCTGAACAACTTCAGTGGTATTTTTACAGTTGAAGAAGTTTACGAGGTGCTCGATGTCCTTCACCCTCTTCGCGCCATTTACTCTCTTCGCTTCAAGGAGCGCATCCGTTGCCACGGGTACCGGAGGTGGTTTCTTCGACAAGTTCACGGTGTTCGTGTTGATTCTTGGTTTCGGTGACGGTTTGTTTTTTGTCATCGGAGATTCCGACTTTTCTTGTGACTTTTTAATCTGGTTCTCCCAGTTCCGGCGTATTTCCTGGATGTTTGTCTCTGGCTCGCCACGACGAAGAAGACTCTCGTGACTTTTCGCGAAACCACGGCTTCTCTCCAATGTTTCTTGACTACGAGACAAATTCTCCTTGCTCCGTGCAAGCTCTTCTCTGCTTCTGTTCAAGTTATCACGACTTCGCGAGAGGACCTGCTTACTCTTAGCAAGATTCGCCCGGCAAGTTTCTAGGTCTATCTTCAAATCTCTCTTGACGCTTTTCGAGCTTTTGTTATCATTGTCCTCGTCTAGCTCAGCCATCAACTGTTTGACACGTTTTTCCAGGTCCACGGAATCGTGAACCTCTAACGGTACGGATTTGGTGCGCAGCAGTTCCTTCTTCGCCGGGACATTTTTGTCGTTCGGAGTTTGCTCCTTGAGACTGTCGAACCTCTCCAACGACGCACCTTGGCCCTTGAGATTTTCGTAAATGGGTAAATTTTTCGTTGGGATTGGCAAGTTCGTCCGGCAGTTCTGATAAATTGGGTCGACTCGCTTGACCGCGGCATCTTGACAGTTCTGGTAAATGTGCTCGTCAACGGATCGGTCCAGCTCGTCGCAGTCTTCGACCTTCTTGGATGTACTGACCTCTGCGTTACGATCTACTCGCGATAGATCGACCAGAGAACAATTGGCCGCAGTTGGTGTGCTAAGATGTTGCGTGAATAGTGGTATTCGGCTGGGTCGCAGTCCCGACACGGATTTCGCTCTGGACATTTTCCCCGAGCCAGCGGCGCACGGAACGCTCCACAGGCTGGTGGTGCGATTCAGGATTCCCCTGTTTTCGTTTTTCCCAGCACTTCCAATTGCATTGCTTTTGTTTCCTTCATGGATGCTATGTCTGTTTTTCGAAGGTGTATTTTGCTGCTGTGTAGAGTCTACAGGAACGTTCCACAGGCTGGTGGATCGGTTGAGACCTTTTCTTTGAAGCGCGTCCGGCTTTTTCGGAAGTAAACCTTTCTTCAAAAGTGCTCTGTCCTCCAGTATGGTGCACGAATTTTCCTTCTCTTTTTTGTTGGTCTTATTTTTCGGCTCGCTCTTCATCGGGCTCAGGGACAGGCTGCTTCGACTCAGTCTGCTCAGACTTGGACGCGGTTTTCCAGATACGTTTGAGCGTACCGCCGGAACTGGATTACCGGCTGAATTGTTTGTTGCCAAACCGGTGTCGCTTCCCGATATTTGTATCACGGTCACGTTTGGCGCGGCCGACTTCGTCGATGAAGTCGAGCAACGCGCACTTTTGTTTGTAACGGCACCTGCAGGTGATGATCTATTGTTCGGAGGCCCGTTGATACTATGCCGCTTACTCGCCGTGTTACCAACGCCATTTTTATCCTGTCGTTGTGTTTGCGAATTCGTTACGGCTAATGAAATCTGCTTCGCAATGTTCGACGTGCTTCTGGCTTTAGCCAGACGCTGAGGTCCAGATGGAGACCAATTTGGATTGTTGTAGAATTTCTGAAGACCGACACCATTCGTCGACTTTGGTATGCAAACGCTCTTCGCCGAAGCCATGATTACCGTTACACTCAATCACACGCGATGAACACAGAGAGTTTTTCTTTCAAAGATTGTGGTAATCAGATCGAATTTCGTGGATTATTCACCGGCCACTATCATCGGACACTCATTCGATACTTAAGCTTGCATCAAGCTAAGCCAGCGTCGTTGCACGCTGATTCCACGATTTATCAAAGGTCTACGACTTTCCTCTCAAACAACAAACGTCCACTGAATGAGACGCTTCGCGGTCAAGCTTGTGTGTTGCCTCAATATAATACATCAGCAGCACTCCGGACGAGTGTTGGTTAGATAACGTCAAGTCACGGAAACCTCTTGTAAGCAGCTAGCTTTATCTAGTCTACAATTGGACCCTCGTATAGGACGGTCAACAAGTTGCAGCCCCGATGCTCCAGGGTGTTTTCAATGGTACGAAGACATGACTATCGATTTTGATGGATCCACATTAACACACCGGAAAACAATCGCAACCAACCTTCACTGTTAATGATCTAATACTTCAATCTATGAAGGAATCTATAAGACGGTTGATTGAAACTCAGTGGCTAACGTGAGTCGATCGTTTACCGTTACAGTCGGCTGGCTTATTGCCTGACTTGATATTGAGGTTGTTATTACACTATTTTCAATAACAGTCTTAATACCGCTTTTCACAATCGCGATTAATGACACGTGGACACAGTTTGATCGTTACTTCCGTAACGTCGCGACAGTTCAAGACTGTTGGGGGCAGGCAAGTTTTCAACTGTAACTCATTTTTTTGAAATCCATAATCAATCTTCGGCCGGGATTCTATCACTGTGACAAACTGGCATGGCGGTCGAAGCAGCAGAGGATCCGCGACATTGCAGCTCGCGGCACCAACTCGGACTGAGTCCAGGAAGAGCGCTCTTGGATCTCGGATACCGAGAGCTAGTCAGTCAGGTGCGCCCCCCTGTCTTTCATGCACCTTCCCCACCTCGCGCACCTGGCCAAAGCAGAACCAACACAATTGGTAACTTCTCGTCCACGCGACCGGTTACTCCGACTCTGCCGTAGCTGTCTCCAGCCGCAGTTCCATGGCTCCGTCCTCCAAGAAAGCCACTGATTTCTAGCCAAGTCGGAGGAGGTCAAGATCCATTCGAAGGCGATGTCGATAAATCCTTGCTAATTAACTAATTGGTGCAAAATTCGGCACGTATGAAAATTTCCCAATATTGCGATTAGAAAAGTTACTCATCATTTTCACCGATTGCTTAAACTTGTCAGGTTTCCATTATATCATTCCGTTCTTGGATCGTAATGACCATTTACAGTGAGGCGACAATGTGGAAAAAATTATCTCAAGTCTAGTCTAGGATCTAGACGAAGGGAAGCGGAAGTGAAGTCGGAATAGAGACTGCAGAAGATGTAAGAAGATGAGAAAAAGTTATACTGGCTTGTGGTGAAGGCGGGGGAAACGGGACGGAGAGAGAGGGAAAGAGAGAGAAGAAAGAGATTGATTAAGGGATAGAAAAGTAAAAGAGGAAATAGAATAAAATCTCTGCCTCATAAGAATCACCAGCAGATGGTAAGCGTGTAACCCTGCGCAATGCGATTCCATCGCAGTAATTATATAGGTAAACAAGGTTTGCTTATATTATATGGATACAGATATGGAATGAAAATTTGAACAAAGCGACGTTATTCATTAAACGGTGGTAGTGATAATAAAATTAAAAGATATGAAAATGGCCACGCAGACAATTACGTGGCTGTTTTTTCTTCTTCTCTTCATCTCGACACGAAGGCGTATAGAAATATACCGCGTGAAGGAGGAGGAGGAGGAGGAGCCCCCCCCCCCCCCCCCCCCCCCCCCAGTGAAAGTGGTCACAAGGTGCGGCCAAGACATTGAAATATATCCCAAGTGGAACAGTTTTATTGCATGTGGTTCCAACGGTTGGGTAGGTATATATTTTATGTGAGTATGCGGGTATGAGCAAAGCATCTCTCGTTATTTCGCTGCTCTCTCTTCCTCGATCGCGCCAAGATCGCGAGATATAAATTTCGAATCGGTGCGCGAGGCAATCCATGAGAACAGTTTTTTTTTTTTTTGGGGGGGGGGGGGGGGGGGGCGCGATGAGGAAAAAAACAGTTTTATACTGTGATTCGATTGGTCAATTTCAAAACGTGTTTACATTCGCTCGATATCACACTCGGTAATGACGACATCACAGCACTTTGGTTGTGAAACGAGTAAATGGTGTGAAAAGAAGTTCGAGTAACATTCTGTAATAAATTGATGGATTATTGTTCCTCAGAAATACGCATCACTATCTTCTCACAGGCAATTGTACGGAGGTCAGAAAAGAAATATGGCAGTACATAATATATTTGAAACTTCGACAGAATGTCACAATTGTTGCCACAAGTGTTGTGCGTAATGTGTCGTTTGAATACGTAAGTACATACAAGCGGAGTATAAGATCGGCATGCAAAGCTCGCTAAATTCATCGTGTAAACCGGTTTCAAGTAACCGGCAAAAAGCTAATAGCATCTTATTACATCGAATGTATAGATGCGCGATTGAGGTAACTGCGGATTGAAGAGAGAAAAAACGACAAGTAGGCGTAAGAATTCAAGTATATAGTATCTAGTATCAAGTCGGTAGACTTTCGGAGAAACTGATCGAATCACTTCACTCTCGATATTGGAAGCGACGGATCTTTTAATATTGAATCGTCGACTTAGGCACTGTAAAAAATGTGATGTTCAGTGATTGGAAATTTTTATGGTCAATTCAGAGATAAAATGATCGGTCGAAATTTTGAAACTCGTTTGAACTTCTTCACCCTCTATTCCTTTATCTTTTAGGTCTCATTTGAACCCTCCAGATCCTTATAGTTCTGCAGTTTGACTTAATAGATCCCCGAATCTGCGGAATTCAAGAAAAGAAAACCTAAAGAATTAATTTAAGTCTAATACAGAAATATTGTAACTAAGGCTTCCGATGGTCAAATAAGTCCCAATTTCGGCTCTCATTAGAATCTGAAACATCGGAATCGATACTTTTGGCGTAGTTTTGATATTTAAATGAGGTTTTGTTAGCTCGTCATTTTTCTATTTAAGAACGTTTCATATAACATAAGCCTCGATAACCTTGAAATTTTCTTAATATCCTAAATCTCGTGTCGGGTATCAGATAGTTTCAGATTTATACCTGCGAAATTATAAGTCCGTTACAGAGGTCTGCACCAAAATTTTGTCACAGAGTGGAGAGTGAGTTTACTGTAGAAAGAAATCGATTTGGTTTTTGGCACGAACTTTGCAGAGAGCACGGTAAATGCCAAATTTAGAAAAAAACGATATCGTAGCTGCCTTCGCGAGATGAAAATGGTCATCTTCTCTCCTCGGAGGGAAAAATCTCTTTCTCTTCGACGTCGTAGCGTCGCCTGGTGTGGGTAACATTCTCTTCGGCGAACGTGAGCCTGCTGAGCAAACAGGCGAGGGTCGCGGACTGCTGTAGGTACTGGTACTAATCCAAAGACGGGGCCGAGGGTTTTGCCTGCGTTAAACTCCGGGTTCTTTGGCTCGGAACCTGCTCGAGATGTCGAGGATTGCAGCACCTGCTTGCCTACCTGGTTCGGCACCGGTTGTCCCGATTCCGCTCCATGCGCTGCCCTGCAGCATCTCAACGTGGTTCGAGTGAAGACCCGACGCTGCCGACTATTTATATAACCCACGCCTGAATCCAGCCTCAGCTTGTTGCGCAAGAAAGCGAACGCCTGCCTTCCGAGAGCAAGCGATGACTTATAATGACATCCTCAGATGTCTGCAATAATTCGTATTGTACGCTCCTCATAAATATATAATTCTTAGTAGAATTCGAAACTTGTGCTATAGATGGGCATAGGTATAGTTATACATAATCAATTAAATATCAGCAATCTAGACGTGACACCGAATGATTGTTAACCTCGATTATCCGATATTAGTGCCGATGAATGGTCAGTGTAAATGGAATGTTTTTCGACATGATCGTAAAGATGTATTTAACCTTCGAGAAGAGGAAAATATATGAAATCATAGTTCGTGGAGTTTCAATAGATATGTAATACACATCTAACACTTAACTTTCAGTAATGATGTACTGGCATAACACCGTTCAGTGAAAAAATTTGTACTGATTCGGATTTTAGTAATGAAATTCTGAGATGTTGAATTATATAGTAACAAATAAGCCTCGAGGAATCAATAGGTTCTGTAATATACGACTGTGCTTTAATAGGTTTTCAGGAACTATTAATAGACGACTTCCGTTTCGTACAGTGTTGGCACGATTACGTACAGAGCTATGAAGATTCACGCGGTTACGAAATGAAGCGCTGAATTAAAACTGCCTAAGGAACAAAGAGGAAGAAACTGGAGAGTAGCATAAGGAAAATGTGACAGATGTCACGAGTAAAGCGGAAGACAGAAGTAGATGACTTACAGGAAAGTGTCGTGAGTAGCATAGCTAATGATTTTAGTCGTTAGCAGGGTCTTCCAAGAGATGGATAAACATGATTGAGAAACAGCTCGTCCTTGGAGACATTTAGACTGCAGTCCACACGATAAGACATAAAATGAAGAAATGAAAACGGTTATCGTAAAGAGAAATTGTCGGTTATAGTACAGAATTTAATCATAAAGGTATCGAAGTTTTTCCTCAGCATGAATCGTTACGGTAACGTAACTAATTGCAACCTTGTAGAACATAAACATCGCTCGAGAGTACAAGAGATATATGTACGGAGTTTTACTGGCAACAAATTGGGCAAATTTTTTACCGCCCCAAATTTGACAGGGTAATCAGGCCGTTTCAACGAGCGGTAATTAGCGACCTGCATGACGAAACAGCGAACACCGAAGAGTCGATAGCAGACCTGGAATGAATATCAGCACTCGTAGTTTTCTCGAGGAAAACTGATTGGCAAGTGAACCAGTAAATCATTCTACTTCGAGTGGGGTGGTTTTTGTCGTTTTTTTTTTTTTTTTTTTTTTAAACATAACTCGATATTTCCGATTTGATTCTCACTTCTTTGCCGTACAGAAAACATGACAAGTATTGCGGTATTTGTTCATAATGTCAGTAATTCGAGAGCTGGATGAATCTAAAATTTGTAAAAATATGTTAAAAATTTGAACCATGCCCTTCTTCAAACCTTTGTATGTGGTTCTATTGATGTTAAAGATTTGAACTTTAGCTAGTTTTAAAGTGCTTGAAGTGCGTGTTCACGTAATATTTATCAATATCAATACCAATGAAGAATTTCATTTATTATGAACAATTACAATTAAAAAGTTTTGAAAAAACGTGAGCATGTTCGTAGATCAATTTTCTACTAAACTGTGAAGTTAAGAAATGCAACTACGACATGGAGTTGATGGTTTTTTTGAATTATTTTACATCAGTGTTCCATTTTGAAACTTTACAACATAGTGTAGGATATTGAATATGATATGTAGAACAATGAATATGCTCATACTTTTGAAAATAAAATCAAATTTTTGGCCCCTGCTAGCAGCAACAAATATTGGATGAGAATGCACTTCAAGAACTTTGAAACTATACGCCATGAAGTATGAGAGGAACTAAAAGTATAACGGTTTGAAAAGGGCACGTTTCTAGTTTTCTGCGTATTTTCAAAAATTTCAATGTCGCCCAACCTTCTAATTGTTGATATATGAGGGACCAATACCGAAATAAATTTCTCGTTTTACCGCACACACAACCCCGAAATAAAGTTACGATATTCTTGATAAGTGTGATGCTTCAAAGGTACCCGTTTCAAGTGAAACGACTTCATAATCCTGGAGCAAAGAAGAATCGATCAAGTTGTCGATGGACGCTTGACCCTAGCGACCTCTTCTCGCTCTGATAAATTCCCGACGCTATCTACGAAGACCCGCGACACCCTGGAGAGACTCTCGAGGCGCCAACAAGCCTCGGGAATCACGTTTTGCTTCGCCGCTCCGCGGTATCTATCATCCAGAAAGTACTCTGTACTTTGCTTGCAAGACCAACCCAGATACAGGAAACCTCCCAGAGATGCAATTACGTACCCCAGCGTTTGTCCGCCGCTTCTACTAAGAATCAGCTCCCAGCCGATCGCCCGACCCTGAGGATTCTTTATTACCACTGTAGCACAAATCACAGGTCTTAATTTCATACGCTATTCGCTAAATTCGTACTTTGTAGGCAAAAACAGAGATGCGGTTCCACTGACGATTCTACTATTGGATTCGCAGTTGCGAACGCCTCGGTTTTCGGGGGTTCGTAGCGGGAACAACTGGAACTTGATAACAAAAATTATCATTTAAGACACAAGGATACTAACAATAAGACGAATGCAGAATTTTTGAATTTCATGAACGTATTACGACAACCGCGAACCCGTTTTTCTTGTTCTCAAAGTGTTCTCACGACATGGCGACAAGCAGAATCAGTAAAGGATGGGTTTTGATGATTGGAAAAGAGGCAAAGATACACGCGATCGTGTTTCGAAGTATAATCACTGGGTTTCTTATTGGTCCGTAACTTTTTCGACGGAAGAGCGAATGATTTAGCTGACAAGTCGGGTGGAAAGAGGTCAGGAGAGTAGGGCCGCAATCAAGTCACCGGGCAAAACCATGCAATTTATTGCCATGGTGGTCTGACGGTTTTTGCAACAACGAAACACGGTGATTTAAAACCCCTGTCGAGGTCGAGGATGCGGCTCGCTTAGAAACTTTGTTCACGGCGAGCTGCGGACGTCCGATAAATTAGAGATGCGAGTTTGCGAGTCGATGCAATGAGGAGCAAATTTCTTTCACAGGCAAGTCAGTCGAATCTGAAACTGACCGACCCCCTCCTCGACTCTCGGCAAAAAAAATTCCGACCACATACAGTCTCGATAATTGGAAACTAAGGATACAAACTTCGTTATTCGGATCGAGACAAAAATGTATCGAGCATCGGCCTCAAGCTTGATTTACGATTAGTAGGAAGTTTCCATCGTATGATATAAGATTGACGGCTCACCTATGAAATCACAGTACATGTACAGAGTAGCTAACGGTCGTGTGGTGTAACGCGCATGCGCTAGAACTCTAGAACAAAAGGAGTTATCTTGTCAGGATAACCAACCGTCATAAGTTTAGATAGGAGGTCACCGCGATGTATATAACCTCAAAGAGTTTGACAGTTCTGCAAAAATATTGAGGGCATCTGTAATAGATAAAACATTTTTGCTGTAGGTACTGTTTTTTAAGATCGAATGGGCGGATTAAGAATGTTTCTATTCGTAAAAATTATTAATCGGGAAACGAACGAAGTTGAGCACAACTGCCACCGACAGCTGTCAAAGTTTTTGAGGTTACATACATTATGGTAACCTGTCATCTAAACTTATGACAGTTTGTTAGCCTGACAAAACAATTGCTTCCGCTTTGGTATTTTAGCGCATGCGCGTTACACTATTCGACCGTTAGCTACTCACTCTGTATAATATAAGTACGAGGATTATAATTTCAGCAAACTCTTCGCGCAGTAATAGCATCGAATCACAAGCCGCGGTGAAAGATGTTAACCGTCCAGTAATGTAATGTAAATCTAGTTTCTATTTAATAACAGGCAAGAAAGCATTTGCTCACCGGGCAATTATTATACATCCATCTCATTAATTAGTCAGGCAGCGATTTTTCCTGAGCTCTAGCCTACTTGAGCATCAGCGATATGATTGCGTCGGTACGTCAGTCGAAAGAAGGTGAGGATGGTCAGATCCGAGAGAAGTGTTGAGAAATAATTTGAAACTCGACATTCCTGGAAAGGAGGACTGAAATATTTGTCGGTGTAAGTGCTCGACAAGTTTCAGGCATGCCCGACTAAAGATTGTCCGAATTCTACGGTTTGGTGCAAGCAGTCAAGCTTATCGCCGATACCTTATAATTCGAACGTTGCCGATGGAGAAGAAAAAGGATTTTTTTCTTTTTTCGACCACCGAATCACTTGGAGATTTCATTAATGACCGTAAATTATTTTCGATACTTCTAACACTATTTGGAAGCGCTTTACACCAGACACGGTCCACTTCCTGCGGGTACTCGTTTTGCTCTCGTTTGGGTTTTGTCACCTCGTCCAGACCGAGATAAAGGCTTCAAGTCGCCCCGTCACGGTACGCCAAGTTTTGGTCTACTTTGTTCAAAGATGGATCTCTTCTTGGTACCAAATGTACCGACGCTCAATCTCTTTTTTTACATCACTGATTCTACACTCACTGCAAGCATGTCTTCAACTCAGCCGATGGAATGTCACTTCCTGCGCCGGAAATAAGCTGCGCAAAGTGATGAATCTTGACAGTGCAAGAAGCTGAAAAGCAATTTGACTTGAAACACGATGACATACTCGTATATATATAATTTTGATATGTCGTAGTACTACATACTAATTGCGGAACATGAAAATCCTCAATTCGAGATATGAATTAAACCCTTGTCAAAAAAATTTTAGGAGTTCCTGTAGGCAAAAAACAAGTATGACTCAATCTGTTTTTTGCGCCAAAAAGAAATAAAAAAAGGTCGGAGTGTATCCTGATATTCTTAGAGTGCGAAGAAAATGTGATCATATATTTAAATCGGTGTTAATATTATGATGATTGGTGGAAAATCTCGTGCAGTGAGGTACATAATAGTCACTGAGTGATGTAAAGAAGCTCTGTATAAACCAAACGATGTAAGTAATTGATTAGAAAGTTGAAATGCCCTGCAGTTAAACGTCCAGCAGTCGTGAAGAACGAGTTTTAAAACGTTAATCGCAGAATTTCTGTATTGATTTTAAAATGATTTTTTTGCCATAGAATACATTACAGTATAATCAATATAATTAGATATGGAATTTCGAGAAAGTGCGGCAAATATCGGTTTTATGTTATACCCGTCTGTCGCACAGCATGATTTTACTGGTAGAACTGGTTTTTTCGAAAGTTTGTTTCGGAAAATTTTTCACCGTAACGTGAATATCTGGTAACTTAAAGTCCCAGAAACCTATATTCATTGTTTATCCACCAATCGTCACTTCCCCAAGACGCACGTGGTCCAGCTCTAAAACTACCTACCGATGTCTTTTCTGCGCAGAGTAAACGCAGCCAATGATAGTTCACACATCTAAGAAGCGCCCCGTGTTTGTTCAGCTGCAATTTACGCTGTTCTTTCGTAATCGCGGTAACCGCAACTGCACACCGAACGCATATAGAACTCACTCATTGAATGTATACAAAACTCTTTTAACCGTTACTCACGGTTAAACCTGATTTTCAATAGTCTCCGCCTTTGAATACAAGAAGAACACTCGTCTTCTTCACGAAATGATATTATACTGGAATGAAAATATGGCAATAATTACTCAAGTAAAATTAGCCAATTGCCTGGCGATTTGCGGATTGTAAACCTGTAGCTTTTTATCTATGTATAATGAAACAAGTAACGGTTCAAGGTTGAACCTTGTTTTATTGCACGGCCGAATCACCTCGAATTACGTAAATATTTCACGAATTCCAAGCGACCGTGACGTTCGAATTTTCCAACGTTACAATAGTTCTTTAAACGTAGAGTATCAAGGTGTGTAATAGAAAATTGGGACACGTACTTGAAGAGTTCTGCATTTGCGAAAATAAATTTCATATGCAAAGGATTCATTTTTGAGGTTGACAATAAAGCGTCAAAGCGACGTCGAGAAGACTGTGAAAATGAGAAAGTAAGAAACTCGGTACCTTTTGAGCGCAGATACAGATGAGTTCATTTGCATGTACAGCGTAAAGCACACGAGGCTGGCCAAAGACTACACAAAAGGTGATTTAACGCAGGCGGAAGAATTTCCTCCGAAACGTGCTACATCGTGTAGTACCAAGAGTTACTTTCCGAATTTAAGAAACACCTCGGAGCAGCATAATAAATAGGTATTTTCGAAATCCCAAACGTTGCTAGTGGAGACGAAAGATCGTCGGTACTTGAAGATCGACACAAAAATATCTCGGGAACAAATGCCGTTTTGCACCAGCACGACGGAGGCGTCGAACCGTGAACATCCGATCACGTGAATAAACGCTGAATGCATTTTGAAGGATCGAGCAGTCGAGTGAGGAAATTATTCGTTTTTTATAATTAATTGATCTTACGTATTGCCGGATACTGGATACTGCTAGGCGACTCTTTAATCTCGAGAAGATCGTTACGTTAGATTCACAATAAATGGGCCGTTTTCCCTTCGCCGGATTATCTTACCAATCTTGAGGAAAAAATGTTGGTACAGTTTTACGACGAGATGATCGTACATCGACTATTTACCAAATTGTTAGCGATGTGAGTTATGAATATCTCTTTCAGAATACATATAAAAATGGAAAATAATGAAATTATAACAAAAAAATCTTAGATAACGATGCTTCAACTTCAAATTGCTTCAAAATGGTTAAAAAATCTTGTGGATTTTGAGTTACTAACATATTTGAATAAAACGAGCCATCGTACAGTGAAATTTAACGAATCTATTAGATTCATTGTCATTTCGAAGCGTTTTGAAATATACCACCGATGTTTAAGCTATTTTTTTTTTTTCATTATTCCAGTTTTCTCTATTTTTGTATCTTTGACGAGATCACGAATATCTTGTAATAAAATGAATAGAAAGTATCGATTTTTTGCCAACTAACTTCCTAAAGAAGGTTTCACACCACCATCGAAAATGAAGCAAAAATTCCCGAAAAACTCTCAGTGATTAATTTTAGTGAAAACAAGTTGAAGTTTAAGTTTCATGAATCGTAAGAAGTTCACTCAGGAGTAAATCCAATTGAAAACTAACTCTGTCACAGTTCAAAATCTTTTGATTATAAAAATACACGTAGTATTGAAAGTTTCACAACTTCAACACAAGTTCGCTGTAATTTTTGTCGGTAGTTTTTCACGCCATTTTTTAGTGATCGAGTTTGAGTCATTGACCTATTACTTGAATTGATTTTCAGAATCAAAAACATTGACTCCTTGGTTGGAGACATCTTTTGGCGTGTTAAGATTGAGGTTTTCTTTCTAACCGATCGAGTTAGAAGAGCAAGCGTATTTCATGGGTGAAGAATCTCCTGAAATACATTGACGGAACGCCCCAGAATTCTACCTTCTGAACCTGACCTACGTCCACTAGTACTGACAATTAATTAGGCGAGTAATTGAAGTTTATAGATTGAAATGGCTGGCACGAAATATGATTCAAATAATAAATATGACGTTCAATCGAATCGAATTGACTATAAGGAGAGTAAGAAACGGTTTTATAACTCAACGTGTCCGACAAGAGTTATTCACCTCAGGCAAGAAAACATTTTAAACTCAAGGCACGTTCGCTTGGCCGCGTCCGCTTATCATTTATGGCGTCTAAGATCGGCTAAGAACGCGATTGAATTCCAATTTGAATAACTCGGATCGCTTGATTTGCAACGATCGTAATTATCGATCAGATCGGAACAATCGTCATTTTCGCACTATGTGCAATAAGTATTTAGCTGTTGGCGAATCGATAAGACGTTTTTACCGAGTTAAAAAAAATTCGTTAATCGATCCATCCATTAGTTCGGATTTGCACTATACGCTTGTTAATCGGGCCAACTTTTTTTTCATGGTCAACGTGAAAATTTTCTACATGACAATTTGTTGTGTAAATGACTATAAACGCAGAGAAGTTTTTTAACGAGGTTAATTTCAAAGGAATCGGATAATCGATGACGCGATGACCGAGCAGCTAAGACGTTTCCCGTTTGCTTTTCGAGGAGGTCAAACATTCTCTTTGATGGAATAGAGGTCATCGCCTGCATGATATTGCAGGTTGGTATATGGGTGTACCTTTCTCCTGAGGTGCTGCCAGGCACCTGTTATTCAAACTATCCCCAGAGGCCCGGCTTTTATCGCACTCGACCTGACGCGACCCCAAACCGGAAGAATCGAGAAAGCGACGAGGATTCTGCAACGCGCCGTGGTGTTAAATGAAACGTTTTGCACGGCGCTGAATCACATTCTCAACGAAAACTAAGTTGACTGTTTCAATTGCGAGGTCTGTGATTAATCGATTGATTAATTGGAGAAACAACGAGTAGACAGGTGAAAAACTTCGTGAATTTTGGGACTTTATATCCCAACAAGAAATTATTCAATTCGATCACGGTTTCTTGTATACGAAAGTATATAGATCTGGCTTTACGTAAATTTTTTTTTTTTTCATTAGAATTTCATTAGTTCCAGAGATACGAATCCCCATAATTAACTCACTGTTTCGGCCATTTACTCATAGATGTAACTCCTAGATCGACAGGATCGATGATTCGAATAATTTTAAAAACGATTAGGTAATTGAAAGTATCGAATTAATCGATTATTGGAAACTTGAACTGCCTAGTAAATTCGTCGACCGATAAAGTAATTGACAAGACGATTAAAAGACTCATCGATTAGTTGAACTACCCTAGTTTCAGCACTTCGAGAAATGATTCGAACGAATAAACGAGCTGACTCTGAGTCCTCGAACATAAATTTCGGAAGCCTGTAATAAATTTTCAAACGTCGACTCGAACAAAGCCGATTATCCGAATCTTGGACAGTGTAGGTATAGAAATCATCTATCACCTAGTCATAGCTGAGGAAAGCTGGGACACTGTTGGGTACGAATTGGCGTGATTACCGGCATCGTGAAGGCATTGCCAGCTGGACGAAATCCAGGCGGAAGTTCCGAAGACGCACGTTTACACTCTTAACGCTCATCATCCGCATCTTTCGATTCCTAAGATTTATGTAATTGCAAGTTTCAAGTTATGTTAAATTATGCAAAGCGTACGCGCGAGTAGATGAGAGGTTTGCCTGCCGATGCAGTCGCAGACACTTCAAAGTGTCGCGAACCCGGTTTCTCTTCCAATCCGTGACCCGAACACTTACGTCCCATTAATATAATTGAAAATTAGCATCTAATTAAAGCTGTTTCTTCACTGTCGCGGTTTTGCCTCTTTCCAAGAGTAATTTGTAACAAAAATGAAGTGTGTGTGTGTATAATGCGTCGCTGCATAATATTCATAGGCTACGAAAATTATTGGCATGTATATCATTACAGAGCTCAGTTTCTAGGCGTTTGATCGGTACAGAATTATTAATATTCAGAAGATGGATGCTTAGCTGTAAAATGATCGATGACGATTTTGGCCGAGATTTGTAAACAACGTTAAATCAAAATAGACGAACGGTTACAAAGTTCTCGAGAATTCCGGATGTCGTGAAACCGCTTCATGCCAGGTCAGGATCAAGTGATTTTACTCCATTACTTTTACGTTATCCATGAGTGCAGTTGGTGAAGAGATGATGAAATTACAATTCGCGGTCATTGTCCGAGTAACGCGTAGAGTTATACCGTGTTTCCGCAAAGGCGACAATACGGGTCGAGAAAAGACGATAAAAGTGGGATGGTGAGCTTTGTTTATCTGGGTTAATGCAATGTAGGTTCAATCGAGTCATGGAGTGTCCTTTTCTTTTCCAACCATCCTGACGAGCTTAAAATTTCTGAGCTAATGGATTGCGCACAATCAGTTCGTAAAAGTGATCAAGTCCTGTTTCGATTTATCGCCCTTGCACTGTGCCAGCTTATGAATGACAAACACTAATCAAACACTCCTTCGAAATGAAGCATTGCTTACGAGTGCCGACGACTGATGATCAGACTTGAAAGTCACTGGTTTCGAGATATCGATGAAAGCCTTAACGATACTTGGTAAAATGCTTTCTGAACTCGTTTTGGCGCTAGGATTCCGCTTGGCTAGACCTGAATGGGCTGGGCAGGATTAGATTGCGGTATCCTGGATAGTGACAAAGCGATAACCGCGACCCAGTCTCGATGATATACGGAAAGCCTGTTTGTAGCGGAAATACCAGAATTGGCAAGACGTGGATGACACAGTCGCGAGTCTAGCACGCGCCTCGCGTTAGTGCAGACCGACGTTGAATGTTAACGCGGTTCTAAAAACGAGAGAAACGCAAATTTTTATTTATTTTTACCACGCGCCATCAGCGTCACCGAGGACAACGCCAACCACATCATTGCTAATCGGGAGAAAGGAAGATACGATCCAGGTAATAAGAGCGATCAACATTGCGGAAGAAACGTGTCACCTTCCATGTCGCGAATTTTGACATGTGAAGAGTATTTCAATTCCAAATTTATCTACCTTCGCCAAGTCAGTTTCGCTAAATATGCACCACAATGTGAAGTAAAGGTCGTTCTACATACTTTCGAATAAAACAAATCTCAAGAAAATTGAATGATTGGTTGTCGGAACTTGAGTTCTCGAAATATATCCGCTTTTCAGCAATGCATTTGTATTCATTCCCTGAGGTGATCGTAAATTGTAAGATGTTTTATCTGCAAAACGACAGAGCGGTTAGAATTTTTTACTCTTTAGATAGTATAGGTTGCAAAGTTTTATACTGAATAACTTTACCAACAGTACCCATCAGAACTCATCGACTCGTTGACTCGAAGTGTTGACAATTGATAGAGAGATCGATCGATATTAGATAACCGTAAAAGGATTCTGAGTCGTTGCTATAGAGCATTCTATAACTGTACGGCCTGTAGAAGGTGACGATT
Source organism: Neodiprion lecontei (assembly GCF_021901455.1). Taxonomy (NCBI): domain Eukaryota; kingdom Metazoa; phylum Arthropoda; class Insecta; order Hymenoptera; family Diprionidae; genus Neodiprion; species Neodiprion lecontei. Next base: position 14,694,796 of record NC_060261.1, read on the forward strand.
TCTATCGCGTTCCAATTAACCAAGTTACGAACTTTCGACCGTTTATGTCAGACGCATGCTTGATCCCAACAAATCACCGATCAAAAATAATAATTAATGATTCATTTTTTCGAATCGCATCGTGTACTGTGACATTGGTTCAGGAATTGTTGATTGACTGTTGAATTTTAGTATCCCAAACGGAAAAAGTGCCAACCGCCAAATCGGACAAGAGCTCGATAAAAGTCGGTCTTGGTATTGCGATTACTTATATATAATACAGCGCAGGGCACGAATTTTGGAAATTGGAACTGTCAGCCCAATTACCGACTATACATGACTGCAAAAGCACCGAGAGACTAAAAAGTGCTGGAATCGTTGCGTAGCTGCGGCTTTCACATGGCCCACATAGTAAAGACGCGAGCACTGCATCATTTTATGCGGAAAGTCGATTACGAGCGCACGCTTATTCCGTACATAAAGTTCGCTGGAGGAACGAATGATGAGATCAAAGTTTATGTCTGCCAAAACGACGCTACGTAAACAAAAGCTACCGATATAAATTAATTTTTCAATCTTTGACCTCAATTTTTAGAATTGTAAAACAAATTTGGTGATCAGTCAGGTCTCAAGTACCTAGACGGTTGATTTTGTCTGTCAAATAATTTTGCAAACGGGTACGAATTTTACGTACCGTTAATTTATTTACATCCTCTTTTTCAGCGTAATGTGTGACTGACCGTTGAATGTATATGGCGGCTATTGAGAGGAGTTGAATTGAATTATTCGATGCTGAGAATATCGTTGTGCTTAACAGAGTAGACGATAATAATACTTTAGCTTCCTTAGACGTAAAAGCGAGCTAGACGTGAGGTGGAAAATTCGCTTCATCGTAGTTGTTTGAATAAATCTCGACCGGCAATGGTACAAATAATAAGGGTCGGCTAGTTTTTCTCTGATTCGTAATACGGTTTAACGACTTTTATCTTCATCCTGAAATAAGCTTAGGAATTGCTCGAGGAGTTGGAATCTTTTGTATACACGCGACAGACATGGGCGACTGATTACGAGCAGTCCGTACTTGTGGATTATTGCCAGGATGTCGTAGATTTACGTCTTCACTCTTGCAGAGGTATCCTAAATAACCCGCAATAAGATCCTTGGAGCATGATATCCAGCCCTCGGGATGCTGACCAGAACTCGTTTGATTCTACGCCGCCGCCTCGGAGGTTCGCAACATAATCCTTTTGCCCTTGTCAATGAAAACTTGTAATATTTGACAGCAAAATGACTCGACCAGTTTTTTTCATCGAAATATTACACGGGCAATTTAACATCAGGTAAATTCGCCTATATTTATGCAATTCTGTATATATGGTATCAAAATCCGCCTGTGTTTATGCAGTTCTGGGTACATGCTTCCAGAATTCGCCTGCATTTATGCAATTTTGGGTACATGCTGCGAAAATCCGCCTGCATTTATGCAATTCCGGATACATTTATTTAAAATCCGCCTGCGCTTATGCAATTTAGGGTATATTTCAGCGATCAGCGTTTGATTCATGATCCACGATGAGAGAGAGTAAAGATTTAGCCAATCATGAACAATGAGACAACCGACGATTGGTGAATTGTACCGTGAATTGCATAAATACAGGGAGATTCAGTTAAACTGTAGTCCGATTCACATCATACTCGACGGATCTACCCCGTGTTGAATTGTTCATCTAACATTTCCACGAAAGAATTTGGTAATAGGTTATCAAACACACGCATACATATTTTAACTAAAATCGGTTACAAAATAGATGCGATGAAGATACACGCCGCTGCCGTGGCTGGCATTTTCCATCGTAACGTACGTATTGAACAAGTACACGTAACTAATGTGTATTGAACGACCTACAATAGCTAAATTTAATCCATGCTATAGCTCAAGGCAGACCATCTCCGACCGAAACCAACGGTGCAGCGGTGAATCCGTCCGTATTGTACTTAAATCTCGTTACACGTTTAAAATCAGATTTGAAAATACAAAAAATGTCTGATCACGATCTCTCCTGTTACAGGGGCATGAATTGGATCGCCTTGGTATAAACGACGTCAAGGATCGAAGAAGGTAAGTTCAGGGATTCTCGGTATTACGCAGGTGGCTTTATTCTCGAAGGGACTGGAGTACTTCCTACGATGATATGCGTACCTTGTAAGTACCAGCAGCCATGAGACGTTGAACCGTACGACGCTGCGGGGGAAAGTTACCTAGAAAGAAAGGTGGCAGCGGGTTTCAGGTGCATGTATATACATACATATATACATACATGTATACAGATTTTTTCATCTACTTGCACGCAGCGTTACGGAGAATTAGGAAAATTAAAGTTGAAAATAAACTAACGATAGCAAACGTACCAAAAAAAAAAAACATCAAAAAAGAACACATCACCGCGAGGCTTGTGAAATGAAAGTGGAGCGTAGAGTTCTCCAACCTTCGCCCGCAATACAACTTGTAAGGATCAAGTATATCGATCGCTGTTATACCTATCGGTAATCGATTCGTCTCGAATTATTGCCAGGCTTGAAATTCCGTAGAGCAATTTTAAGAATCTAACCTCCTGATCTTGTCCATCTACCTTTTTCTAATTTTTGTTTTCAACTATCGAATTCAAAGCAATTGCGCAAGTAAACACTACGAAAATAACTCACTTGTTGTTAGAAAATAACGGCAGTTTTTTGTTTTTTAGATAAACAGAACACATGTGGCACTTAATTTACTTATTCAAGGTGTAGCTGGTGAGTAATGTTGAGTACGGAATTCCGCGAGGCGGTCATTTGTTCGACATTGTTGACCCGAGGCTTAATCTGCACTAGAGATCTCACGGTTTTCAGCGAGTCCAGATTCCAGAGTATAATAACATTATCCGAAACGGAATTGGGCGGTACCGCTGCATTCCTCTTCAACACCGGCATATTTTCATTCATCAAGTTCGCTTATACCATCAACAAATAGTGTCACGCTTTCCGCTCTAGTAATTCGATTACAGTTGCCGATTTGAGAATAACACCTTGGAATCAGTGCCAGGTGTGAAGCTACGACGAGAATGATTATTCATTCCAAATTTAAAATGGAAACTAAGTTCCGAATCCGAGAATACATCGAGAAGTTGCGTATTCTGGCAAACAAGTTAAAGTACGTAGTTATCGGAGGTCAAAGAACCAGGATGGACGAAACACTATCTAGGAAAATCAAGATTGATCGATTCGGTTTTGGTTGCGCAATATCACGCGGAATACCGATGTTTGTATAATACGAATGAAATCGCGTTTTACAATATGCAGAATGGATCGTACGGATCTACCTCATGTTTATTCTTTTTCACATCGATAGCAACAGCCATTTGCTCCACGGTGGGCGAGAAAGAAGCAAGTAAAAAAGTAAGGCGGCTTGCGAAGATGCGGAGGCGAACACGTTTCTCGACCAACTTATATACGTATAGGTGTATAATACACTCTGACTACCGTGTGGGATGCAGGTAAGCTGCAGGCAAGCATTCATGGCGAACTGGTCACCGGCAACACTGTTACTCTACACAACCTCTGCAGTAGGCATGTTTAAAATCGTAGAATTTATTCGGCAAGACAAAATGAGAGTGAAAATTAAATACAGAGATATGAAGTGGCTACTATATTACAGGAGGTAGATGGCCCAAACATGAGAGAAACTGTCCTTCTCAGCAGGAATGTGAAATATTATAATTATTGGTCACGGAGAATCGGGGCGAAAGAAGAAAGTAACCTTCTATCTCCTTTCGTTATCTTCTGTCCTCGCTTTTGTCAATGGGTGAACTTGTTCAACAAGGGATTTTGCCAGAAATTTTTATTCTTTTGCGCGAATTGCGACAAATTATCAAATTATCTGCGCTATGTACTCGCATACTTTATTTTTTATTCTTAATTCAACGAAATCAATTTAGTGATTTGTTTCGTACATCAACCCATGTGATTTAAAAGTCTAGTATAGCGAAGTGGCTGAACACGTTTTTCAACGGCATAAAGCTATATTTCATAGGTCAATGAATTATATCAAAGACCGCGGCGGTAAAGAATTTTATGAAAGTTTGAAAGATGTGATAAATTTACCGGAACATCGTTCAGGCATGAACAACTTTTTGTCAAAATTTCAGCCAAATCAGTCAATTTGTTTGTTTGATGCAAACATACAGGCGTGCGTTCATTTTAAAAAGTTACTGGCAAACGATGTTTTAGGCGACAAAAATAACATGATTCCAATGCGATTTAACAATTAGACAAAGAAAAAAGAAACAAAGTAAACTAGTACGTTTTCCTGTATGTCGTGAGGAAAACTCGAGGTCTTTTATTAAAATCTGACAATGTATTGCTTCAAGTTCAATTTGAAAATTCCTAGGAATAATGATCGAGTCGATCTGTTGGCTTGCCGAGTTTTTCGACCACTTTTTCCCCTTCAAATGAAAAATGTTCCTACGTGTGAACGCGCGCTGCATCGATAAGAATTGACGGAACGTTGGTTAGAATCCTGGATCTATTAGAGGATCATCGTTTCCAACTAACCCAAAGACGTGAGGCAGACGATAGACGTGACATCCTCTGTTTAACACTCTTCACGATTGCATTCCATAACGAACTCGGTGTTTACGAGTCAAGAATAAACGTCACCTTCATGTTGCGTTCATCTAGTATACAGTACACATACACCTTATACCCAGGTTGCTATGGCGTGAACATTCTTGTTCCATGAATTGGCGTGTCATTCTTTTCTCATCGATTGCCGCTCAACACGAATCACCATTCACTCGACGATCACATACTTCTTTCTTTTTCTCAAAGTACCATTGAGTTTCGAATTCATAAAACATCTCGACTGTTCACTTTCGCCTGCTATTTACTAGGTTTAACGAAACTATTCGAAGACATCGAAGGCTTTCACTGTGAAAAATTATGGTGTTAAATCTGACCGAAATTGGTTGGTGTAAACTGTTGTGTAAAACAATTTCTTGTGATTGATTCGGAAATTTAATACCGGATAGCGTAAGATTGACACTAAATTATAGTCCATGAAAGACTGCACACCACATTTTAGGCACGTTCGTAAAACGGTGTGCCCATTGTATTTTTCGTCGAGTAAAAAATCGCCTCGAAAAAAAATCGTGCATATATGTGTGTGCATATTGTAAGCAGAATTATTTTACTCCTTATTCCGGAAAAACGGCTTTATCGATTAACGATTGATGCGAGATGATCCATGAATCTTTGACCGATCTTGGTCAAATTTCAAATGAAAATTTTTTTAACTTACCAATAATCACTTCGAGTGACCTTAATTACAGAAAAATACCTAAAAATTATTGTTATTCCTGCATAAAAAATTCTTACTACATCCGGTTACATATATTTTGAATTCTGAACTAACGGCCAAATCGATTCGACCGAAATTTGATAAGTTTTTCAACTATCCGATTGAGATACGAGTCATTCATTACAAAATAACAATAATTCACAGAATTTTTTCACGACTTCACCTAGAATTTTTATAAAAAGACCTTTTATTCATAATTTATTATACTCACTGTTATTTATTAAGATACAATTCATTCGAAATCATATCACTCGATTATCGAAAATGTCCGTCATCTAGTTTTGCCTATTGCAAAAAAGTTAGCAATAACTTTTTTTTAGTTTATTCGTACAGTTCTTACTTACACCGTGTGCCTTTATCTTCAATAAATAATTTCTCATAATCGATATAACGCATTAAATTTCTGTGTATAATACGTGTATCCATATTGCATCGCGAATCGAGTTATTTGTGATTTCACCGCGATGCTTGCGAATAATATTACAATTATGCAACATAGCTTTAATGCACAGGCACTCGTTCACGAAAGCGTCGTCGGATTTCAAGCCACGCGTTGATGGCCGTCTCTTAACGGTACATATAAGAGATCCCGACGCCGCAGCCTCCTCGAGATTTATTTTATGAGAGGAAGAATGCCTGCCCGCAGTATCGCGCAATTTTTATGTCCCTCCGGCACGCGGCGCATCAACTTAAGATCCTAGACGATCGTGTCTTACGTAAATCCGTGCATGCATACCTTTACTGCATACCCACGCATTGGCCGAGGAACAATCGCATCTTATTCATTTTTACGACGATTTACACCGATAGATATTGCACGTGAACTATACTTTCGATGGTTAATTATATATAGATTTTACAGGGTGTGCGGCAGATCCGGAAAACCGGGAATTGTCGGAGAATTTTGTCTATAATGAAAAGTCAGGCAATAAACAAGGAATTATGATGGACCATAGGGAAAATAGCACATTATGTCACAAGGGAATAAAGTCGACTTATACATATATTTATAGGATGTATATAGATATAGGACTTTATTTCTGACTCAACTCTGGCCGCAGTATTGATTTGAAAATTGGGACTTTTGAATTGAGCTTATATATCCCGCTGATTAAGATTTACGGGAAATACGATCTCATATTTCCCGGAAATGCGTTTTAGGGAAAAATATGCCACTTTCGTCCCGCTTTTGGAAGTCAAAAAAGTTAACATTATGGTTGAGTTAGGAACAAAACGGTGTTTTTCGTAAATTGTTTTCAAACTTCAGCTATGCTTCATAATCTCGGTTAAGCTAACTTTTGGAAATGGCATTGTTCAATTTCTAATTGTTTATGTGAAACTAAGCAATACCGTGTGTTTTTTAGATTTAAATTTATATATTCAAGGTGCATAACTTCTGGAGTTTCTTGTCATAAAAGCTGCCCAACATTACCTAAGTTTCCTATGAAAAAGTCAGAGAATTTTGTATGAGTAAAATTGACAACACCCTGTTTTACCATTCTGTCTGAGAACGTGATCTATTATAGTAACTTCTAGAACTGTCGTTGTTACAGGTTTGTAATCGAAATTGTGGTTTGATGGGCAGAGGAAAGATTGTAGAAAGAATGGAACGGTAAGGGATCTGAAAGTCGAATTTTCAAAAAAGATTAAAATGTAGAAGGTCGGACTATAGAAAAATCAAAACACAGAATCGTCGGATCGAATAAGAATATTTGGTTTTCTGTACTTAGCCTTTCTACATTTTAAAATTATCCAAGATAGATGTTCCCGTTTTTTAAAATTTCCATATTGTGACCCGTCTGTTTCCTTATCTTTCTACATTATTTTCTACCACCCGAAATCCATGACGTAAAAAAACCGTTCTTTCGATTCAAAGAAATGTTACTTATTGATTGAGCGAAAAAGTTGTCCGAACAATGACTTGTATCGTCAAGGGGATTCGTATTTATTTTGTATTAATAAAATATTTAATTGCCATATTTGATCACCATATTTGGTCATATTTATAGACAGCAATCCCGACTTGAAAGAATCTTCAAGTTTCAACGTAATTGACAGTAAGGTTTCCCAGCAGATTTTAAATTATCATGTACTTGATTATATGATTATACCTCATCAGATCTTGACGATTATTTGAAAGAATGATTCCGAGATAATGCCTAACCATTGGAAACATTGAGAACTGGTTCTTGGCGATTTTGCAGCTGCTTGAATAGCTCTTGGTGGAAAGTTATTATAGCTCGATGAGAAAGATGCGACTTCTGTTTTACTCCTTCGCTCGGACTCGAGTCTGGTCGCTACTTTCGTTCACTTATCGGTCGCATTTTGCTTCGGCTGCAACGTCGACGACCGGTCTGTAGCACCGAATTGAATGCCGTTATGTGTATAGGAACCAGTTTTTCATATCTTTTTCTTTTCTTTTTTTCTTTTCTTCTTTCTCTCTTTCCCTCTCTCTCTCCAATATTACTTTTACACGTCTGCCGCAGCGAAAGAAGAATGAAAAACAAAAAAATAAAAAATTACATCGCGACACAGCTCCGGAATAATTCATTCGGAAACCAATTGAAAGTTACCCGATAGATTATTACGAAAATGGAAGAAGATCATCGAAACGGATTCGAATTCGAGAACTGATGCAACAAGACTGGTCAAGCTTTTCGTTGAAAATAACGGTCGACCCACGTATAATATTATTTTATACGTTCAAAATAAGAGCAACAAGGATGACGGTAATAGCGGTAACAGATTATTATTATTGTTGTTGTTGTTATTATTAATATTAATATTACTATATGTTATTATTACACACTTGAGAAAAGATAGACTGGCGGAGATAATCGACGAATAGAATAAACTACGGTGGTAATTTTATGGCATTAAAGTAGAAAGAAGAATACAAATAAAAATGATAGACCGGCGCCAGACGGTGGCGATAAAAGTTTAACAACCCGAAGAGGAGTCAGGTGCTTACAGGGTCATTAGGCATTCGTTGTGTTTCAATCCCTCCGTCGTTCAATCACCGGTGTGATAAACTATGACGTTCGATTTGTATGACGATTTATAGAACAGATTTTTTGGCAGCCGGAAAAATTAAACATTGATAACGGATTGTGTTATAAAAAAAAAAAAAAAAGAAAGGAAATTGACGCTTGATCCACATACGTTTGGATAAGACAGTTTTCAATCAAATTGAATAATTGATTATAGTGACATGATAAGTCCCCAAAGTTAACCCACTTTTTCAGCCGTCTACTCGTATATAATACACACCCTTAAATTTATACTTTCTGTTCTCTCAAATAAAATTATACCCATAGAGTGAAAGTTATGGTGCGGTCGTTTATTCGATTGATCGAGGATCCTCAATTGACGGTCGTAAAGACGGCGTGAGGTGTTGAAAAATTTCGAGAGGCTATCGCGGGCTGACAATAACGAACAAATTCGCGACTTTCTATACCTCCGGGGTAAAAGAAAACGAAGCCAAAGAAAACACTCATTCTCTCCATGCCCTTGGACTACTTTCTTGAAATAATTAAACAGGTCTGAAAAAATATATTTTATTTCAGCTGCATGGGATGTTTTTGGTAAATTTTATGTTTTTGAGTCTGCTGAATCCAAAAATAACACCCATTTCCCTCCATCACGTACAGTTTTTTTTTTTTTTTTTTTTAAATACGTGTTTGCATAAAAAAAAATGACAATAATGAAAAAACCACCATTTCATTGCAAGGAACTAGACAATATTTCTTAGAAATATTAAACAAACAATTTCTTCGTGAAATGTACTTAACATTCCGTGTTCATTCTTTTTGCCTATGAAGCCTTTTCTTCTTCTCTTTGATACTTCTCCGAACACGCTTGTTTTCCTGAATTTCCTTCCCTTATTTTCCCTCCATTCCATTTATATTCTCTTTATATCTATTCTTGAGTCTCACTCTAATACATATTAAATGAAAGTAAGAAATCACTTTTGCATGGAATTTTTAGAATCAAGAATAGGATAACAGATTTCAAGTTAAACGAGTGTCTCACTCTAAATGAAACTACAAACACGAGTTCAAGAAAAAACCTAACGTGATGGAATTATTTTTAGTATTCCTCCCGATTTCAGTGAGTAAAAATTTACAAGAAACAGTATAAAAAAAAAAAAAACCTATGCAGTTTATCGGTTGCAGACCTGGGTATCTTCCGATCTAGACGGTTCTTCAACGGACTTTGACACCACAGAAAGTTGGAATGATCGATTTTTCGCAATTAAAATGCCGCTGGTAGATCTAGGTTTGTTAGATATTTATGTTGCAGCTGTGTGTAGTGTATTTTGATAAGGCTGTACTGGAATTTCATAAAAATCATTCACCATTAATTGCCCGTTGCATTGGCGCGTTTCGCTGCTCGAGGGCATAAACGATTAAAGCCTTGCATCTGGGTTGCACGAGATGCCAATTTCCGCAATGTTCTTTACATTCGATAATACACAGCCTGAATCTGTGAAAAAACTGAACGAAAATTCTTCGTTCTACACTTGCGCAGTCGATCAAAAATTGGATATTTTTTTAACGGCATATTTGAATCGCGTTACGTTATCAGAATGAAAGTATTAAAGTTGTTAAGTACAATTTTTCATCGTCTCGCACGTCATTATGAGCAGTTTGTTTCATGTCAGTGAAAGCAGCAGTCATACAGAAGTAACGCGTCTGAGTCCCGAGGCAATTCTCGACTTTTTCACGACATAGCCGCTAGAGCCCGAGAATCGTAATATAGCAATACAAATATATGGGAAACAAATGTAAGAAATTTATATTCCTACATAAGAACGATAGGATGTATCCAAAGTCAACGAATATCCGATTGCCAAATATCAAATCGATCAGCCCACGCAATACCAAAAATAACTTGAAGCACATCGTAAAGAAAGTCTCGTTCCTGGCTAAGTTTCAATATATTTACTTTCTCCGTAAACGATGGCAGAAAATATTTCGCACGAAAACGTTTCAATCAATCGGATCCATTAAACTAAAAACATACAGACGACGGGACAAGCTGATGTACTTGATGCTTACATGAAACCTTTCGATTTCCACTTTAAATTTGACCGTCAAAGTTACTAGTTTAGTCATAAATTTTCGGAGCATTGGTTCAAACTTTCGCAACGCAATTTTTACAATACATCGTGGAATGATGGAAGGAAATTACGAAGTTCAAAGCTTTATTGTACCTAAGTAATTGTAAGATTAAGTGCTCATCCGTTGAAAGGGCTGAGAATCGGGTATAAAATTCTTAACCGTATAGGTAAAAAGCCATGTAGATATTTGCAAGCAGACGGAAAAGCGAATGCGCAATAAGATTTCTTCAAAGAACTCACCTGACTCTGACCGACGCGATAAGATGCGGGATCAATGTCGACGGAAAGGAGCATGTCCTCAACTTCGCGGCGTTCATCGGCGACGGGACTTCCGGGACGAACGTGATTGTCGGTGGCGAGCAATCCGAAACGTCGATGAAACTCCCCAAGTGGCATGTGCTTCGGGAAACCAACTTTGTGTAACCTAATTGCCTCGATAATCTCACTTCCTCGAATCTGAAGGACAAGAAAATCGAAATTTCATTAACGTGACGATGGTATAAAGTAATGATCAAAAGGATGGCAAGTTAAATACATCAAGCAAAACTTGAATCTAATGAATGGGACATTAATACGGAATTGACTAGGTTTTAACATCACCGTTTATAAATTTATTGACACTTTTTAGATGACGGCTGTAAAGTTTCTAAAGCACTCGATTTATTAAAAAACAATTTCCTTCGTTAAATCTCTTTCGCGCAGTAAATTAACAAAAAAAAAAAAAAGGCGGTAATTTCAGGGTTTAAAAATTCAAAACTCGAAAGTGACTGCATGAAAAGAAAAGGTGAGGTCAAAATCTGATAGATTTGACATGGAGTGCCCCAAATTTAAAATACACTCGACACTATTTACGACAGTTCACTTGAAGTACGGAAAAAGTAATTCTATTTTCAGACTTCGGATTTATTACTTGAGATCGAAGTAGCGGGACGTTAATGATGCTGTCTTCTCCTTGGTTTGATCTCACGGAAAGAAGACTCTTGTTGTCGGTACATCCTGCGTTGTGTTGCGGAAGTAAGCAGTGAACAAATTTGACACGTGTTCGTCTCAGAGTTTCGATGAGTCCATCCTGAAAGTAAAACCGGAATAACTGTAGTAATATTGATATAATTTATTGAACTCAGGTCAGGTCAACAATCAAAGATGAACTATGTTTCGGGCTTTGGAAAACCTTGAGCATAATGTTTTATTACGTGCCCGAAGTAAATTCAAGCAATTCACAACATACAAGTCTTTTCGGTAAATCTTTTTCCTCAATTGAATCATCAATTCGTACTAATTTTGCGGAAAACTGTGAAAAAAGTTTTGGTAAAACGAGTAACTTGATATAAGCTCTTTTATGCTTTCGTGCAAATGTACGTTCGGAATTTTAAGCACATGTTTTATTACCGATTTTTACTGTCGAAGAAGGTTAAAAACGCGATTATTTTCGTGTTAACCATTTGCGACACAGCATCTGATATATGAGACACCTTTTTCGAGTCAGTTATTCAAAAATTACATTCAATTTTTAGGATATCGCTGTCATTTTTTATTTATTTTTTTTTTTGCATAACTGGACTTCTAAGATGTCAATGTTGATGTTTTAAGAGGGTTTATGATGATTTTGCGAATATAGTGAGCGCTATAAATAATGAAAGTGTTGAAAATTTCTTTTTTCACAGACTAAATGTTATTGTAGGAACATTACGGAGACTAGAAAAGTGGGACTTGGTAGTCTTGGGTTTTTGGGGTCGGTAAAAACGAATCCGACGTCAAAATTTCAAAATTCAATATGGCGGATCCAATATGGCGGACTGAAAATACAAAAGTTCATCCGATTCGCTTGAAATTCGTTACTCGAGGGGGTTTCGGAGTCGCTGAAAACGAATTTTCCATCCATTCCGATCACTTTCTCATTTTCGGTCCCCCATTTTGAATTTTGAAAATTTCTCAAATCTGAACCCATTATTCAAATCAGCACCCTCGAGAACCCTTATGTACCCCAGTTTCAAGGAATTTGACCGTAAAAAAAAAAAACGACTGCTTCAGAGTGTTAAAATCAATTTATCGATAATAATGGAACAGGTGTACCGTCACCTGGGAAAACTTACCACGGTGAATTTGACTTGGAGACAAACGTTCTTTCGCTTGACCGCAGTGAATGTCCTTCGGATGCTCGAAGCTCGCCTCAAGGTCTGGGAACCTTCGAGTCCGTGTACCGAACCGCTCAAAGCACCCGAGACGCCGGCACCGCGAGCACAAACGAACAGCCTGTTCACATCCTCTCTGCAATCGGCAAAATGCGATGATATTAATGAAAAAGGGTTTGCCGATAGAACGGCGAAATTTAAAGAAATTTCGAAAAGTACGGCGCTTCACCTCTGGCTCTCTTGGAGAACGCTGATGGCGCTTCTAGCCACCGGATTTTCACGAGTAGCTCGCAGCCAACCAGTTGCCGTATAAAGCACTGGATTGGTGCCCTGCAGATGATGAAGAACAAACTGATTATTGCCCGGTGCTTTTCTCAACAGCATTTGATGATCTGTAAGCAGAGATTTGGACGAATATTTGAGATCACCAGGTACATTGGGTGGATGAAACTTTCATTGAGCTACCTCTGTCTCCGTAGTGAGAGAAGAATCTGTCCAGAAATGCTTCGTCGCTGCCTCCCGGGCACGATGCTTCCTCGTCCAAGAGCCATAATAAGCCCCGACGTTCCGTCTGACGATTGCTACTGAGATCACTTTGACTAGCTCTCAACATGGCCGCACCTTGCGAACCGCGATCCAAAAGCGAAACTAAAGCCTGCGGCGAACCGACGCCCCCGAATCCATAATCATCCTCGTGGTCTATGTCGATGCCCTCCTGAGCGTATCTGATTGTCAGGTTTAATTAAACGTTAGATGAAAAACTCGAAACACAACGCGTCTCTTTCATGTTAGACACAACGCTCAAGGGGGTTAGTTAGCTTTGATAGCCATACAACAGGCGTTTTTAAAACATTACTTCTGAAGTTATGAATAACGATAGACACTTGATTTTTTTAAACTAGAATTGGCCATTTATCAACTTTATTTACGTTTGAGAAAAGGTCGTTCAGCTTGAGTAACCAACAAGTTATTAACAATGACGTGGAGCGTTGCGAGCGGAAATCAAGTGTCTATTGTTATTCGTGACTTCAGAGATAATGTTTCAAAAACGGCCTGTTTTATGGCTCTCAAAAGTAACTAATCCCCTGAAAGGCTTCGCACGAGTAGACGGCTGAGAAAGTGGTTTATTTTCAAAATTTATACTTCGACACAATTAATTATTCAATTCGATTGGGGTTGGTTTTATTTAGAAGTACGTAGATCAAGCTTTACTTGCATGATTTTTTCACTAAATTTAATTAATAGAAAGCAACTTGCTCAGCAATAACGTCATCCATTTCACTTAGAGACACGTTTTATGGGATTCACGATGACTCGGAAATGAGTCATGCAATTCACTCGGAATTTGAAAACAGTACTTCGGATAGTTCATCTTTTTTTTCTCACTATACCATTTTCTTGCTTCTAATAACAACCGCTTGAAGTTGAGATGCAATTTTTCGTCCAAAATTGATGCTGAATCCGCATACTTCTGAATACAACAAATCCCAATCGAATTGAATAATTGGTTACCGAGTTATAAATTTCCAAAAACCACCCACTGGTCAGCTGTTTCTCTCGTAAAGAGTCTCTTAAATATAAAGTTACACATGGTACAAGAAATTATCGCACTATCAATAGAAAATTGAGTGGAGCACTCCCATCAAGAGTGGTAATCTGTGTCAAATTCATAATTGCCTGTCACCTGTCTTTCGGAGCAACAAGAGTGGAATGATGGAAGAGGAGCTGAAGTCTTTCCTGCAGATAATTATGACACAAGTCTTCAAATGTCGCTCCTGTCTGACGGCCGCACGACGCTGGATTTTGAAACCCAGGCGCGTCGCAGAGCAGCAGTGATGAAACAGTGTGTACAGGCGCTGATATCGATCTGAAAATTGATAAATGATCATCAAATGATTTTCCTTCCGCGGCACAACATTTCGACCGAAGAAAAAAAAATTCTCACCTGTTGATCAGCGCGGCGACGCAGTGGAATACCTCGGAATACAACCCAACCAGCAATCCTTCCAGGGCCTCCACACCCGTGATGTCCTTGCTATGTTCAGGACTCGGTGTTTTCATGGTTGTCCTCGAGTTGTTCGGCGTGCCACCACCACTGTTGGAAGAGAATACGATTCTGCTCAATTCCTCGACCGAAGTTCCGAGCAGGGTGGCAGCCCTTTCGGCACATTCGACCCTCCCGAATTGCCAGCGACTCTGAGAGCTTGTTCCAGTCTTAACGGCACCTGCACAACTCAAGTGGTAAATTCCAGCCAGGACAAGCCATATGACTTTTTCCTCCGTCTCCGATACTCCGAGTATTTTGAAGGCGGCTACTATCCGGTTGAATTCAACCATTGCGCGTTGCTTGTCTTCGTGCTTTTGAAGCGGCGTTATAAACGGATTATTTTCGGCCACGAGATTTGTCAGGTGAAGCTCCTTCCGCAACGGGCCTTCCGCACCAGCTAAAAGCCTGTACACTGCGTGAAATGTCGGATCTCCGTCAGCGCGACGTCCGATTCTCGACTTTTCCAGAAGCAGAACCTGAAAATGATTGTTTTCGGGTTATCAATTTACCAATAGTAACACATACTCATGAGACACTTGGAAAGAAGTCAAAATTGAAATCTCTTCTTGTCTGGGAGAAGTTGCAATTTGGTTAGCCAGTAATGCACTCTCATTGAATATTAATAAAACAGTCTTCGTGACTTTTGGTGTATAGGTATAAAGTTAGTGTCCATAGTAACATCGAAATTAAGATGAATAATATATTTCTAAATGGAACAGTATCCTGTAAATATTTGGAATAATTATAGATTGCCATCTGAGATGGGATTGACTTATACATTTTGTAAGCTAATAAAGATGCTAGATCGAAAAACTATGTTAGCCATTTATTATGCTTTATTCCATAGTGCAGCTTTATGTGGGATAGCTACTGTTAAAAAAGAAATTCATCATAGGAATAGTTTTACAACAGCGATGGTGTAGTTCAAAAAACTTGATAATGATCTGAAATCATTGAACTTCAGGGAAAATAGTATAAAAGAGAAACTGGGAAATTGGTTTATTGATATAAGGAAATACTATAATTTTTTTAAATATTATTTAGCCATCTATTTTGGTAAAAAAAAAATTTCTACGCCCAACCTACACACAGGTGTTTAATCACCTCTATAGGATATAATAATAGAATATTCCTCATACTCAACATTGTATTATCTGGCTTTAAATAAATAAATAATACACTTCTATACCGGAAAATGTGCATTTATATTAATTTTCTTCACTTACTTGTAAGGATGAGGATGCGATTTGGCCAGACTGATCGAAATCCAAGCTAAACAGTTGAGTGAACCTTGTCGCATTTGAGTTCATGTGAGTCCTGCTGTTGCCAAATGCTTCGAGTACGGTGAAAACCGCGTTGAGTTTTTCAATGGTCAAAATCTGAAAGGAAATTGCATAAATAAGTCGTGGGACTAATTGATCCGTAGACTAAAAGCCCGTAATTGCTAAAAGTAGCCTTTCTCAATCCAGCATCGCTAGTGAAATGTAAATAATAAAAGCATCGGATATTCTGACCGAATTGTACGAGTTTCTATCAACTAGTGATGAAATATACCGTAATTCAAATGATATACTGTCCAGTAGGATTAAGCATACAATCTCTGTAGCCCATAACCGACATCTCGTCTAGTAGGTTATGCATAAATCATCCGTTCGCACGTATCATTCACTCTCAAAATTCATGAGCATAAAACGGGTGTATCTGTCAGCTAGATAAATGAATTCTGACCTTATTTACAGTTCCCGCGGCCAAGACGAGGTAGTGTAAGGCGTGCTTGAAATTTGTGGTTTTTCCAGCACCGCTACGACCGAGCAAGACAAGGGAATGATCTCTTCGAGTCGCCAACATCCCTCTGTAAGCTGACTGCGCCATGGCGTAAATGTGTGGAGGCATGTCTTCGCTTTTGCATCCTCTGAACATGTGAACCACCTGCAGCGTAAGGAAAAAGAGTAAAAAATCATTTAAACGCACGGTTTGGTCATTCGTATTATAATTGTTGCTGTTGTTTCCTGTGGACGTTATCGTTCCGAGTACAAGTCATTCCTTTGAAACCATTCGCGATCCAAGGTCGCGGGAAAAAGTAAATCATATTAAAACTCAGGCTCACCTTCTCAGAATAAATAGCCAGAGGTGCGACTGGATTGATTACGATCATGCTCTCGCCAGCATAAGTGTGAATCAAATTGCTTGCGTATCTTTGTCTGAGGGTATGCAGCACCGATGATTCGTTCAAAAATCGCAGCTGCGATAATTCTTCAGCCTTGTTAAACTGCGGTGGATTTGCCTGCAGGGAATAGAAACGATACATTTTATTTCATAGTCGATTTAACGGACTCTTTCAGTACTAGATTCCGTTTTTCATGCTTTTAACAACTCATCCGATTGTTATAAAGCCCAGACGTGACACGCATCGATCGTGATGTTCGCTCACTCACGAAGCACAATACAAGCAAGAGAAATACTGTAATTCAATTATGCGTGAAGTACTGATTGTGTTAGCGAGACACTCTAATTTGTTCGAAGCGACGATGTTTAATTTAATCTTTCTATCATACATGTTACAGAACCAATCCCAGCGTAAAACGTGTCTACGTTACAAACCCTGACGCGAATCCAGTACGTCATTTTCAGTAACACTAACAACAGTCGTCAACTTTATAAAATATAATTGATTAAGTCGAGAGGAATTAAATTGGTCGCACAGCTATCTTGGCCCAACTCGGCAACTATTGTGTTGACTGATTCTCAAACGCTGAGGAGGGCAAACTGACACGGACAATAATATTATCGATACTTCGCGGCCGACGAATACAGTGATAAATTTACTGTACGTAAAATCTGAACCCTTCGAAATGGAACGAATCTCAGACAAGGTTGGTAAAATAGATCATATAATCCATTCACAATGGTGTTGACTAAATCAGAAGTACAAAAGTTAGTCATATTGTCCGAAGCTGCCAACCATTCACCTTTTCAACATCTTCTTCGTCAACCAGGACCTCATCGCCGGAAGGAAGAAGACGTACGCGAAGTTTTCCAGTGTCGGGATCCGCGATGCCGCATCTCGTTGCTGCGGAAAAACCGCTCCGGTGCAGAAGCCAAACTCTTTCCGCAGCCAGCCATGCTTGTTCCTGAGCCAAATGTTCCTCTGATCGTGCCTGTGAAATGAAAATACACATATTTATCAGTATAAAAAATAAATACTTATTCTACTTGTTCTTCATTAGTCAGGGAATCGCAAAATGTGAAGGAGTAAAAAAATTACTGTAGAGTCGTTTTGTTCTATTCTTCGCAAGTAGGCAATACCATTCAAATTGCAAACAGAGGTGATCATTTTTGTTGTTCAATGACATTCGTACCATTTCACTGTTTTCGGCGTTTCTTTCGAAGTATTCCCGGATGGATTTGCCATACCTTCCAGATTTAGGGGGAAACGCAAAACGGACGATATGTAAAAAAACGTAGAGACAAAGAGCAACAAGGAAGAGCATTTTCAACCAAGTTCATCACCGCGCGAGTTCACGTATGAGATTGTGCCGTTGGTTCGATCGCTCGTGTCCCATAGGAGTGCAAGGTGGGTTGGGTATTTGCTACGTTTCATGGGTGTTAATCTTCACACTGCGTCTTCCTCATCCTCGAACGCGCCCGGCATCGAAAGTGTGACTTATGGAAATCATCAGCCCGACTTACGGTAACAAGAAAGTCAGCAGTCATGTCTTTTACTGTCACAGTGAATACCCACGCGACACAATGCGTGATACAATCAGCTCGCGATGTCATAAAGACGGCTCAGCTAGGATTAGAAATAGTTGCAATGGTATCATTCTCATGAATCTTGAAGTTTCTAACGGTCCTGCAACTTTTCTAAACTTTTCGACGGCTAGATTTACTTTGTATGCATCCGGGGGTGTCTCACAGTTACAGTACAAAACAAAAAAAAAAACGTCGACCCTATTCCAAAATCCCATTTCTCATCATACGTATAAGTAAGGTCATAGTCGAAATTGTACGAATGGACTTGACATCTCACAGGATCTGACCTACCTGACCATGGTTTAAAAACCTCATAAGGCACTGCCATAGGACTGGGTTGTTGAAAAATACTTGTACAGAAACAGTACCGTCAATTTTTGGAATCCTGGAAACTTGCTACTTAGGAGCGGTTCACTTCAAAGGGATACTTGACCGATGGTAACCTCAGTCTATGAACAGTGGCTCTTCGTGCATAGACATGAAAACACTCGACATCTCTTATATATAGGCGTATGCACACACACGTGGTACAGCCCAGGCTCTGCTCCAGTATATGTTCATCAACGTCGGTTATGTTTATTTCCTCAGACTATGCGCATCTCGAGTAGGCAGCGCGATGCATGTAGCTCAGTGAACCTTATTCTCATTGAAAACGGCGCAGCCCTAATTATAACGCTACTCGCTTTGCCGCAAGTCATGCAGACCATATGAGTTGCACGTGTTGGCTGAGATCTGGCTGTGGCAAGGGAGGAGTCTGTTCCAGTGGTTAGAATATTGATTGAAAACAGGGAAGACGTGTGACGAGGAAGTTGGTTTTACTAGCAAATGATTACACTGGTCAACAATGGTTTTGTTGCCCTTGATATTTGAGAGGTCTCAGGAAGATTTGATGTCAACGACCCTAGAAGAAAGCGTAGTTTTTCAAAACTGATCCTTGTTATTTATTTTATCGACATTTTCACATATTACTCTAAAAGGCGATATTTAGATGACAAATTCGATTCTTTTTAAAAATATCTTAAGTTTATCAAAAAAAATACTATCAATGACTTTAGTTATACTTAATTTATTCAGACAAAAGTGAAAGAAATTTAGAATATAGTAATTCTCAGAAAGTTCTCTAATGAAGGTTTTCCTTTATAAGGTTTATGGGAACTATGCCTTTGTAGAGTCCAGCAATAATCTGCCATCATGTGACAATCCCACCGACCCTGATATCGTTCCTCCGTCACTCTCAAATCCTGGTGAAAGCGTTAGCATCTATCTTCCGTCTTTGTTTGCAAAATGTTAGAACCCCCCACCCCTTACAATGCTATAATAACATAAAAACTAGAGCCAATCTAATATAATCATGATTTAATTATTAAATTCTACGGTTTCAAACACCAAAAATTCACGGAAAAAATCAGGGCAATAAACAACGTTTTTTTTTTTTACTTCTATTATAGTTGTATTGTTATTGAGAGCTAGGAATGTATTTTCCGGTTTTTTATACAGTAAAACTTCGATTATCTAAACCTCCGTTATCCGAACCCTCTGTTATCGGAACCAAGAGCCGAAAGATTGGAATAAATAAACCGGTTGTTAGAATAAAAAAAAATCAGAGATGGTTCATTTACAATCTTACGTTAAAATAAAAGATATTTTGAGCAATTTCAGAAGCAAAAGTAATGAGAACGATGTAACGTGTGTTAAAGGAACACATTATGTTTGTAAAATTGACGTAAAAATATGTGCTTTATGTTTCTAATATTATTTATCATGCGGTATAGTTTTGTCTAATATTACTTTTCCATTATCCGAATTTCCGCTAATCTGAACTAGACCCGGTTCTAATTGATTCGTATAATCGAGGTTCGACTATATTAAAAATGTTTTTATGGTCGAATTGCAATGCACCAGAACACGAAATACTTTCTAAACCTGTCACAAGCTGTAGATTATCAGGCAATACTAGATAAGAATGCAGCTAGATTGGTTTATCTTAAGTGGGCGACTCCATTAGCTTAAAAATTCTCGAATTTCTCAAACCGCGTAAGATATATTCTCTTGCCGTTGGATCGAAACGGGGATCATCACAAATCGAAAACCAGATATTATTTGAACCCGGTTCTCTTTCTACTTTCTATAAGGTAGGATTATAGGATGACCGCAGCTTGCTATACTCGCATCTCGGACCAGGAAAGGTCTTGGAGGGCAATGATCGAAGTTATCCCACCAATTAATCCGACTAACAAGCCGAAGTGTAGATAATTTAATGAATCGTTCCCGTTATTGAGCTTCACTCCCCTTTGACATACTGTAAATGGTGGCAACCTGCTGGGGTCAAAAGTTCACGGTGTATTTAACTTTAAGCATACTCGATGGTTTCATTGCTATCTCATACAGATATCTCCTTTCAACCACGGTGATCTCTCGTAGTACCACCACGAGAAGCTGAAACGATCGACTTCCACGTTAAGACGAACAGTTGTGTTTATTGTTTGACTTGGCGCTTCTCTCGTTTTTCACCTTCTTTTTCAATGCGTGTGGTTAAAACTGGATACTGAACATGCGCATCCCTCGATTCCGGGGTGTTGTAAACAGTTAAGAAGCGACTCTGGTACTATAACAGCTTCTTTTAGATTTCCACGAAGTCACGCGCATAGACCGGGTGTTATACTCAAGTTTCCCTTTCTACACAGCATTAATGACTCAAGAGTGTGCAATCACACGTACATTCATTTAGCTATTCACGCACACCGCGAGGTAATTGGAACAGGCTTGCATATTATGCGGCTGGTTTTCTTTTCCAAAGTAGTGCAATGTAGTCTGTGGTTTTGCATGTACCACTTCGAGGTGCAGTTTGTCAGCCGCACCGCGAATGCTTCTTACGAAATTTACAATCTTGAATATTGTACAAGGCGTGAAAAGACAGTACGGTTACATATGAAATTAACTCGAACCATTCAACACGACCACAAAGAGAAAAAACACGTACATATAACTGCCGAATAAGCGAAAGGTAAACTTTTGAAGAAGTATCCAGCAGATTTTCGTTCGCTAAGGATTCAGGCATCACGTTGATATGGATCATCACACGGGATATTGAATTTAATACCGACTGATTGTCCCCAACGAATCTCTTTGGGAAATTGATTGACAGCGGCAACTGAATAATGACTACATCATTGCGACTTGGGTGTTACTGGCGTGACAGGTTCACCTAGTAATTTGATATACTAGATGAGATTTACTACAGTTGTTACGTACGAATTGATGGCTCAATCTCATTTGTTGTAAAGAACTATGTAAAATCCGTTCATCAAACCGAACTAAGGAACGTTCTTTATCATCATCATCGCTTTCCATTGGTGCCGATGTAGGTACATTTAACTTCGAGAGCCTTAAAAAAGGGTGCCATTATGTGTTCACGAATCCAACTTGGCTGGTACAAACGGGTCTTTCATAATGAAGAAGATACTCCATCACATCGTAAAATTAATTGTCTGAGCATGTGACGTTATATAGGTCGTGAACCAACAAAACGACGTATGCATACGCCGTGTACGTAACAAAATTCGATGCTGCGTACGATGGGTGCGTGGTTTTCATGTTTTACGACCGTCGGCACTGTCAGTTATGCAAAACAATGGCTGCAGCATTGGCAATCTCTCCATACGCGCTGTACGGAATCAAAAAATATACCTACATTTTGACCATATTCAGGGCACCAAAGGAACTCCACGTCTACTATGACGCAAAGACAACGATTTGGCAACCTTGCTCGGCTGTTTGCACATCCGTATTTGGCGCTATTGGCCAATTCGCGTACGTCTCTTTGGTATCCCCAACAAGTGTCGTATAAATCGAAATAACAGGGGGCGCGAATGCAACTCGACAGTTATCATATTCGTGCGTAAAGATCATAAAAGTTGAAAATGCTTTAAAGTAAATGATGGTGTCATAATTGACCATAATTCGTCAGTTTTGAATACTGTTGAACAATTGTTGTGATCAATTGAGAAATTCAACATCAGATAGTGTCGAATTGACATGAGGGGAAGTGTTAGATTCAAATTAGAGAATGGAAGTCCAGAACCACACTTTTCTTACAATGTATTGGTAATGAAAACAACCACCGTGGACAGAGTGGCGCTAGTTGTACAATGTCAATACGACTGCTGTGTTTATATATGGGAGTATGATAAAAATTAGTATATTGTTAATAAGCAAACATCAGTGATTAAAGTGATTAACTCGTTACGTGTGGTGTAGGCGCATGTAAACACATTCGGTACGCGTTGACAGCTGTATACACAGAGCGGCCATTACTATTAGTTTGTGGATTGCCCGGTAGTGTCGCATCGCAATTTCAATCTCCCAATAAAACAGATAATTTTGATTGCGCCAATTGACGTCAGGCGGCTCTAAGATATTTCATTTTGCGCGGTACATCTGCGCTGTTTGAGAAAAATATACATATAAGCTCTTGAAACGAGATGCTATGTCACGAAAAGTGAGAAAAACCTCACCACTCTACAAGGCTGAAGTTAGTAACGTTACCGTATCGCAACGTTGAAACAAAAAAATACTATTTCGCACCTTTAGAATAACTGAAGCAGTTGAATTTCGAAGTTCTGAGTTTCTTGACGGAGTATTAACGGTTTGCTAAATTTCAGGTAAGTTTAAGATTGTAAAATAACGATTGTTTTTTTAAAGATGCATCAATACAATAACGTTACAATCTCCGGCCTGATACCATTCTCCAATACTGCAAATTCGAAGTAGAAATGAGAGGGCCTCGGTCGAACCGATACAAATGGAAGATTGCACCGCGTGACGCATGTGAAGAAACACGATCTCCTGTGAGAAGCGGGGAAAGGATGAAGAAAACAATAATTACACCGAGAGGAGTTCAAAGCGAAATACGCATATTATGTGACCGTTTTTTTTTTACTCGCGGACTGAGATAAGAATATACATACGTCAGGCGTAGTAGGTTGAAGTTGGTCGGATTAAAAAAAGCCTTGAACATACGGAAATGATGCGGATTCTAGTACCTGGCGGAAAGCCATATGCGTGCAGCTGCTGAAGGATCGAATATCGGAGAGTTGGACAAATGGTAGAGGACAAATTACAATATCTCTTTGCCGGTATTCAGATTAAATCTCGTGTCTTTTGGACGGAGATAATGCAGACACAGGGAGGAAAAATATCTAATATATAACGTCAAGACTCTATTAATGCAAATGCTAACACTACAACAACACCTTGTTTAAATGTAGAATCCGAAGCCGGTGTCTGGTTGAAAATAAATTTCGCCTGCAACTGATGAACCGGAACTCTAGTGGCGGACAGACAGGATATGAGAATCAACCAAGAATTGGCCAAAAATTTTTGGGAAAAAAGTTCCATGACATTTCCAGATTCTCCAGGAACTAAAACGCAGTTTTTCCCACACATTATCCTAGTTCTAGTAAGTTACTAAATCCTAAACCGTTCAGCTTATTACTTCTACATTCGGTTTATATTGAATTCAAATTGAAAAGAAATTCTTACCTTCAAGTAAGGATAACGAGGAGAGTTGTAAATGCAGTTCGGTTAGAAGCATAAACGCGATCCGAGCGACGCAATTATATCGATAAAAAAACTACAATGAATAGGAAACGACACTTGGATCGGAGGTGGTCACCCACTGCCTTGATGTACAAAAAAAAAAAATCAGTTTGAGCAAAAATTTTCTTCTCTGTAAAAGAAGTAAGGTTGTCGTCGAAAAAAATCGTTTGTAATTTCAATTTAAGAAAAGTGATATTCTTTGATTTTTTTCGTGACCAGAATATAAGTTTTCCGAATGTGGGGCTTGCACCCTGGAAAATTAGATTCATTGTTAGTAAATCCGAGGACGTCGTATTTGGTGCAGACAACCGGATAAGGGATTCGATCTCGTAGACTTTGCGATAATATCACGATATCCCGGGGGATTTAATACTTCAGTAACGTAGAGAAAAGCCTTGACTATTATCGCAAGAATTCCTCCTACGTGTTTCGAAGTAGAAAACTGCGCCTACTTCTAACCGATCAGTCGCGGCTGCAGGTAAGAGGTTGTTAGATGGTTATTATTCAAATGTGAATAATTCAATATTGTGACTTGAAAGGAGTGTGGAAATAAAAAGGTAAATCCAGTTGTACTCGATATTAACCGGCAGCGATAATTCGTGCGAAGCTCGTCGATCTGAATAGCATCTTTGATTATATTCATACTTTAAGGTTTTGGTTGCCTCGCAAATCCAGGCCGACGTGGACGCGTGCTTAAATCATTACCATATTCGTACTACGCCGATCGTATCGAGACGGATTCTGTCACTGACACCTGAAATTCCCATACAACCACGGACCGCCTCGTGAATCCAGCTGTGAGATGTGACAGAAGCAAAGACCTTTCGATTGCCACACGATAGGTATTAACGGAGCTGACAAGATCTCCCTATACACGGCCTTGAACTGAAACCATTCCGGTTTACGATCGTAACTGCAAGGAAACTTGTGGTGTCTCTGATTCGAAACATGACGAGCTCTCGTCTTTTGACTTTATAGATTCATAGGCAGGTGCCTGATTTTTTCTGCTTGATGAACCGACGTACCTTTGTAGACACATTTGTTACCAGAATATAAGCGATGTTTGTTCATTCACCGTCTTTTCATTTCCACCTATCTTATATCGATCCGCGGCTTATGCAAATTTCAATTGTGTATCTAACACTTTGAATTGCAAACCGTGAATAACTGAAGTTTTGCACGTGTAGGTTCAAAACCGGATTTTATATTATTCGGTTAAAAAATAACAGCCGTCATGCTGCAAATCCTTAAACAGGATGGCTACTCGGTTTGGGTTTGAATATTTTCAGACTTTTATCTTCTTTCCCAACCGAAATTATGCTTTTTCTGATTTCTTTCTTTGGAATATGCGTGACTAAAGCTCGTATCGAGCAAGGTTGATCGGAAACTAAATTCTTTGATAATACTGCAATTCGAGGCTGCATTACTGAAGAGTGAAATAAACCTGAGTAGCTATTCGAGAATACAGTATTATTGACGTTATGAATAAATTAATATGGCAGTGATCATATTCGTGTATTGTTGAAACTTTAAACATATCGAAATAAAAAAGCAGACTATCATAGTTGTAAGTATAAAATTTTTGTTTTAAGTATAATTATTAATATCGTTAATAATACCATCGTTATTATCTCTGTATAATCGATAAATACCAATAATCGAGCGAAATGAAAAAACCTCGCAAAGGAAAGTTGCGAGCGATGAAAATTATCATCTTATAAGTTTAAATTATAAGTATTAATCAAAAATTGAAAGAATCATAATTACGTAATTTCCAAAAAAAAAATAACAATAACTACTTTCTTAAATTCTCTAACAAATTCCCTGATTTTTTCGTACAAAATCAAATCCCCCAAGATTTCCTGGTTTTCCAGGATAATTTTTCCAATTTTCTTTGCATCAAGTTATAAAAAAAATCCTAAAAACTTTCCCAACAGCTGTTCAAAAATTGACAAAAGTCAACTAAATATGTCCTGCCGCCGGCCCTGTGATTTCTCTAAACGTTTGAGATTGGCTGCTGGCGTCTCTGAGCCAACTTGAACTATAATGTGAAATTTATTATCTTACGGTTCGGGCAGTAGCAGCAACCTGCTTTTCTGCCTTCTGCAAGCTGGGCTGAGATTATAGCTGCGTCTCTTATTTGTATATGTAAATACGTCACTGCCGACGTCGGTGATTATTAATTAATCAAACCGACCCGATTGAGTTCCTACAACGTACCGCTATACCTATACGCGCAACGGCAGCCATTCCTCACCCCGAGGTTATATTTGATTTGATAAAAAAAAAAATAGACCGCGAATGGGCAAATCTGCGTACGAATCGATGCATATCCCCTCTCGGGTTGACGGTGATTGAATAAATAAGTCGATGCATAGAAATTGTCAAGACATCCGTGGATATGCGTTTTACCATTAACATTCATCAAGCCGCTTGTAATTACACGGAATGCAATTTCAAATTATCATTCAATACATCACGGACGGGGATATAATGCAATGAATACAACTAACGCAAGATTTGCAAATGCTACGTGATGCGGAATTTCCCTTATCTGATAAACTGATCGGTAGGCCTTGGGTTCAGGCCTATGATAGTTTCGCAAAACGGTATTTCCAATATTTGAATCAGAAATCTCGGAACAGGATTAGAATTACTCAGCGACTGTTTGCATACGAATAGTTGAGAGGATTTTATTACCAAAGCTGAATTATGTTGCATTTAAAAAGCACAGTGACGCCGTTTTCTGCTGATTAACCAGCTGCGAAAGGTGGCAAATAACTATAACTCTCCTCACTTTAAGATTTAAAAATTTTTTTAACTGCACCGATAAATAATCACGTAATACATGAATCTCGCAGCCAGAAGCGATAATTTCTGGGCTTAAATCGTCTCAAGATATTTTTGCCACCGATCGTTTTCGCTCGTACGCCGCTATCCGAAATATCTGCATTCGTTAAAAATAAAACCCGTTTCCAAAAAGCCATTAAGGAATCTGGTCAAACTGCCCAAAACAGGAATCATCATGACGACCGAAGCGTTTATTTCGACTAACTGAGCTGCTGTGGCTAAGAATTACACGAATTTTGAACAAGGCTGACTGAGAAAACGACGGGCCTGACAGAAATAATTTAATATTAAATAATATTGACACAAGAGAGAGGAAAAAAGGCATTTTGGGATACGGAACGTAGTTTAAACGTACGTGTCATAACTCTGCGGTCCGTGATATGAATTAAAAAATACGTTTCTATACTTTATCTTGACAAGAAGAGCCATAAAACAAGCTGGGTATTCGTAATCAGTGAAATCAAATAGCGCTTTCTGAATTAGTTCGATTAATCAAACCTCACCTATTTCTCAATTGAGCTCGCACAGCAATTAGCGAGATGAATTATATTCCCTGCTTAATATAAGCGAATCACGCGATCAAGAAACATGTTTTTACATACTCGCAGAGACGCGACGGATTTTCTTCACCTTGACTTCGCTTTTTTCCGATCTTAATATCGACGCAGTGCCAACAGTTAAAGGTAAGCGAATAACCGATGGAACTTACTCACGTGTGAATTTTTTCAATGTCTTGCTTAAAGAGGCGAAATCCTTACCTGAAACAGAAAATGTACAAACTCATTTATTATACGTTGCTCAACATATAATCGCAGATGATATAGCGTCTAAGAATTATGAACAGCACTAAAAATTCTTGTTCGTATTAACGAGAATCGTCTGAGGAAAACGTATTAATGAAAAAATATTTTTATATACCAAACTGTAAAACAATGAAAAAATTTACAAAGTTTCCGAAGAGCTGAATAAATCTTCAAACATTTCAAGATACGGTTAAGAAAATCTCAACAGCTGTTGGGATTTTTTTAAATCCGTACATAATACCTGCAAGCATAGGAATAAATCTGTTTGAAGACTAATAGAGAAAGAATTTGGCAATGCAAATTAATAGGCGATGATTTTTTCTTCGCCAAATTCAAAACCGGTATAACTTTGATCGAAGTTATGTCAAGTTATGTAACGATACGTACAGAATGTGAAAGCAGGATTGCGATTATGTCAGGCAAACAAAAGGTCGGCAGAAAAAAGCGTCAAATCATTTGCAATATACCAAATTTATTTGCCTACTCACGAGAGACTTATTGCATCAATAATCGAACAAAAAATATCAGCAGCCAAGATTATCAAGTTTTTGTTTTTGGAGGGTAGTTTTTATCGTATAGAAAAATCAACTTGCCACACGAGTTAAATTTAAGTAACCGAAATAACAACCTTTATTCGTGTTTCAGTGTGAACCTGAATACACAGTTAAAAGATGTAAGAAATACGATATGATGTTTCGTTCTGCTGGTAATGATGATACGAGAAGAAGAACACACAGAAGAGACTGAGATGTTTTTTTTTTTTTTTTTTTATACTCCATCTCTGAATGGTAAAATGCAAATGTAGATTTAGCTTAAAACGGAGAATAAAAGGCAGAACAGTTATTGTAGATACAGTCGCGTTAGTTGAACCATCTGTTACACAACCAATATACAAATAAATGGAATTTCATTTTACTTGACTTGAGACATTTGTCTCTTTGACATTCCACGAATGTTATTCGATCCTACAGTCATTTTTTGATGGACTAAAATAACTTGCAGATGAAATATTTTCACCCGGCTGAAGTTACAGTTGCGCCAACATAACCAAACACTGGAACAAAAGCCATTGTTTTGTAATTTCAGTATGCCTCTGAAGGAAATCAGTTTCCCAAACATGAGTATCCCTTGTCTAGTTACGATTTACTCAATTTCAGACAACCCTATAGTTATGAAATAACGAATTTTCTGAAAATCGACCATTGCAATAACATTACGAAAAGAAACGCAGCATTGAGAATTTTTATCGCAATTACAATCGTATTAAATAATTTCTTGTACCATATTTTCTTGTAATTTCACCAATATTCAAACCGTTATCGTAACGATGCCATTTCACTAGGATTTTCTAGTGACTATGCACGATTTTACTAGAATTTCCTAGTACCTATGAAAAATTTCACTAGAATTTCCTAGTGACTATGCAAAATTTGACTAGAATTTCTTAGTGACTACACAAAATTTGACTAGAATTTCCTAGTACCTATGCAAAATTTGACTAGAATTTCTCAGTGACTATGCAAAATTTTACTAGAATTTCCTAGTACCTGTACGAAATTTCATTAGAATTTCCTAGTGACTATGCAAAATTTCACTAGAATTTCCTAGTGACTATGCAAAATTTTACTAGATTTTCCTAGTAATTATGCAAAATTTTACTACAACTTTCAAATAACTATGACAAATAATATTTTCCTCGGTGAAGCCAACTCCCGCGAAACGGTACCTTAAAAGTTTTCGGCGCCTTATTTTCGAGGAGACTGCTAAGGTGTTTCAGGTATGCTGGTTTCCCGCCGGTCCCTTTCCCGACCCGAGTGGCCTTCCTGGCTTGGGCAAGCTCCAGGAGTTCTTCCCACTCGACGACGTCGTACAAATTCCTTACAGGGCTGCTGCGCGTCCTCTTTACGACCTTGCGAAGTGACGGAGAGGTTTTCTTCGGCAAGGAGTTACTCCTTGCAACGGTTTTGTCACCGGTCCGTTGTTCGACTTCGGCAGTGATGCGATGCCACTTCCTCTCCTTGGGAGGGTTGATCACACTGTCGTCCCACCCGGCCTCCATCTTCTTGTACTTATTCGTCATTTCGATTCTACCCCGGAGCGTCTCGGCCCAGCTTTCTCTTTTCGAGCATAATTTCTTGCCGTGTTCATCGCCGTTTGACATTTTCCTCCCGGTCTTTACGCTCCTCTTCCCATCGTCCATCCCATCCAGCACCTGGTTTATCTTCTTTATCATGTGACTCGCATGGTCGACACTGTCAACCCCGTGTTCAGACGAGTTCAGGCTGTCGGTATCGCTGTACTCCCAAGAACTTACGCTGTTCCTGCTCACCTTTCTGCTACCTCCGGACTCGCTGTGGCCGTTCAAACTCGACTTCGAGTCCTTCTTCTGCAACGACGATGATCTGCACCCTGGCCGCGGACTCGGCGAGGATATTATCGGCCCTCTCGAGTTGTTCTGCTTGGCTATGCCACTTCCGTGAGCCTTGCCCTTGCACGCCTTGTGGTGATGCATCTTGCTCGCTGGGTTCGGCGACATTGTGTCGCGGGAATGGCGCCTGGGGTTTGTCGCCATGCGTTTTGTTGGACTCTGGACTTTTCCTGCGATTGGCGAAACTCAACCGAGCACTTCTTCAGACCCTACATGACGTTTTCGTCTGGACACACTTTAACGCCAATTTCAATAAAACGCGAAATACTACCACACCGATCACTGATTGTGCAAGTTGGAGCGAGAGAACCGTTAAAGGATCTGTATTGAACGACTTATACCGTAAATTACCGAGTAACAATACGTCAGGTTTATACATGTAGTAAGGCAGAGATCGTTACTTGAATGCAATTAACGGTTTGTTTATCAGACGACGGCGTCGACGTCGCGACGAGACGTGCATAATAATAATTATGACAATAATATAATTAAATTTTACTCTTTCAAGTATAAGGAGAATTCTGGAGCAGAGCCAAAGTGAACACTTCGAGAGGATTAGGCGGTTATATATTACAAGGCGAATTTTATACATTCACATGTTGGCGTCGGTCGCGTTTAGGCGCGGAGGAGCGTGACTGGCGCGAGTCGCTCAAGAACTGACTGACTTACTCAATCTGAGAGACGCGAGGCGTCGTCGTCTGCAGGCGTCTGCAGAGTCGGCTTGCTCAGGGAGAGAAACGGCAGTCACTCACTTCGAGCCAGTCGCACGTTCCTCCGACGATTACTTTATGCTCGTTGTTCCCTATCGTTTTTAGTTCGACACACCACACACACACATGCACACCCCGCGTACTATAGAAAGTAAGAGAGACGCCAGGCTAAATGCCGCGAAAATTACTCCTTGTCATTGACGTGACAACGAATCACTTTTTACAACCGTCCGTATAGTTGAAAGCATGTTTACAGAGACGATCCGTAAACTTTTGTCCACCATTTTAGGATGAAAATTTTAATATCGCAGGTATTTTGATATATTTTAGTAATAAGCCAAGATATGGTAATCCTACTATTTTTAAACCTTTAGGTCTTACAGTTTACGAGAAACGTATTTATCAGTTGTCGAATTCAGAATTTACCATCATTGGAGAAACAATATGACCTAAGGTGATTTTTGTGTAAGAAAGTCTAATGCTTCCGAACATAAGATCTGTGGTTAGCTAGACCCTCAGGAATTTTCAGTCCTATATGAGCGAAGGACGGGAGAATAATTTTATTCAACATTTCTCTGGAAAAAATAGATACTTTGGAATCTATCTTGAGATTTTTAAAATCGAATGAAAGTGGGTTCACAGTTAAGCCGATGTCAATGTTTCAGGGATCCCTAGAATATATTTACGTCGATGTATTTGTAATCTTATTCTCATCCTAGTCTAAAAATTTTGGGATATACTCCAATATGCTCAATTTTCCATTTAAAAAAATAAAATCAACTTATTCTTCCCCCCTTGGCATACACTGCAGGACTGAGAATATCGGAAAAATGTGTTTTCTTGCAGAACCTAAAAGTTTATATGAAAATAGATTAACCAATCTGAAGAATCAGAAAAGGGATAAAAATTCAAAAAGGTTCAATTCGAGAACGCGATAAAATAATTAACCTATTTCTTGTAAACGTTGCAGCTTGAAGGTCTAAACATTGGGGAATTTTCACATATTAATGTACACCAAAATTTATATACAAGTTTCTGCGAGACGAATTTTTGACCTTAAAAAGATGGCTGAAAATCGGTGGATGGATCCAGGTGTTAAATATAGTTTGATTTTGGCATGTGGAGTGTTTTTTCATCAGCACAAGCGATCTTGTAACTAACCTTTACGACACAGGTTAGATTTTCGTTCAGTTTTTCAATACAGATTGCAGAATATTTTTTCATTTGACAATATCTAGAGTTATATTTGTTTTGTTACACCGTCTCATTAACGCCATCATATCTTTCGCAGGAAAGATCAAGTGGTACCGGATACGTATCCTGCCCGTCGCAGTGCGTTGAGTTTAAAAACAAATTTCCTGCACTTTCCGCCTTTCTTTCCTCTTCGTCTTTTTACTTCCTTGTCAAGGTTTTCCGGACGAAGACGAAGAAAGAGAAGGACAAGAGATGAAGAGAGAGAGAGAAATTCGTGCCTCCATTTTCTTCCCCTGAACGAAATTAGACTTCAGGAATCATTTCTAATTGTAAGCAGCTCTAGGCTGGATGCCGGGACTGTGGCTATGACTCTAAGTAACGGACGCACGCGTCGTTGCAGACGAAATAACCGCTGAACCCTCTCCCAGTTTATCCAAGAAGCTGCTGCTGCTAGGCACAAGACGCAGGAAGAATTGTTACCCCTATTCTTAGCCGCTCCGTAAGACAGCACAAATCTCCGAGGCCGCTGAGGCTGGGAATCGCTGATGTGCCGCAACCATTGTCCCTTGCAATAGTCTCACCCCATTGGCGGGATTAAACGGATCTCGAAACCATCTCCGTTGAGTCAGGTCATGATCTGCTTTTCAACTCCTAATTCTAATTCAGTGTCACGCGTCAAGTTTCCTGGTGTTCGGGTGCTGCAATGGTCTCGATTCGGATAAACGAGTTCTGGATTATTACAGTACCTCTTCACTTGTACTACGGGTTCGCATGTCATGGATTGCGCGGTTGTCTGTCTTTGCATCTCATTGAGAGCTGACGATCATGCAGAGGGGCGGTCGGGAATTTATTAAATTTGTTCCACCACTTCGCACTGCGTGCGTGCCTTGAATTATCACATGGAACACAGCAGTGGCGCAGTACCTTTGCTTGGTAGGTGGGTACCAAAGACCACACGATAAGTAACACGCCCCAAAGTTGTGAAAGCCAACGGATCAGAGGCGGACAGCTTGCTCGTTGCCTTGTAGTTGAAAAACAAACAATTGTACTCTAGCGTGTAACACGACTGTAGGCATCGATATACTTTCTTGTATCAGCATGTTTGATGTAACGGAGATCTGAGGAGACTCGTTGCGGCAGAAACTCCAAATAATTAGGTGAAATGAAAATTTTTTCTGATCGACGTCCGAATAGTCAGAATAAGGTGAAGTCACGGTGTGCTTTTATACTTTGAAAATTATTTACAGAGTGATGTTCGTGTACGTTATTACAAAGCACAGGTCTGCGGTCCGCACCGAAAAAAAAGGAAAAAGCGAAAGCTGAGATCGTCGATTTATCTGAGGCGAATCACGCGTTGTCGCCAAGGCCAAAACCAACCTCTTGTATACACGCATGATTGCCTTCGGGTTTCTGTAATGCGTGCCGTGCCGATGTGACCAACGAACAAGACACCAACACCCTATCAGTTCGGTCTTAAAGATCGATTATAAAGATGCTGTGAACCTTCGGTGAAAACTCGTTGTGAACAACGCGTTTTCATTGACTGTAGCACCGAGTCAAATTATTATTGTCGTTGTGCGATCCTCTTGTTTTCACACTGTCATCATTATCAATTGGCAATTAAACGAGCACCCAAGCGAGTCTTCAACGAGGTTGAAACCTCTAATTATAGCGGAGCAACGAGTCGCCTGCACTGATGCAGGTCCGGCGATGACGGAATCGGAGAAATTAGTTCATCGCGATCGCGTGCAGTTTGTTTTCTGAACCAGTACTGGAGCTTTGATTACGGAAACCCGAATTGGAACAGAGAAAAGTTTGAAAGAAAACAGAGGGAAAGGTTTTAAAGAATGTTTATCCAAGCGGGCAGTCTCGGTAATTTTCTAAACTTTTCAGCTGTCGCGATTTCCCAATAATTTCAGATTGTTTTTTGGACCAGACATCGAGGGCAACGGCTGAATAAAATCAGGCACTATCCTAGAAGCAACTGTAGATATTTTATTACAAGCTGGTGAGAGAGTTTTGAAAATTTATTATTTCCTTATTGGGTTTTACACTTTTACCGTATACTTTATACACATATAGTTGTATTGAGCAATTCTCAGACCATTTCGTATCTCATCAGCAGACTGCTTGGTGCATAAAAAAAATCGAGGGCAACGAACGACTCGAGTTCACCAAGTGTGAAAGCGGTTCTGTTAATATGTTCAACTGATTAAATAGTACCCATTATGAACAATTATACGACCGGTTACACTTCCTATTCCCCAATTCAGAGATTCCTGTTAGGCGAGGTGGAGTTTTGTTTAAGTGAAGGTATCTGGTTTTGCACACGTATACAAGAATTGCGCAACCCATTGTTCTTCGTCATAAACGATTCCCACCCATGCAGGACAATTGCGAAATACTGTAAAGATGCCGCAATGGCCTGTCGCCCACGATATTCACTTTCTTCAATGGTCTTGAACGCCAGCTATGCGATACACTCACGGAGCGATGTCGCTTATTCTACTGACCAAAGCACCCTACTGGCACCAGCATAAAATGGTTCAAGGATCAAGTAAGCCTTTCGTGCTCCTGCAGTCGCGGAGATTCTAATCGAAGAGAGAATTGTGAACGTCATTTGGTGCAGGTGGGCGTCAAGCTAAGCCATGTGCCTTCAGATCCAGATCGAGCTGTCGGCTTCAATTTTGCATTACAGAAGCAGCCTGCGGCTTAAGACTTGGTCAACCTTTCTCAGGTAGTCCATTCCAATTTTCATACAATTTACAAATGTTGTTGTATACTCGATATCACCGATAAACCGTTCATCGTTCAACGGATGTTGATGTCCAATAAACCGTCCAACTCATTAGAGAAATGCATATGAAGCTCTGATTGCGGTGGGTTATTTTTAGCGCTCTTCGTTTTCGTATGGTCGAGCTGGTTCTCCCACGTGGATCAGCCAATTGAGTATAAAAAAAAATCGGCAAAGAAAATACGCGACAGTAAGCGTTTTGAAGAAAGCCTATGACGCACACGCTTTTTCTCGTCAAATTCGATGTTTTCATCAGCAGGATGGACTTCGAGGATGAAAGGAAAGTGATAAGCTCCTGTTTCAAAGAGCGTGAAGAGATTCGACCTATTGAACAGTCGCTAACCGATAAGTGTCGTTACGGTCTTGCTAAAAATTAACAAAAAGGATTCGACTAGAGCCCTTCAATGGCGTGTGGTAGACATGTATGTAACCGTGTAAGAGACGGTCGAGGCGAGGAACACGTGTCGTCGAGCTTCCGCAAGCCACGTTGCACGCTACAGTGAGCCATCTGTCATTCGGGTCGCTTTCCTACTTCTCATATGATGCCGAATGCATTACTTCGTGAGTCATGTATCCAGGGCAGAAATTACAACTCGAGAACGATGCATACTTCTACGGTTGGTTATACATACGCGTTTGCCGATACACCATAGGGGAAATAACTGGTTGAGTTGGGACTCGTGCACTTGGTGCAATTCCAAACAAGGTGAGCGAGAGCGTGCATCGGCCACTTATGATTCTACCCTTCTATACAGCGCATCTAAATAGCTGAAGAGTGCCAACTGCTCACAAAGAAATTCGATCTACAGTCAATGGAGAATGAAAAAAATGGGTAGTGCAAAATTGCTCGAGTCTCGAGGAGAGCAGTTTTTTTTTCAATCAAACTCCCCGAGTCCAACCGCGTGAGTGATTCTGCACTTTAACGTTCGCTATTCACAGATATAAAAAGAAAGCAAAGAGAAGAGAGAAAAAGGTGGGCGCTGTGCAGTGGTCAGAGATCGATGTCGGGGACACAAGGACCAGCTGAAGCCATTGCACGTGGGACGCCATTCGAGCAGACAACTATGACGATGTCCTAGTAGTTCGAGTGGGCGAGGCTCTTTCTCGCTCCTAATTTGTCTCTCCGTTTTTATCTCTTTTTTCCCTCCGCTTCATTGAGTAGCCTACGGTACCGAAAAAATTTCCAACCATCGTTGAGTTTTATTTTTTATTTTATTTTTTGTTTTTATTCATTTATTTATTTATTTATTTTTTTTGCACCGCTGCCAGAGTGCACGGTCTAAAAATAATGGGCGGTTTCGCAAAGCCGCAGATCTGAACGCAAATTGATAATTTCCTAAACAGGAATTTCCAACACAGCTAGTTTATTACAGACATTTTCAGCCGCGGTGGGCTTCGGTTCTTAGAAAATTTAACCTCCTAAGAATACAAGCGAATATGCTGATTACATCAGCGTACAATAATCCGTGATTTCGTTGCTAGCACGTCCGGGTATTATATGCTTATGTATCATTTACCTTGGCGATTAGTTTTTATAGCCGCTCCCAGCATCTTTGCCGAGCTTGCGTATGCACCTCGTACAATTCGCGGGACGATATTTAATGACGGAGCATGATGTGACACGCGTGTCACACTTTTCGAAAGTGAAAAAAGAAAAAAAAAATAACTTACAGGGTAATCCATCTCAGCTAGTTACGTGTATTATACGCGGACCCAATTTGACGGTTTGATTTATACAGTGACTGTTGAATCTATGCGGGCCATGTGGTAATATAATTAACGATCGGAGACGTTATCTGCTAACATAAATATACAAGCGATTCATAAACAACTTGTCAATTCCTACGGGCTAAACCGGGACTCGATGAACCCCGTATTATTTACGAAGCAGATACAACCCACGTGACCTCCCGAAGAAAAGTAAAACCGGACCCGAAAAGGATCAATGTGAAGTTGGCGGGTGAATCGAAAGCCATTCTTACAGCATATATTTGATGATTCACGGATTAGCATCGGGGGCAGGTCGTACACTAAGTGGATCAACGACTTGACCTTCGACCGTATGAAGCGAATTGCAAAATTCAAATTCATAAAATGTTTAAAACTCGCCTTCTTTGAAATAAAATTCAATAATACGGATAAATTTATACCAGTGTGTTTAGTCATGCGGATTGAACGATAGAATAAGGTATGAGGAACTGAATCGGTAGATAAACATGAAAACACTCATAACCAAAGAAGGCAACATGGCCGACACGGACGCATTACGTTTCCACATATAGAAGTAGCCAGTCGAACCTACTGTGCGCTGCTGCACGTGCGTGGCACTCCCCGCCTGCAGTATTTTTTACGCAATGTAACCCGTACGTAAATTCAACGAACAATATTATTCTCCGTGCGAACGTTGCCAAATATGAAACACGCGCAAGAACCGGAAGTACAATAAGATTCGTGCAATCTATGATCGAAGGAAAAAATGTGGGTGCATTTATTGCGGTACATCCGGGATATTGGGAAAATTAGTATCGACTTTGTGCTTTTTGATGTATTCACTTGTTCTCGGGTAAGAGAGCAAGCAAAAAAAAAAGAACGAAGGAAAAGTTTACGCTTTACAGTTCTAGGCTGGGATTAAGTTTCAACATTTACGAAAAGACCGGAAGCCGTACTGTGGCTGACCCACATACCTCCCCTGAACCATTCGATACCTGAACCGAAGGGGCGATCATGTGACGATAATCACATTACCTTATCTACAATCAGAATTCGTGTGACGATTATATACTTATAGGGATGCCGCAACGACTGTTTTTTTGTCGCGGAGTTAAAAAATAAAGAAAAACAGAGAAAATGTAAGTGACGTGTATTTGATGGTAAGCACTTACCGACTGATGGTTCTTACTTCCATCAGTAGGTAAGATGATATTAACTTGTTCAACTGATCTTCAAATACCGATGAAGCACGATGAGTCTGAATTACCGACCGACGTAGAGAACGCAGCCGATAAAGAGTTCCGAGTTACGTTGGTTATTTCGAGTGCTGTTGGCACTCCATTCAACTTTCTACAACTCTTCGACAGAGCTATGCAAGAATTCTCGTCAGGCATTCTTCTGACGTAACGATAGTTTGTATCATTGCGTAAAATACTTGCACTATTAGTTTGCCACGTTAAACGAGAACTTTAAACTGCGAAGAAGGTATGCATTAGCTGCCGATAGTTAGTGAATTTAGTCCCCAGCGATACAATCATGATAATTCTAACACAGCGGACGCGCAATCGAATCCATGACTCATTGGCAGCGACTTATGATTTCTCTTTGACATTTATCACCGTCGAAATATTTTAATCTCGTGACGGTCGATTAGCTGCGTACCACGCGTAGTTTCGACGACATACCTACATATATTACCAAATCACTAATTCTGTATGCACGTATGCACATACGGACTCTTTACAAGATGCAGCTTGTCTGCAGCTAAGTAAATAAAGACTGAACTTGTTTGTTTGATATTCGTGTTACTGGAAGTCTGCGGGTTTGTTTCATTCAGTTAGAACTGAAGAGGGAAAATAATTCCGTTTGCGGTATTTGCCGTTTTAGAGTCACGCACGGCTCGAATCGTGACTCATGCCGTTGCCACCGACATAAATTCTTCTAAAGAGAAATTTACAGTTCGGTATAATTTAAGCTTCTAGGAACCATAAGCGCATACTCTTAAATACAGCAGCGTGTAACCGATCCCAACTAATCAAGTACGTGCACCTGCAATGGCTTGGATCTGAATACTGTTCAAGCTTAGATACATCCAGGAATGTTAAACAACGATCAGTGTCAGTCAGTCACTCGATATATGACGTTCACAGGTACGACTTCCGCACAACGTACGGATATGGTTTCCTCCGGCTATACATATGAGACGCAGGAAACTCCGCAATCTGATTGCTAATCTTTAATTCGTGTATCAATTACTTACAAAGTTTTGCAAGCCTGTACGAAATTACACAAACTAAGTTAACCCAACTCGAACTTTCAGACTGAAGTACTTATAAAGACTTAAGACTGACTCGTGATGATCGGAGAGTACTTCATATTCACCTTACTTCATCGTCATCTGCTTTAAGTGATGTCCGCGGCATTTAGAAATGTAATATGCATAAACATATATGTTGTAGTCAAGCGTTGTTGCCTCCCACAGAACAGTAAATTACGGGTTAAAATAAGCGTTCTAACTTTCTCTAACAAATCCGCGACTATTGTTATTCTGGCATTCACGATTTCTGTGACAGTTGAACGACCCAACTTAGATGAAAAATCTTCCTGACGTTGTAACAGAAATTTGACTGCCATACTATAGTTTAAAGGGTACTCCACTATATTTTCTACCACTATTAGATATTGGGGCGAAAACTCCCGGTGCGGACAAAAATTTAGTCAATCAGATTAACGTTAAAACCGGGTAGTCCAAATTTTTATATCGCCAAGTTTGAGGGGTGTCATTGAACCGAAGCAAAGCTAGTCCTCAATCCTCATTCTAAGGCTCACTGGATTCACTTGAAGGGTTTCTATTCCGAACGGCACGATGCCTGTTCTCTTTTATTTTCGTGATACCTCGGAGTACCTTTAATATCTTAGAAGCGAACTCAGCCAGTGGTTGGACGAACTTTCGAGTTCCTATCAAAAGGTCACGTGCTTCTCAAGAGGCGTTCTTTACTACGTCGCCAGACTTCGTGCCTAGTAAGTATCTCACTATAACCTGATCCAACCCGATTAAGATTATGCAAGTGGAACTGATCGGTCCGTTCTTAGGGGCACCGGTTCAACTTGATAGATCAGCATTTCAGGCAAAAATTAAAGTTCTTCCATGCTGCCATTTTAAAAATTCGATATCTTCGATCGAGGTTTAAATCTAAAATATACCTTATCTCAACTTTTTATATTAATTTCGAAATATTTGTCACCCTAAAATAAGACTAAGGTCGATACAAAATGTTGAACGGAGGATTGAGGAGAAAAAGTTGGCCGTGGAAAACTCACCGTATTCTGGTGAAATCGTAAACTCCCTGATCGTCGCAGCGTGCCACCCTGGATATTTGCTGGGGCGAGTACGACGTGAGTTCCATCGCTACCCCCTCGTCGTGACAGCTCGGATAATTCGGCGACAGGTTGCACCTGTAACAGACAATGAGAAATTTTGGGGCAGCTCTGACAATGAGTAATTGATCGATGCGTGTACCAATAATCACTCGTGCTGGCGTTCATTCGTTTACGACTGTAAGCGAAATCGAGAATTTACTTTGGGTAATCGATTCAGAGGATTCAGGATCCTGTATCAAAAGCACCAATTTTCTCATGTTCAATGATCGCACGTGGTAAATTTTGCGATTATATGTCGTGATGGTAAAACAGATGTAGAATCACAATGATCGAGTGAAGGATGCGAGTTTCTCAAGATATCGTTAGCAAAGAATTTTCCGTCAGAAGGTATCGTTGCGCAAACTTATGGTTGTTTAGTGCCTGTAATGAGATGTGTGTGAATTCTGGCTGGCAGACTGTTTCGTATGCTCGCAATCTTTGCTCGCCAATTAGTACAATTGATTTCAATTGACAAATTGAATTACTGACACACCTACGCGAGATCGCGCGGTGTACGGATCTCAACTTAAGTGTACATAGTTACATAGATAAATGGATGCGAAGAGGGTTAGGGTGGAAGCAGGTAATGAATGATACTTGGAGCAGATCGAATTATGGGAAAAAGAGGATTAAGAATGTATGGAACGTACAGCCAAGTCAAAAAATTGATTAGAAGAAAAACCCGCTCAGGAAAAAGTTGACAGTGTTATCGAAGCTACCTTACTTACATACAATTGAAAAACTTCTTGTATTACATGGCGGGAAAAATTTTGAACCGCTGAATTTTAATTTAATCTTGAACGTTTCATTGTGCTAACAAGTTCAGAAAAATATCTTAATTCAATCATTTTTTACCGAAAAATAGCTCGTTTTATTTGTAAATGAATTTTCGATAGACAATTGGATCATTGTTAAATCACAAATTTAACGCGAGTAAATTATAAGAATTTTACTCAGCATTTTTTTTCTTCAACTGAAGAACTCGGATTAAGAAATTCATGATAAAAGTATTAATTAACTGAATATACATATTTAACGTTGCAATAACCAGAAAATGTAGCATTTACAATTGTAATCGCACTAAATAGTTACTTGTACCACACTTTCCAGTAATTCTAATAATATTTAAAACGTTTTGGATTGTTCCAATTTAACTAGAATTTTCCAATACCTGCAAGTAATAAAAGTTTTTTCCGCGTGTGTACAGAATTCTACTTTTTTGCAAGTTTTGCCAATAATGTTTGTTTTGTACAATGCGGCTGTATATGTATAATACCATTAGTATATCTAGTAAAGTTATTTTTATACATGAGCTAAGGATGGAACACCAATGAAAGTCTTGTCGTTATCGTTGCAGAATTATTGCTACACTACGCTATTATTTTTCAAAGATAAAATAAATACCGTAGTACTTCGTAGAGTTCGGACTGAATATATTCTACGAATGTGTAATACGAGTTCTTGTATCATTTCTTGCCGGCCGATACCAATTGCAAAGTGTCAGCGAGTATGTCATTTTACGCTGACTGTCTCCAAACTTACTATAGTCTAAGCAATTTCGGAATTCCATCGCACGTAATACGAATTTCGTTGGAATTGGAATAATGAAGTGTTCCTGGTTAAAAACGCTACAAGTACTATTCATGCGTATAAAGAACATATCTATGCAAAAAGCGATATCGAGACCTTCGCCGAAACCATAAGTACATGGGATTCATTAGCCCACACTTGATTTACTACTTTCGACTCTAGTACTACGGATTTTCTGGAAAGTAGCAACCGTATATCAAAGCACTGTGCCCAGAGAAATAGGCCGTGACATCACCTTCCTTCTTCCACTGTGCCCGAAACTCAAAGCCCATGCGAATTCTTCTTCTTCCGTTCTGGCTGTATCGATTCATGCAAATTGTAGTGATTTTTGAGCATAAATTGCGCTCATTCACCTACCAATAACTTTCTACGTTCCTGTAGGTAAAAAAATAAAAGATATATATTGGCCACAGATGCGTTCTGTCTCCTTTTACGGCGAGACAGATTTCCTACCCTCGTGGGCATTCGTATTCTACGTCGATGTAATCTTGCATGGAGACTAGAAAAGGAGACCAAACTCCATGTAAACAAATAGCTGCCCAAAATAAGATGGCACTGGTGTTCCGTATGCACCGAAGACAGTGGAGGAAGTATAAGGCGACAGTTTGAATATTTCAAATATCCTAGTCAAGTTGTGCGAACTTTCAAATACAGGCTAGGAATTTGTTTACTTGAAATAAAATTCATTGTAATACCCTATTGGCTTACTTCACACGTATTTATTATGCTGAATTCGCTTCGGTGCGAAAAGAAAACTAGCGACGCTGGTAGTAAAGAAAATGAACGTAACGTGTCCGATTACCGTTGACAAGTTTTCTCAGTTCTCCAATTTCAGTTATGTCACAATGTGATCTTGGATCAACAAATTCAACTTTCGAGCGTCGTCGCGACGTTCGATTATCTACGAGCTTCGAATTAGTAATGTTATCGTAACAAAACATTGGAGAAAAAAATCACTATTTTATTAAAATTTTACAATGATTGTTCAAGGAACTAAGATTTCGAAACATGAGTGTGTTTTGTTTCATTAAGTATCAACTGAAATAGTGTCCACCAAAATTAGTTAATAAGGGTTCAAAAAGTGACCACAATGGCGCTCATAAGCAATAATTTCTTGTCGGTGGTACCAATCTGATTGGCGCCTAGCAATCAGGGTTCAATCGGGATGAATCTGATTGGTGATTTGTGGAACTTTTGCTGCAGCAACGCCATCTTAATTTGCCTCTACTTTACGGACACTTTACATACACGAAGACAGTCCTCCTTACTTCTACCCTCCATAGAAGTGCCGCGAGGTCCTTGCCAGGACATCTTTATTACGCGGCAGGAATCATTGATCCCTCCTCCTTGTGAATAAACGAGGGAATAATCCAGGAATGGGGGACCACAGTTGTCAAGCTGATTGCAAGTAGAGCACAATCGTTGGTCTACTTTGCCGCGAAATTCCGGTATTCCAAAATCATAAAGTATTTTGTTTGAGGGATTGAAGAATTTAAACTGGTTCATTTGCCATGGCGCTTTTCTCCAAGTAAAGAAAAAAGATCTTTTATAAAAGAAAATGAATTTTAACGTAATATTGTATGCTTGAATTTGAATTTCGAACCAACGATGGTGCTGCCACCAAGCTTCGAGAGTAGGCACTGTGGTTCCCCATTTTTGTGCTCTTTTCCTGCCCTGCTGCCATAACGACGCGACGTGGTCTCATTTTTCCATCGTCAAACTTCGAATATTATCGTGTGCCGTTTCTCCCCGGGATTATGCATCATCACTCAACCCAACTAAGCTTCTATTTGCTTGTATTTGATTGCTCGTCTTCGTACGGTAAAACTGACAATCAGTGGAACGTGCCACAGGTCGTTAGCCATTGTGGCCATCCGGCTTTTTTTCTGGAGTCTCGGGTTTTCATGTATTTTTATTTCACTGCAATTTACTCATTCCGTGAATAGTATGATCCGACAATCTTTCCTGATCATTAAGCTCCCGTCAAATATTCTACACTTTGCGAATGCAATCTTGCCCCACACTCGGTACGTCCATGGATAATTTTTTTTTACGCGCGGGTGTGTGTTTGGCGGGTTTTTATACTGGTAATAATGCTAGGCATTTATTTTGTTTTGTAAATTCTCTCACTTGTATCGGTTTTTCAAGTCCAAAATTTCTTGCTCTCTGGACACCTGTTGTATCTATAATAATAATGAAGAACGGAAAAAATTTAGCCTATTTTTACAAACTATGTTTTGGTAATTTCAAAGTCCTTCTACTTCACTAATGTCCGAGTTTTTCTTAATAGCGACTGAATAACGCATTATAAATTGTAGTAG
Organism: Neodiprion lecontei; assembly: GCF_021901455.1. NCBI lineage: Eukaryota > Metazoa > Arthropoda > Insecta > Hymenoptera > Diprionidae > Neodiprion > Neodiprion lecontei. The sequence continues at coordinate 14,738,639 of NC_060261.1, forward strand.
GTATGATAAGTATTTCGCTAAAACTGTAATATTTCGAATGACATAAAAGTTGGAATAAAAATTTAATGAAAATTCCTCACTATTCCACGTAATATTTCATAAAGTCAGATCAGTTATTCTTATGGTGTTGTTTGAAATAGATATGATTTAATATTGTCATTCGTTGAAAATATAAATTTTTATGAAAATCCACTAACTTCGCGTAATTTTACGACGTTCTTATTAAGTTTGGGCTAATTATTTTTGAAAAACAAATGTTACCTGTGATACTGACGATACAGTACAAACTCGTGTAACATATCACAAATTTCGTAAAAGAAAGTTGAAAAAATAGGTTTTGTCCAGCTTTTCATGAGTTAATAAGAGTCATCTAATAAGAGTAAAATCGGAGCTAAAAAAAAAAAAAAAAAAAAAAAAAAACGAGGAGTGAAAAAAACTGCCCGGTATTATTGTACGGAGAAATCTACGATTAACCGATATTACACTGACACCAAGTATCCGCATTCCGAACGTCAAGTCGCGACTTGCACTGGAAAGTATGCGTGCAATATTGAATAACCTTGGATGTTTCGATGCAACGATTTGCAAGCAGTTCTCAAATGCCAAAGCGTTCCCCCCTTTCTCGGGCGCGCGTGAAGAAAATTTATATTGTTGAAAAATCTCTTACGCAATCCCCGGATATAAATATGCCTCGTAGTCTAGTTGGCATTAAAATTCTGGCAAAAGATCGACTTCATTACAATTTTTCCTCGCATATTCGTGCTAGCAATCAATTCTGCGTTTAGTACCAAATTATTTTGGAGAACAGTTGATAGTTATGCGCGGAAAAAGATACCGTAATACGTAAGAATCTTGAAGGCTTACTTGAGCAATAAAATTTAGTACATAAAGGAAACAGATTTATGTTGCAATAACCAAAAAATGTAGCATTGACGGTTAAAATTATACTTATAAATACTTAGTTGTACCAAATTTTTCTTCAATTGCAACGATATCCGAATCGTTGTTGTAACGATACCCATTTTACAACAATTTTATATTTCCTACAACGAATCTCATTCTGTCCAATATGATGCTTCCGGTGTACTGACGAACACTTGTCAATGAAAAATTTTAAGTAAAAATTTGACGCTGTATTCGAGAGTCCGTTGTCTCTCTATAATTAAACGCATATTGTCAATCTGTACGAAGAAATGTAAGGTATAGAGCATGCAGTCCATTCTAAAGATTGACCTGTGGGTTAGAATTTGTATTGCTCAATTATTCTTCATTCGTATGACGTACCTTGACATGACCGAATACTGGAGCGTATTGCAAAACTAGATCAATCATTCTGCGGGTATTATTCAGCGCGTGTCTGTTGTGTATACGATAGTTAGTTATACGATGTCAGATGTCGGAAGGTGATCTGGTTGGTTGGTAGAATGTCGTGTGACGCGCATGGAATAACCCATTGCAACCGATACTGAGCTATTATTTACAGAATTCATACACTCATCGGAGTATCGCGTACAGAGAACAAAACAATTATTATTAATCGAGCGTCTTTATTTGCTCCGTTTTCTCTTTAACCTAAAAAACATTGACTCTGATGAACTTCGTCTTATGGATTCTTGCACCACCCAGTCTTTTCTAAGAAGAGCAGCGTACAAAGACAAGAAAACAATATCACTCGACAGAATTCAAGATACCTTGGAATCGTACAAAACTGGCTGCGAGAAATTGTGAATTTTGCGTATCGTAGAATTTCGCAAATGACTCGCTATCGAGAGCTACTTTTGTCCTCATAAAGCCAGCCAGCACACCCTATGGTTCATTGCCACGAATCGCTATATATGCTACATACATAAACAGACGTGTCACTGCGCACGTGTGAATCGTATATACATACGTTTTACACGCATGTGCGTGCCCAAACTCACGCGTGTCTGCAGCACCGAGTATAGCTCAGCTGACTCACGAACGTTTATATAAACTTGGACGGGTCAAAAATGATACGTATAAATAACCGAAGTGTTCTGACCGTTCCGTTCATATATATACATATATATATATATAACTGTAAACAAATGCTGATATCATATTAATGCCGTATAACTAATTATACACGTGAAATGGAGCATGAGTTATTGCTTCGAATAATAAGTCTCTAGAAGATTAGAGTTGTATCGCGAAGAAAAATTGCATTTGTTACACTAACTAGAAAAATTCAGTGAAACAGGTACGGTTATAAAAACTGTTTCAATATTGTTGGAATTACGAAAAACGAGGTACGCGTAACGATTTTGCGCTATCGTCGATCCTTTTTTGGCAATTGCAACGCAAAATCAGTTTGTTCGGTTTACTTTACTTTTTTAGTTAAATAAGGCTTTAACGTTAATTTATCGTTGCACGAGCATTAAATTTAAAATTTATATTTAAAGAAAGAATAGTAACGGATACCAGACTTTCCTGTAACAGCTAGAAAACTAATTTTCATTTTCTACCTAGAACTATATTTTTCGATTGTGGTTAAAAAATGAAAATAGTTAAGGACTGAGCGGTAACCGGAACTAAAAATTTCTCTCAGTGGACATAGGATTTTGTGCTTTGAAACGTTCACTTCAAAAAAAAAAAAAAAAGGATCCAACTCACTCGCCAACTATAGCAGTATCAGAAGATGAGGTTAGAGTGTTTGTATTGCAGAAAAGCACAGGCTTAGTCACTGAGTTGCCTCTTTCATTTTTTACACTACACTATACATAGTACACGAGACGGAGGGTACAAGATGTTCCGGGTCTCCAGTAAACCTTGAAACGTCGCCTATCTGTAAACTTGCCACACCTATGAAATAATGGGGCCAACAATGTTCTCTCACACATGACGAATCCAACGTACTGTTCACTTTTGTTGTGCATAGACGTAGCCGCGCAGGTGACGTAACAGGCGGGTGATCAAGCGTACCGACGACGAGAAAAATTATGTTTTACATAGTTACTGGAAAAATCTAGTCAAATCAGTATTGTTACGATAACTGTTTAAATATTGTTGGGATTAAAAACAAATATGATACTAGTAATTATTTAGTATGATTATGGTTGTCCTTGAATACATTTCCTAGTTATTGCAACATTAAGTCTGTCTGAATATGAATTTTTCGTCTCTTCAAGCACTATATATGTAAGAATGTATGTAGATGGAGAATGTTTACATTTTTGGATTCTTGCTTCCGATGGGAAGCCAAATAAGACGAACAAGCCGTCTAATAATTGACATGCGGATATGCATATCGTTAATTACGAGAATATAATTGTTCAAAGATATAAATTCGAACAATTGGTGATTTCGAAAAAATTGAATCAAGTAAGACTAAAATTGAATCATGGTAAGACTAAAATAAATTACGATTAACGGTGATAAAAAAAGAAATTGTAATACGTACTAGATTTTCTGATTACAAATACGAAACTCATTTTCATGTGTAGTAGAAAAAAAAAATAACGTTTTAAAAAATGAGAATGATTACGGCCTGTAAATTGTGAGAGAAATTTCGGTGTGGACTTCCATGGTCTATAATTTTGTATCAATTTAACACTATCTGATGCTGAATTTTCGAATTGAGCACAAAAGTTGTTTATGTATACGTGTAGCAACCCATACCAGCCAATTTTACAATTTAGTAACCACCGCAGGTAGAAATTCATCTCGGTACAGGTGTACGAATGTTCAAAGTTATATGATACACGCATAATCCACGTTACGGGTACGCGTATCCACGCCTCTGTAATGGGCTGGGTAAGAGGACAGGCTATCGGGTTGTGTTAACTGTAAACACCGTTTGCAGGAAACCGGAAGCTGGTTAAACGGACGCCACGTCAAGTTATGACATACGTGCATTTCGTAACTACCCCCACGCCGTATGATGCAGTGTAACGTAAAAACTAAGAGGTATACAATTATTTCGTGAACGGAATTAAAAAGCGGAAGATCGCACGATGATCGTGATTACAATTGCGAAGACGATGATCATGATGGTAACTACGAGGATGACGATTGTAATACAGCGTCGAAGTTAACCGAGTCGCGTCGCGGCTTACCGTTGCTCACGATTATAATTTATATGTGAGCGCAGAGTGCGCGTGTCCGCTGTAATCAACGCCTACTATTTATTTCATTCGAAGTTGGTATACGCGAGTGCATTTCCTACTGGCTGGCTAGCTAACGGCTAAGTCTAGTCTGAATAAACATTTTATTACGTTGCGCTACCCGCGATTCATTTTTACCGTTTCACTGATCTAAGGTGACTGTGACATGCCCTTTGACCTGTTGCACGTGACGAGAGGCGGGGAAAATTTGAAGCGAGTTGAAAGAAGCTGCACATTTTCATCACCGCGGCGTTCTTTATTCTCTGTCAAATGTCTTGAATAAATATACACGACACTAGGAAATGCTGAAGATCGTTATCAAAGTACGTCCTTCCTTTAAAGTTCGTTTCAAAGGAGTTTTTTCACGCCTCTCCGACTATGTCTGCATTATACAAGTACTGGAGCCCCGCGTAAAAAATAAGATTTATTTCTATTCACCTTCCGGTAATCGTGGAAAGGCGACGCACTTTGAATGGAAGTTCAGGAAGAGATAGCCAGATCCGTGCATGAATGGTGAAACCATCAAAGATCTACAAAGTAAAAACAACTTACTCTATTCTCAACTCAAGTTTTATCTTTAATTTGCACCGGACAATGTTCGATTATAAACGAATATTATCAAGTATACTTTACATTTTCTTTCCATATCTCTTTCTGGCGCCAATCCAGCAATAACGTGAGGCTGCAGTGAAAGTAACAGATAGTGCAAGTCGTTTATCGGAATTTAAAAAAAAATGCAAAAGTGAGAATGAGAGAGCAAGAGAAAGAGAGAGAGAGTGAGCGTAATTTTTTCAGAGCTCCGGTTTTTAACTTGGTCAACCAATTGGCCATTGAACTTGTAGCGGCCTTTGAGATTGTTTGCAACAGCACTTAAACACCGTTGCAAGAATCCCACTTGACGAAGTGAACTGAAGCTGTTTCAAATGACTGGCATGTCGAGCGTGAAATGCAGTTGATCATTATGAGCCATAAAGAATGAACGCAACAGAGCTTGGAAAACATGCAGTTTTTTCGTTGGCAATGGACCATTCACTTGGAAATCAATTAAGTGGTTCTAATTCGTTAACACTGATTTCGAATTATTTCCGTTAATATTGACCTTCTGACGTGTATTTAGTTGATTTTTTAGTGTACCAACTGATTTCTAATGTTTTACAAGCGTTCAAGATTCCCAATGGTTTCCGAATTGGTTAAAATTGCAAGTAATCACAATAAATATCCTTGCAATTCACTTGGTAACTGGAAAGTAACTAAAGCTAAGATAGAAATCAATAAAATGCTAATGAATTTAAACCGCTTGATATTCACCGTAAGAATTACAACGATTTCCATGATTACCACCGCTTGCCGTACAATTTCTTCAGCGCTATCATTGTGAGTGATTTTAACTTACTCGCAATGATTTCTCATGATTTCATTTATCACGAGTGATTTCTCACGGCTTCAAAAAGATTGATTCGCAATTTTATTTCCAACCCGTTAAATTCATGATTTCTTTGAGCAAATGTGCCCTCGGACTTTGATGGTTAGTCTTGCTTAGGGTGCAACAAGTAAGAAATATCGCAAGCTTAGCGTCCAGCGACGACTCATCGGCACTTGGCATACAGAAATTCGATCAAACGCGGTGACACATCGCACCCACCCCGACAAACGCGAGCAGCCTAATTCCTCGCACATCTGCTAATCCGTTGATCTTCGCTATTCGCATCGCCCAGCGCCAGTGCACTTTGTGCAAGACCCTCCTCTTCACGCCTGGCGCCATCCACGACGATACGCGATCCCCTTTACTCGCTTTTTTGCCTCAAGTGCATCAACCGCATTATAACCACACTATTGAACGTACGCGCGTGTTGGGATAATTTAGAGGCAGCTAGCTGACAGACAGAACACACTGAAATAGTGCCGTACTAGAATACCGTTGTCATATCTCCGTAATCGTAAAGAGATCGAAACGTACTAAAACTAACTCGTTATGGTGTCTACCGATCCGGATTTCACAAGAAACCGGATTGCATGATGCGAAGAGATCGACCCGATTCGAATGTTTTATTGTTTTGAATACATCTGTCCACGGATTCAGTTTCAATCCATTTCTTTGTATTTGAACTAAGAACTCGCGCCAACACCGGTTATCACTCGCTTTGCTCGCTCCGAGCCTCACTATGCGAGGTACGGAGAAAAAAATGTAAAGAAGCGTGTACCGAAATGTATAGGACATGAAATTTTGTACACGTAACATCAATACAGCGGTATTACAATATTAATCGCTAAAACGAAATGATGGATTTAATTGTTATTGATCGGAACCCGGTTTCCATTGCGAGGCGTTTACATACTCGAAGGAGTGCCATTTAATCGCGAGAAACGAAAGCCATCTGGCGGATGTATTATTAAAACAGCTGAGATGGTAAGGTAGGCGGGCTACAACCGCCATCTCGCGGCGACGGTCAGAATTTTCAAGCGCACAGTTTACGTTCCATGTGAAAAGTGAACATATTTATCATATTTTTTATCAGTTTTGTAAAATAATGGAACCCATTTTACATAACTTGTATAGCCTATGTCACCCTCCGGTCTATAAACTATGTCTACGAAAAAAATCACGTTGATTCGTTACTCCGTTGCTGCGTGAAATAAAGACAAACCAACAATCACACTTTCGCATTTATAGTATTAGTAGGAATTGTAGCGCGATTTCAATCTGATAAAAATTTTAACTCATTTCGGAATAAGTTTGTTACATCTGGGATAGCTGATTTTCTCATCCATCAGTCTGTATTTGAATACCACAACGATTTAAATCTACGTGAATCCGCGAATAAAGTCTAAGGTCTGTCTCTTTCTATTGGTTGCTACTTGTCTTCATTCGAATTGGCATTAATCTACTTCAATCCGTAATAAAAGATTCCGAGAATTTTCTCAATTCCTCCGCATTTGATTGTTCTAGTCTAACAATAGGTTCCACAATCGGCCACTGGGTGATAATTCCGTAGTCATTCACATATTTATTCCACTTTACTCGTGTAATATCTTTTTTACACTCCTGCTCCATACACAGAATTATTTGGTAAAATAATTACATATATGATATATCGTACCGATATTGAAAGTCAGACTTGCTATTTTTGATACCCATTAAGTTCAGGTCAAGTTTTGCTATGACTACTCTAGCCACGATAATACGATGTCAAAAGCCACAGAAATGCGCGGTCTACGTGTACTTATCGCTGATATTACGGTGAAGTCTGGATTCAATCCAATGCAATCGTTAATCACTTATTGGAATATAGACAGATTTAACTGATCACCAAAAGATATCGTTTCGAAATTGAATTTTCACATTAGAAAGTCTGTTCAGCCGGATTCAAATGTTGTATCAATTTTAGTTGTTTTAAATCTTTATCTAGTGAGATGCTCGTTGTGCGTGACAATTACGAATACTTCGGAAACTTTGAGCTTGTTTTAAACCTTCTACCGGTATCAATAATTTCAATCGAATTCCGATTACGGTGTCGAACGTTGAAATGAAAGTGAAAACTCAGAAATTGAAATTCAACGTCGAAGGTCTGCTTCGAAAACAAATCGTAAAACTGAGACAACATGCACATTGATTCCTTTAGCACTGTACCAAGTCGTTTGATATTAGGAAGTGTCATGGTGTGGGCGTGGCTTCTACCTCGCCGGCTGGCAGAGAAAACTAAGACTGCCAACAGTACAGAGATCGATGCGAGCCATTCCCCGCTCTGGCTGAAATTCTCCCATTATCAGTTATTCAGCCAAAAGTAATAGGATCGACGAAAATTTTCGACCTTTTCCTGACTAATTACAAAGTAACCAAAGGACTTTTAAGATTCGCAATCTTTCACTGGTTGGAGCAAGCTTGAATATACCCAAAGAAATACAGGTTCTTTCATCCTGATTTGAAACAGCGTCTGCGTAGTATAAAACGGCAGACAGTACCAGGTGGAACAAAAGCTTTAGGAATGCCTCCCGACAATGAATGTTCGTATCCTCCACAAGCATTTTCATCTTTCATTGTGAATACATTGAAAGTCGGAATTCACCAACAAAGTTTTTCAGTCTGAGGCCACACTCTGAGCTACCTGAACAACCAATTTGTTCGAGTATCCACATGGGTAAAACGTGATCTGAATGAAAAAATTGGTAAAAATTTTCATTCTAATCTAACGGAATATTCCAGAGAGTATATTGCGATAGAATCTTCCATTGGAATTGCAAACCCGGTCGGAAAGCTTTTCCGCGATGATAAGAGAAGTAAGATAGTGGTTAGATAACCAGGATATGTGGTGTGGACAAGAAGTTCAAACGAGATAAGCCTATCGCGCTACAGCTAATCGAATTCTGTCCCTGATGCCTTACGTTTTCTCGTTGCGACAAGCTCTGCTGTGTGATGTAATTCAGGTATAGTCACAGTGTATGTATACATGCATCATCCAAAGCAAACTGCATTCGTCATAAGATATACATATAACAACAGCAGACATGAGTTTGTTGTTTCCGATAGGTTGGTATCAGGTTGGACACAGCCGTGTGTCACTGGATGGGTGGCATGTATCGAGTGTAAAACGACAAGTGGATTATCTCAAACATTGAAAATAGAATATCTACGAACTACTCCATACTCGTTATGCCGTACTTATTGCCATTGAAGAAAAGTTTTATTTGTTAATTTATTTCTACCTTTGTCGTACATTATTGAAAACTAATTGCTGCATAAAATGCAGGGGAAAACTGTCAAGACATTCATCACAAAACAACTGTTTTATTATTTTTTGGTGAATGTTCTTTGGAGAATCTCGATTCACACATCTCTGATGAGATTATGTATTTTATACCCTGAGCGAGCGATGAGAAAAGAATTTATAGAGGAAAAGCAAATGCACCATCGTTCCTTCACAGTACTTATGATCATTATGACCTTGGGCTATTTCCTATAATTTATTATATGTAAAATGACTAGTATATAGTCGCCCTTGTGCGAGGCCTACTTTATCTGAATGTCTTTTATTACGTCTAAGATAATATAGGTATCTAGTTCCTATCATAAATTGTTTGCGTGACAATGGTGTGGTTAGTAATCGATGTTACGATACCGTATAGTTGCGTTAATTGATCATAATTTTATTTACGAGAATGTTAGTATCATGTACCGCGAAAAAGATTATCCGAAAAAATTGATTCTAGAAATGTGCAACATTGTTGGTGACAAAAACAGTGTCAATCTCAGATCAGACACTAAAAATTTCAGTAGTTTCTATTACAGATTAACTTCCAACAGACATTGAAATTGAACGATCTTTCGCAAGACAGAATCTAACATTTGAACAATTAGATTTGTTGGCACCACGTTGAAGACATCATGTTATTCCCCTGAAACGTAACCATATTAGAGTTTCCCTTCACATCATTATCAATTTAAGATCCTTCTTTCCTCACACCGTCTTTCGTGCTGACGTGACGACGTATTCTGTCCACTACATTGAATACTTGAGTAAATTGTTCCAACGTTAAAAAGATAAAAAAATAAATTCACCGAAAGAGCCGAACAAGTAAATGTGAAACATCCTCCGATACTGGTCAAATTTTTTCTTTTTACTAATGATCAATGATGATGGAAATGAAGTAAAGGTTAATATCATGTCATTATTTAGATGACGACATGGCGCACCTTTTGGATCTGATGTTTAATGGAAAACTTTTTGACCATGGAAACATAATTGTTAGATTTCTTTGTTAATTCCTCGTTTGTGTGTGTATATATAATTCCTTTCGTAATGAAAGTTTCACGTCAGGATGTGATTTTTGTAGTAAATTAATTCAACTACCGTAGGCTTATTTAACCACTGTTATAAAACAATATTTAGCCATAATGTTTCTCTTAATTGTTACGAACAAACTTTATTCTAATTTTTCTGAGTAGGGCCCCACTTAGGGCCGAAATGTCAAAATTTCGTTTTCATTTTATTGACCTGTGACACAGAGAAATCCCTCACATTACCGCATAATGTTGCAATAATTAAAAGGTGGCCTACCGATGAAAACTCGAAGATACGCCTATCTATACGTAGGTATTACCGAACAAGACCTTTATTTAGTCTATTTTAGGAGAGTGACGACGATTCTTTCAAACCTACCAAATTCCCTAATGATGTGAAAAACCCCGTCAGAATAGCCTTTACTTCTCGCGATCGTGCAAAGGCACGTCAGAGATCTTGAATAAAGGAATTAGCTATTCGGACACTGTGCAGAGCAGCTTAGCATAAGTATAGTATTGGCTTTCTGACGTGGTTTGTGGACATATTTCAATGTCAATATATGCAAGTGCTACTACAAAGTCTTCTTTCCACCGAACCATACACAGAGGGTGTCAATCCACGTCGTGACGAATCAGTAAAGTAAACGAGATGAGTGCTAATAATGGTCTCAAGGTAGTACACACAGCGGAACGAGAACCTCAGTTCAATAAAACACACAGAAAGAGAAAGACACGACAGGACGAAAGGAAAGAAAAAAAGACCAAATTCTACAGCCTACAGGACGGAGATGAAGTGAACTGGAACGAAAATCTGCCAACGCCGCAAATGGCCAACCACCTGCATATTATATTATGGACAAAAACTGAACCCCTGTTGGCCCCTTGAAATCTCAGGTAGCTTAAAGGGTCGCAGTCCGTCCCGTCATCACAGCCCAGCTGCAGGTAAATCGAGATTTGAGACCCAGGGGAGCAAACCTTGATTCGGAATAGTGTTTCGAAGAAAATTCTAAAGGTAACGGAGCCGAAGAAGATATGTTTTTTTATGTGTACCTGAAATGTCGATCCATCATGTTGGACCGAATTTTCTAATTTTAGGGTCTTCAAGACAGTAAATGAAACTCGGCAAGCTATCAAGGTGCACTATAGCCGGTGAACTTGAGATCAAATATTCCACTGATGTATATTCGGTTATTATCAGAACTTGAAATAAGCGCTAACTTGAGCTCTTGATCAAATTTCATCGAAATTTTTTTGTACTTTATTGACGATAATACGTCACCGGGTTAATAGAGCTGACCAAATTATTCATTATATATTTAACACGAAATGATGACAAGATTAAAGTTTAAGTAACAATAACTGAACGAATTATGCAATTTCAGAATAACTTTAAAGAAGTCGAGTTTTCAAAACATGATCATACGAATATGTTCCACTGTATTACGGTTCAATGAAAATTACAGACAATCCTAGAGTTGCGAATAAAGACATTTCTTACAATTAAAATGCATCGTTACAACAAGGTTACTATACTTCAACCTCACGGATGATGACGAACTTAACCGTTTAATCTGGAATACACACTGGATTAATTCAATGTCTGCCCCGGAAAATGTTCATTGGGATATGGCATCGAAAGATGTGAAGCGTACAGAATGATGTTATACCGTTTTTAAATTTGCCGGTTAATCGATTTAACCGCTTTTATAACGTTTTATAGCATTCACAAAGGTCCGTTGGATTTTGTTTTTCTCGCACACGTTTTGTAGCAATAAGTAAGAAAAAATTTCAACGCAACTATTTCCTACTCGATTGAATACGACGATTGGTATTGTTAGTCGGTACTTGGTTAACGGTTTGCAACGTTACTGTTGGCACTCGACTCGTAACCGGTAATCCAACCATGTCGACACATGCTAGGCGCGTAAATGTAGGCATTGACAGCTAACACGAATCTGCACATATCGACTGCTCTTTCATATTTGAGAAGTTTCGAGCCTACCACTTACGTTTAGTACAAAGTAAGTAATCAAATGATTGGATCGCACTGGAAAGTAAAAACCTTATACGTAATTAACGAAATCAATAAAGAAGATCGATATCGCAAACATTCGTAACATCTTTCTTGGCATAGATTTATATAGGAGCAGCCATAAAAGACGAGATTTAAACTTTCTTAACTTAACCATCCATCAATATTTCTAATGAAGTGAATATGGACAAAAGATGAGCTTACCTTCACGGTGACGCTGTTGGTAGATCCTTTGATAAGATCAATGATTTCCTCCCTGGATTTGTCGTTAACGTTAATACCGTTCACTTCGATTAATCTGTCGCCAGGTAGTAATCCAGTCTCGTTGTTGTTTTGCACAATAGCACCAGGCTCCGCAAAGATGACGGGCCTCATTTGAGTAACACCGTTAGCACCACGTTCCACAATCATAGCACGTCGTAGCGAAAATCCAAAATCATTCCTAGGCGGTGGTTGTCGCTGAATAGTAAGTTCCCTCGGATCTGGTAGTTTGAGGGGAACTATTTCAGGTAGGGTAAGTTCGACGCCTTGTTCCTCGAACGAACCCGACGATCGCCACCTGGAGAAACCCTGAGACTCGCCTACCGGAGACAAGCTGAACGGCGGAGTCGCAAAACTTGAATTTGTAGTGTCTGTCAGGGAGTCCGCAGAGGGGCTGGCGCTCGTGACAACTTGGAGCAGTTTGTTGTCCCGGTGTTGAGGACTTCTCCTGTAGGTTTCCTCTTCGCTAAAGCTCTCCTCCTTCCCGATACCCGAGTTGTTCAGGTTTGGAACGTTTTGGTAAGCGATCACCTCGTTTTGGAGCGTATTCCTCACAAGGACGTTCGAATCTTGGTGATTTTCATTCCCGTTCTGAACCACGCTCACTTCCGATGTTATGCTGGTTATACTGAGTCTCGGACCTTTTAAAATCCCTCTTTTTGGAGGCTTCGGCGGGAGAGGTGGCAGCGTCTTGCCACCGGCTGTTAGAGACGTTAACGAAGCCTCGGAGGAATCACTCTGCGTCAAACCGTCACCCGTACCTCGAGACCAGCTCGAACCAGCCGGGTGATGAATACTATCCAACAAATCTCGATCCAACGGTGCAAAAAATGACGCGCTGTAATCAGCCGTTATTCCACTTGGAAGTTTTTCCTTTTCCTTGCGTCGGCCGCGGATTTTCAACGATCTTCGAACCTGAAACAAATAACAATCGTCATATATTGCAAACAGCCGAAGTTATTAAGACAGAGGGTCGATAATTGAATGAACTGCATTCTGGAGTCACTTTCAACGAATGGTTGCGTCGATTGGGCGAAGCTCTTTTCATTCACTCAATAATTGACTACGACAGTTGTGCGAAATGGAAAGTGATTGCGAACCGACCGGGTTTGACCTACCCGCCACTCACATTGCAGATACCTGAATACCGCCGCGGAAAGGATGAAGTGAAATGACAAAATGTAAACATGAATCTCCCGCAGTAGCGTAGAATGCCGTTTGTAAATGGAGGTATTTCATTGGGATTAGAGAATCTTATGTCAACGCTATGGAAATTAATTACTGCGTGGGAATAAAAATTGATCGCCAAATTGAAGTGCGACGATATCTGTGAACGAGGGTTAGCAATATAAGGGTTCGTGAATACGAACAATAGAAACGTCTACGAACCTCGTCGAGACGGAGAAGTTCTTCGGCAGACATGCTGCCACGATCGCGTTTCTTGATTTCCTTCCTCTCCTTCTTTTCTCGCTTACGCTTCTCCTTGTCATCTTTTTCCGCAGCCTTTTTCATAAAGTTGAACATGTTCACCTTCTCCGGTTGATAACCGTGTTATTATTTACTTAAAGCTTCTTCTTCTTCTTTCAACGCGAATCAATAATTCAGCACTCATCCCTGAGTCGCCGGCGACTAAGAGAAGCGAAATATACACTACCTTGAAACGAAACCTACTATTTAAAAAACACAACTGTGAATACGCCGCCTCGAAAACAACTGTTATAACCCAGGAGATCCAGCCTCTTGGGGCCTCGACGTGATATTCACGCTTGGCCGACGATATTGACAGCCAACACGTACCACGAGACGTCACAACACTGCAGCCGCTCTAAGGTTCACCGAATAACCACACATCTCACCGCGATTCCCGCTCCGATTCTACCTGCATGTTAAACCGTGAGACGCTCTGATTCCACCGCGCATCAATTTCACTAACCAGAAACAACGGTTACCTAATCTAACAGATTCAATCGAGACGCGTATGGCCAGCACCGAAAACCCACCACCTTGTTGGCGTTGGACGGCACACTGTCATGGCAGTTGGGTCAAATGCCTCACAAACGTCGCAGCCCACTCCGACGGCGAGAATCGAGCCTCGACGCCACCTGGCGATTCATGGACGAACGAAGTAGATGGCGAGAGCTGCCAAATTCTCTGGGCACAGCTTCAACTTGGGACGAAATTCTACCTTACCGGCTGGCCACGGTATCGATCCCTCGTATTCCAAACTGCAATTCTTACCGACCTCCCGCGTTTGACTCAACCATGGGATCATCATTTCCTTTTACTCTCACCAAAGGCGTAGGACTTACTTCTCTTTGATTATAGCTATCAAGATCGGCTTGGTAAAATTTTTTTAGATTATGGAGTCTTATCAGCATATCAGTAGCACTCATTTTTACAGGGTAAAACGAATCCACAGAACAGTCATGAGAACAGCCCGGCAAAAGACCCCGAAAGCTCGTCTTAATCGTTAATTTCATTTTAGGTACGTGAAGTTCTTTAAAAAAAAATCAATTTTCTCGTGTCATAGAATGTATAAAATGGGAGATTTCATGTTTGAAAATTTGTTATTATTTATATTTCGATTTTAGATGATCATTTCTTGCTCAATTTTTTCCAAAATTTCGTTTTTGTTTCATAAAGTGCATATTAATTTTGATTGATTAATCAGAATTGAATGAAACAACTTACAATCGCTTCTTCTTTTAATGCTCTAAAAAGTCACTTGTCTAACTTTCGACGATACGTTTTACCGTACTGATGCTATTTGCAAGTAAACAAATGAATAAGCCTTTATTACAGTTTTTAAACATTATTATCTCATAATTTTTTTTGAGATTGGCTATTCTTGATCAAAACGGTTCTGTCCCAAGAACATTCTAACATTTCTTTTTCTTATTTAACGCTATTATCTTTAAATTGTTATCAATTCACATGCTGAAAATGATCAATCGATTGATTACTTTTGCGCGACATAATGGCATTTAGAAAAAAAAATATTATCATTACTTACGCCATTTGTTGGTGATAAATATGTTGAAAAAAATTTTCGTGATCAACAAACTCTTTTTTACTTTGTCCAATCGATATGAATTACATTTCATCCAATATTATGTTAAGTGATTAAAAAAATCGATTTCTGTAGATAATAATTTTTTCCACTTTTCAATATACTTGATACTTTACTGCTACACCACGTGTAATCTAAAAACAACTCAAAAAATTCATATATATACTCGAACAAGTTGAATTTTATTATTATACAATATAATTTTGTTATTCCAATATCGAATCATAGACAAAAAGAACACGATACATGTAATTTTGGTTGAATTAACTGAATGTGTCAGTCGAAATTTTGATTAGTATGTATGTATTTTGTCATTGATTCAGGTTTTATAAAAAAAAATGACACTAATCGCGATCGCTTGTTTGTTTATTGCAATCCTTTTTTACGTAAGTAATATAAGACTAATGCAATATTGCGAAACTTGAAGATAACAAAAAAATCTAAATGACTTTTCTAATATCCAGATTATTCATAAAATTCCTGTGTTCGGAGTATGTTTCGATTTTTCGAGTCATCCTTAAATTATGTGTCATCAAACGCACAAATATACCGACAAGTGAACGAACTCCATTCTAAAGAATTTTACAAATTATCTGATCAAAAACGTCTTTCATACTTTTTTTTTCATTACATATTTTTACTTTTACTTCTTGGCAAATTTTGGTAGATGTTCATCTCTTTTATAAAAACCGAAGTGCGCAAGATCGTAATAAAAAGACAGGTGGTTACAATTAGTGTCATCTATTTTATAATATCTGATTCGATGAAAACATAAACACATTTTTTAATTAAAGGTCCGACAGAAATATCTAACACACATCCACGGCTATTATACCGTAGAAGGTTAACGATGCGAACGTCTGTCGCCAGCAGATAGGCAATCGACGTTACATCTGGGTACAAGATTTCACTTCGATTGCCTATTTGCCGGCGAAGCATTGTTAGCATCAACCATATATGATTTTCGCCTGAGTTTTAAAGATCAAAACAACTAAATGGTTCCTACCTATACATATAGTTTGTAAGTACCTATAAAATACTTTTTTTCAAATATAATCTTTAAAAGTAAAAACAATCAGTAGAAAAATAATTCTGAGGGTCTGGAAATTTTCTTACAAACAATTTGGTTTGTTTTTTTTTTATTTCTTACCAACCAAATTGATCTCAACAATAAGAAGTTTTTCTGTGACAAAAAATTTTAAAGCTTAGTTTACCAAAATTGTTTGGTCTGATTTATAAACAATGATTGTAATGGAGAAAAAAAATGCTAAGGTATTCTTGAGACAAAACCGTTAGGATTTATAAAAAAAATATAAAACAGTGTTGAGTTATTGTTGAAAAGCTATGACAAAGGTTTTTTAATTCGTTTCCTTGCAAGCAGCGGTGGTATGGTTGTTATTACAGCAAAAAGTTAGGGATACGAATATTAAGAACTCTAATTGACAAAGAGATTGCAATTTGTTTCATTCAATTCTAATTATTAGATCGAGTTTCTGAAAAAAATTGAGCAAGGAGGGGCCAGCTAAAATCGAAATATAGAGAAAACATTTTTTCCGGCATGAAATTTTTCTTCCTACAAGTTCCAATACATAGACCTATACCTATTTATTGTCCAAGAACATACAAATTGTTACTTTATTCAAAAATATTAAAAAATAATTATAATAATAAGTACTTTTTTAATCAAGTTCTAAATTAAAAATTGCTAAATGAGGAGCGTCACGACTTGGGGCGGGGAATCAGAAACTATGATATTTTTGTGACGTAATTTAATGATCACCCCTGATGATTTTGCATTAAGGAAATAATCGGAAAGTCGAGAAGTAAAGTATCTCGGTGAACTAAATTTCTCGCGTAAAATTAAACTCTGGACAAAATTTCCCCTCCGCACAAATCTTTCCAAATAGAATCTCCCCTTCATAAAATATCCCCGGACGATTCTCCTTTTTTTAAATCTCCAGGATAATAAATAATAAATAAAGTAAAATAAATAAATAGATATAAATGAATAGCCGGGAACCATGTCCGGGGGAATTTTGCAATAGGGTAATTTTTCTGGGAGGGAATTAGGTCACGTAGATATTGTCCAAGAAATTAAATCTGGGGAGAATCAACCCAAGAGGGTTCAGTCCCAGACCCGAGAAGTAGGATCGAATAAATGTAGATACGATTAAAATATCAGTTTGATGTTCATTTTCAAGTTATTGGTTTGAAAGATAGAGACGAAGTGTACGGTTTAAGAAGTAAGTGAGTTAGTGATTTGGAATTAGCAGAATGAAACGAGGATGGGTGCAGTAAGCAAACTACAAGATCAGGGTTCTGGGAATGAGAGAATAAAGTCAGGCGCGCACAGCCCATATAAAAGATTGTTCAGTCTAATGAAACGAATTAAGAGGCTTCCAGGTATGAGAGACGCTACGCCATCATCCCTGTTAGCCAAGCCATCCATTCATTTACTGCCTGTAAAGTCACTAGACATATTTCAGATGGTCATGGTTTTTTTTTTCTTCTCCTTTTTTTTGTCAATTAATAAAAACTATATATTCGAAATGCAAATATTTAGTTTATGAGATTTTATTTCGTAGCACGATACAATTTCCAGCGAAGTAATCCATAAACGGATATGTGCAGTGCGAAGATCCATATAGTCAGAGCTAGAGCCAGAACGTAAAATGGTGCTGTAGGCATGCCTAAGTTCGAGAGAATTTTTGCCGGTAAACGAATAGGACAAAAAACCTCCGAACAGGGCAAATTTTTACGGGAATTCCCATACAACGCCTGAAGAACTCCCTCAAAAGCGTATCTGCAATACCAACCCACGGTTCACGTTAAGGTATCGAGAGGAAATTATTTGAATTATTCATACGAAATTATGAAGAATATCCCAATATGCCACTAACAATAAGCCTCCGAAACTCTGTGTCTTCGGTTTTGAAAGTTTTACTATTATATTTTGGAAATTAAACATCGTTGCACTTCCCAGAGTTAGCGCGCCTGCTGTAGAAAGAGCAGTCTACTTGGTTAAAGCTATTGACGCAACAAATAATACAAACCGGAAGTAGCTGATGCTACAAATAGGCCGAAGATATGCCGAAACTTCTCCAAGTCTAAGGAAAAATCCGGCAAATAAAAACATCGGGATGTTCAAAGCTGGTACAACAAAAACGCCCACCTGAAATAAACACGATTGGTTGAATAATATGAAACGATTATCAACTTTTCCCACAGTAAATTTGTAGACCATAAATTCATTACAAATTGTTAACCGTCCAACAGCAGTATACTGGTATCAAAGGTAGGTGTATGCTGAAGATTCTTAACCGTAAACGTTACGGTCGTATAAACTGCTAGTACAGCTTAGCTGAACCTCTATTTCAAATTTGGCTTCTCGATTCTTCTAGTTATGACCCTGATTAACGTCAATTGAGACCTTCGCGGCTGTCTGAGCACCAGCGACGCTGATACAGTGTGAAATAACACTTTTAACCCACGTATTGTAAACTTCTGCGGTACAAACACGGGGACTATCATAAATGGTCTTCAGTCGGAGTGTAAGAATCGTGATACGTTCATCCCAATAGTTTTTAATCAAAATATTATCGAAGATATTGATGTACCTGTGAGCCGCAAGCAGCTCCAGCAGCAATGCCAAAAGACTGAGCGAGCATCGTCAACAGAACACAGATGAGCCAGACACGCCATATCCGGTCCAATTCAAGGGGCTGCCCCGTTAGCCAGTAGGCAAAGATGAGAAAGCAGGTTGGACAGAGAACCTAGAGACCACAAAATAATTATTCATTGAAGTAAGAAAGTCTAGAAAAGTACTTTTTGACTCATCCCACCTGCACTTGAATATCTGCTAGAACTTTTGCCATATAGTACGATTGCAACGAGTACCAGTTGTTCATGTGTTCTCGGAGAAATACTGCAGCTTCGATTGGAACTGCAGAAAAGATGATGCGAGTGACAGTGATTTCGTCACGTTCGCAACGTGTCGCAATCGAGAAACTGAAAATTGCTAATCGTGAAGATAACTGCAAACTTACACATCTGTACAGCTGGCATGGCGTTACCGAAGAATAGAAACAACAGAGAAGTAAAAATGCAAGCGTTGTTGCTTTGAAATCTGGCTGCGTTGCTTCCAAAGTCATAGAATACAATGCCAACCAGAAGTCCGACCATCAGATGAGCAACGATTCTGAGTTTTGTCAACATCTGCAGGGTAACGTAAAATGATGTAACTTTTAAACTTATAAATGATGTTAGTTCGATCGCCTTACATTGTCTCTTTGTATACAGATCATCGCTCTTTTGAAAAGGATGAGGAATTGTTTGCAGTGTGACACTGGATAAGTTCTTATCCGCGAAATTTCGTCCTTCTCCTTGTTAAAATAACCTGGCGGTGGCCTGGAACCGTTCGATGTTTGGTGCTCTGCAAAATTAATAGAGGAAGTAAGGTGAAAACTTTGAAGAATATCGACGTAGATGACTTGGAATTGGTGATTTTTGGTCTGACTATACTTACTAAGTTGAGGACCGCGAGTAGATTCCAGTTGTAGTCTGGCTGCCTCGTATTTTTCGTTGCTCACGTCCCGCAATCTCTTCAAATTTTCCTTTGGTGTCGAAACTACATCCAGTACTGCATGGAAGCAAAACAATCAAGTCCGTGATTCGGATGAAAGTTACTAAACAAGGTCAAGCCAAGACAAAAAGTCTCTTACCGAATTCGGCCAGGTTACAGAGCTGAGGACAAACGTGACCAGCCTTTGCAAAGCTGTCGAGAATTTGGTCTCGCGGTCCGCAGTACATTATTTGTCCTCGAGACAAGACGACGATGTCATCGAACAAGGATATCATGTGACTGCCAGGCTGGTGAACAGTGCAAACCACAGTCCGACCTGCCTCGGCAAGTGAGTGCAGCAGGGCAATCACCTGTGGCGACAAAGTCACAACTTCCATTACTGAACCTATGATTGCCTGCATCATTCGGAAAAACGAACCTGGCCTGATGCTGCACTATCTAATCCGCTCGTAGGCTCATCTAACAGCATTACGGGTGGGTTAGTTATCAACTCTATTCCAATAGACAGTCTTTTTCGTTCACCACCGCTGAGATTACCTGCAGCTGTATCTAAACTCGACAGAAGTCCCAGCTTGCTAGCAATATCGATTACCTGTAAGGGAACGTAAAATTGTTGTGAAATTCATTGAGGCTTACTAAAACCGGTCATACATTGCAATTTCCCCACCTTACAATGCTGGCACTGCGCAATAAAACATGTTTCAGCTACCACAGAGTTGTGAAAGCGTTTAGAATACTCGGACTTTGTTTTTGATCCTTATTCGTGGTATGAAATTCAGTCTTCTTACCGCACGTCTTCTAAGGTGATCCGTATGAGAAGATCCGAGTTTCAGGTCAGCAGCGATTTGGAGAGTCTCACGTACTGTAAGCAGGGGCAATAGTGCAAAATCCTGGGGTATGTAGCAGACCTGTCTTCGGAAGGCTTCCCTGTTTCTCTCGACGCCATTAATGGTAATCGTCCCCTTGAGTTTAGAGGCTCGCAGGCCGGAAATTATACTCAAGAGCGTAGTCTTCCCAGCACCTGAAGGCCCGATGATGGCGGTTAAACGACCAGGTCGAAAATGTCCGGCCACTGAGCAAAGAATTTGTTTCTGCTTCTGAGTACCTGTTAAGAATAGAAAAGAAAAATTACCAAAACGATGTGGTGAATCGAAACCACAGCTGCTATATAAGTTTCTTCTTCGCGGTTTACCGGTGACAAAAATATTATTCAAATTCATATCACGTCTTGTTATCCATATTCATTTCTGTTACATGAGACAGTCGCGGCTTGTCTGTCGTTTTTGGCGATTTTTGGTGCTCACTTGTTGACTAATGATATTATTGTTGGATCGGACACTGTGTTTTTATTATTATGGATATATTTAATAGATGATATATGATTGCATTAAATGACATCAGTCAGATTCGCTAGGCATAGTTGACGAAAGTGGCATAGAAGAAAAATACAAATGTAGTCTAATATTCAACGTTGACAATGGAAGAATGATTTATTGCGTCTTAGAAATGCAATAACATGTCACAGATTCTACAATACATGGTTGCAAGGCCATCCACTTTTCTGATGCTTAATTCACTCATCCTGCGAAGCCTTGAACTGAGCCTACCGGCTGTTTCAGGAAGTATCAAGTATTCGAAACTTTGGATCATTACGAAATTTGTTCATGACAGCTCTCGTAAATGAATATGAAATATTTATTGTAACTGTACAGAATTGCTTCAATTTACTAGTGTTGGTTTACTAGTTTTTACTCGATATAAAGATTGCATAATTCAATACTTTGTAGCATCTTGTTATTCTTAATAAGTAAAAGTTACTACGTTTGTCATCATAATCGCAGTACATACGTATAGTTGTAATCGAGACTATATGTAAACAAATCTAATATTCTTCACAGTCAACGTAAACACGTGACACGACTTGATGTTTGTAAGCAAATGCGTACGCATAATTTTTCCTAGCAATTCTTGAAACAAATCTGATGTTTATGTTAAAATATCTCCATCGCTGTAGCAATGCCGTACCCAGCTTTTTCACATCTTCTTGACTTTAAGTGAACTACGTCTTCTTGAGCTGAAACTATCCATTTGACAAAGTATCAAGATCGCAGTTGGTGTAATTGCCTTCGTCGTTACATGGTTGATTTAGCCAAACGTGCATTTGAGCTGAGTTCAATGAGTTAGCAACTTTCGTGTTTTTGAATTTGGTTATCGATTTATGATATGAAAATTAACCTACATAATTTTATCGAATTTTATCAAACAGTTTCGAAGAGAATCAACAAATTTACGAAGACTTTGTCCTTGGTATATGAAATAGTACTAGTAATTAACTATTTATGATAAATTCAATGGCGGTATTGATTTTGCTGGCTAAAAAATGTTTACGGGTCGATTGCAATCATTTTGATGTAGTGATGTGAGAGTCACATTTGAATGCTATTATATCGCACGAGCAGAAATATTTTGTGGGGCACAACATTCTTGAAGTGGTGCAACCGGTTTCTTCTACTACGGTGTACAAAATCGTCTAAGTTTTGCTGTAAATATCGATCACAGTTTTTCATGTTTATGATTAACTTGAATCATTTAAAAGCAGAGAAAAAATCGATTTACTGTTTTCATTCTCGAGCTATTCGATAATTGTCATTTTCATTACCGACATTTCCGACTTCCTCGGTAACTGCAGCATCGCCTTATCGCTGTATTAAAAAAGTCTGGCCAAGCGTAGATAAATCTGAAAAGTTCTTATCATACCGCAATGTATTGAAGCGTTCTACATGACAGTCAAAGCAACTGTGTGTTTACGGTGGGAGAATCGATCTTTGTTAACTTTTGATGCACGAATCATCGCACTTCCAATACACGGAGAGATTTGTATACCCATACTCGTATACGTTGGTGAGAAAATTGGGATCGTGAAAAATTGAAATACAATCGAATAAGAAGACTTGCCTGTGTCGCAGTCAACCGCGTAGCTCAAATTAGCGAATTCGATGACAAGTCTGGAGGTCGCGGGGTTGCCGGCCTCAATATCCAGCAATTTGCTGTCTTCATCGAGCCGCAGAATCGTACAGGTACCACCTTCTATCAGCTGTATGGAGTTCATGATGATCGATGATCCTGATTTTCTTGGTTCCCGCGTTAGCCGGTTGTCATCCTTTTTGAACCGAGCCTCGGAGCCTTCGTACCGTATTCGGTCTAATCTTTTTATCAAATTTATCAACGAGTTGTCACTTCGAGTTGATCGAAAAGTTTCTGATTACACGAATAGCTCCACGTGACGTCGATGACCGAAAGATCTTTCGCACTTGGACTGTTATACTATCGCGGATTTCACTGTCCACCGCACTCCTCTACAGTGATACGCACACACGGTTTGTCTTGGACGCAGTGCAGAGAGCGACGGTTACACGGCTATCCAGACACGATGAGTCCAATTTTCTAGTGACCCGTTTCGCCGACAGTGGGGGGAGATAGGCCTTGCTTCATTCGGTCTCAGTTCAGCATCGAATAATTTCTTAAGCTCCGGTATCCTGACCAACGGATCGACTGGACACCAGGCCGATTTTCAGCTCGATGAACTTCTGCTGGATTACTCATCTCCGACCGTTGAGAAGCGCGAAAGGAAAGTCTCGCTGTACGGTCTGTCAGCCATGGAGAAGTATTATTCGCGTGGGAGTGAAATCGGGTTCGAAGTGACTTTCACGATGCGTGAAGCATCGAACGACTAATCACACATCCTTTAAACGGAACTAGAACCACCCTTGCCAAAGAATATTCTCCTTTCACTCTGTGAGGCTTATGGAAAATAAGTAAAACTAGTCAAATTCTTAGTTCACGTTTCAAGTGAACGAAATAATGTGGTGTATTGGGATTAGTGTACGTTCATTACAACAAGAAAAGTACTTTGTTATAATATAACCAACGGTACGATGTGCTTAATCGTGGCGTAGTGAAAGCTCGGCATGCTCTGGTCTTTGCTTTCGCGCCGTAGAGAAATCCGCTCTAAGTTGCGTTACGCCACCTGGCGCCTAACGACAGAACTATGACAAATAACACATTTTGATTGTGGTCCGAATCTAGAAGTTTTCCCTTGTAAACGAATTTATACTGTAATAAGAATTTTTTCCTATGCATACTTAGTCAATATTCAATTCGATTTCAGATTCCCTGCTTCGCCTCGTAATGAAGATATTTATTTTGCAGTACATATAGCGGAAATTCTTGGTTACTGATGCACAGAATCGAGCAAATCTTGTTTCCTTATCTATTGCACAAAAAATAAAGCAACTGTTGATCTTTAACATATTCTTTTTCGGTGGCAATGGAAACTCGAAAGAAATATCCAGCAGCGTAAGAATCAGTAATTCGGTAACCAAAACTAAAGTTCTTGGAACAACTGGAATATCAGAATGATAAATCCAATTTTGATCTCACGTGCACATTAAACGAATTTTGAAGCTTACCAAGGATTGTGTTAAACAGTGATTAGTTCAAATGTAGATGATTAATGAGTAAGAATTTCTTCTCTGCATGCACGATGTAAGGAGACTGTAGTGTGTAGATGTTATGTTTACCCTTTTTGAATCCTTTGCTTCCGATGAGAAGCCCGTAATCAAATCATTAATCTACGAGAGAATTTTTGTTGAAAGATGTAAATTTGAAAAACTGGTGAATTTGAAGAATTCAGTAGATGCTTAATATCGGACGGCGTTTATCGTGTAAAAAAAGATTTATATTAACCTTGACCTCAACAGGCCTCGGATTGTAATTTTTCAGTTCGTCTGATAATAAGTACGCTTGTTCTGAGAATTCTTTTGCACTTTGATACCATTTCACATTAGTTTTATTGGTTGTCTCAGCACTTTGATATTTTTTGTTCCTCATGATTATTCAAGTTTACATGGCTATACATTAGACGCATGAAAACTTACTAGATTCTATTTCTAATAGTCATTGATTTGCAGCTAACAGGACAACGGTCACAGGCTAATTGTTTCAAAATGAGGTTAAGCAAAAGAATTCCATTTAGTGTCAGATTCATTTCATAATGAAACCGGAACCGTACCGTAATGTATATGTAATTAGTAATGCCGCGACAGAATTTTTTAGAAATAAGTATCACTAGAATATAAATTATCTCATTTGGGGAAGAATTTTGCGTTCTGATAATAAAGTATTTGTACTACGAGATGTACATATATAGCAGCGCTCTGTCTTTCTTTTTAAAAATATTACAACATTTTGGAAATTAGCATCAAATATGAGTACCTACCGAAACGTGTCTGTAAAACTTGGCCTAACGAACAGAAAAAAAAAGATTGCTTCCATAAACAATCTCTCTCTATGTTTTACAGTGTCAAGGTTTACAATAGATAAGTTTTTGTATATGGACTCGCTGCATGCGATCAAAAGTACAAATAAACGTTTTTTCATATTCAACTTGACGATAAGCTTGTATTTCGTATTCCAATACTTATATTTACCGATGGATTTAATCTGAAAAAAGTCAGACTGTTTATCGTGTCTACTTAAATACATTTATTCGTAGTGTTTACAAAAATTTCTCTTTTGTTAAAATTGAACCATTGAGGATCTTGCTTATTTCCCATCATTTCATCACGATCTCTTTTCTGCGTAACTCAACAAATCATTACTCAAACAATCACTACTCAATAGTTTAAACCCGATCATTGAAGTACCTGCTCAGAATCTCTTAATAATACTTAATACCCAATAATACTTCACCCTTCACTTCGCTTTTGAAGTAATCACATTGACCCACGGCCTTCGCTTTGCATATATAGTCCATACCACCATGTATCTGTAAACAACCCGAGGCTAAAATTTCAATTTTTCGGTCAACTTGATATCGTGTTATATGTACTAACAATAAGGTGCAAAAAACTAGCAAGTTTTATAACTCTAGTTCTTACTGTTTTAACTCTTAGCGGGTACATGGGGTAACTCATTACCCCACGCTGAAAAACCTAGTTGTATAAGACATATGGGTGTTTTAAGACTTCTAACCGACTGTTTCATGTTTGTTGAAGGGTTCTTCAACATTTCTAATGATTTTTATCACACTTGTCTACTACCGGCACATGTCGTTACTTGTATCAATTTGAAAGGTTTTAGACCTCAATTTCACTTTTTAAGGATTAAAAAAACATGCTGCTCAATTTTAAAAAATTTTAACAGATTGATTCTCATATTCCAAATTTTATCGTAACTTAATTGCTCTGGAAAAAATAGGATTCAATGTGTATTCGATGTAGCAGATTCCGAACTCTCCGATTATGGAATCCGTCGAGGCTGAATCCTCAGAAACCGTAAAAAACAAGTTGATTTTCACAGCAACGAAAAAAAAAAAATCATTAAAAGATATTGGAAGTGAGATCGTAGCGGAGCTATAATTATTTTCTAAAGTATAACATTGTTCTGTTTCAGCGAAATATTTTTATTTACAGTCATTTGTGATTTGTTATATATTTCCATTTCATTTACATCTGTAGAAATATACGTCGATGCGAATTCAAATTAAATAAACATATTTTGCTGACACAAAAAATATGTTATTTAGCTGACGCCATGATCGCATTTCAGTACCTACCTAAAAAAGAGTTTTCCGTGCAGAAGAATGCAAGCTTTTAGATAAAAAAATTCAAATTTGAGATAAAATTTGGAGAATACCGAAAAAAAAATATGTTTTCTTTTTTTTGTGAAAAGAACAGATAGGTCTACATTGAAAAAATCTCGGATCATATTTGTTTCCTCCACAAATATACGATAATAATTAGAATGTAAAAATCACTTTGTTTAACAATAAAATATTGATCAACGTCATGTTGTTAAATCATGAGAGCTCAGAGTTCTGAAACTTGTGAGGATTTTTATATTCTAGTACATACTACAAGAGATCAAAATTGCAAAAAATCAAAAGTTTGGCTCCGTGTCGTTTACCGATAATTGCTAATCATGCCCGTGTACGACAATGTATACACATCCCCTGCCATTTAAACATCACAAAGGATCTACAAACATACTTTTCACCCCGAGAAGTATAATATAATACGTACGTACGAACCTTTCATCATTTTAAATTACTTAAAGTTTGTCTGCGAGTATGGATCACAGGGTGAATCCGGCCACAATTATACAATTTAGTTTGTATTTTTACGAAACGCGCCTGCATTTCGGCAACTGCGAGTACATTTACCGATCGACATTCGTTCATTTCTCACAATTGGCCGATTTCTCACTCTCTTTCATCATTAACCATGAAGCAAATATCAAACGGTTAAATCTATCCTGAATTGCATAAATGCAAGCGGATTCAGCCTACATTAAATTGCCTCCAGATCATTTTTACGAAATAACCTGGTACATACAGTCATCTTTCGACAACGTGAGCTCTTCGCTATGCATTTTCCTAACAGCTAAAGGATGCGTGCGCCTGAGGCAGGCAATCGGAGTTACAGTGCATGTTTAGACTGACAAAGAACATGAGGTGTAACTCTGGTTGCCTGTCTCAGGCGCACGGGTCGTTTTGCTGTTAAGAAAACTCACGGTATATTTTCATAATGACGACTAATGCAGATTCTTCCTTCGACATTATAACTGGCCAATAATTATTAATATATATTCGACCCAAGTGGCTTGTGCTAATGTATTTACACATGTATAAAAGATAACAATTGATTATCTTGACTTCTGGTTACCTTTCTATTGATTTATTAGGTACTAGTTTTATGTTGATAAGAAACGTGCCAACGCCGAAATGAGAGAGAGAGAGCCACTATACTTTAACTAACCTAGAACGATAGTGTAATAACGTATATTATATGTATATTATAAAACAAAAACGTATGTACATTCATATTTCGACGATGGCAACGTATGTAATAAGTAAATAAAGTTGAGCAAATGCTTTTTGGAGTTTGAATGCCCTGCGGTACACGCAGAAAGTATACATCATTTCATTTAGCTGTCTACAGTATTTTTTAAGACAATAATTCAAAACAGCGGCGTTAACCCCTAAGCTAGTTCTACGTTTACGAAATGACTAGATCTTGTTGGCCTGACAGTTTTCCGGCGTGCCGATTGCGTGCGAGATGAAAGAAGAGAAATTAGAGTATAAAAAGAAAAAACCAAAAAACTATACAGAGTAAAAAAATGTAGCATACGTTGTATGCGCAAATATTTCTTGATCATTTGGCTCAGAAATTTGCACACGAAAATAAGGATGGCCCGAAAATAATCCAGCCGAACAAAGATTCTTGTATCTCGTAACATCGTTAACTCGAACTGCTAACGATCGAACACATGGTGTATATTTACGTACAAATGCGCCAATCGTACATTTATGCCTACATTCTTGACTACGTTTACGTACTTCGTAAAAGAGGTATATCAGTACACAGAATCGATATGATACGTCGTTTTACGAAACACCAATTCGACCCTTACAAATAAACGTTCTTTCGATTCATACTACAAATACTGATAGGATGCAAATAAAATCGCAAGTCGAAGTTGATAACCCTAGAACGCTAACGGGGGGTGAAAAAACATTCTACGCGAGTTGAAATTTCACATCGCTAAAGAACAACTTACATTTTTGTTTCGAGGCTCATCAATTTTTGACCACTTTTTTGGAACTTACGTAAGCTTTATTAAAAAAACGAAGTAAATGACACCTCGCAGGGTCCTTAACGATATGACGTACCCAAGGGATGGAATTTACAAGATTGGGGCGTTTTTTCACCCTCCGTTACTGAAATAGACAAAGAAAAAAAAAAAAAAGAAAAATAACGTTACCGTTCTAGGGTTAATTTTATAAGCATAAATGCTGCGAAGAAGGCAACTTTAGTTATAAGTAAATTTAAAGTGTAAAGGTGAAAAAAATTTCGCTTCGTTCACCGTATAGGGGGTACAATGTCGAAACATCTGAAAATGTAAGATTCACAATATAGAATACTGACGAATCTATGTTCTGCCCTGCTATATTCTTATTAATTCCGACTATTCTATATTTTAACCTGCCATACGTTGACCTTTCGACATTTTGACTCTGTACATTTGGAATATCTATGAAACATATTTTCGCATATTAGAAA
The DNA here is from genome assembly GCF_021901455.1 of Neodiprion lecontei. Lineage (NCBI taxonomy): Eukaryota > Metazoa > Arthropoda > Insecta > Hymenoptera > Diprionidae > Neodiprion > Neodiprion lecontei. Next base: position 14,767,606 of record NC_060261.1, read on the forward strand.
ATTTCCCAGCCATGAATACTACAATCGGGTACTTGATAACTTTCCAGCTATGCGATAGAGATCAGACAAGAGTAAATCTTGACTTTAAGACTTGGTCCCAATTCACGACGTATGTTTTTATCCTGAATATAGTCCGTAATCACCGTCGGTGCTTTAGCCTAATTCGCAGAGCTATGTACGCTATTACTTCAAGGGCAAAGTAAAGCCCGATGAGGATGGAAATACTGCTCCAATATTCGGCCTCGGTCATATCGACCTCCTTCAAAAGCTGTCTAGGGTATTTGTAGTGGCAATAGACTATCGAGCAATCCAACTTCGGCCGATCGTATCTGCAAATACATGAAACCGAAACAATAAAAGTGAAAATTGTTCAAAAGTCGCAACTTGTATTCAATGGCAATGTCTTCTTACGATTACTCACCCATAAATTGCAACCATGACACCTTCGAAGCCATATTTAAGGAAAGAGATGTGAAAGAGCCACTGCATGTAGGGATGAGCGTCATTGATGTGAACAAAGAATCCACTGAATATCATGAAAGGCAATATCACCAGTGGGCCGAAAATCACACCGTTCTGAAATCAATTTCAACATACAGATATTGGTAGCCTGAAATTCAGTATCCGCACTTTGCGATTATGTATGCGGCAATGATTGTTAAGGAGGTATATACAAGAAGATGATTGAAAATCGGGTAAATCGTGGGAATTTGTAACTCGAAAATCGATTATTAAATTTGATCGGGGTTCGTTTTATTCAAAAATATGTGTATTGGGCTTGCCTTATGTATTTTTTTATTGAAATCAATTTATAGGAAATATTGTTATTGACAGCAACGTCAATCATTTTCCTCTATGACATCTTTTACGGTCACTACGATATCTCAAAAATATCCAACCGATTTTCTTGAACTTTGAAGACAGTAAGTATTCTTGGATAGTTAATTCTCTTTGTCAGAATCTGATTTTGTTTCTTTTTTTTTCTCAAACAGCGACAGTTTGAGGTTGAAATTTGATTTTGCGCAGCTCGCTTATGTAATAAATAGTGAACATATAACAGTTAAAAAAAGTTGCATCATGGCAAAGCGGATAACCTTTTCAGGAATACCGTAGCCAAATGTGAGGAAAATCGGGTGAACCGTTCTTGAAATATTAAGAACACCGTAAAACATTTCACAGAGTGAATTGATTGACGCTATTGTTAATAATAGTGGTTCCAAGGAATTCCAACTAACTTTTTGCTCAATTAAGTTACTGGCTGTCGTGATATAAATTTCCAAAACTTACCCAATTCTTCAGCCGCCTACCGGTATCGTATGCATACTCGTTTGAACGAATGTAAATAGCTAAGCCGGTTTGGCATGCGTGTAATATATATAGAAATGGTAGGCAGTGGCATGACATAAAAAGTTTATAAGAACGTAATATTTCAAGTCCGCTTTCACTAGCAGCTGCGCCGTTAGGTTCGTCTAGTAGAATTTTCACGTCCACGAAATGCTCTCCACAGACATTCGTGAAGCGTTTTCTCTCGGATGTGCAAACTTTGATTTATTCTCAAACGAGGTAATAACGAAACAATTAATGAATTAGGGCAAAACACTCACGCGAATATCCATCCCTATGCCGAGTATCAGCCCAACGGTTTGTGCGACAAAACTAACGACGATGCACATCGTTACGTACAGTAGCAATCTTCGGATTTCGGGTAGTTGGCCACTCATGAAAAAAACTACCAGCGTAAACGTTGATGCAGCAACGATTTGTACTGGAAAGTCAGCCAACTTGTTCGCTAAATAGAAGGACCGGAGCTTGTACCATCTGTTGAAGTGTTCCCTCATCACGATTGGAAGTTCCGATGGGACTGTAATCATAATAATAGTTAGCAGCGAACCGCAGAACAACTCGAAGAATTATCGAACCCAATGAACGGCGCGTTATGAAACCTTTCAGCACGGAACTGATGAATACGGTTCGGAAACATATTTTGTATTTCTTTCAAATTTTGGATCAGACTCACATGTGATAATTGTTGAGTTGAACGCACTGAACATGAGGAACATGATGCTGAAGAAAAGCAGATTGAAGTTGTCGAACACATAGGCTGCATCCTGGCCAATTTGATAATAGAGGGTGCCAACGAGAAGTGCTATCAATAGATGCATAGATATCCGCGTGAACGTCAGAAACTGAGGAATAGGTTTTCATCAATGTTCCACGAAATCATGGTGGAGACATTCAATAAGTGGCATCATAAATACATTCAAAATAGTTCAGTATATTTTCGCGCTATCGCTACCAGATCAGTATCGAAAGAATGTTGTTCAACGAACATCAATTCTGACAAGCAGGGTAGAGCAGCAATTTAGTTCGTTATCAGCCCCTCTTGGAGTCTCTCTTCAAATCGAAAACTGATTAGAATAAAAATTCTTAATCTCCCGTCGATTGAGCAACAATAAGTTTATCACAACGCCTATTCATAGTTATCACTGTAATTTAAACAGATGTTTTGATCACTCGGCTAAATTCGCCGAATTCATTATCAGATAACCGGCAAGTCTTCATTAAGACTCTTAATAACTGTCGTAGTATACGATCTCACAGAGAGACTAGAGCAGATGGTCGCATGTCATATTTGTATCTACAAATTGACGTTTAATTCGAACTGAATGCTCGATAGAATACGCGTTGGAAAGTTTGTGACGAGAAGATACAAAGACGATGGAAAAATATCTGTCGATTATATAATGATAAATTCGGGCGGAAAGTAAAAATCGCTTGATTTTATAATATGCCATTGACCCCTCGATTCCTACTCAGTTTAATCGTTAATGGCGATGAAAATGAGTTCCATTCAAACGATTAATTTTCAACCCAAATTTATTCTGACTAGGTTGCGGCTTTGGCAGATCACGTGATACTGACATTTATATCTAATTGAATTTAAAATTATGAAAAAAATCAGACTTAAATGATCTAATCAATTACCGAGTTCACCTCACATAACACTCACTGAAAAGCACTAAAATTCAATTATCGTTTTATTTTTCAACCTTGAATTGATAAGGATTTGAAAGAAATCGTAGCTCGTACCCTTCTCAGTTGAACAAATAAGGAGGCGGAATAAATTCTAAAAAACTTGACGACAAATAGGCTCTATAGTTAGATTCCTATCATATATTCATACTAATTAGAGAGTAGTCATGATAATTTTTTGCGACTTGATTGATTGACAACTGTTATCTGTGAAAGGTTGTAACACTGACTTGACAATATTGACCGTTCTAATTAGTATCTCGTAGGATGTTATTTTTACGTAATCGAGCGTTATACATTGAATACCTTGTCTCTGGAGAGCCTGATGACGTTTCTCTTGAGAAGGACGTACAATTGCTTCCAAAAACTGGTTGCATACTCTCCGGTAATTTGATGATAGTCCTTCTCCGGTTTGTCCATGTGTAGGATAGGAGTGGGAGGTAACCTGGGCGCGCGAACCGGCGTCGTAAGACCGGAGGCAATCATTTCTTCGATTTTCGAAAGACCGCCGATAGCTGGGGATCTCCATTTATTGCTGCTTCCATTTTTAATTCCTCTGGACAGCAACGGCACGAAATTTCCATAATCACCAGCACTGACTTCTAGGACTGGTTGAAGATAAACAAAATTAACCCAATAAGTTTCAAGATGTTTATCAAGTTTCAATTTCTTTTCAAAATAGGTTATACCGATAGAAAATGGCGAAACTTGGCAATCCGATTGTGCATGCGCAAGATGTGACGTCTTTTCGTGCCAACTGACCGCATCAAGCTTTATTTGTCCAACGTGACTTATGGGGATCATTTAGGTAAAGAGAATTTTTGTGGAAGCATGGGAAACTTTCATTATCAAGCAACTTGTAGATAACTGATGACCCCTGCGAGTCAACGTAACGGTATAATTTTAATTTACCGCTTGATGCGGGAGAGTTTGACATCTAGTGTCGCGTTTCGTTTAAGTTGGCACGCTTGTCTCGTAAACGAAAATATTGCCAGAGTACGATATTGCCGACCAATACAATTCAATTATTTAACACATGCGCAGTCGATCACTTAAGCCTGCGATACTTTACCATTGCTTCTGATGATTGACATCAGTCAAGAAGGACTCATTCGTAAGGTATCGCGTTAAGCGCAAGATCTCCGAAAGTTGACAGTCTTTCTCTCATGCAGTTATTTTTCAACCATTGAAAGTAGCGGGACGACCATGTACATAACGTATCGCAAAGAGTATCAAGAAATACTTCAAACTTTACTCACTAAAATCAGCTGGATTGTGATATTCGGGACAACAAAGGCCTTGTTCTGCCAGGTAGGATACCATGTTGCTCGTTCCTCCAGTGTATAGGCAATAGCCTTGGGCGACAACGTAAAGATGATCGATCATGTCGAAGAGAAGTGCACTCGGTTGATGAATGGTGCAAATTACCGTTCGACCTTCCCTTGCCAAGGCTTTCAAAAGACCAATGCATTGCTTCGATGTGACGCTGTCTAATCCGCTGTAATAGTGAAGAACATCCGATGTCAGATGGCTCACGCGTTAAAATTCTCCGATCACGTTAAAACCAATATCTGGTGAAAGTCACCTCGTGGGCTCGTCGAAGAACATCACTGGAGGATTGCTGATCAGTTCCAGAGCGATTGCAAGCCTTTTTCTCTGACCGCCGCTCAGGCGACCTGACAGGACATGTCTTGCTTCGTCGAGTCCCAACGCCACCAGAATTTTTTCCACCTTTGTGAAAAATAAATGAACTGATTGTAAGTTCAACCTCAACGCGTTATCCGTAGTTTGGCGGAACGCGAGCAAATTGAAAGATGTCTAGAGCTCTCTTATTAACTCGATATTTCTTATCTAGTAGTGTGAAGCCTAGTCGCCGGAGCCATTGTTATACGCAATGGCAATGCTACACAACGATAGGTAATGACATTGATGCGATAATTGGGGACGGAAGTAGCTGATTAGACGGACGTTGCCCTACACAGAATCTCGCAGTTTGATCCTACTACAATTTCATTTCAATTACGGCCCATCAATGTTTGTCACTGTCTCAAAACTGTACTCTTGGCATTTAGATAGCACTAAAAATGCGTTTTTCCAATTTAGAAGTACTTTTCAAAGATATTTTCGCGATCGATTCCATTGGTCTCCGCATGTGAAGCAAATGTTTACGCTTACAAGGAAAGTACCCGAAATGTAACCTACCGATTTCCTTCTTTCTGTGACGTCTTGTATTAGGTACACCAAAAACCACTAGCAACGTCTTTTTTCCGTGCCAATTTGGCTAAACATTTTTCGACCCAACAAAGTAGAAACCTTCCTGCAAACCACGAGGATAAAACCATTGCGCGTATTATCCTTTGTTAATATTATATGATGTCTAATTAGTTTGAACAAAAACTTTAACGAGATTGCTGAGCAATTCTCCAGAAATAAAGTTTTTAAAGTAAATATCACGATTGGTTTTTTATCCCTGAAATGGCCGATGAGCACAATATGTTTATGTGACACAACAAATCAAACTAGTGTGGTTCCCCTCGGGTACTTTCTTCTTTTGAAACTTACCCTCCTGGTTTTGTCCTGCTTGCAAAGGTTGAGCTTGAGTTCGGCAGCAACATGCATCGCCTCTTCGGCGGTGAGCAAGGGCTGAATGTTGTCCTCCTGCATTATGTAAGCGGAAGCTCTCCGGAAGGTGGCCAAGTTCCTTGGCTGGCCATTCACCGTCACTTGTCCCGTGACTGCGGACGTCCTGAAATTCATAAACCATTAATTGCATGTTTTCGAATTTGTGAAGTGCAGCTAAAAACGTGTTGTCACTTGGAAATGGACTGACAAAGACTCAGCGATGAACAGAAACAGCCGTTTTATGCAATTGCCGCGGGAGTTTCGATTGCATTTGGACAATTGCAGTGTGGAACGTTTAATTAAATATTCTAGTAAGAAACAATTATGTATGGTGCCATTTTTTCTTATTTTCGTTTTACTCTCAACAAGCTCAATCTACAGAAGTTCTTTTCTGATTATGTTCTAGCAGATGTCAAATTCTTTTTCCACATGCAATCAGTGATTCACAGAGATATGAATTGACAGGCTGCTGCTAGTGAATAATTAAAAATACTGCAACTGCATGGTCTTCTATCCTTTAACTGCTATTGATTCGGTAAATTAAAACAATTTTGTATAAACCACGAATAGTAGTCCATGAAATGCAATTCCTGGTGTATAAGCCTGCGAGGTCTACGTTTATTAAATTTTTGTCAAAAGTAGGGCTGTGCGATTAATCGATTAATCGTAGATCCCGATTAATTGAAAGGGCCGATTGATCGATTGATTGGAAAAACAGTCAATCGGAAATACAAACTACTCAAAACAGCCGATTGAAGCGATTAATGGCGAAATCGATTGACCCAAAAAATACTGATTAATCGATTAATTTGAAAATGATGTATTTCATTGATCTTTGTTAAAGGCGATATTCTGATGAGAAGGCTGGACAATTAGTTCTTTCATTCATAACCAATTCTAATCTGTTATGATCGATATTGTTACAAAATATCTTCTTTCAATTTCGAATAACATTTTTGCAAGGATTGAAGATCGAAGTGTAATTATCCCGGAGTAGGTGTAAAACTACTTGATCAAACTCCCAAATGTCTTTATATTATGGCACGAACTACTCGTCACGCGTGAAAAGAGACATTCTGAGCAACGATTGCAAGTAGTGTGTAAGAATCTTTGCCAGCAGTAGGATTTCGTGAGAAGACTCGTTTAAAACGAATACTAAAGCAACTCTGAGGAGCAAATACGTAGAATTACACTTCCTGTCCGATTGTATGGAACAAATACAATACTAAACATTTCTCGTGAGTACAGTTGCGTGCGTCCGAAACGTGATATTATATCAGCAGCCCAAGTCTTACTAACCGCAAACCAAAGTCCGGATGCTAGTATCAGCAACTGCGAATTACAATACACTAATTGAATTTATCTCGAGCTTCACGAACACTATTGACCAGATACTTATGCTTTTAACCGCAGTGGTCATTGCGGCGAAAATTTTTACGATTTCATTTATTGTCAATTACTTATTAACATTGTACGAGAAAAATTTATTTTATGATTTTCAGCGTATACTGACGAATTCCCACACAAAGAATATGGCAAAACCACCAACGGCCAGAGAAACACACAGCTGTGGGTACTACACACAATGTTTATATAATGAACGGAATGACAGTAAATTTAGTGTAAGAAACTACGAACACGTAACACTATTTCTTTAACCACCAAAACTATTTTCGTTTTCAACAGTAGATTTCTATCTGAGAACAAAATATCGCAAAGTATCGAGTATTCCGGGATATTTGCAGAATTGGCACATTCTTACCATAATAAGGATCGCGGGACCATGAAAAATATTGGACGAGCCGAAAACTGTTCGTTTAACTACGAAAAAATGCAGACCTAAGACATCTAATTTCATTATGCATTCTAGGATATTCAGGAATTTTGTCTTCGACACTTGACAAGTTTCTCGTATTTTTTAATCTTGATACCTGGAAATGTATAGCAACGTGCTTTCGTATCTGACGATAAATCGAATAATCACAAATCGAGAATTATGTGTCCTTGCCGCAAACGGGTCTTTAATTCCAGCCCGAAACGTTCAAAATAATGTATTCACAAAATGGCCAAATGTACAATACGATAGCAATGAACCAAGCGTACCAACCATTTATGCAAATTTCGCAACGCCAGCCAGAAGTTTTTTAAGGACGGCTTGTTTTCAATCCAAAACTTGTCATTCACGATTGGCGTGTATACAATTAATGACAAGCCATTTATACAATTACGCTGTTATTGGAACAAATTACGATTGAATTACCACTGGCTGAAATAAGAACAAGCCCAACGACACATCGATTATGCACTTACGTCTCGAAGACGGAAAAAATCGAGAAAATCACCGGTGTCCAAATCCATATAGAACACGAAATATTACATCCAATCTAAACTTGTTACCGAAAACATATATCAGTCGCCACGTAATCTCGTTCTACGGTACAATTAAGCGCACATAACAGAGGAGATTTTTGTGTAAAACAAACGAAAGATAAAAATGCACCGAGGTGAAAGCCACGCGCAGCTGTGAACCTCGAGTGCAGGTAGACCTATTAAATCGCACGGAACGACCTATGGGGCCTTTTTTCGATCAACATTACGTGTCGACAACTCGGCCTTGAGGCTCCGGATACCAGCTTAACAGGGGCGAAACTAGGATGCGAAAAACGGAGCAATGCCCCGGGGCCCCTAAGACAGGAGGTCAAAAATAAACTCGTCATATTTCATTCGGATTCCTAATTCTGACGTTTCGTTCTTTTGTTTTCGTACTGTATTTTCAGACGCGTTCCGCAAGTTTTGGTTATAGTTCATTATTTTGCCACCAGATGCCAGCACGTCATTTTAGCCGATCAAACGACTTGTCAGTCGCCTAGAAACGGCAGTCATTTCGTGAACAATAGACGATCACGAATTTAATATTGTAACTCTATTAACAGTTATATCGGCTGTAGGTATAGTCATAAAGCAATTTGTCAGTTGCCTAGCAACGGCAGCCATTTCGTGCACAATAGACGAGCACGAATTTAACAATAGAACTCTGTTAATAGTTATATCGACTGTATGGTCAAAAATGTAAGATATCTTTGGATAGATGGTAATTTTAGTTTATCGTGAATATAATGCACAAATCGAATATCTTACTGTTTTATTGAGGGCAAATTTATGAAACGCGGGAGGAGAGCCTCCAGAAAAATATGTCTCGTTATTTACCCAGGGCGCCCAATTTAGGGTCTTGCTCCCGGGCCCCTAAAGGGCTAGTTACGCCCCTGCCATGCTAGATACCGCTCGGTGCACGCGCACCGAAACGAGGCGCCTTCCTCGGTGCTCCAACTTCGTCATCACCGTCGGGTGCAATCGCGGTGCAACCGTACTTAGGTTCAAGAGAACGTTGAGCCTGGTACCCGTGCCCGCGAAAGAGGAACTCGCGATTGCACCAGAGAAACTCGCGGTATTCCGTTAGAGCGTGAAAATTTTCAGAGCCCGAAGGTACACCCGGAAAGTTGCTCTTGACCGAATCCCGAATCGGGTCGAAGAGAGAATTCTCGCAACGAACGACAAGGACAATTTAACAAAAGATTCCTGTTTCGAAACGGTGTTTTCGAAGATTCGACAGGTTGTCGTTTCAAACAGAACTGCATCGTTAAATATGGAAGCTGAATATTTCACCAAGATTTACGATACTCTCGCATTCCTCTTTATGGAATGAATTGGGTACCGCGAACAGGATGTCGAGGTCAAGGATTTTCTCAAAGATGTTTACCAATGCAGTGGCATTGCGCAGTTAATTAATAACTCGCTGTTATTTCAACGATTTTATACCGCAGGGTAACAAAGGTATTTTCACATTTTCATTGTAAGCTATCACAAAGCGTTATTAATCGTACCGGATTAACCAGTGAAGGGACTCGATTGACAGAGATATTACAAGTGCAATGCGTGGTTGGCACTCACGTGAAACCTGCCAGGACGTCCATGAGGGTGGATTTGCCAGCACCCGAAGGTCCCATAATTGCTGTTAATTCCCCGGCTTTAAAGTTTCCGCTGACGGTTTTCAACAATTCACGCCTTCCTGTGGAATAAAGTAATAAAAACAATCATGAATGTGAACACTCGGAGTGTGTTTCTTTGTCTAACTGTCAATTTTCTTAATCTGGAGAATCGAGAACCAGGTAGAGCGTTATTATGGCTGTATTGTAGTTGGGAAGAACTTATTGTTAGGTACCAAAGATTGCGCTGAGGTAAATTTATAGTTATGATTACTATAAAGCCCTGGACTATCTTCATTTTTTACTACAACTGAACAATACATTTCTGGTTATAAAATGAAACTGCGTTTTGTAGCCGTAATCGAAAAACTCTATTCTTTCTGATCATGGTCACTGGTATTAGATTTTCTTGTAACTATTAGGACAATTTTATGTTCGTCAAACGAGAAATTGATGCGAAGGCCTTATTCAACTGAAAAAGTACAGTAAACTAGGCAGACAGATTTAATATTGCAGTAATAAAAAAATGCAATATTGTCACTATAATTACATTGTTACAAACAATTGCTTGTACCGCATTTTCTTTTAATTCCAACCATATTCAATCCGTTATTGTGACCCTACCCATTCTACCGGTACATACTTTTCACTAACTATAAAAAATGATACTCTTCTCAACGCAGTTTTGTTAAAATGTTTCTTGACGATTCAAAAAAGCACATGCGCATTGTGTACAGAATGTTTGACAAGTCGAGAGGGTATCGCTGGCGTAATGACACGACGCTGTATCATGATGAAACAAAGGATCCTCGGCCTGCACTCCAACTGCAGATATCAACGCCATCCACGGTGACTGAGTGCGACGTACTTGATATATTATAAAAATAGAACGTAAATTATAGTCCAGTTCTGTAGCCACGCGTTATACATTCATAGTGATATATAAACAATAATGACAAAGAACATGAAGAATCATCGCTGATGGATGGCTGTTCAGGTACATTTCTAAAAGAGTGCTAATTTGGCCGCTCTGCTTCCGATCAATGTAGCGTCTGATAAAACAGTTCGCTCGTATTGGCGTGATAACAAAAAATTATGATCTCGCGATTATACCTATCGTCAGTCAGATTATTTGTCTGGTAGTGAGATAACTCGAACAGAAATATTTTCTATGTGTGCAATGTATAATGAAATTTGTTTCTTGAGATTGCGGTTTTCTTAAATGTGGGACTGTTACTTAACGTTTCATTGAACGTAAGGTTGTCAACGTGTGATCGCATTCCAGAACACTGAAAACTAAAACTGTTTTATTTTATCAGTTTTTTTGTTACACTAACGATAGAATTGATCTGTGTCCCGCAATAAGTAGTTCAGCATTTGTTCGATTGAAAAATGCGTCACCGCATTATATGCTGAACCGAATTCATTCAGTTGTGAGACGAGATTTCATTGCGAAATCAGTAGGCGACACTGACCTTTTGATATAAAAAATTAGCAATAATCGCTCGTTTCACATAGATTATAGAAATGTGGATTCGTTGAAACTTTAGGTCAACAAAGTTGAACGCAAAATCTAATTGCGTCTGAGTTTTATAAACATTAAAACCCAATACGTCGACAAATACATCCGCTCGATAAGATGTAATTGACTATTCACTTCAAGAGTTATAAACTTCGACGTGAATTGATTAGCAATAAGCCCCGGTTTTTGTTGATACCGGCTGAAAGGCTGCAACATTTTTGCAAAAGAAAACTACAAGCTAACGAAGAAGGATACAAAGATGTGGGAGCTTGTGTTTGATGATAATAAAAATACGCGAGCGTTGAAACATCTGCAGATTCATGCTGACAATCAAATTGGCTGAGAAAAAGCAAGTTACGATTTATGATGCAATTGAACAATTACACAACTACCCTGAGTTACGTAATCCATATTTAATGTTCGTTGTTTCTCTAAGCCTCGCCTTTTTCTCCAAAAGTGTGCAAGGTAACTCATACTTGTGCAGAAATACCACATTATCTGGAGATTATGCACAGAAGATCGCACTTGCTCTGTTGCTAGAAAGTATATCTAAGCATATGGAGCTAAATTAGTTTACGCGTTTATTCCTCCAAACATCTATAGAGCTAATCGTAATCGTATAAGTCAGGAATTGTTTGAAATGTTTATCAATATTTTTCTTATCTTTGTCGGCCGCTTACGCAAACAACAAGAAGACGCCAAGACCAAGTATCACGTATGGATTTTGATTTGCTGAACGTGACAAAGACGAGACTTGTTTGATAATTATTTTTCGACATCAAATTGAATAGCATGTTCAGTTACATTTAACCCTAGAAAGATAATCGCCTTTCTGTCCTAATTAGTACATCGAGTTGAAGAAATTGGTTGGCCAAAAAGTAAATTTTAAAATAAGTTTATTACGAAATAGTCGTACATTGAGTATTTATCAAATTATTTTATTCGCAGGCCGCGGAAATCTATTCAAAAATATAAGAACAAAAAATATTTGAATTGTAAACGAAAGGTTATAGATTCAAATGCTTCGTTTCAAATCGCTCTAAAATGGTTGAAAATCTAGTCGGTTGGTTCTACGTCACTTTACAATGGCTCATTTTATTCGAAAGGCTATTTCCTAAAAATACACTGAAACACTTTTTACAATGATTTTGACATTGTCGAATATTTAATTTTACAACATTGTATCGATGAGGAATATGGTCAACAAATGAAAATATTGAATTGTCTATTGAAAGGAAAGAAAATCTGTTTTAGTAACTTTGTAGAACCAAGTCTTCTGAACAAAATGAGCCATCGTCCAGTGAAATCGAACGAATTTACTAGATTTTAGGACCATTTCGAAGCGATGTGAAATAAGTATCGACATCCAAACTTTTTCTTATTGTTAATTTCAGTACTTTCTATTTTTATATTTTTAAACAGAGCTCAAACATATTGACCCTAGTTACTTCCACCTATGGAAACATCCACATTACTTACATGAGGTTACTCAAACCCCGGCCAACTTTGGAACGTTATTACTGTACACAACATTGCGTTATGCACAGTTACGACTTGAACAAAATTCTGAGATAAAATGTAAGAATTCAGAAATAGACTCCAATCTTAGTCTTGACAAAAAACGATGGAGGATGTGAGAGAAATTCTTGAAGCAAAAGAAGTAAAACGATATGCAAGTCTCTGAAAAGTCAAAGTTTTTTCAATCATTCTTCATTTTACTCCCACAAACAACCCTGATTCAAGCACGCTGACTTTGAAATTGTACGTGTAAATCCATTCTGTGGTCAACTGTACCCCATGTCAGTGATTACGGTTAAACACCCGATGTACAGTCAATGCACGATTATATCGTAAAAAAATTCACAAGGAGTATCGACTTTCGGAGCATTGACTTTACCTCGGTTACGTAAAACGTGGTTCGATGGTATCCGCTGATGTTTGATTTTATAGTCTTACGAAACAAGGGTAAGTGCTACGAACTATTTTTCAAATGATTTCCTGGTGCCGATAAATCAGTAATACCTGTTCAAGCCACGATCTAATGACCCAGTTAGGCTTGCCAGACTGGGTGGCCTTGTCAGGCATGCCACTTGAGGCCTGGACAAGTTCATGGTTGGTATCCTTACACATAGAGTTGAAATGTACCCCCAACCAAGCAAACATAATATCAAGTTTTGTACAAAAAGTATTCCTAGAATAAAGAAAAAACGGCGACTTGTCTAACGGGCGTTAGATGAGACAGATAGCTAATGACTAGCAAAACCAAGAAAGAAAAAGAAACGCGTTGATACAAAGCACCGAAGATCTTGACTGAGATTTTGCCTAAAACCGGATTTTTTATTTTGTTCAATTTTCATATCATATGGATATGGTATATCTTAATTTAAATCTTATCAAAAGTGTAACAACATATTTGAAAGTCATTCGATGCAAAACGTGCTACTAGCTTGAAATAATTCTCATAGCTATATTATTGCAGTTTCATCACAGATTTCGACGAATTTCACTTGCGATTTCGATAACGAACTTTTATTAACAGAATTAATCGTTTCAGTAATGATGCGTGAAAAGTTATTCGGTGGCAAAATGATTGAGTACAAAACTGCAGATTCGGCAATTTATTTACAATATATACCACAGTACGGTTTGCACGGTTCTTGAACGGCGAGGTTATTTATTGCAGACTTGAGACGAGATGTAATTGGTAACCCTGACATTCAATAAAAATCTTCCCCAAATATGCATCAGGCTGAAGTTCCTAACGTTATGGTGATGATGAATCTTCGGAAAAAATCGTTATTTTGCAACTTTAAGATTACATAAAATTTAGTCAACCGTTAATACAGTTAGAATTTTGCCGAAAGTAGTCGATGTTGAGAAAATTTTTGGTTATATTTAACGAACGGAGGCCAAGTCTCGTATTCCAATCACGGTAATTAGCATAAAAGCTGAACAGGTTCAATTTATTCGCAGAGAAATAAAGTTTCTTTAACTGGTTACAAAAACATGCATCACCGATCGCTATTACCGAAACATCTGCGTCAAGATAACGAAACGGTTTTTATTTATTTTTAAAACAAACAAATTACATATTTTCTCCTATAATCTGCAGGCAAGTATTTTCGAGTGTGAACAATTTCTGTGATCTTTTAATCTTCGGTATTGTAATTCTTCAAAGTCATGCATTGTCCAAACTTGAAAAAGCAACAATGATCAGATATCTTTTCAAGTTGAGGAAAAGAATAACGATCGAGCCAGAGATTGACTCAGCAGGTAAAAATCTCTCTCCGTTATCCTCACCGCGCAGACATTCTTGATAAAAATAATCATCTAATTAGAGTTTCATATAATTAATCTCAACGCAGATAAAAAATATTATATATATATATATATATATATATATATATATATTCAAGATATGAGCTATAATAGGAGGTCGCGTAAAACTAAAACACAAATTAATTTACCGGATGAAGAAATTGGTGAAAGCTGGATATGAATTCCGTCTGAAAATGAATAATCTATACAACAGTTCAACAGAATTCGTGATCCACGCGGTCCACTCGTGCGTTTCATGTTCACATTTGGTTCTCCAGCCCTATTACGGTTTCCTATTCCTTGTGATAGGATGACTTCGTATGGTCGAAAAAATGGTCTGTACAAAGCGATAAGTGTCTACCACAACTTGATACACGTACGCTCTAGATACAACTTAGAAAGTACGATATTTTTCACTAAATACGTTGACATTTTCGCGTGTCAATATAACACTTCAATTCTTGGCCTGAGCAACCACTAATGAACCTAAAGCTTGTGCACCCCACTTGCTGGATTGTGATCAAGGTTTGCTCAGCCGTTTGACCCAATGTTCATAAGCAAACAAGTGTCTAGTCAAGTTAAACATAAACTTATATGCCCAGACTTGATTTATTAGTACAGACGATAGCCTCGTCTATTTGTTGTCAAATTTCCGGATCCCGGGCGATAGCTGAACTGCTAACTTCCATGTTTGTTCGACTGTTTAAACAGTACGAGATAAGCTTGTACAAATTGGAACACGAAACTAAGCAAATTGGACAGAATTTTTTGATAGTAACAAAGAAGAGAGACGCTTCGAAAGTGGTTAAAAATCAATTCAAGTGACCATGAATCAGTGGGACTAGAAACTAATGGACGAAGACGAAGAAGTTTGGAATCGTTACAGATAATCCCGGAATGGAATTTAAAGTAGAGTTGATCTGCCCTGAAAGGGGGTGCTTATATAACAGGTAGTTGGGTATGGCACATGGGTTAAGGGTGACGATTGTACCTCTGTTAAGAATACCGGTTCTGACGGCGTAGGAGACGTCGGTGAATCCTAGGTCTATGGACCTGCTGATCCTTGGGGACGTTGGGCTCTCCGAACTGGAATTTTTCGGCTTGATGTTAAGGTCAAGCCGCAAATCAGCTGGTCTTCGGAGGCCCCCGACGGCTTCGGATAGTTTCTTGAAATCGTTCTGCGTCATTTTTTAACCCCGACGAACACGTGTTTAATCTCAGCGTGCTGCACCGCAGGCATGCGCTCGCCTCGACACAGCGTCCAGATACAGCATCGCTTCACTCGAACAAGTTAGAAAGCATTTTCCCACCATAGAGCGTGGAAGAAACGATTCAGATACCTCGAAGACAAAGAAAATGATCACAATTTCACCTTAATACTAGCCACGATCATAACGAGCACTCGATTACGGCCAAAGTGAAACACAAAGAAAGAGGATTCTCATAGACGTTTTTTTAGGAACGAGACGGTTTCAGGCCTGCCCGATGTGTCAGGGTCAAAAGTACGAGCCGTTATCACAGCCAAGCGGCGTGTGTTTAAGTACAAAAGTGATCGCAAGCAGGGGAGAGGCGATACTGTCAAGAGATCTCTGATGTTTTTTAGAAGCCTCCGTCCCTCCTTCGCAGCGCTGCCGCGTCTGATCGCGACCGTGAACGCGGCTTAACTGACTGACTGCAGTTAGTGAGGCTGGCATTTCTTCCTACTTCACTGATAATCATAATAGACGCCCGGGTGAGTGATATTAAATCGGTGGTATCATGCACGTGTCCCGTAATCTACGCACGTATGTCCGCTTCTGCACCTTGGCATGTGTCGATACGGACCACATACGAGTCTACAAGCGACAACTGTTAGGTAGGTCAACGATCCTCATCGAGATACAATTGCGTCTAAACCTATGCGCATAACGAATGTAATCGAGGTGCGCTTTATCCATTGGGCCACTCTTATGCCCCAACCAGTTGAACGTTTTTTAATGTTTCACAGACACTTAAGTCAAACTGGTTTGGAAAAGTACAATTCTCAATTTACACAAATCTCACGCTTACGCAATCAAAGGACTGTATCTTGAAGAGTGACGATCCCGGTGGTAACGTTACCAGAGGCTTGTTAGAATTCCATAACAAACCGTGAGCAATGTTCAGGGGACAAAGAACACCCTCCATGTCCGAGGAAGTTTGTCTGTCGTTTGGATCACGGTATAAGTCGATAAAACATCAGAGTTAGCTGAGGAATTGACTTTGGATAGTCTTACGAAACACTAATTTTTAGATTCCATCATGTGGTTCCCGTGCATCCCACGTGCTGGATGACGTTTCGGAGCAGCTGTTCCGAGCCACGACGATCCTTCAGTTGTGAATCGTGAATCACAAGGCATTTCTGCAGCATAGTGTCTGCTTTGCTATACTGCGTTGAATGCCACGTGTGTCGAGGCAACCTGCGCATCGGTATTCAAGCAATCGCTTAACACACACTTGTGACTTCGAAGTGATGTTTGCTGGTATGGTAAGGGAATGCCGCTGCTGTCGTTGACTATTTCTGTACCCATGGCTTGTCTACGGTGCGGCTGCACCAAGCGTAACCTATTTTGTTGCTACAATTGCCATTGTTATTAATAAAACCTTATAATTTCTACAGTCTTCATAAAAATTCATCGGAAAAGCATTTACCTTGTGCGATATTCATAAATTGATGTTCTCTTTTGTACGCGGCGACATAAAATAGAACAGCAAACGAATGCTACGCGTCTTTGTTCGATTCATCGTACGAAGATATTGGAAATATAGATTCCAATACTTCAAAGAACGGAGAACATTGTCCGATGTCTGGAGAACGACTTTAATATCGATGCGACGTTTCATTTGAGCCACTTTTTCAAGCTGATCATTTTACAGCGCGAGTTTCGATACACAAGACGGTATTTTCTCACATGCTACAGACATCTCTGACGGATGATGGCATTCTGAAATACGACGAAACGATAACGCAGCCGAATTTTGATAACTGATTGCTACATGCTGTGAACACCAAGCGATTTTTTCAATCTTTGATGACCGATGAGCATACTACTTTACTAAATGCTCCCTACACGTATCATGAAGTGGTATAACTTAAATTTGATACCGAAAAAAATCGAGACATTTTTATTACAATGAAAAACATTTTACCAACCGAGATGAAGAATTATAATATTAAATTAAAATCTCTTACTCGCCGCAGCCAACTGAATTCCGCGGTTTTCTCATCGTCGGTTGGCTGTCGAGTAAGTGCACTACAAAGTAATAAAAAGAGATACGTCTTTCAGAAAACTTTTGCAAAATTACGTATCTACAATCTGCAGGTATTAATACTTTTAAACTAATCACCATGCACCACAAACAATGGAACAAATGATCTCACAGTGAAGATGATGTTCTCGACGTATCGTTCTATTACATCGTTTCATTGATTTATTCGTCGTACGTTGATTGCTGAACTGTCAGTTAATCATTGAATCCACCTTCAGTTACTTTTTTTCCATGAGGTAATCTTAAGTCACTTCTTCCGGGTTTTGTCACTATTTTTGCCCATTGCTTTCAAAGAAACACATCGGAGTTTACATTTGGCTTAATTTAAAATTAGAAATCACAGAAATTCCTGCTTTTTTGATTTTAACTTCTATCGCCATTCGTTTTCATTTGAAGTTTGTGACCGAAACGCCTAGTCTCAAATTTCTATCGCTGTGCATGCGAAAAGCATAATACCCGAATATTGCGTATTGTTTCTTGAATGTATTGCGTACTGGATGATCCACGTGAAATTGACATATCAAAATTTTTGTTACTTCAGCAAATAAAAAAGTTATTTCGACTCATTCTCAGTGTAAAACAATGCAATTATTCGTGGGCTGAATAAAAAATAATTCGAGTTTTAACGTGTAGATGTCACGTATAAATAGCCCTGTTATGCAGCCGCATTTTTATTACTGCGAATCACTTTCTATGATAATCGCTGCCATAATTAGCTTACCGACTTCAAAGCAATGAATTTTTACCACATTTGATTATTTTGTTTAGAAAACGAACAGCTATACATTTTTCATTTCATATATTCTGACGGCAGTTAATGCCTTGAAGCACAGAGAGTTTTTGTAACTGTTTAGTTACTCAAAAGTAACTTATTTCGCTTGAAAAGTATATTTTTTTATATTTTTAACTTTTGGTATCACTGACTGCCCTGGATTGCCCATTGTAGCAAAACCTTTGCGTGAATGAACGCAACTCGCATTTTCAATTCTACCGTACATTAGTAGATTCTTTTAAACATACCTTCAATATTTGTTGGATATCTGCAATTGCTGAACATATCACTTTTGTCGAAATTATCCGTTTCGAAAGAGTAGGTAAGCAAATTCTGATCGAAACGATTCGTTGCCACAATTTTACAGAGCGCATGGCACTCGTCTGACAAGCGCAATTTTAATCGAGCCACCGATTCCAATCGCTTGTGGCGTTACGGTGCAAAGTTACAGTTCGACATTAGTAATTAACCACTTTGCGCGCAAAGTAGAAATGAAATTTTGAAAAATTGAATGGGATACAAATAGTGACGGAATGCAAGTTTCGGATCAATGATTGGTACTTGCAACAACACGTTTTGCTTTCACTTCACGCAACTTAACACGATCGAAATTTTAATGTCGATAAAGAGTATCAATTACTTACCACTGCTAATATCGGCACGATACTTATCGACCGCGCCGAACCGTTGAAATGACGGTCACTAGCTTATCGACCAGGCTCTTGATCGAATCTAAAAGATCCATAAGCTACATGGTGCTGCGCTCTGTTAAATGTTTTTGAAAGGTTGTACTTTGAAGCGTAACTAAACAGCACCGAGCGGTCACAACGTCCAGTGGACTTGACCTTACGATTGCTTTCACTTTCAAACGGTTATAAGTTCGTCCGTTAAGGTCTATTTTTATCTTCCTCGTATTTCCGGTTTGCTGCAAATTATCGTAAAAAATTACGCACTCACGCCGCGAATGAATAAATCTTTATATCTGCACGTACCATTTAACTTTCGGATATTCAATTTCACTTTCCGTCAATTTTTAAGTATACAAGACGTAAGGATGCCAATGAGATTCGTTTACCATCTAAACAACATTTTCGTGCATGCGTATTCGTTCGGGAGAAAACTATCTGCTTTGAATACAGAGCTGGGACTTACTGACTGAGGAAAGCAGTAAAATACATTACAATATTGTCAAACGAAAGTCTTGCGCGTCATGCGGATGCTCATGTCTTTTTTTCTAACGAGTCCATTTTTTGATTATAATGTATAAGATTGACCAGCGAAAACTTTTGTAATAATTTAATTTCATTATATTCTAATAATATGCGTACAATACAAAAATACGTAAATCAACGCCTTCGCTTGAATTTTGGATTATCATAAATTTATCTCGCTATCACAATATATGCCTACAAATCGAGGAACGCATCACCCTGTAAAATTTCTCACTTCTTTACCTCGCGAAAAAATGCACAACTTATGGATTGTAATCTATGCACGGTGATGTTATGCTTATACGATAGAACTATAGGATAAGAAATAGTTTTTAAAGCACTTGAGCGGTTCTCACAACTAGTATCTTACTGTTAACCTAGCGATCTCTGTTATATCAATAATAATCACACGATATGTAATCGCCGCTGCGTCGATAATAATTACGATCATTTGTCAATTAGAAAAACAGATCTCTTTACTTGCTGAAAATCTCAACGATCATACGCGAAAGAAAATAATATAATGAAATTCCAATTGAATATCTAGTATTTCGATGCAATCCTTTGAAACGGATTAGACCAACTTTGCCAATAAGATTTTTAACCGGTGTTGTATCAGAAATTGATGTACTGTGACAGCGATCATTATGAAAATACTTGCACGTTATACATTATACAAATATTTCTTCGTAAGCCACGATTGGAGAATGATCCTGAATCGAGGTCATCGTGTCACTTATTCCGTTCGAAATGATTTCAAATTTTAAAAACTCATCTCGTCAAACATAAAACAACGTAGAATAGAAGAACTGCTGTGAAGTATCGACTGAAATCAAAGCCATATATTATGCGCATAACAGTTCTTATCTCCGGTTTAACTTGCACCACAAAGCACTAGCCGTGAGCAAGTGCATCAAGACGCCGATTACGACTATAAGTACAAAATTGTTGACAACGTTTGTGTCGTTGATTTCCATTTCGTTGAGAAATATGTTGGGCTTCTGATAATGACAGTAAATGTCGTCGCAGCTCAAGTCTTTTCTTCCGAAACCGTAAACAGTGTACAAGAGACTGTGAAATCCGGCTCTGAAGTAGGATATGTGAAAGATCCAACGGAAGTAAGACGGCGTGTCCATGTAGCGTATGCAGAAACCGAAGACCGAAAAGAGCACTGCAATTATGGGCCCGGCGAACACGGCAATCTGGAACACAAGAATACATCCAGTTACCTCTCACATTTGCTGCTTTGAAAACGGACGTAGGCTGGGACCGGCGGTGAAGAGTCGATTGGTGCAATGGCACTTTAAAGAGCGAGTGAAAGGAAGAGGCTGAATCAAGACAAGGATTTGAAAGTGGAGAGATTTTTTTTTTCTGCAGAAAAAAAAACGGACACTTGAATTTACACTCGTGAAAGACAAGATTAATCGAAATTGTTAATTCGACTTTACCCTGACTGGCGTCGTTGCTCCGATAAAGAAGCCCCAGGCCTGAGCAGTAAGGCTCGCAGCTATGCTGACGACCAAAAAGGACAAAATTCGGTGCGACTCAATCGGTTGGCCTGTGAGCCAGTAGCTGACTGCCAAATAAGTGGCAGCACACGCGGCCTGAAAAGGTACCTCGAACATCAAGGTACTGATGTAGTACGGAGCGAGTCGGTACCATCGGTTGAAGTGCTCCCTCGTGAGTATCTGCATCTCCAATGGAACTGAAAGCCCAGTACACGATTAACTTCGTCCCGAAGAGTTCGTCGATTGGCAGCTTCAGGTATACTCACAAGCTAAGGTAACAGCCATCTTCCCCGTGTATACGATCAGCAGCAATGATCCGTAGAGGTATGCGTAGTTGGCGAGAACGCCGTTGGCTCGATAACCGCTTCCTCTGTAGAGGTAGCCAAATATCACGCCGATAAATAAATGACACAGCAATCGTACGACCAGTAAATTATAATCCCTCTTGATGCAGAGCAGTTTACGTCTGTACAGGAGAAAACACTGGGCGAGAAAGCCAGCCGGGGGTGGCGGCTCCTTCGTAACTGGTGTTGGAACAACTGAAAGTGGGTAGTGAAGACGTTAGTAGTCGCACTGCGACGTTGAAAGGTAGAAGCTACCACAAATATTGTTCGTTATACTCACTTTCAGCATTAGGCTTGGAGTCCGTGATTGCTGGTTTTTTGTAATCCCAAGACGACTGGTTCACTGCCATCGCTAAACTGTCCACCGTAATACCATACTCGCCAATCGCCACCTCCATCACTGAAAACAAACGAGAAATTCCTCACTAAACTTCATCTCAATCAATAGTTTTGCCTTTTTTCAAACGACCGGTCGCAAGTTCTTTTCGAATAGGTTATTTTTTTCCAAAGTTCTTACGCTGACACTACAGACAGCTGTTGGTTGGTAATAAAAATTCATCAAAGCAAAAAGATTTGTGAAACGTATTGCGTCCCAGCTGGTGTTCTGTTGTAGAATGAAATTGCGCGTAGTCATGACAGGAGATTGGCATAAAACTCTTGAGTCATAAATTGAAAGGCAAAGACTGCAACAACGGGGTACTTAAAACGCAAATTGAAGTGTGTGTAACTATTGCGTACACGTAGTGTGGCACAAAAGGAAGTTGCAATAAACGTAATTTGAATCCTGTTACTTTTTAATTGCTCCGCTACGTGCATGAACGTAGTCTTGTTCGACTGAATTCTGTATTCCACAGTGTTACATTACACGAACTTTGTATCTAATGACCGAGGCAAAAAACATCGACATTTTTTACGTACAGGAAAATTTTTATCGATGTCAGGTAAATTCCGTAAACAAAAAATAAATTTCCACAGTGAAATCATCGCGGTGCTACATTATCCAACACAAGTTAGCTATTATCAGCAAACGTGATCGGGTCAAGTAACGGATACCTAGAATACCTACGGTCAGATATTTCTACTTGTAGGTATGAACAGTTATACTTACAAAAATCGGCGGGGTTGTGATAAGACGGACACTGTGCTCCGATGGAGGAGAGATGAGGTACCAAACATTGAACCGGTCCCCTGTAAATACACTGGCCGTCGGAGAGAGCGTAAAGAGAATCGAACATCTCAAACTGTAACGCGCTCGGCTGGTGAATTGTGCAAATCACCGTGCGTTTCTCCACTTTGGCCAACCTTTGCAAAAGCGCTATGCACTGGCTGCACGATGCCGAATCGAGACCTGGGAAATACAAGGATTTCACTCGTAATTGAAAAATTAAACAAACTCGATTTCTATGATACACGGAGAGAAGAAGAAGAGCAGATTTTACTCAAAACTGCAAGAAAATAGGGACACATCAGGGTTTTCGGCTAAAAATATCAATGTCAACTATATTTTTTATTACAAACGTAGCAGATTTTACTCTGCACGCGATGGTTTTCACTGATTCTAGAGTTTTAGGTAAAATCTACGTTTTTATCCTCTCCGTGTAATTAAAATAACTTTCCTTTTCTCTATAAGCAGTGGTATTCTCGTACGAGAGTGTCAATTATCAATGTCACTTCTCGACTCTCACAATGCGCTTAAACAAACATGTAGCTGATAATCAGAGGACCAATTTATTGGCCAATAATAAAATTAACGAAATGCTTCGTTACCTGTTGTAGGTTCGTCGAGAAAGATTACCGGGGGATTGCTGAGAAGTTCAAGGGCTATGTCAAGCCTCTTTTTCTGCCCACCGGACAGCCGACCGCAAAGTGTTTCGTAGCAGTGGTTCAGGCCAAGCATTTCGAGAAGCTCTAATACCTGGAATGAAAATGAGATTGAAGAATTTTCGGCTTCAGGTCAAGGGTTACTGTGACTATCGGACATGGAAGAATTGAACCATGAACTTTTCGACGATGAAAATGAACGAACCTGCGTGTGCTTGTAAGCCGAGCTGATTGTGTAGCCAAGTTTGAGGTGCGCTGCTAGGGTCATTGCCTCTCCAGCCGTTAAGCCTGCGCGAAGATGCGAGTCCTGTTGGATGTAGCAGGAAGTTCGTCGCCATCTCTCACTGTGAGCGACGCGCACCCTTCCGTTCACCAAAATTTCACCCGCCGCACCATGAACGCTGAAGATAAACGTGATCGAGTCAAAATCAGTGTCAGTGAAAATATCAAATGTAAAGCTCTGTTGTACAAAAGTCATTCCACGAACGAAGAGTTTAATTGCAAAATATAGGAGGAACTACATGTATGATGGATCACACGAACGTGGAAATGCAAAAACTTCACTTTAAGGTGAAACTTGGAATGGAATGTAGAAGCAATGGTGGGCAATTATGACTTAAAAAATTCGCAACCCGTGCGGTTGTCATTTCTTATTGTTAATAGCACTTTCACCGGTGCGATTTGAGCCGGCATCATTCGGCGACGGCGTTTTAACCAGGACAAGCAACAGTACACCGTAAGATAGCTAGTAGAAAGCGGACAAGTAGGCCGCAAATCATCGCTCTTTACGACAGCAGTATGTCGATTACATGCGGATATTTACGGTTGAGACATCCGAAAGGTACAATTGATCATTAAAACGTCACTCTCAGTGTTCCTAATTCTATGCCCAAAGCCTGGGGGATACGAAAATGACATGTGGATGATTACATGCCTTTATTACATCATCAGGTCATGTTTCCACTTCCTGTCGCAGGAGAATTACCTGCCCGTAAACATGCAATCCGTAGTAATTTACAATGCCTCGCTAATTGCAACTTGGTTTTGGGCAAACCTCTGCAGAGGCATTCAGGATGTACACACGATTTGAAAAACAATGGAAGTTCTATCGCGAGTCATTGTCATCTCGAGAACAGTCTGAAGGCTAATTATAAAAAAACTCACGATGAGGTAATTGTAAATGAAATTAACTTTAAACAAGAACTGATAGCCTTTAAAATCGTACGTGATATTCAGCGAGTGGCTTCTAATTGAGCGTTATTAAATCGTTCATTAAATAATCCACACACATGTTTTTCCAACTTACTCATCGGTACTGCAAGCCAATACTCACTTGAAGCCGGCAAGCACGTTCAACAATGTTGATTTTCCGGCACCCGACGGACCCATAATTGCAGCCAACTCCCCGGCTCTGAATTCACCGCTGACGCCGTGAAGGATTTCTTTCGTTACTGCAAGAAATCACACATATCCATACGGATGAGAAAAAAAGAAGCCAGAATGTGTTTACTTTTAGGCTAAACATGCATTCGGTTGGTCCTGATCGTAAAAAGTAACACGCTAATCATTATTTGTTGTGATAATGGAAAACTATTTATCCCTGAATCGACATGCCTGATGTCGAGATTAGCATTTTTTACTCTTGCAAGGCTGGTTTCTCTGTCATCTTACGCAAGAGAGTTTGGATTTGAATTACACGCGCAATGGCATGCAGTCGTTGCGCTATTGACTGATTAAAGTGTTTTTACAAGATGAGAAACGGCCACGGAAAATAACGTATAATACGAAAAACGTATTTCCCGTAAACGATCGTCTGAATGACGTTTAAAGCTTACGAGCAATAATGTGCTTGTGAAATCATTGCCATTACGTTATAAAAAACCACAGCGTAATTCTTGTAGGTGATAAGAAAACCGACGATGGATGGAAGAATTTCAGGAAAGCCACGCTGTGCTTTATATTGTCGAGTAATTGGAACCTGAACGGACCAAAGTCCACGTGACAAAAATTGCAATCATAAATCTATTGCGCAGCATATTTAATATTACGTATACAAATTAGTCAGCGTCTAAAATGTTAAAGGTCGTCTTCTCTCGTGAACTGAAAAAAAAAAAAAAAAAAAAAATAACCCGACACGCTTCCAACAGAAATCTGTGAATCTTGTTATTATATATTCAATGTCAGCTTGCACGCAAGTTCTTGACATCGCGCTTGTTTAGCAATTACACGCTTACTAGTGTCGTGCATGTGCGTGCATACTTGTACAAGCTATGAAGTCTGAAGCTTGTTATTCAAGGCTAACTATATTCCTACGGTCAGTCTCCTAGCGAGTGACGCAGACTGGCGCATGCCGTTTGCCGTGAATTTTAAGACGCACATGGTGCGATATGTGAATGACCAGATATCTTGTGTGGCTAGCGTACACAACCGATACCGTTATTTCGTAGAATCCAAGGCGCCACGTGTTTATGGGACGCACCCAGTGGCCCGGAATACCGGCAAAGATAAATACACAAATATTTATTATGTATAGAATATGTATTGAAGTTGAACGGCGTCTCGGATCCTTATTGACAATTATTAGCACCTACTAATTGAGAGCTACAAACGTTGATTCGCGCAATCGGTTCTGCAAAAAAGAACATCGCAGCTCTTTGCCGTGCTTAACGATCATTAATGAGCGGCTACGGGCGAATAATATTTTATCCCGTTTCATTTAACGGAACCTGTAGTATCGAGAATAATAATTAGTAACTGGTTATCGAAGCTTACGCCTGCCAAAATAGTTCCGTTGAACGTAACACGTTCTACAGAATTTACGTGTCGAACGATAAAATCGACAAATAAACCAAGCGGCAACTGAGTTTTCGGATATTGTGTATCAAGTGTTGTTTTATTGTGCCAATGCGAAATATGAATAACGGAATTTTTGGCGATAGTAGTTTGAGAAGGTCAATAAACTCTGGTGAATCAGAGACGAAGGAAATATTTTGTCATTTTTACGTTAAGTTTTAATTTACAGAAACAAGTGTTTACGTTGCATTTATGACAATGAGCAATCGCCGACTGGAATAATTTATGAGGTTCTCTCCACACAACGTCAACGTCGTCAACACCATTATCGCAGAATCAGGTTTACACAGCTAATTATAATTGGGTTTACGATATTTTTGGTTTATTGTTTTACACCTTGTGGATATTTTCCAAGATCAATAACATGGGAAACGTTGCGGTGGCAAGTGTTTTGACGAACTGTTCGTGTAAATAAACGACGATATGTAGAGGTGAGAATTTGTTGCTTCTAGTTACAGAACACCTGTGTAGATATCTCTGAATGATATTTAATAACGGGGCAAAGAACTGATCGTGAACCTAGTTTCAATTTCAATTACCTGATTCACAGGGTCTCAGATTTATCGCGCAATGTGTACTTTGAGAACTTCACAGGAATCGATTTGTATCTATAACACAGAATTTAAGTTTGACACAGATTCGTCGTTTTTGATCAACCTGCCAGATTGGTTATGATTTGTATTACTAATTAACTTGGGATCATTCACAAAAAGATGAAACAAGTGGTAAAGCTTCCTAAATAAAAGTACATTCTGGGAAAAATTTTCTGAATGACAAACGTACAGGAAAATTTCGTATGAACTTTCCTCACGAGGCTGAAGTTAGTAACGTTCAAGGAATTGACTTTTCAAAATAAGGGTATAGTTTTTTTTTTTTTGTCAGGGTTTACTAAATTTCGGACAACGTTAAAGGTGCGAAGTAACGATTTTTCCGAAACACGCATCGTTAAAGTATCGTTTGCATCGTTAAAGTATCGTTTGCATCGTTAAAGTATCGTTACTAACTGTATCCCTATCCTTCCTCCGTGCATGTAAATTTAGTATGACAAACTATGACTGTTTTTCATTGAAAACCAAGCACGTGTTGACATCTACGTAACGTCCCATTAACTTGACGGAAAATGAATAATGCATCGATTCTTCGGCAAACGACTGCGCTGACGCAATGAAGAAAAAACGATTTGAAAAACACGATGAAACAAGAAGATAAAAATTTAATATTGAATAATATGAGAACTTGATTATTTTGAACCGCACTCAAAGATGAAGTATTTAATTTCCTCTATCTGTGCTGTGAAAATTGGTTGGTTTCGAACATTGCTGCAATTAAACGTTGCGCAAGAACGAAATAACGAACGGAATGGACGAAAAATTGCTGGAGGAGCAGCGATGATGCGATTGAATTATAGTTTGAATTGCGTTACACTCCGTTGCGCATTTTAAAATGTATGTAAAAGTTACGTAAGGCTGCAACGCGCATACACAACAAGACTCAGGCATAATGTGAAACTTGAAAATTATCAGGATTATTCATTTTCTTACCTGGAATCACGTTCCGAACATTCCACTCTTTCACTTCGTATCTGACGTTCTTGAATGCCAAGTCAACTTCGGGTCGTTTCGGAAAGGAATGTTTCTCCTGGATGAGATAATTGTTATTACTCGAATGATGAACTCGCACATTCTCGTTACTTCCATCCTCGCCCTGGCAACAACTCAGCGCCGATTTTGCTGGCGAACACTGTGGCAAATTTACGCTTGCCATACTGTTCGATTAGATTTGTGAAACACGTGTCAATTTGTAAAAATTTTTTACGTCTACTCTTCGCGGTTTGCAACACAATGCTGTGACGAACCGCTTTGAGCAAGCATTGCTCTTTCAGCAAACCGAGTCCTTCTCTGATACTGTAATTATTTTTTTCTTATCCTCTCACGACACTGTACGAAAGTATTATATCCACTGGTAAAGGCAGTTGTTGTATCTGGAACACAGAAAACCACGAAAACGCGATAATAATAATTATTCATATACATTCCAGGGAAAAAAACGTTCTTATGTGACCGGATTTATGAAATCATACTTCGGTTTTGACCTGATAAAATTACACGCGTACAATTTTATAAAACTTGTTACATTCTTGTATAATTTTGTAATATTTTATCCAAATTTATGAAATCATACAAAATTACATCAAACTTACATTTCTTCAATGTTTTGTATGATTCTGTAAGATTTTATGAAGTTGGATGAAATTATTTAAATTTATTCAAACTTATATAACTTTATAATGTCAAATTCGAGAGATAATTTAATAGCAATTTATCCGTTCATATAAAAACATATCTTTCCGA
Organism: Neodiprion lecontei; assembly: GCF_021901455.1. Classification (NCBI taxonomy): domain Eukaryota; kingdom Metazoa; phylum Arthropoda; class Insecta; order Hymenoptera; family Diprionidae; genus Neodiprion; species Neodiprion lecontei. Next base: position 14,796,232 of record NC_060261.1, read on the forward strand.
GTAGATAAAAATTGAGAGTGTCAATGAACCCTTCAAATAGCACCAGCCTTGGTGTTACGTGCTTCATTAACACTAAAGTATAAATTTTATATATTCAACACAACGCAAAAAAAAAAAAGAATCGAGGCACGATTAGAGGTGTCGGATGGCAATAGCGTAAATGGTATTGATAAATATCTTAAACAGACCAAATACAACTGACAATGAATTGCTCGCAGTTACTCTGCGTGGATTGAATATTTTCTCAATCCCATGCAGTACCGTACCTAGAAATGTATCTTATAAGTGAATTATACCCCCTTGGACAAGCCCCTTTATGCATCGCCAACTGGTAAACTGATTCTGAGCCAATTTACGGTTGGAACAACTTTCTTCTCAACCTGGAAAATCCCTGACTTTCCAAACGAATGAAACGGAAACACAACGAATATTCGCACGGTGCGAAAACTTTTGGATTACACGTAATGCAGACCTCGTAAAATACCAGCAAAAAATTTGCATGCTACGTATAACGAACCATCTGTGAATCTCTTTTTTTCCCCGCGTTCATCCGAAAGGTTATCGCTAACTTTCCTTTTTAAAAATTGACACATCGCCGTCCATGTAACTCGGTAGACGTTCTTTCTACCGCTTTTAGCTTAATCATGTGTCGAGAGGTTGATCAGCGCTTCTCAGGGGCAGGGGGTTAGAGGGGCGAACATATGCTTATAATACACGGGGTCGACCTATGGTTCTCTAAACGTCGTAATCAACAAATAAAATTTAAAAAAAAACTTCGACGTAAAGATTTTCGACAAATTACCAACGTAACATGCATCGTTTGTCATCTAATCACTTTTTGCAAATGAACCGAACTGTATTACGCTGTTATATAATTCCGAAAAAGTATTTTATCAGCATTCGCACGAGGATTATGTGTGAAACCTTGCGCAAGACGCTTTATATTTTTTACTGCTTTTCGCAAACGATACAGACAAAATTCTTCATACTTTACGAACGTCTTCTTAAGAGTTCCATTTACCATTTAGAAAGTTTTTCATTTAGATGCCTACATTTTTTGTCTCTGATTTTGACGTTAAGCGGAACGTAACGATATAAGCGTCCGTTTATAAAAAGCACAACTTCGATTATCAATTACTCAAAATCTATGTAGACCATTTGACTGAGGTTTTGCATAGTGAGGTAATTAATATCAGTCAATATTGTGTAAAAACTTGAGTCGCGCGACTAAGTACATTCCAAAAACAATTTTCTCACCAACCTCCGTAACGTACCAGTAACTTACAATTCATGATTTGCTGTAGTTTCAAGAACATGTTTTGGTTCTGCGTGTCAAGTCACGGTTCAGAACTTCCGCTTAAACAAATCTAACAGACGATACAAAGATCTACCTCAATGTGAATAATGAACATTTATTTATCGAATTATGTGTCTCCGTCCACAACCCTTGACTGACTGAAATCGAGGATTGGCATAGCGATGTCAGTACTAATAATGAAGAAAACTTCCAGTGTACGGAGTGAACTCAATTCATCATAAATATCTTGTGTACCATATGCCATTCCTCCGCAGTGTCTGATAAACCATTATCTTTTAGCTCGAGAAATTACTTTTCATTGAACTGTTCATGGAATATAAATATCCAAGGTCTGACTGTCAGTCCGATCTCACATCAATTGTGAAAACTGACCACTGTGAACTAAAAGTGTCAAGGATTCATTGTCGCTCAAATATTAACTAAATTAACCAGATTTTAATGAGAGAATATTTCGAATCAATTCCAAACAAGCTTATGTAAAGTTAAAAAAAAAAGGAGTAGGTATAGCAGTGTTCGTCGTTGAAGCGAAAAAAGATGAGGATGCAAAACACGATCTAATCGAAACGCGATCAAGGCCGTCACTTCATCTCTACGCGTCAAGGTCTTACGGCGTACATCAACGACGGTCAAGGTAAAATCGGCCAGAAATCCTAGCACAAATTTGCACAAATCTCCGACCTAACGCCGGTGACTTCGGTACGATCGGTATGAAGTAATCCATACTTGACGTACGCTGAGTACGTTGTTTCCATACCGGGGAAAAGTAGCGAATTGTTACACTGAGAAAAATTTCGTTTGTTACAGTAACTACAAAAATTCAGTAAAACAAGTATCGTTTAAAAAACTGTTTGAATATTGTTGGAATTACGAATGACGAGGTACGCCTAACCATTTTGCGCTATTGTTGATCCTTTTTTGGCAATTGCAACGTAAAATCAGTTTGTTCGGTTGACTCTACTTTTTTAGTTAAATAAGGCTTTAACATCAATTTATCGTTGCACAAGCATTAAATTTCCGCAACAGTTACATGTAAATATAGCAACAGTGATCGTAATGAGAAAGAATAGTAACGGATACTAGACTTTTTTGGTAACAGCTACAAATCTAATTTTCATTTTGCACCTAGAACTATGTTTTTCGATTGTGGTTAAAAAAAAATGAAAATAGTTAATGACTGAGCGGTAACCGGAACTAAAAATTTCTCTCAGTGTAGGCGAAAACTAGAATGTAATCAAATTAAAAACGTCTTTTTTACTTTGAAAATTATTTCATTCATCCCAGCGTCGTCCTGCACTGCGGTACGGACATGTTTTCATTTTACAGAATGTGAAAACTCACATCTCAGATTAATAGTGGTATCTAAATTGATTCAATACAACGAACTCCATGGACGAAAAAACGACAAACGGCTAGCTCTGCAGTTAGAATCAAAACCAACATGGCGACTGTAGGTAGGAAATATTTATCAGCAAACGCGTAGCTCAGCTAATTTTTCGACTGGATTATCCGGCTTGACAATGCACTTGATGCATCACTCGAAAATCGGTGTTCCTTGGTTATCGAACGTTGAGGATGTACTCGGAACGAACACCTGGGAACTCCGTCAAAAGCACCAACATCACAAACAAACTCACGTTACGATTATATCGCTCCTGTCACACAAACTTAGGTTGGGTTCTCCTCGGCTCCGGGAGCTAGTGCGCAAGTTCTGTTTGAGTACGACTGACGGTCGCCAGTGTGTGGATTTGAAATAGCCTGGCATCCCGAAGCCGAATCGATCTTTTCTTCAATCATTTTCGCATACCGTAGTCGAAAAAATGCACGACGATAGTCTGCAGCTTGACTCATCCAGCCGCCAATAAGAGGTTTCGCGAGAATCGTACGAATCAAAGAATGTCTGCAACACCGTCATTTCGCGTTTTATTGACCGAGCGAAGGCGTATTGAGAAAATACTTCAAACCCGTTGAATTTTACATACCGGTTGAACGACGGCTTCAGACCGAGAACAATAGAGGCGAGTTTTTCACGCTGCATCCGCTACACATATACCGTCAAACACATCGGAATTCCCGTCAAAGAAACTCGAATGCGTATCATGACACTAAAATTATACTCGGCAAGGCTTCGTTTTAACGGAATTTATTTCTCGCCTCACATGTAGCTTCGCATTATTCATTTATCGATTCACGCTTCCGCGAACAGCCGAAATAGGTACGCAAGTTAATCTTACGAATATAGCTTGTGGATTTTAGCCGACCTCCGGCTTGATCAACAGTTTGTTTTCATTGTTTACTTGCCATTTTTTCCATTGTACACATACAGTTTATAAACGTCCGTAATCAGGCGTGGTAATCAGTAAAACAGCCTTGGTTTACACCGATACTGCATGCTTTTACTGAAACTACAAGTACCGATACTACAACGAATGATTTTGGTTGTTATTATTGTTATTTAGGTGCAGAGAAAAACGGCGGTGGTTCGTTTTATTATTCAAAGAGCAGTAAATAACTCAGACAAAAGAAATAGAAAACATTTGTGACTGACATTCGATAATTTGCGACAAGTAAATTATTACACGAGGTACGAGCAATGCCATTCTTACTGTGTCCTTTCTATCCGTTTTTTTTTTTTTTTTTTACAGGAAACGCGAAGCATTCATTCTCACTAAATTGTAAGCAGGCATTGTTGTGTATTCATTCTTATTTGCTCACGAATTAAATGAACTTATTATACGTATATGCACACAAGGTCAGAAGACATATCCTGAATACTCAAAACGAATGTTGAATATTCTGTCATTAACGCCTGCAAGAATTTTGCGTCAAAAAATCTTTGACGTCACCGATGCAATTGTATATTAACAAGATACGCTGAAATTTATTTCACACAAATGTTACGATAATAACAGTGAAGATGATAATTATTCCGAAGTTATCGATATCGAAATATGCAATAAATAATTGGACTTGATGTAGGGTAATGACGTGGGAACGATAATTAAGCCTAACGTATTTCCTACCGGATAATGGCACGTGGCATTATAACACAGTTGTTTCTTCCTTTGTCAGAGATTATAAATGACTAAGCATCGCAATGATTATCATCATCCAACTGTATGCGACAGACATTTACACAGGTCACGAGGATTAACTCACATTCAGAGTCGTGATACCGTGACGTGTGACGTAGGATAGGCGGGTCTTACACGGTTAAAATACGAGCTGAGAATTGCAAAGCGCGAGGATTCGTGCAGAATTTTGATCCTGTACATTATAGAGACTCGAAAAGTTATTACAGTCCTGCAAACGCGATGAACACGCTACGATGTTTAATTGGAACCTGATGACTTCAGACCGCTCTATCAATCCCCGCTGCACCGGACATATTTTTAAGTTGAAAAATGCGATAATACGCTAAAATGCAGTAAAAAATTACGTACATTCAACGCTGCTCACTGTCAACGATTATCGCGATTATCGGCAAGGTCGTTGTATAGCAACAAATACATTGCAGAAGTCACGTAGTGACGTACTTTCGTTTATACCACGCACGAAACTGTCGGTAATGATCAGTCCAGGTGATAAAGCACGCCTCGAGATTACTGGTTGTGAAAATTTTCGCAATGGAATTAAAAATATCGACAGTCTTCTGTTTACCAATGTTCTCTTCGACTTTCGACGATGCTTCGACTTGCCGGTAGAGGTTGGCCCGGGATTTATCACTGAACACTGAATTTTCGACTAAAGCGCAAATCTGGATAATATTAGTAAATAATTGATCTTGGAGCAAATGACCTACAGATTGATAGCGACTCGTAGTTCAAGAGCGAGTAAACGACAGTGATGCAAACAGTAATTATATTGTATACATTTGCTCTTTGTTAATTACTACTAAAAACTGCGGTTATAACTCTCGTAGTAATTTCTGATGAAATAAACGAACCGATTAATCATTTGCCGAAGTGCAAGGTTCTCTAGTGACAGTTTTGAGCATCCACGGATGAACGGTTTAATAATACCAACTAACACTATCTCTACATTATCGGTTGAAAAAAATGTCTTTTGTTATTTTACAAAGGATTTTTCATTGAACAGATATGAACATTGCGGTAGCGAATGAGAGGATGAGTACATCGAGACTCGTTCAGTCTTGAGAAAAGAAAGTTGATCACAACGACATGCGACGGATAAGTAAGAGTAAAATTTAATTCTGTACTTACGATATTCACAGTGCGTAAAATCTTTGTTCCGTAACCAGGATTCAATGATACTATTGTATTACACTTGTCGCAGAGAATTACACCAACGATAAAAAAAAACTTGAGAAACTTGATCGGCACCGAGTATCTACAACTTCTCGGTTTCACTTCTCAATTCGAACTGCGGCACTAGAAAAGTTTGCACGATTAACCAATAGGGGAATGGGCATGCTGCTCAAATTTCTCCCTCTACGATGGCATCGAGAGTCGCCTGAAACGCGGACTCGAAGTAAATACAATCTATGATTCTGACAATAAGCTTCGAGAACAAACAAGGGAAAATAACAGAGAATTTCCAAACGATTTTGCGATCTCTCGTCCACCGACACTTCAATGCCTCTTCTCTGCTCATCGCACTCGTTTTTCATCGCGCCAAGTGGATCGCACATAGTGGGGAGGAGAAAGATATCAACGACAATCGCGGATAGTGACCATGGGTTTCGTATCTCGTGTTTCCGACCGTGGAAAGTTGACTCATGGCTCATTACGACTAGCGTAAAAACGCGTGATTATTACACCGTGCATAGCGGAATAAAATAGTTGAACAGGCTTCTGCCGACTTGGAACACCTGTTACACCTAAGTAATTTACTTACAATTATGCACATCCATCGTCTAACGAGAATTAACACGCGTATTCAGGCGCGTGACGATCGGTTTAGCCAGATTTCTTCGCTTTTTACGTAAACGGCGACAGATTTACAGCCGCAAATATCGGTGGCCGGGTCACGTAACTGATAATGTTGGAAGTTCGGAATTGCATCCTTGTAATTGTAAGTTCGTTCTAAACTCCGAATTTAGTGGACAAAATTTATCACAGTACCGATATATTTACCCAACTTTGAATAGCGAAATACATGATGTTCGTGTAATTACGGACCTGTTTTATCTTTGGAAGATAGGGAGGTTGAATATTGGTTAGAAACAAACGAAGCAGTCAATTTTACAAGGATTCGTTGGTATTGATCGAAAAAAACGAAAATCAATTAAACGGTGTATCTGAGTTTATAAACTCCAAAGTCATCAATTAATTAAACGAAATAACACGAGACGCTCTTAGATCAAATGGAATATTAATTTCGTTCCTTAATTATCACTCTCGTTGCCTCAAACAGCATCAGTATTTTATGTTAACCGATGAAGTAATTTATCATATCTTCAGATTGATGTTTTTTATACAATTTCTTTGAATAAGCTACTCGATATCGTCAATGTCTAAATTTTGCAAGTAATAGGCTATCATACCGCGCTATAATTTCACAAAATCACGTGATATTTAAATTTCTCATTGGTCAAAACGGTATTTTGTACTTTTTACACTCCGCTTTAAAATCTCATTTGTAAGACACTCTATAGTCGGCGGGATATTTTCTTACCATTGTCTGGTAGTTTTTGATGAATTTCATTACGTTGCAGTTATATTCGCGACTCGTTGTCGGAGGATATCATCATTACCTGAAGGACGAATTCGCTGACACCGTTTTGGCATTGAAAATTGCGTATTTATCAAAGCTGAAAGATGCAACGAACATTACTTAATCGCACAATGATGCATCAGGCGCATTATCGATCATCTACTGGGTTATATAACGTACTTTTGACAAATATAAACACCTTGGCACAGCGAACGCGGTTCAACTATTCGATAACATGTTTGTCTACGAAAATAATCAACCACGCTTCCGTATCATAGGTTTTCAGGTTTTTTCTTACCTTCATTTTTATTTTTATCGGATACCTGTATCGTAAGCAACTTGGATTTCGAAAGTATTGCTGTTGTCTTCTTACCCGTTTCCTAAGGGAAAATATTGCCGTAACACCATGCGTGCATAAGCACGTCACTTGTTATAAGTACCATTCTCGCGGACCTTGGACCATGTAAGTGTTCGGAAATAAATTTTCCTTCGATTCAGAAAGTTTCCTCCACGATTATAGAAATCTACATGTACCTACAAACATTCGTAGTTCCGTCTATTTTGAGTGAATATTTTCAACAGAAATATCAAAATTTCTTTAAGTGTTGCCCCACATTTCGGCCGCGTCGTATTATAGGAAAATCCCGATATTGACGCACCTATAACATGCTTATTAAATTATTTTTGTTATTTTGTTTGTCTGCTACCGACAGTCTCACCGTAGTCTGAACTGTTTGAACTGTGATCGGCATAAATATAAATACAATCAGGATGAACTTGAACTTCGTGTATCAGTGAAAAGTAAAGCGTGACAGGATCATCAAAAATCCGCCTCGTTTTATCTTCGGCACATTCAGCAAAAAGTTCTGTAATTATTTGCTCTTTTTCTACGCAGAATACGGCGATGTTTCAAGCTACATACTTGGGATGTATTAAAAGAACACCAGTCACGAGTCAAGATCGAGGCGATATGTTACCCTCGAAAGATCAAGGAAAGGAACCCAGATAACAAATATCCGCGCAAAATCTGCAGCAAAGGAACGACAACGGTTGCAAAGCATTGCCAGCAATACTGCACTGAACAAAATTCATTTGTTACAGTAACTAGAAAAATTCATGAAACAAGTATCGTTTAAAAAATTGTTTGAATATTGTTGGAATTATGAAAAACGAGGTACGCCTAACCATTTTGCGCTATCGTCGATCCTTTTTTGGCAATGACAACGCAAAATCAGTTTGTTCGGTTTACTCTACTTTTTTAGTTAAATAAGACTTCAACGTCAATTCATTGTTGCACAAGTAACATATACTAGACTTTTAGGTAACAGCTATAAAACTAATTTTCATTTTCTACCTAGAACTATATTTTTCGATTGTGGTAAAAAATGAAAATAGCTAAGGACTGCGCTGTAACCGAAACTAAAAATTTCTCTTGTCAGTGTGAAACAACGCGTGTCCTCAATTGCCATCAAAATTCGAACAAATCATTCTAAGCCAAAGTTTTCACCAAAATATCTGCTGAACGCAAGCAAGTCTTGCCGAGCATCAAAGAATAACAAATAAAAATATCGATACAATTTTGCTGGAGAAAAATTGTTTCGCAATAATTTTCGGTAAAAACGCAACGACAATTGCGGCTAGTGAAGCAGAGTTTTTGCACATACACACTTTGTTATGTGGGAACACGCCCACGAACTGCCGTTAACCGAGAAGAAGGACGCGAGTTAATTACTCGCTCTTATTACAAAGTGCCGTTATTTCGATCCTGGTCGCTCTAGATCGAACACGTCAATGACCACCGGCAATTGGTTGGGAAAATCGGCACACAAAACACGGGCTTTAAGCATGTACCGTTCAGTCCCAAGAGGCTCGTCCCGGTCTTATTTAAAATCACAATCATCCAGCAAAAGAAAAAGAAGAAGATACGTGTAATTACCTGGTGCGATGTCAATCGTGTTTATTTAATTGAAATTTTCATTGATAATAACCGTTCGTTTTCACTAACGTGAAATATTAATTACACGAGAGATGTAAGACCGATGAATTAGTCACACGATTTTAAAACGATTCTTAACGATAGACATTTCAAGGTACTTCCTCGGTAGAGTCTCGGAACATTGTGCGCTATTGTGAACTCTTCAGAGACGTGTGGAAGGAACTTGAAAATAACGTACCGCTACTCGGTATCGAGAGAATGCCATGAGCCTCTGAGGATGAAAAAAGAGAACTCTGGCATCCACAGTGTAGATAGAGAGTGCATGTCGTGTTATATAGGTCAATGAACACTCGACGCAAAACTGTTGCGTGTACTGGATTAAGTTTTTTCAGTAAAAGTAGAGCGTCTTTATTCCTGCGAAAGCATCACCCGATTCTTGCAGAAAACGCGTATTTAAGAAAGTGGAAAGCAAAGAAGTACGATTTTGAAAATCGGTGATAAAGTAAAATGATGATTATGGCTTGATTGTGGATGAAAAAAAGTTGATACAGGGTAAAATAATTTAAAGTAAATTTATTATCATTATCAGATTTATTTTTTGTTTTTTTTTTCTATTTGAAATAATTTTTTTTTATTCTTCAACTTTAGTTACAGCAAGGATCTTACTATTGTATTTTCATTTTTACCTAGAATGACAATATTTATAACTGGATTGAATGTTAGTTTTGAATTTTATCTGAAAAAAACTGTCATCGGATTTAACATATATTTTGAAACATATTCATGTTAGTTGTAATTTTCCGTACCAGTGCAAGAATAAAAATACAGCTTCTATTAACTCAATTTTGTTACACCGATGAGCAAAGTTTTCAGTGCATTATCAATTACAGCCGACTACGCCGTTAGAAATGTTACTTAATGTCAAGTGTCAGACTCTGACGGAAAAAGCCAAACGCTTTCCACAAACGTTCCTTACAGTTATTAATTCATCACGCGTGTGATTACGTAATTGATAAAAATAGATTTTGTCATAGTACAGAAATGTATAGAACTTCCCGAACACGAGTCACATTAGCCATCTTATAATCGTTTTGATATTATTATCGGCCCATTTTTTTCTGAACGGTAAACAAAAAAGTCTTCAAGAGTTCCAAAAAAAAAAACACGGAAGAAAATTTTTTATCGTCAGATGTAAACTTACTGAACGAAAGTATGGTTCAAATCACGACCAAGACATTGAAACTTGAAAATCTAAACTGGTTTTGTCGGTCTTGACATTGATCGATGGTGAATCAACCTTGTTAAATCCAAAGCGAGTTTTCACCCGTGTGGGAATTCTTTTTTTTTTTTTTTTTTCTGCGTGAACTAAATTTAGGCCACTTCGCGTGTTGTACTCTAATCATTTCATCGCACACGAAGTTCATATACCGTAGGTAAAAGTTGACACAACGACAATAGAACGCTAATTGAAATGATAAGTAAAATACAAGTAATAAAAATGAAGTATCCTGTGGTTCAAAAAGATTCTCATAAACTTTCAGGTCTTTGCTTCGAGGCAGTTTGAACCTCGACGTAAGAAAGACTGAAAGAAACTTCTTGAGGCACAGCACCCATGGCGATACCCGGAGCTAAATTTCGAGATGTGAAAATGGTCAAAGTAAAGGAATAGAAATGTGAATTTGCATAACATTACCTAATGGTTATATTGACGTTCTCATACTACGCGTTGATTTTGGATCCACGTCCAATTGAGAGTTCATAAATCGGTCAAGGCAATTTAAAGTATTTTCGTAATACTTGTAAAAGTAAATCATCTTTGGATTTGTAATGTGTGATGAGTCACGTAATTATTTATTCTTACAACCGTTACAAATCTATATCAAATCTGTCCGCGTAGTACGGTTCATTTTGAAAGGTCAAACTATCACCACTATTACTCTGAATAACAGCTCTTTGTCAGTTAATATTTATATTCAAAGCATATTTTATTTTTGAGACAAAGTCGAGTTCAATTCTTACGTCCGGAATTTTTGCAGAATATTATAATGAATACCAGAGACTAATATCGCGGTCAATGGTCTGCACAGACTCCCTACCAAATTTCTGTGTCAGATGAATCAGAGAGACAATTACTGTATCATAAATGAAAGTAAATGTACAGTAAACGGGTTTCTGTACGCTTACGCAAATACTTTAACAAGTGTGAGGATCGCAATATTTGGTGTTAATCCTGATTGAAAGTGATTGTATTGGGTAACTCATTCAACAATCGTTCAAGCCCGTTAGTCAGTTCATGTCTAATGTGAGCAAATATGATGATAATAACATTAGTAACGCTTATCCAACAGTCATTGAATATTAATGGAAACCAATCGTACGAGTGAATGTGTTTATTAACCTATAGTTATCGCAGGACGCGATATGTTTGGCTAAGAAAATATTCTCTAATGACTTGGGCGACAATCGTGTCGTATCCTTTAATACCTCTGCCCGCAGAATTTCTCCGCATACAACGCAGAAAGTGAGAAAGCTTGCGGAGGTTATTTTTTTAATCTTGAAGGAATTCTCTCGGTAGCTGTTAAACCTGTTTCCGCAAGTTGCAAGGAAAGAGAAAACGAGAGACGAATTTTCGACCAGAGGGACCTACAGATGAAAGATAACCATGTGTGAATGATGTAGGAAATTAGTGCAGAGCATACAAAAAATTAATACCGTATTATTATTCACATTGAAATTCTTTCATCAGTTATTAACTATCGTAGATATACACATATGTATATATATACATACATTTATTATACATGTATATGAGTAAAATTAACTTGCCTAAATATACGACCTGTAATTCAAATCGCATTAGGGTATAAAAATATCTATTATAAAAATATATAATATTTCGAATCAAATGACACATGGGCTTCCAAAAATTCATGAATAAAACGCTCTGAAATACTAAATGGCCAGGGAAAATCCATCGCCTTTGTTTCGTACCTTTCAAGAAGCCATGTCAGTCGAATTTTGAAGAAATTTTGCTTTACTGATTGAGTAATTTTGAATCGTGACTGTAACGGAGAATATTTATGACGAATAACTAACTGGTTCCTGACACAGCAGCGCAAGGAATCTTTGGAAGTCCATCGTGGAATAATTTTTAAAAATTAAATAACAATATCTCACGTTGTCGTAATATCATAATGTATCTCCTTCGGTAAAATTGTAAATACGTCGTAAAGTTTCACATTTCTACAAGGTGATAGAAAAGCGGTAATCGGAATTGAGCAAGACAAACATTAACGGCTGCTTAGTCTTTAGGGCGCAGCTCACAGATAAATTGCAGTCCTGCTTGCTCAGTACCTTCTACTATTATATCTACAATGTTAAACACTAAAAGAAATTGCATTGATACGTTATCTTAGTTTTTTTTATAGATATACTTACTTTCATGCCCTGACATGGTTGCCATAAGTGCGGTTTAACGTCTAATGTATAAGATGGAACGAAAAAAGCCGGATAGTAGTCGTGTTCCGGTCAATTGAACAACTTGAATTTGAGAAATTCGATGAGATTATCTTTGAAGACCCGAGAATACATCGTGCAACAATTTAATGCGGTTCGCGGACAGTATTAAACCCAATCGTATGGTTGGGGTTAAAAACGATTACAAGATTTAACAAAATGCTGTTCGTTTTTTCAATATATTCCTAAGGTCAATTGCGACTTGCCGATACACGCAACACATAATATACACCCACACAATAAATATCTGATATTCTTATCTTAACACTTGACTGTTGCGTGACGAACAGTCACCGCAAAAGTTAAAATAAACATCTACCGAGATGCCATCAGTTTCCATCTGAGGAGAAGAAGGGCTGAAAGACGCGTAAAGAGTAAAATCACACCCAAGGCGCAAATATCGAACCAAAACTGATCCCCATCCATGGCTATTTCCATTAGGAACTTTCTCGGATATTTGAAGTGACAGTACACCTCGTCGAAGCCACATGCCAGTGTTTTCCTCTCCAGTCCGTAGATAGCACTGACGTATCTGTAAAATAAAATAAAATTTTTCCATCTTTCGAGACCGCGGTGGTTTGTGATCCGCACTGTGAGCAAGATGGAATTAAAATTGTCCTACTCGTAGCTCCCACAAAAGAAAGCTGAAGTGGTTCGATATCGCCGAGTCTAGCTGAACGAGTCGGACTGCAAACTATGTGAAAGTGCTTCACTCTACCGTACGTGTGGCGTATCATGCGAAACAAAACAGTCGGTAAAAACTATACTCTTCATTTACCTTTGTAGGTATTTTTACGCTGCAATATCATATCGAAGTGAGGATGTTAAACATATCATAATGCCGTGCATTTTCGCGGATTCTCTGAGCAAGTCCGTTTTCCATTTGTTATCACGCGGTTAATACGAAACTCAAAGATGCTCAGAGTGGACCTGTATCTGGAATTGCCTATAGTTAGGGGTCTCCCGTTGCGTACCCATAAAAACACATTGTATATCGTTTAATTCAACTGAGGATCTTGCACCTAGGCGACAAAGGTGACACTACTCAAAAATTGGCATTTTTAAATTCAGGCTATATTTCGACTTGAAAAGTTCAAATCTATAAGCTGAGACGTTTTTGCAGTTGAATAATTACCGCTCATTATTCAACAAAAGTGACACACCTCAAAAGGACTGTTCGTTCCTGCCACGTAAGGGCACTCAGTGAAACCGAATGAATCCAAACTTTTTCCAAACAATTCAAAAAGGTGCGAAAAAACTTATCACCATAAACGATTTACTTTATAGAACAACAAGGTAAGTTTCGTAAAGATGCAAATATTTCACTCGTACTTGTTTGCTTCTACTGAAAAATGCCAATTTTTGAGTTGTGCCACCTTTGTTGCCAAGGTGCGATCTGAATCTGAAACCAGAATTGAAGAGCATTGAACGCTGGAACCAACATGGTCATCACAAGCCGTATCACCTTTACAGTGGGAAGTCTGTGGATATTTAATCAGCTTACCCTTCAAGTCCATATCGCAGATAACTGATGTAGCTACCCCATTTTAGGTAAGCGGGTAGATCGCGAAGAGTGACGCCAAACCCGGCAAACATCATCATCGGTACAGACAGCGTTGGGCCCATGAAGGTGCCATTCTGCAAAACAATTGATTGTGTAATTCCGGTACCTTTGAATTTGGATAGTTTTCGCACGTCGAAGGTAATACGCACAATTTTTATGTATAACTAGTTGACAGCAGTAGATGACTCACCACAACTCCAAAAACGGCTCCGATCATGAGCCCGAAACTCTGCGCGACAAACGCAACCAGCAAACTGATTGCTACGAACATTGAAAACCTGCTTATTTCTAGAGGTTGTGCTGACATCAAATAGACAATGACCGAGAACAGCAGGCAGCAGAATACGGAGACCGGAATATCCACCAGGGTTACAGATATGTAGTAAGACCTCAAACTGTACCATCGATTGAAGTGCTCTTTCTTCAGGATGTTCATCTCGTTTGGGACTAGAAGAGGTTTTATTTTAACATGAAATTTTCATCGAATCAAACCAAATCCTACTTCGAAATCTGTTAAGACAAGTATGTCACCATTTCAGTAAATAAAAAGTGCCTTAGAATGGTATCGAGTCTTACCAAATGGAAAAAAAAACGGTCGGTCTTCTTATTACTTATCACTCACATGTAAGAATGGTCAACATCATGGTGGTCATCATGTGGTGCATGAGAATAGCAAATAGTAAATTATAGTTATCCAAAACTCTGGAACCTTCGTTGCCAGCACGAATGAACAGAGTTCCCAGCATTACGCCGGTAAAGATGTTCACAGCTATGCGGAGGTGCGTCAGAGTCTGAAAGTTAAATTTTCATAGTGTGTAAAAAATAGCGTGAATACCGGACCACAAAAAGTACGCGATAGTTTGGTATTCGTTTTACAACTCACAGTGTCTCTTTTAGTTTTCAAGTATCCTCTCTGCAGGAGGACTTTTATTTGATTATATTGCGACGTTTCTTGTCGCGACTTTTTCTCATAAATTCCAGAATTTTTCAGTGGATGTTTGGCTGAAACATGAGACGGAATGGTGAAATTTCGACGTGAGTAAAACACCACGGAATATCCGTGCGGAAAACAGTTCAATCGCATGAAAGCCGTGATGATTCTACCTCGTAATGCCGCTGTGTCTAACGTAGCATCTGGATTTGTGAACCACTGGAGACTCTTGCCGTTCTGCGTTGCCCAAACCAAAGCGTCGATCTTATCCTGGCCGTATTCCGCACAGGCCAATTCAATCACTGTGACAAAATGCGAAACATCATGGTAACGATTCTGAATGAGAAATTGAATTTCAGGCTGATGGTCGGCAAGAAATCTATGCTTCTTCATTTCATTATGAGATAACATTACGTACGTTGAGTATTTTTAAGCATAATTATCATATTCAGAAGCTACAAAGATAGATAAAACAGGTTTTACAAGTAAGAGCTTAGCTTCCAAAAAATCTCTCCAAAATGGTAAAAAAAAAGTCTAGAAAATTCGCAAATCTTACTCAACGATGGCACATTTTATTCAGAGGACTATAGTACTATATATACTAGGACTCAACAAAATCACCGAAACAAATTGACCGAATTTACTTGACTTTCACGATTTTGTAGTCGAGCGAAGTAAAGCATCGACATTTAAGGTTTTGTTTACAATCCCAGTATTCTCTACTTTTGCATTCTTCAAGAGATCTTGGTACATTACAAATATAATAATTGACTATTTCGTAATAAAATAAACGAACGGAATAAATTTTCGGTAAGCCAGTCTCCCGAAGTTAACCCATTACAATTAACCTTTACGTTAATATTTCAACATCTCAGCCATGAAACTGGTTTCTTAGCACAAACATTGTATCTAAATTTGTTCTAATCATGACTTTTAAATCGATGAATAAACATCCTGTATATCAAGACGTAATTTAATTTTGATTGAATGAAAAGTTGTACCATAATCAGCCGGGTTGTGATAAACTGGGCATGGTAGCTTGACGCTTTCTAGGAAGGGTACCATCAGACTCGCTGCACCTTGGTACAAGCACTCTCCTCTGGCCAGAACATATACCTGTGGCATGAATCAGATTCCCAAAAATTAAAACCGGTTATAACCACAAAAAATTATTCATGACTGTATAGTTTACAATTTTTTATTCACAAGTTAATGGTTCGGCAACCTCGCATGAAACGAAAAACTAAATCAAAAACATTCGAATGATTGATAAGGTCGGTCACCTGATCAAATAGTTGAAAAAGTGAAGCACTCGGCTGATGAATGGTACAAACTATCGTTCGTCCTTGTCGCGCCAAGAGCTGTAGCAACTTCACGACTTGTGTACAAGACGAGCTGTCCAACCCGCTGCAGAAAAGGAAAAAGGTTAAAAAAAAGAGAACAGCAGATCCAAGAATAAAACCTTGTTTTCGTATTATACCATGAACCAAAGTTCGTTACAGAAAAAAGAACTCACGTCGTAGGCTCATCCAGGAACATGACGAGAGGGTTGTTGACCAACTCCAAGGCAATGGAAAGTCTCTTTTTCTGACCACCGCTGAGTCTTCCAGCCCTCGTATGCATGTGTGTGTACAAGCCAAGTTTAGTCAATATTTCCTCGATCTGAAATCCATCAAATATGATTATCCGCTACACGAATAAACCGCTTTCCTTCTGGTTCGTTTACTGCGCATCACTAATAGCAAAGTGACCTTTGAGTTTGCAAAAACAGCGTCGAGGAAAAGAACGGTGAAAAACACCTGACCCAAAAGCAGTTAACGATAGGACGAGAAGTTGACAACCTTGAGGCCCCGCGGAGTTCTCATCGATCACAATCAGGTGCGCAAAATGGCATTTCAAACTTAGTTGCGTGCCTCGAACTTCGCAATAACATTGCGCGATCAGAGTAATTACACAAGGTTCTATCGAATGAGAGCTAACGATATTACTATACCATTACCGAACAGATTACCGTCAGCGAAAATATCTATAATTTCTCACGCAGATAATCGTCGATTTTGACATAAGGTACTTTGAACCAATTCGTAACCCCGCATTATATTTTCTACGCGAACCTTATTGGAATATAAATGCATTCCATTTAATCCAAAACGGTTAAGTTGCAAAATCATCTTGCATCTTGTTGATGCAAATGCAATAAGAAGTCACGACTACGTGCAGGTAGTAAAAAGCTATCAGCCGATCCCTCCTCTACAGTCAAGGGTTAATTGGACATAATTGCACGCAATGGAATAGTTGAGCTACTAGCGCAGTGATATCGTAAGTGCTTTTTCCAACCCGCAATTATGCGTGGCAGAAACGATTGAACTTTATACACCTTTGTGTACGGTGCAGGCTGGTACTACAGCTATAGTTCAGTCATAGCAATCGACGTTAGCATGGCAGGGATGTTTATCAATGTGATTGACACAACCATACCTCAGCTGTTAAGCGACGTTCTCGCACAAAGATAACTCTGCATTATACCATTATGCAACTTTTGTTGACAAAATTTTTCACTTGCTACGGATGTGCGTACGTCTGGGGTTATCTACGGACACAGTATTTAGATGCAATACGTTATTATGAAACTGTACAAAGTCGTTGACAATAAAAGAGTAAAAAATCAATAAAAAGTCATCCGGAGAAAGTGATGATTGATGGTCAAAAGGAACTTCTGAAATGACCCAGAATGCGATGTACGATGACGTCATCGTGCTACGACAATTCTCATGGATAGATCCGTGGCTAGGCTTATCTTATTTACATGCCATATCGTTGAATTGAGATCACAGATATTTACGCCTCAATCACTTACGATAGCCTCCTTCGCGTATATCGGCGTGTTCGTGCTGATCTTCAAATTCGCTGCTATCCTGATATTCTCAATAACCGTCAAGAGAGGCTGGAGTCTGTCGTCTTGCGTTATGTATGCACTCGACCTGTCAAACGAAAATATACGATTTCGAGTATTACCTGCCTGCAAAAGAAATGGGTCATTCTGTCGAGCCATGTACACTCAGTGAAATGAAATCACGTGGTAGGTAGATATGACTTTATGCAACCTTGACGTGATTGACTTGACTCGTTGATAATCAATACTTTCTAATAAGAGTGATTTTTCCATCATTCTCCGTGTGAACTAATTTAGTTGAAAGGTCAGGACGTCCTTGTGACCTTCAACCAAGTACAAACTCGTCATAAAAGCTGTTCCAAGGAAGTGAAAACCGCGACCACCGAAACAAATTTTGCATTATAGAAGCTTGGCATTGAAGAAACCAGTTTACAATTTTACATTTTTCAACATTCATATATTCATATTGAATTCCATGGAGGTTTAATAACTTAACGGAAAAATCCTTCAGCACTGCGTACTTGTATAAAACCTAGCTCGAAACGCAGCAAGTTTACTTTTTTAATATCTTCTACAATTATTTTTCACTTTAACTACCTGTGAAAGACGTTCATGTTGCGAACTCGCCCGTTGACGAAAACCGTACCTTCGACCCCGGTGATGCGATACCCGGAAAGGACGTCGAGAAGGGTCGATTTCCCCGCACCGGATGGTCCCATGATCGCGATCAACTCTCCGGCGGGCAACCGTCCGTTAACTCTGTGCAAGATTTCCTTTACACCTGTCAAAATCAGAGGCAGAGGATAAAAATATATATATATATATATATATATATATATATATATATATATATATATTTGGGTGATTCGTTTTAGGGCTTTTTTTACCCTTCATGCCCAAAATCCTTTAGTGGGTACCCAAAAACGAAGTTTCGTGAAAGGGGGGCGTTGTCAAAAAATATTTAGAGGTCGCGAATAAAAATTGAAGATTTCCCATTTGATTAACATTGAAAAAAATGTTTTTCTCATCATTAGTGGTATCATTTCGCGAATTTTGATATTGCGATATTCTCCAAGTGGGTTCTCATAGAAAATATGATACTCTGCAATAAAGTTCAATGAGCCATGTCCGTAAATTCAACCTTTTCAGCGATATCATTATTTCAAGTGAATATTGTATGAAAAAATCGATTCAAACGGCTGTAACGCCTAAGTTATTAGATATATCAAAAAAATCCAAATGAGAAGTTTATAGAGAAAGTAACTTGCTACAAAAAAGTCTTATAAGTCGAGTCCGTAGATTCAACTCTTTCTCGGCTGTAGGTGAATGAAATAAAATCAGGGTGATTCGTTTTAGGGCTTTTTTTTGGATATATATACATACATATATCCATCGATTAACGATATCGGTAAAATTGTTGTACACAATTAGCGCTGCGTTAACTTTTAATTAAAATTATCAACTGCACATGCAGCTGTCTGTGATTTTATTTATAATCGATCACTGCAGCTGCATACTACGTGTCAAGTAATTAACCGAATCTGGAGCTATCTTTTGAAATACTAATTAATGCATGAAGATAGGTGTTAATTAGTTGGTTACCGAAATTGGACATTTCAAGCTTGATACCGACGACAAACAATGATGGTAGTGAAATTTGGAAACTACGCGATGGAAATTTGCAAGTGACAAAAAATCTTGATTGTCGACAAAAGGTCACGAAAACCGATGATAATTTATAACCCCGGTTGAGAATCGTGTTTATACAAACATTTCAATCAAGCTCGATCTCTCTACATCTGCTATGATTTTTCATTAGTCCGCGTACATAAGAAATTATTATATCACCGAAGTTTTTCCTTCAAAGTTTAATATCACTCTGCAAGATTGCTTCGATGTTGCAACTTTGTTGCAACTCTACGCTGTAACTTCTTCGGCATTAGTTAGCAGCGGCATAACTGCAAGATCGATGACTATCTCGCGCGTGGGCGGGTCACGGACCTTTTCTACTGCCAAGGGCAGAAGTCATTGAGATTGCAGAGATCCATTTCGTGAAGCATAGACATACCGAGGCCTCAAAACCGGACCTCTTTTAACTCGCTATTTTTCAACGAAGCATATCATTCGTGAGTACAAAATTGGAAATAAATATAATTATCTTTTAAAGCATTATAATAATAATTGTAATAATATACAATAATCATACTAATTAGAGCGCTACTGATAAACAGTTAAGTTTGTATAGCCATGAAGTGCGCACAATTTTTTCCAAAAAAGGTTTAGAGGTAAATGGACTTCTGATCCAGTATCAAGTTTAAAAACTAAACTCAACCGAAATATACAGCGTCAATACGCGCGTGTACACATTAGTTTATTTCTTGTCTTCAAAGATAGTGATATCCCGAACAAGAACCAAGGAAGTTTGCCAACCAACAATAAGCGTTACATCATCGTCACAATCTACTTGTACCACACTTTCAGTATTTTACAACTCCCATCAGTCATGATGATACACCGCAATACGAGCATTCCGATATATATATATATATATATATATATATATATATATATATATATGACGGCTGTCTTCCGGCAGCGAAACACGTGTAAAATAATGAAATGATTATTAATTTGAGGTGCTTATAATTAATTATGAAGTAGCGTGAAAAAGTCGCGGTACATCGTTATTATTCATTTTTCTTCAGTTTTCGCTATTTGTTCGTCACATGTGTTTATTTGTTTTTTCCCCACTCCACTTTTGTTTACCCACTCAATTGTGTATTCACATTTGAATGTATGTATGTATAGTACATAGTATAACACGGTCAACAGATTAATCACGAATGTTTTCGCTTGTAGTGACAGACCTTGTGCTTTCATGCCTTCGACGTTGAGTTATTGTATAAAATAACGAATCGGACTTTGAAACGTTGTAGGTATAATGTTTAATGGGCTTAGTTGATAGCGAAATGCACAAAGAGATTCACGTGTCGTTTTAAAAACGAGTCCGTTGGTGTAAAAAAAAATACTTATTCGGTTTAAAATAAAAGTAAAAATACTATTCTCATGTTTTCATCATTGTGTCAATTGCTGTTAAAAAAACAAATCTGAATGCCAGAACATTGCAAGTGCGTAACGTCAAGTTCCAAACAACCGGGGATCAAAACAATGCCTGCATTGTCAAAGTACAGATGCGATATATATTTGTTCTGTGCAGCTGGGAACGTTGCACTCTCCTCTCTGTACTTGTGTTATAAAATTGTTCAGATAAGACTTAAGTTGATACAATCTTATCCGCATGGACATTGAGCAACGTACAAAGGTGGTTTTCTATCACTTCGATAGGGATTAGTCATTCGATGCCATCTGCATTTTACTTGCTCATTTGCATTTGTGTGTCTAAACGTCGGAATCTAACAATGAGTGCATGATCAGTGATCTTGGAACAACCTCGATAATTGCTGTAACAATTTTTTTTACAAAATAAAACAAGCAAGGGTTAAACATTCTTCGACTGTTTTGGGATGAAAGATGCTAGGCAACATCGAGAGATTAATTCCATTGTTCTGCCCAAAGAAACGAGATTATGTCATAGTACGGCCATAACTCTGCAGCATTAGGTGTTGGAATTAATTGTTAGCGTTTTACAAACCCGTTTACGGGGAAACACAAACTCTGCGAATTAATTCTAACACCTGACATATCAAGAACCCCGCGTTAAATGTTCAGTTTCATTATCCCACATTTGTTGCGTAACTCTGGGTGTATCAATTTTCACATATCGCATAAGATTCCGGCTCGATAGATTAGACGCTCTTCACGTTTCACACCATACAAAACAACCGGTGTAGCTGCCACATGGAACAATTGCGGTTTTCACGTCCGCGTTTGTGAAGTTAAACCGAATGACGTAACTATGAATTAATGCCTTTGAAACCGGTATCCGGGTACAACACATGCGTCAAAATGTGACGAGAAAAGACTTTTGTACAACACGTCCTTGGTCAACACGTATGGAAAAACGTCGTTTTTATATCCTAGGAGGTAAAAGTGGTCTTTTCTATACTGCGCGCATGCGCTGTCGCAAACAATTCTAACATTACGTGACCCTAACCTCAATTTCATGCTTTGTAAAAAAAAAAAAAACAACGAGCAACATACTCTTGTTATTTAAAGAATCGTTTTTCGCCTTGCGCATTAGTAATATTTTACTGTTCTATTGTAATGTGGCAATAACCTACGACTCATATTGCAAACTTACGCTCGACCCGAAAAAACCGAGTTTGCCTCCTTGTTACAAAATATACTATATTAATGCTGTTCAATATTACGGTACTTCGCTTCTGTCAATACACAGCGCTGAGTCTTGCGTTGAAAATTATTACCGCGTAGAAACAAGAGTTTTGTGTTTTTGGGGTAAAAATGAGGTTTTTATATATACATATAGTGGATGAAAAATGGCAGAGACACAAAGACTTTATAAACGAAGAAGTCGTAGCTATATATTCTGCAGGTGTACATATTTGATGAGTAAGTGTCGACTGGTTATTTCTGTTCCCGGTTACTGTATACATACCGCGAAAATCGCTGTACAGCGATTACAAATGATTACAAGTCAAAGAAAAGTCAAGGAAAGAAGAGCTTTACACCCACCTTTACCGAAACCGAGAGATACGGTGTAAGAAATATCCTCGAATATTATGTCGACGGGTTGTCTTTGGGGAATCCGAGTGGCTTCGGGGGGTTGATCGTTGCTCTGTAAATCCATTGCACCGTGTTCTGCACTCGGTCTTGTTTCGACTTCTTTGTACGAATTCGGCACTCTGGACGCCTCGTGCACTAACACATCCATAATCCAGGTGTCTACGATGTATCGGTCCCTTTTATGATGGCGATGATCTTAGCGCGGTGTCGTTGTCAAGCGACGTTTACTGGCCGGTGGTCATCGGCGGAGTGATCTCAGTACGGACATGCTGTGGAAGTAGCATCGCGATAACAATACAAGACGGTAAACCCGAGAGCGTCGACAATAACGGGGTGCGGGAGCCTCGACGACAACGGTTAATCGACATTTTGCGTTTATCAGCACCGGAATTTGTACCGATCTGATTAAGTCCATCCTCGGGAATATGAATAATGGATTCCTTGAGGTGGTTGGTCGGTCAAAGATCTATCAGTTTTGTTCATTTCGTCACGAGAGTGACGTACATTGAGTAGTTTTCAAATTATTGTATTCGCATTTTAAGCTATGGAGACATATTTAAATACGCAAAACCAGTAATGTAATGGAGATATAAACAGAAGCTTAGATCTCGATGCTTCACTTCAAATTCATTCCAAATGGTTTCAAATCTGGTACGATCGTTCAATTCAACGCTACGTTGTTCAGAAGAGTATTTTTCACGAGATCACTGAAACATATTTTCTTGTTCTTCGGTAAGCGATTCAATATTGCCATTTGTTCGTCGTAATCTGTACGGGTGCAATCTTCCAAAATGAAATATTCAACGATACTGATTTGAGAATAATAAAATTGTTCCGATGAATTTTCAGAAAATTGTTTTTCGAGTGAAATTAGTGATCGTAGAGTAGCATTTACCAAATTTACTAGATTCTTAATCACTGTGAAGCGATTCGAAATGAAGCTTCAATATTTAAGCCTTTACTTATAATTGCTGTATTTTCTGAGAGATATCCGCATCTTAGGTATTCAATCATCGACTAATAGAATTGGTATGAAGTATTTATTATTGGCCAACCAACCTCTCCGTTTGGTTTCTGACGGGTCTCAAATAGCAACTCAACGCAATGTCAACCTTCCATTCCAAGGCCAGCATGCCATTTTTCCACACCTCCAAATTTCTTAGAATAATTTCGCACAATTTCATCAGTTCATCGTCAACCAAGATCTATCGCTCAGAAATCCGAGGAAACGTTGAACGATACATAATACCGAAGAATATCACTTGTGCGAGTTTGTATTCAACCTTGTATCTTACACATGATCGAGATAAATAACTGTTACAGATGACATACGATTTTTCAATACAAGTGAGCAGTGAAATATAATTGATCGGTTACAGCTGGGCTTCGTTATATCGGTATTAAACTTATCAATCACGTGGCACAAGGACTGGAGATAATGAAATGACAAACAAATAGCACAACTGGTACACACGCGTCGAAGTCCAACGGATTCGTGAGTCACTCTCAAGTGCAGTGTAAATCATACGCGTAAATCTTCCCACATGCATTCTCTCAGTTCTCAAACTCTACTGGCAACTGTCGTAAATTTCAACCTTGCGTATTCTAATCTACAAGATTGAAAAGAGAGCAGCGACGCCCTACTTCTACGTCCTGCAGGATGTCATTACACTTGTTTTCCGCATGCCGATATAATAAGTTAACTCTGTGGTATCCTACCGATCATTAAAGAATGAAACGACACCAATCTTCGCTGCTGAAGAAATTCTTCGACCATCACTGATAAGAAACACAAATTGACTTATACTTTTAGAATGTCAAATATTTATTCCGTCGGTAAAACAATTGTACTCTAATTGTGTAATGCCCAACGGCATGTGTAGAGATTAGAGAGAAACTGACATAGTATGATTGATGCCAACGACCTGAGGGAGAATAAGAGCACACGTATAAATATGGATCTGTAGCTTGCGACATTGATCTGTCGATATGTTTCAACTGGGTAAGTCGCACGGTTTCGCAAGGAGAAAGGCAAATACTTGGCTGTTAGAGGCACAAACCTTTATAGTTTACTTTTCAAACGGGAATGTCAGAGGGACGAGTTTCCGAGCAAAGCCGAAGAATCAATGCTGGTGATGCGGGGTTCGCGACTCGGGATTTTCACATAAAAAGTATACACCAACTGCAATCATTTTGCCGATTAGAATCTTGAAAAAAATTTGGAAAATCGTTCGAGTATTGCGAGAAAGATATGGGAGTTATAACAAAAAAAAAAAAAAATGTGTTGACTGTTCGGTTGAAAAAACTGTTTTCCAATTACAGAATAACAGCATTAGAATTTAAGGACAGAGTATTTTAACCAAATCACGTGACGCATAAATACTTACGTGATCCTATCCTAGTCGAGATGAAGGATTAACGATCGCCGGTTTAATTTACGAGAGAAATATGCAAAGTGTTTCATACCAGCAATAAATAAAACAATCTTGGATGAGAAGCGGTCAGCCTAATCTCCCTATTTTTGATAATCAGCTTTTTGCGTTGTAGAAGTACAACGACGATGCTTTAATAGGCATTATTTAGGTCATCCTGATTCGGTCTAACGTAGTTTCTCTATCAAACACGAGTGTTAGAGGCATCTCGATCATATTCGAAATTTGTAAGCACTACGTTTCTTGACACTTTAAAAATTATTTTATTGACATTCAGGGTCTTACAGAATAGAAAATCCGCAGTGGCAATGTTTCAATCCGGAATTGAATGGATTGGAAAATCGTTAACCCTTGTACAATAATAACACCGAACATCAAATTGTAAAATAATTTTCGTGTCTGGGGTGCGAATCGTTTTTCTGGATGTTTACGTTTGAAAAAATGGTAGAATCTAGTCATATTTAACTCAAACCTTGTTATTCTCGTGAGAATATATTATACATAAAATATGCATTATGCCAATACAGAGAAATACTTCAGCCCATATATGTATATCGTAAGACAAAAGAACTAAAAACTTTCAGCTGTCAACTTACAGTGGCAGACATCGAGCAAATTTGTCAAAAAATACACTGTCAGAAAAATGTGGACTTCTGTGGACTACAGTTTGGTGTCAATCAAAAACTCTACCTCATGTCGAATCTCCGGTTTGACCACAAAAATAATTTTATGTACATGTAAGATGTAGATCTAGAAGTAGTGGAAGTAACAGGGGTGAGACGGGATAGTAAAAAAAAAATTTGTAACAATAGGGTTGGACGCATGGATTTTGCGACGTTCTTCTTCGTCCAAAGATATCATGTCAATATAACGTCATAGGCTTTGATAAAAGTAAATATAAGTGACATTTTAACGATCGGTAAAGACTAACTATAGCGTGCTATTGAATGCGGTACGCTTGGCCTTCTCATGATTTTCAAGGCTAACTTATGGGTCATTTAATATGGATTATTCATATGTCAATTGAGAAAGGTTTAAAAGGTGTCTGCAATAGTAAAATATACAATATTAAAACATATTGTGGCATCTCTTAATCGCAACCTTGCATACAGGATCCCACTTCAGAACGATTAATTTTTTTATGTTATTCTTTGTTTTGAGTCAGCCGTCTAGCCAGTAACAAAAAAACACCGATAAAACACTAGCGTTCCGCAGAATATGAATGTATTAACGATCTTTGG
This sequence comes from Neodiprion lecontei, assembly GCF_021901455.1. Taxonomy (NCBI): domain Eukaryota; kingdom Metazoa; phylum Arthropoda; class Insecta; order Hymenoptera; family Diprionidae; genus Neodiprion; species Neodiprion lecontei. The sequence goes on from NC_060261.1 coordinate 14,822,440, forward strand.
TAAATGAACAACTTACCTCCACATTACTTAGATATAAAAGAGTTGAACAACGTCCACAAATATTTACAAAAATGTTAATCAAACGTTTTAATGTATGCATATCAGACTGGACCAAAAAATCGATTGTATTTTTTCAACTATAAACTATCTAAAATTATAGTTTGACATGAAGAAATAACCTCCGTGAAGAATGAGTCTGACTTCAAAGATTTGAGGTTCCGCATCTGACTTTTGTCTTTTACGTAAATAACGAATTTACATGAATCAAACGTGAAATATTCTTGTTCAAAGTAATGAATCATATTTATTATATATATGAGTTTATATATTACATATATGGAACATTTCATCTCTATTCTGAAGATTTTTCAGTATGATGTTCTTACCAACCCAAAAAGGGTCTCAGGAATTTTTCCTGATTTTTCTTAGCCCCTGGCGAAATTTATTGAAAAGCTCAAAACCAATTACAAATACACCATTTTTTAAAATCTAAAAAAATTCAAACTGATTCTATGATTCAAAATGTGATTTTTGAGCAAGACACGATAATGGGATCTCAATATTTACTATTGTTTTTGGAAGTTTTTAGTTTTTCCATATCGAAATTGTTTTTGCTTTATTATTTTTTTATATGCCTCGATTTAAATATATTGCAGAATCACATTATTGTTATGAATCCATCATCTATTTAGATCAGAGAATAGAAATAATACTAGAACACTTCTAACGAGAAGTTACTGACGGTAAGATTTTAATTTCACGGACAACCAAATATTTTACTTGCTATTACCGTAATTTAATTTAATTTTAACGCAACCAATTTGAACAATACGAAATGAATTTGACGACACTGGTCTTAATCTTAACTTATTAACTACTAGTCTGTAATACTCATTTTATCATCACCACAAATTCAGTCTAACAAAACGTGGTCGTAATTGTAATTCAAGTCGTACAGTTCCGTAATCTAACACTAAACGCTATCGCAACGCATTCGAAACTCATAATCGAACCTAAAATTTCCGAAATACTAAAAGCCATTCCGCATACGCACATTCGGCAATTCACGACCTACTGAAAAGACAATACCGAATAATCTGCTAATTCTATTCGATCCAGTACGACACAATTTACAATAAAACGAATTCTACAGGATATCGTGATTCTAATCGTACTTTCCTGCAAATAAAACTGACTAGCTCGTACAGCCTGCCTACGAACTATCATCAAGCACATTTTTTATCATTCTGCTACCATCGTTCTCAATGAAAATTTTATTGTCTACGAAAAATTATAATTTTCAAACTTTATGGTTCAGGAGAAAGAAGACGCTGAAGTTAGCCCCAGGTTTCAGTCGCATGTTGCCGAAATCCAGGGATGAATAGGGGCCTGAAGTCCCCGAACTATAAATTTCGATGATTCTCACGTTATAGCATACGTGAAGAAGTATCATTACTCGCATAAACGTGATAATATGTCGAAGACAGTTCCGAGCTCCTGAGAGACAACGCAACTTGGGATTGAAACCTGCGGCTAACTTCAGCGTCGTGGTAAAAAACGATGCAACGGCGCCCCCTAAACCGTGGCGCCCTAGGCTATAGCCTCGGTAGCCTAGTAGGTAATCCGGCGTTGAAGATAACAAAAAAATTTCTATTGTCTATGTACCGTGACAATTTCTTGAAACTTTAAAATCAATCGCGCATGCGCCAAATAATTCAATCTCATTGGTCGGCGAAATCTTACCGCAGCGATATTTTAGTCTGCGATGCAGGCGGGCCAACGTACACAAAATGTGTACGTTTGAATTTTCAAAGAGCATAAGCGTTAAATTCCCAACGTTCTTTCAAGAATCAAGTTTCCGAGTCACCACCTCAATTATTTGAGATTCTAATCTCGAAAATTCGTATCAACTACATAGCCGCCAGAAACAATTTGTCAGCTGAAAACTCGGGATGACCAGCCTGCACGAACAGCCGATAACAGTCGCGCATGCGCAGTTGATTTTAAAGATTCAAGAGATTGTCCGGGTATATGCACCTACAAGCTATTAGACTATACATACATTTTTAATATCACCAATAAATATTCAATTTTATTATTAAGGAAGTGATTAAAGCAAGCAGCACGGAATTCATCCGGACTGTGCAACGTTGTAATTTCGGGCGGTTACGAAATTCAGACACGTATTCAATGCACTGAGAATGTTTTTCGTATGTAGCTGTATTTCATCTTGGAAATTTTACGTAATCCTGTCTGATGTCTCCTCTATGCAGTGCCACTGCTAGAGTAACTCTAACCGCGATCCAAGTAATTGCAGATTATAATTCATGTAAATTTCTTTGGAAACAAACAGGGTATGAAAAAATCTCTTCTCCTGTTTAACTTTAGCCAATCTAGTCTCTGATAATATACACTGACGTGTTCAAATCTCGATATATTAAAAATAAACCTGACACATGCGTTCAGCTTTGTTTACAACTTCAGCTGTAACCTGTCAGTAATATTTGTAAAAACTACATTGCAATAACCAGATATTGAAAAAATCAGGGTTGTGGCCAACTTAATACGTAATTGATCTTTAAATGTATCATTATCAATTCTAGTTATGCCAAGGTTTTCATAGTACGATTACATAAATGCGTCATCTGATTATCCCATGATAAAGTATTATCCATTACTACTCCAAGATACTTAACTGAATTACCATAAAGAATGACACAATTATTTACCATAATGCTTGGAGTCAAGTTATACAATCATCAAAGGTCGATGCGGTGCCTCTAAATCTTTCAGGTCAAAGCTGAATTCATCACAGAGATTATTTTTTCACGTAGAACTATAGCTTTAGGTAGTTTGAAGCAAAAAAAATAATTATCGATTTATTCTAATATGTACTGATCAAATGACTAATAAAAACGATAGCACGGTTTTCTTTCTCGGTGCATCGTGCAGCATTGGCGGTGGATTTATGAAGAAATTTCACCGAGCAGACCCAGAAAGTTGACGGAACCTATACGATCTCAAGTTCGAGCTCTTGTGGAATGCGACACATTTTTTGAAGTGCAGGTCTTTGCTGTACAACCATGGCGCCAGCGTCAAGTTCTCTTCTATTTCGTTTTACGGAATCCAATTTGACTAGTGCCGCAGCAAGTTGAATTTAATTTTTTTCCATTTTCACCGAAAGACTGGAGAGTACAGCAACCCTTCAGTCTTTACCTACATAGCTACTACATTCTGCTCTTCTGACTTAATTTTGGAGAGCACAACCGCGCTTTACACGCCGCTCTCAGCTTCAGAGCGAAGATTCCGACCCGAGAACGAGTCTTCTCGAGTCCTCTTCTACGGTTACGAAAAATATGTTATTCACTGTCCTAATTACCGTTCTCGCCAGATTCCAATGTTCACTTCACAATAAGCAGAACCTCCACGGCAGGTTTTGTTTATTGTGAATTCCCGCCAACCAGCCACATACCAACGATGGAAAGATAATTGTTTTGAATCTGTAATTACTCCCGCAAGTGCACAGACTGTTCAATAATTCAACGTTTATATAACACGAACAAATAGTATTGAGATTAGTTATGGTCTTGATTTTTCTAAGGATACTTAAATAAGTACCTATGCATAAAACATTTGATACCTGCCGTCCAAAGACAGATGGACTCAAATTATTCTTAGTAAGTACTTGCAAGTACTTCACAAAAGGAAATCATACACTTCACTACTTCAGAGTCAATCGGCAAATTTGATGGATTATTTTTATTTCGTATGTTTATTTCGGGTAAAAAAGAGCGGTTAATTGATAGATCGTTATTTGCAATAATCTCCAAATTGCACGGCGTCAGTAACATTTGAATGTGACATCCTCAGTCACTCTTTAGAATGAGAAGACTATGGCTGAATCGATGACTCTGTGAATCGTGATATTTATGTTTGGCTGCCAGGGATTTTTAATTAATGAATCACCCTTTGTAACATTATTCACGTAGTTTGGGAATAAAACTATTTCGCCGTATGTTTTCTTTTTTCATCGGACAAAGTTTAAGCCATTGGTTGAAGCAGATACAACATACAGGTTGAAAAGAGTAATATATAACGTCAGCCACTATAAAATACGTCCATATTGTACTCCAATCAAGAATTCCGGCACTATACCAGAGGAATTTCCGAGACAATTAATTGAAAAATTCAAGAACCTTAATTCCGTTTTCTTATGAATTTGTAAGAATCAGATAATTTGGTGAGTTTTTGAATCCAAAAATCTATACAACAGTTTAAGTACAGAATGATTTGCTGACGACTGCATTATCAGTCTGTTAAAATACAACACATTTATGGTCACGTATTACAAATGAAACGTCGCAGTTTTCAATCAAAAATGTATTACATCAACTTTTCCAATATAAATTAAAATATTCCATGACTTAAGGATCAATTCTTGATTTCCGGGATGAATCCAGGATTTTAGGATATTTAAGAGACAGTAGCAATCCTGTATATTCAAAATTGGATCAAAAACAGTAAAATTCAATTGCTTATAAATTTTCGAATTTTAGTGTTTTACGAAAATGAAAAAATACGACTCTATTATTTTGTCATACTCTACTGTATGCGCGTACGAAAAGAATAAATTGTTCCCATGAACTACTCATATTGTCTTGAAAAAATCCAGTTTATTGAGGTGCCTCCGTATCAATTCCCTATGGATTAACTATAACACTGCTATCTGTGATAATTAGTGATAACTGCCATACAAGTTTCATTCGGTTTCGCAATTGGTTGCAATGATGGAGTTTCTCAATAACTGCGCTCGGTACACTCAATTTTGTCAATTTAGAAACGTTGTAGGTCGCAAAGAAATTCGGGAAGTAGCTTACAGAAGGCCTGAGTTTAATTGAAAAAGGGTTACAAATTTTGGAAAACGGACTCAAACGAAAAGCGCACTTTTGCTACAAAAGAAGGAATAAAAAAATTATTACAGTCCTACGAGGAAGTTTTGCGTGAGAAGAAGAAATCTTTGATCCGTTAGACGACTTTGTTAGAAATTATGAAGCCTCGTACGTCCAAATAATTTCAGTTTACGTTTTTGGAATTCATAATGACATCATTTTGTGTATTATCCAAGATTTTATTACACATTTTTCTTATAAATTATTCTTTTCTCTAGTCTCCGGTCCCAATATCATATAATTTGTATGCATTTATACAAAATTGTACCTCGAAGGTAGAGCTTATTACCAAAAAATCGGACAAAAATCCTCAACATGTGCTCAAATGTCTACTGGATCTGAAATTTTTTTTCATCATTTTCCAAGTGAAAATAGCGGAGTTATCGTTAGAAAAACTGAAAACCGCGTATTTTGACAATAACTCCTAGCGAAGTGGAGTTAGAAGTCTAAAATTTGGTACGAGTCAATCATTTACAAACAGAATACAGTAGGTTACTTGCAGAATACATTTCAAGTGGGGGCATTTTGACAGGATGGTTGTAAGATGACACAAGAATTCTGGCAGCATGCAATTCACCAGTATTATTTAACCTAATAATATACTGGTAACTAATTTTTGACAAAGTATCAGCAGTTCATTCAGTTAATGCTTCTACAATTATAGCCAAGTATTCGAAGTGCTATTAAGGGTGAACGCTTTATGTCTGATTCTGAAAAACTTTTCGATTAGTTTTATTTCACATATAAATTTTAATTATTACACGAGAATTCAGTGCGTCAAAAGTTTTTATTCGGCATCTTGTACAACTGTGGTTTTCTCAGAAACATATAGACCGTCCAAGAATTTTCTGATATCCTTATTTTTCACGGTCGTGGATTGCTGGATTAGTGCAGCTAAAAAGTAACATGATCACGTTAGAAATTAGGTAAGTTTTATAAACTTGGGTAAATGATATTGCTGAAATCTCGTGATGAGTTTTAACTCACCAGATCTGGAAACATCTTCCAAAGAATTTCCTTCCAGAATTAGTTCATCCTTTTGTTTGGCCGAGTTAGCTACAGTGACACCGTTAGCCATCTTGACTCGTCGGATGAATTTCTCACCAAGGAAATTACGAATTTCAATTACAGTGTTGTTTTCTGTCGTGACGCAGTTTATGGGGAAATGGGCATATACTGCACGCATTTTGTACTGGTACCCCTTAGTCACACCCTTCAACAAGTTTTCAATGTGCGAGCAGACGGTGCGCACAGCAGCCAGCTCCTTTTTGGTTCCAAACCATTTCTCAACTTTCAATAGCCTCGGGTTTACCATCTAAAATATCAGGAAAGCAATAATGTGTCAACAAAGAAAGTAACCATTAATCTACCTTTGATGTAGCTCATTACAAGAATCAGTATGGATTTATCATTTATCAATTTAAATGAAGGGGAATCCACAAATCATCATCAACTAATCATAAATAATAGCAAATATATGAATTCAACTATTCATAACAGCCGAATTCAAAGATTGTTTAAAACTCGCACATGAAATTACTGTCTGTAATACTTACGTGAATGTCAAGTGCCAAGTGTTTGAAAGATCGTTTCAAGACACCTCGTGGTCCCTTGACAGTGACGGTCCGCGACTTCACGGAGACAGTCAATCCCTCAGGGATTTTGACTGTTTGGTTGGTGACGATCTGCTTCATCCTGCAGCTATGAGAAAATAATTACTAACATTTTGAAACAATAAACACAAGTTAAGGAATACGCATTGCATTGAAAATTTGTAACGTTTCAGAATTTTTTTTCTGAGACAATCGGCAATCTGTGGCTACGGTTGAAAATGAGCAAGATTTCATCTCTAATTCGAATAAGACGAGAACAAACGAAAATTACAAATAACACCACGAATTGTATTGTTGACAACGAGTTCCGAGAGAGGTTAGGATGTAATTTGTCGTATGGCACAGTGCAATTCAAGAAAATATTAGAAAATAACAACACAGCACGGAATATTGAAGGTTATCTCGGTGCTAAACAATCAGATTGTTCAGATTTACACAAAGATGAGCTCAGATTCAAAATCGCAATAAATTCCGTTACCTGACACGCACTACAGAGCGACCGGAAAAGAGAAGGCAAGAGGAATTTTGTCTACACCGGCATAGAGAATCCGGCGGTTGAGAAGGGAAACAATGCGTTGCGCAGACCTCTGGTCGTTGTGAATCTTGCCTCGAATTTTATCCGCGTGGCGCTGACGCTGCACATCTTTATTCTGATTGGTTCCTCGACTCAAAATTGTGATTGGTTCACGAAAACTTTATAGATTCGCCACGAAATGGCTGCGGGTCGTGGGACATTTTGAATTTCACATATATGGAAGATAAAAGTAAGGAGGACAATATCCGTGACAATATCATATGGGCCCGGGTTTCAACTACAAATGTGTCCTCCACAAAATAGCAAATATTGGCTCAATAAGTCACCAAAATGGCGCTGATAAACAATAAGGGTTAAATCTGAACTTGGCCGTTATAGATGAAGCGAAGTATCAAACATAGTCTATGGTATCAAAGGAAAGTAGCAAAATATAGTAGTTCTAATGACTAGATTAGTTAATAAAAGTTCCCTAAGTGCATGGTCAACTGCTAACGTAGTGAAATGAAAATATACTCGATATAACATGAAAACTTGCTATAAGACGTTATTGATATTCAATCCTCAATTTCAAATTTTTCAATGATAGATTTATTAAATAGAACAATTAACTTTACTCAATTGGGACTTGAAAATGGCATTTAATAAGTTTTTTGAAAATATCTCTTCACAAAGTGGATATTTAAGTTTCTCCGTTTAATTCTCTCCTGCTCTATCAATTCTTTGCGCTATCTTTTAAATGTGTCTCGTTTGCTACAGCAATGCCATCTTATATGTAATCTACCTCGTATATTGACACGATACGGCTACAATTCGCATAATGATCTCCAGTCACCTCTTGGTCGTTGACCTATTATATTGGAGCTCAGTTTTAAAACTGTTTTCTGATATATTAGTATTATAATTATAAGTCGATTATATATTGTATGTTCAATATCTTGAAATTCAACATTCATAATACAGCTCATCATTACAGGACCCAGATCTCAGATCAAAGTATTTCATTTTACATTTCCATAAATTATTACGTTTCCTAAACATTTTTTGTCTTATTCTCAAGTTTTTTTTATTACTTAGTTGGTAATTCCACATCCAAATGACCAGTTCAGAATGTGGCCACATTTTTGTGAACATTATAGCTAGATTCAGCTATGAATTTGCTCCAGAGAGTAGTTATATAGCTGTAATGATGAAATATCCCCTCTACCTATAGATTATAATGAGTTCTAAATTAAGAACGCTTGAATTCCTTGGTGAAATACTTCATCTTTGCATGGCACGTGCTTGTTCAGTGACTTCTTCTAGCTTTATGCAACTCTTCTCAATAGCGTCTAGTTGATATTCGTAGTGAGCAGTCATGAGGAGAAGCTTTCTCAAATATGTGTCCGAATTCTCCAATGTATGTTCTTGTGGAGTAAAGTTCTTCATAGAATGCATTAAAATCTATATCAACAAATTTTTCATAACGTATACATTTACAATACTTGGCGCGTAATAATATCATGACAGTTCTTAAAGAAATTATCCAACTTTACCTCGCTACTGCGTGATCCTCGTTGTATTTGCCTCGCTAACGAAGCTATGTTATTGACGTTAACTTGCACTCGATCAGCTAACCTCATTTTGGAATCAACGAACAGGCTTCGAGCACTTGTACTAGATGCTGAGGCCATGCTAGGCTATATTTATTCGCTTTTGTTACTCACGGGTGCAGACTGATGTCCGAAATTGACTATTCGATAGTAGCAAGTATTTATTCACATCTTTGTTTCTCTCTTGACGAAAGACAACTCGTCGAAGTATCAACCAACTTACGTGCCTATATTATGGTACGTTCCATGCACGACGCACGCGTCGCTAAGAGATGCCGCCAATGAAAATTACTCCATAGGTCACCAGATTCTCTCGAATCTTTTCGCATCTGATTTTCCGTGCATCATAACCTGGCTTTGCTCCCACAACGTCATTTTCCATGGCATCACAATTTTAGCTTATGGCTAATGTTAATTGACATGCAAAATCGCAAGAACGAAACAATTCAAGGAGTAAAGAGAATGTAGGGAATTTCCTTTGAACCTACCATATGATTGGTTTATCTCGTCGTGGTTCCTCGTACCGAATCGATACGGTGTAAATATGGCCTGCATTCATACTTAGAAACCATGCCCCGCGAATAGGAACTAATGCAACAAAAATACCATGGCGTGTTTTGCTTTGCTGCTATGCAAGGTGAAATTTTTTATTTCGACAATCGCGCAATGTGCTTGAATACAAAATTCGCGATAAGTTATACACTATTGTTTAAAAATATAACATATGTTACATTATAACCCACATTAGTAATTAAAATGTGTAACGTATCAAGAAGGAATTACTCAATCGAGTAATAACACCGGGGCGAAAATGAATAATCATAAATCTAATCAAAAAGCTTTAGCCTTGATCTGAAACCTAGTTGGCTCGTGTCAGAAATGTAGATCAGGTGCGCATGCCATCATGTATTATACATAATTCAAGTTAATTATGGTCGCATCATTTTTACTATACTCGCGTTTATATTTGGCAGCGTAATATTTAATTTAGATGGGATAACTAATATCACTTTCTACGTTGGAGACAACCTGAACGGAAAATAAGAACAATGCACAGGGAGAAATAATTTCATTAACTTGATTCATGCCCCACTTTGCTTATTCCTCAAAAGCACCTTTATTGCACTCAATTACTCGTTCTGTCAGTCACGTGACATTAAAGGCAAACATCACATTGCCATCAAATTTCCGTATTCACCGTGGCTTAATGTCTCTGCACTCAAATATCCGCGTATTTTGAGCAAATATTTCTACATCAAAGACAGTAAAAACATTCGACGACCTAACGAGATTTATTCGTAGTATTGATACAGCGGGGATGTAACACTGCGACGTTGAAATCCATTATCGATTGGCTTCCATGCCATTGCAGAGACTCTTCGCGGAAATATTTGTATTATGTATCGTTATTCCTGGAATCGATGTCATTTTATTTCCAATCAACTGTGGATACTTCAGGTGCACAGTGTTATATAGAATGTAATTAATAATACTCGGAGAAGTGGTCTCTTTTAAATTTATTCGATTGCCCGCATCTTCAGTTCGCGTATCAAAGATCGCCAGCTGAATGAAATTAGATTTCTTTTGTTTCGCTAAACAAAAGGCTTTGTATCTTGATCATTCAATTTCAGTTGGATCTACTAAAAACCAATAATCAGTTCTACCCACCTTAATACAAATATCGCCGAAGCGGTTTAACTTTACGCTTTGCATATGCATCAACTTAGAGTTGCTGAGCTTTCAGTCGAGAGAATTGTCAAGATTCACAAAGTAAGTATTCGAATGACGTATTTGAAAAACAATTAAGCGCGTAACGTAATATGTATGCGTTGTTTGTTTTTTTTCTTTTCTTTTCACATTCACTCTACAAATTGATTTAACTAGTTAGACGTAACTCGTCTGGCTGACGAAGTCTTTTGAATGAATGAAAATAGCGCAAACGAGAAAGCTACGGTTTATCAAGACGTTGAATTGCATAATGGTATAAAATAGCATCATGTATATGTATAATATACTTACATCATGGTACGTGGTCGAGTTCCTGGTATAAACGGCGCAATCTTTCAATCGTACAGATTCAGATCGCAGTGTTTGCAAATTCATATATTCATGACTGTTTCCATCAAGGTTAGATTTCGAATTGACAATAACTGCGTTTGGTATTTTTACGAACTGCAATGACACATAATTTTCAAGCAACAAGAGGAAATCATCCATGCTGTGTCTGGGAAATTTTCATAAGGGTAGGATGTTGAGGGTAGGCAGTGCGTCGGCAGGACATTTGAAAGTTAATCTGGCGGAATACTCCCGTTGTGGAAAATTGCTGACTCGTTGTTGACATCTTTATCCGAAATCCTAAATTCAACACCCGTTGAATATACCGACAAACTCTTTATTCGTAAGCCCACAAGATTGTCATCGCTTCTTGTCTGCCACGAAATGATGGAAATTCCTCCGGTGCAAATTGCGTTACAATTAAATCCCTGCTGAAGTTAACCATTGCGCCATAACAACACTACGGTGATCGTATTTCTCATAATTATGCAAAATTTATGTTACGCCGACCAGTAACCAATTCATCGGAAACATTATTCGAAGGAAATTTTTTCCACCAGAGCCATTAATCATCATCGCCGACGGCAATATTATACCTATACCTACTCACAATATTGAAGAAGGATGTGGGGGACAAGTTGAAACAAAATACCAGCACTCGTCAGCAGTTCCAAGTATATAAATCGATAAATTTAATAAACAACACGCAAAACACGCTGTATAAAATATAGTATATATTTCACCTACCAATATAGGAAGAGGCCGGCGAGATATGCTCCCCAAGCACCGGCTTCATTATAGGTATAATAATATGTATACATATAACGACACACTTATAACATATATTCCTAATTCGTTTTTGGTTCATAACATGTTAACAAACCCGATATTAAGCGAATGTAACGAATCTACACCTATAAAGTATAATACAGACTAAACAATATATCAAATACACATTACATATGATTTTCCTCGTTCCATTAAACACATTTTCTCATTCATTCTTTCTTGGTCAGCTTACTAGATTGCGACCAGCCGATCGGGAATTTCATTCTTGGAGAAATCTTCGAGGGATTCAACGCTACGGTCCGGGGATGAAGATGAGGAAGAAGGCGGCTCATTGTTGGCAGGTGTCGTCACATCTTCTGAGTCAGGATTCTCTGTCTCGTTTACCGGTTTTATGTCGACAACACGGACCCGTAAAACTGTACCGCTGTTTTCGTCGCCGTCGCTGTACGTGGTTTCGTTAACGGTTACAACGTGGCCGTTGATTACCTATGGATTCAAAAATATACAAGAGAAATGTGATCAGTTACAAGAGATCAATGCGAACAATAGATGTGGGTATTTATGCAGTTCGACGAAAATTTGCTGCGTCATTGATCGAGTGTTAAAAGAGCTCGGGTGAAAAAACAATGACAACTACACATAATTATTGCTTTTGTGGTCAACAAAATTATTCCAGAAAAATTCCGTATCTGACACAAATGGATACTGAAAACTGCCATTTACTTCTGAAGAAATTAACAGGTTATATGAGCAGACAGTATATGCTTTTTCTGTGCTATAATAGTCGTTCATTCTTTCTGAGAACTTATACTCTATTCTAAAATACGTAAGTCTGCATTTTACAAAATGATTTGCAAAGCAATCCACCGCGATTATTTTTGCGACTCACCTTTGTAGTTGAGGTGGTGTTTGCTCCCTCGGGGATCTTGGGAATATCGTACAAGCCGTCGGAACTTCCCAAATCTGGAAGAGAGGCTGCCACTTGCTCCCTCAATCTCTTCATCATGTCTGTAAATTGATGTAACCATGCGTTAATAATATATCTGTTAAAATTAGACTTTCTATTAACATTATTCGCACTCCACTATCATGTTCAACGAATTTCAGAAGATTTACAGGCAGACATTTACTCGCAGTTCAGTACGAAAGGGTATGTGCACACGGGAATTGCACGGAGAGAGGTGTACACGACTTAAATCAAACATTTCCTCGAATTTCCTAATACCATTAGTTCGTGTCAGACCGTCATGCAAGATACGGTGTCACAATCCAGCAGCAGAAGCAAGAGCCGAAGTAAATGTCAGGCTCGTAATAGTAGCTCAATATTTCAGAGCTCTGTATAGGCAAATGGCTCATTATAAAATAAATTCACATCTGCCAGGACGGGTTTAAGGTTGTACACACCGTGAAACAAAATAAACTGGAGACTAGTGCTTTTTTTTACCAAACTTTTTTTCTCTCGCTGTGTAACGGCATAATAACACTGTAGGGGGAAGTTGAAGGATGGAGATATCTGTCTTTACGTCGGAAAACGGTCAAGCGTGGAGAAAACGGTGAGTAAATTTAAAAATCATTTCCGTGTCCTTCTTTCTTCACGCTGGAGGGTTGCCTGCGCACAGACTGCTGCTGTTGCTGCTCCATACATCTTTTTCAACGCTCGTCACACCATCAATCCCCTTCTTTTCATCCGGGCTTTTCTGCCACTGTAAAATCCATATAGGTAGGACTACACTACACCCTATATCCGCAGTAGCAATTGATGCAAGCACCACATTCACAGCTGATCCTAAAAGTCGTTTTTTGCATCAACCATGGCAAGTTTGCTCGATAAATTCTGGACAATTTTTATTACGAGATCAAAGACCAGATCACATATTTTTCTCATTAATAAAACCAGCTGAAAAGATTCTTCGTCCGTGAGGTGAAATTTTGTGTATATCCAGCCTTTGAGCTGAGTATTACCCGCACGTTATACGTTTATAATACGTGCTATATAGATCTGGATGGATGTGGAGATGTATGTGTAGGCCTACTACGCGATACTCGACCAAACACACACGCAATCTCCTCTCATATAAAGCAGAAAACTTTTTTAATCCCAAGCGACCATCCTTTCAGGGGGGAATGCAGCCCCCCACACGTATGCTTCGCCTTACATGCAAGAAAAACCCTTACATATAACTTCTGACGATGGTATGTAACAATTACCTGATACCACGCACTTACACAATGTGGATGAGGTGTATAAAAATTTCAACTCTCGTATAACAACGCCAACTTCTTGCGCTACAATGGGTTTATTGCATGAGACACAAATATATCATCTTTCTTACCCAACGCTATTCGCTGGACACATTTTTTCGTGGTTTATCTTTACTCGATGCATATATCTGACCGAAATTCAAATTGAGCACACTATTTACAAAACGGCTATTATCGAGTATGACGTTTTAAGATTTCTTTAACCTTGAATCATTCTTTCCTAAGTTCGATACTCCAGTATATTCTACTGGTAGGTATACAAATTAATTTCCTGTTTTGTTCGCCGATCTTGAAAACCATCCGAAATTACAACATCTGCTTAGACATCTGTAATTTTCAAGTGCTGGCATCTACGCTCCTTTCAAAACACGGTACGAACTAGTGGAATGAGTAACACAACGTCCAACACAGCTGATGGATACATACCTCATGACTTCTAATAAGGAGCATATTCGGCACTGCATTATTTTCGTGTATCAGTTAAAAAATAACGCGTCTTTATAAGTCATACGAGTCACTGCGCCTCTACCAGGAGCACAAAAATCATTTCAGCGGCTTCATCGGTGTCTTGTTGAGCGAACAGAGTACACTGCCGAATATGTTCCTCATCAGAAGACACGTATACATCTGTTTTTCAGGTTATGTTACTAGTGTAGATGGCAGCACTTGAAAATCACAAAAGGATCGATCGATATTCCACTTGAATATGGCTTCCAAGATCGGCGAAATAAAAGTAAGAAATCAATTTGTGTACGTATTAGTAAGTGGATAGAGGTATTTCGATCCGAATCTCGCTACCGCGACCATCAGCAAACGGGCCGTGGATGCATTCATAAATAACCGAAAGCAGAGAGGCTGCCTAACGTGACCGAACAATACAACACGGGCGAACAATCGTCTGCATGTATATCGCACGGCCTAGGAGGGTGCAATAACATGGAATCAACTGGTTGGTGCATGGCATCAGAGGGTGCAAAAAGCTGGTTCAACTGCAGGAAACACGAGCCAAATCAGCACAGTCCTTTGGCCGAAAAAGTATAGTGCAACGGTGAAACTGGGCACGTATAATAGCGTCGAGGAAATTGTGCAGGGCAGTTCGACAACGCGATGCGGAAGATAGCTGTGCCACGGGGAAGTTGGGCCGCTGCGTAACGATCCCGCTCATTTGGCTTCATTACAATGACCTTGTCACCTCCGACCGTGTTCAGACGATGTCCTTAATTTTTATTCTCTGCGCCACTCTCCTGTGCAGCGTTGTGCCATTGCCGCATTCAGCGTTTATACTTATTCAAAGTCTATGAGTCATTTCACGCCAACCGACAAGACGTTTTTCGTGAAAAACGTAGCTCAATGCCTCCAATGTTATTGCCACTTATTATTGTCACTTATTACTAGATTCTATGAAAGAAAAAAATAGACGTTTTTCGATCGTTGACCCTAATATGTCGATGATTGGAAAGTTAAATAAGGCGTGTTTAAATTCTTGGAAAATACGTCAATTAAAATAAAAAAATTTTGTATTACTGACTATCTACTCATGTCAAAAACTTGAACTTTGGTTAGATTTCAAATACTCGAAGTGCATTTCCACCTATCTATTATTATTATTAGCAGCGATGGAAATTTTCATTTGTTATAAACAAGCGCATCGTTTAAACGTAACGTATGAATGAGTGACTGACAGTAGTCAGTGTTTATAGGTAAAAATGCAATATGAAAATCTTGAAACTAGCAGAAAATTGAAGCCTTTAACATTGGTAGAACCTAAGATATAAAAGTTTGGAAAAGCGCATGTTTATGAGTTTCGGCGTATTATTCAAAAATTTTGTCTCACCTATCGAATGATTGAAATCAGGGCTGAATAGTGAAATGCAAATCCATGTTTTTGCACAGAATTTGGAAAAAAAGTTGCTATACTTTAAAAAAAAAAGTGTCATGTTTCATGGATCCCTCATTTGAGTGAAATGGCCCACTCATATCTGGTCATGCGCGTTGATTGCCAGTGCGGCCTGAGGCGGTGGAAAGAAACAGGACCTCGCGAATCACGGCGTGCATAACCACACAAGCTCGAGTTTCGCGATTGCGCGAGTAAGCACAAGGCGTACAATATGTCGCATCACTCGTCGGAGATCCCGCCGAGGTTTGGCTCGGCTCTGCTCCTGCTGCTGTATATCCGCCGGCTGGCAATTTGACATTTTTTTCCACCCTGTGCGCCGTCGCGCTTCCGGGCCATTTAATAAATTTGATAAATATGTCGGGCAGACGTGGAGGGTGCTGCAAGGGCGACCGACGCGCGTCTGCTTGCTAATAAGACGGGACAATTATACTACACCTACAAAACCCCCGAGTTTTGTACGTACACCTATAGGGAATATTTATACAGTATATATATATGTGTATACATGTGTAGGTAGGGATATACAGGTATAGTGTGTAACGGAGCGGCGCGGAAATCGCGAGAAAATAAGGCAGCCTTAATTTAACTCGTTGAATTAATATCAATATTGTTCGTTTCAGTTAACCTTCGAGGCAAGGCTCACAGTAAAGTTATTTGTAGAAAAAGAAAGCACGCGGTAACTTTGAAGTATTGCTTTTATGCGTACAACTGGTCGATATTTATTTATGTACGAACATTTGCTGCAACGTGTTTTCAACAAGCAAGGAATATCCGAATAATGTAATCTGTGTAATCACTTGCTACCCACCCTGCAGTGTAATTTGGTTCAGAAATATATATATATATATTCCCGTATATTTGAGTGCTACATAAACAGCTCAGCGTGTTTGTCAGACTAGAAGTCACGCGACACTTCAGCCTCGTTTATTAACGATTTCACAAGTCGTATTACTGTACGGTATAACATTTCGTCGAGATTCTCTCCTCACCTTTCTTTGTATTCAAAAAAAAAACAGCCTAATTATACTGAAGCATTCATCTCAACACGAGATTTGACATTGGTATCGCCGGCAATGAGAGATACGAAAAACTATGGACACAGACACACGCTTGAAAGGAAAGGAAAGGGTTTAATGAATTCAGCTGATTTGCCAAACACGTCAGCCTTGAGAAGTGACCTGGGCATATATAAACCGGCTTGCTGTATGTTCAAAATAGCGAACGTGGCGGGTAGACGCCTACGTGAAACTTTATCCCAAACACGATGCATTCATTAATCGTTTCTGACTGTATGGTTATATCGATCCCGACCGCCCCACTGCGGTCTGTGGCGACCTAAAAGTTTGCGGCACACGGGAGAGATGGTGAAAAACATCGAGATGTCAACAAGGGTTCGCAAAGGGCAACGAGTACCGCCATCCCAGGACGGCTGTACATCCGAGTTGAACTGGTGAATCCACCCTACGTCGTTTTCTTTGTCACTGTGTATAGTTGTTTCGGGATGCAAATCGCGCCAGCAGTCCCAGAGAGTGTGGGGACAAAGTTTTTTCTCCTCCCCTAGTTGGGAAAATAAAACTCGCACGTGTTTTGCTCACTACTAGTAATATAATGGTAATTGGTGTACGTAAAACAAGCTTTAATATCCACAGGAGGCTCAAAACGTATCAGTAGCTTCAGTTTCATTGTCAGCTTCACTGGTTCGTAAACGAAATATTTAATCAAATACCGAAAGGTGTGCTCTTAAGCTTCGGAGAAAATCGATCGGTAGGGCAACAAACGGAATCGTTATTCGACAAAAAGCCATAAATTGTTGTTCCGTGATTGAACGGACTTGTGTGAAAGACTGGTTGGTGGGCAAGATTCCTTTGAAATTGTTATGATTTACCCTCAGCTTTGTCAAGATGACTAAATTTGAATCCGAAACACGTCGAGTATCTGGGAATTGAAAAGCCGGAAAACGGTTTCTACTACAGGGGAAATACTGATTCAATGAAAAATTCGAGAGAGAGATTTCTTTGAAACTTTTTCCCTTGCCTTGCAGAGAAGGCCCTTGAACGTACAAGCGAGTGTGTACGATATAAATTCGATTCGAGTAAACGAGTTCGTACTCGTGTTATCGACATACGTGTAATACTTACTTTGCATTCTCGTTAGAAAACCGTCGAAAGGATTGTTGGGAAACGAGCTGAAGAAACTGCCACCGAAGCCATCCTCCAGGTCATCGGACAAGACGAGAATCGGACCAACCTTCTCGAAATCTTCATCACTTTCAGAACTTGCGGAACGGGCACCTATGATAACAAAAAAAAATGCGGACATGAATAAAATGAAATTCAAAGTAACGATGTCTATTGAGCGCGCTATCCATGCGATTCACCCTCTTGTCTCTTTGAAGAACGGTACTGTGATATGTTACTGACTGAGTGGAAACCAAATTCTCGAGGAGATACTTGACTGTGTCACACATCGCATACTTCTCCACATAATTTTATACCGATGTCGCAAAAAAGACCTTTGACGAATCGATTGTTTCGCTGAAACGCAATGAGTACCTAAAGTGAAAAAAGCTATGGTCTGCAGCGGCTTGAGGTAATACCTATTGCCGTTTGAAAGAATGCAATTCTTTTCTCGTTTTCTCTCCAGTCATTCCTCTTTCCTATCTACTCGGGTACACAAGAGCTGCTTCGACTGTAATTTGTTCATTTTCTTGTATACGTCTACGTCTCTTTGTCGCTTTGAAATTGAAGAGAATTGAACACTTCCAACACACCGTGCGACGTCGTTTGATGTCATCAGCGAGCTACAATCCGAAGTAATCAGCGTCAGTGGGAGGTGGTACAGAAGAGGCAAGACGCTGGTTCTTCAGTTCACAAAATCGGCATCAATTTATTCCGAGGCATATACTCGCGAGAGTCCCAGAGTGTAATTTGAAACTGAGTAAGAGGTAGCTACTATAAGGCTCCACGGTATCGTGCAAAAGTAAGGCAGGAGTATATAAGGGTTCGCACATAAACCGTAATATACCCATTTATCTAACAGGGGTGAAACTCGAGACCGATAATGCGATTATGTTAATATTGAAACACTTCCTGACCTTGCGATTTTCGTTTTAGTTATACATAATACACAGCGCGGTTTAGACAGCGGCGAGGATAACGAGAGGATTATACCTATCAACGAAGCCTGCAACTTCCACGAACAATCACGAAATTAAATTACCCGCAACGCGTGACGCACTTATTCAAACAAGACACCTTGCACAGTAGCTATGAAGACATTCGTTCAGATGCAGCTTATGCGACTAGTCAGACGTCGCAGTTCTGATATAATCAGCTTAAAGGATAAAGAGATATCAGACGTCGGAAATGAGGCAGCAGTGCATTTATTATCACGTCCATGAATCGAGAAGGATCAAGTATAACCTGATATATGCAGAACCGGAAAACCGGTTTGTTGCCGTCGATTATGGCGACTGAATGCAAAGAGTATTTGCAGGATCGGAGGTCTTTTGCCAAAAATCGATACTTTTAAAAATGTGCTAAAAAAATCGTTCCAAAAGTTATTACACTATTTTAGAAGGTGATTTGTATGGATAACTGGATTTTCTTCGAATCGAACAAAGGCCTGTTACGTAGCACGAGTAATTCTGTTGTACAAGCAATGCTGTTTGGAAGTGATGTCGACAAAAAAAGGGAGGAAAAAAATACCCGAAAGTGAAAACGTACGACGAGGTGATGCATGTGTTTAAATTTGCTCTCCTTCCTTTTCATCATTATCAACGACCATCTGCTGTTACGAAACTGCAGAGTAATTTAAGCACTGACATACATACATGCACATGGGCGTGCTCAAGTTTTGTTCGTAATACGTTTAAGGCTTAAGCCGACGTAACGAGTTGGAATAACCGCGGCTCGTCGGACGGTTGCATGAAATATCAAACTAGCACAGCGTGTAGGGGATTACGCAATTTGAATATACGTGCGCATCAGCGTTTCGCACACAGCAAATGCGTTCGCACCTGAATAATCCAAAGGTTAAGAGAAGTGTGCTGGCCGATCGCACGAGCCTGAATGGACGCCATTGGCATTCGAGCCCCTCGTCTAAGGTCAACCTTCTCTTATGACACCAGACTGGTGGAGGTGAGCCCTCTCCTCCACATGCAGCTACGTGGGCAATAATCACAAGCCCCGAGTACGTTACGGTTAGCCGGAAAAGTCGCCGTTCACATTCTGAGACCCGGTTCTTATACAGAGAAACGTGGCGGCACACAATGCGCTTAATGGTCGATGGATATCGAACGAAATGCTGGGGCTCTTTTCGGGTCCCCGGAATTGATACGTGCCGGGGTGAAACCACTATGGATAAATAAACAGAGGGAGGGCATAAAAAAATCTATGCATGTATAAATAAAAGAATATGATAATGAAATAAAAGGTAGTGCAGAAAAGTGTTTGGTTTTTATCCGCAAACGCGGCCAATATTTTTCGTGTTTGAGATTACGCAGAATATACTTAATTCGACAAACTGACAGACGATGATTGTGTTGTAAACTTTGTTTTATAACAGACTCCTTGGACCAATTACATATTCATTATATTACTCTCATTTTTGAATATTTGCATAACTTTTCATTAAAATACAGCATACATTTTTTGTGAAATACAACTTTTGCCGTGCTCCTCTTGCTTAACAAAGTTCAGAATAATACATCGCACAGCGAGACTGCGAATACCGGTAGTAAACTTCTAGTTGGAGAAAAGTAAGAAAACAAAACGCCAACTGTGCAGCACCAGCAGCGTGCATCTCTTGACTCTTCTTTAATGTTATGAAAGTAACTTTGCAGGATGAATTCTTGATACGTTACAGAAAAATTCAATACCCGTTCGTATTGTTACAAGAGATATAAATAGGCAAAGCTTCTCACTACCTTTGAAATACTTTGAAAAGATTTGTTATATACATATAGTTAACATGTTTATGTAAGCCGACTGTTTTCAGAACATGAAATTGTAAAACTTGGAATTTGTCGTAAGTCTAAAAACAAAGACGTATAAAAAAGTACAGCAGTTATAAACACCGAGGGATAACGGAGCTCGTTCGTACGGATCTTTAAAGTTGATGCAGATATAAAGTTTTCGGCATTTCGTTCTCCTCGCTATCCTATTTTGCGAACGGTTGTTGAATAATTTATACTATCAACCAACAAAAAATAAACCTACCCATGTAATTCTTCTAAGCAAAAAACTTCAACGGATATAACCGAAAGCCTCGACATGCATGGATATGTATTTTATAGCATTGTCTACATAAAATTTGTGTCGATATGACGTATAGTTTGGCGGGATGGATAAAGTATAGGGATAGGCGAAAACGTTTGGGCAGCTTGGAAACGTATGTGTAACATACATTTTCAGGGACCGGCGACGACAAAACCGCACCTGTTGAAAAGGTGTTTCCGTTTTGGGATTACATTCGATTAAACAGAACGACCGGATAACACGCGTATACGCAGGTAACAATTGAATTTCACGCTAGAAATAACCGCGTATCTATCCCACATGTGCCTGTCGATGTGTGGAAAGTTGGATAGATTCTGACCCTCTCGATATCCCTAGGAATTTTACGACCCACGGTGTTGGATGAGCACCGTTTGCACTACCGGTCGCGCGCCGCAGATTCTTTTTTGTTTCTGCTCGGCCTGAAGGCGCGCGACCAGCGGTGCAAACAGTGCTCATCCAACACCGTGGGTCGTAAAATTCCTAGGGATATCGGAATGGTCAAAATCTATCCAACTTTCTGTACATGAACCTCAATTCTCATGGTGTCTACGTGGTGTCTACGTATAACGCTGGCTCAAACTGAACGACGCACATACGCGTATATCGCCTCTTCTGTGACTCATACGGTTTATGACTACCGAATGATCCAGAACTCGATGCGTTCACGCGTTACACCTGAGGAACGATGCACGTAACTCATCAGTCAAGACAGTTCGACGTATTAAAGTATAAGTGAACATGAGTATTCCATGTTCTCGTCCGATTCCATATTAATTTGAGAGGAGTGTATCCAATATATTTGAGGTTAAGGGGGAGGGCGGGCGTAGTCGATTTCGACGCTGTCGTATGTATCTCGAATTATTCAAATATACACGAAAAAGGGAATAACAGCCCCGTTCGTAGAAATGATTCCATTTCTTTATTTTTTGGTTAAATGAAAATGTATTGAAGTGGTTTTGTTCAGAATTACATGTAGAATGGGGTCGTTATGCCCTTTTGTGCGTTCGAGATACGTGGACTTGGATTATTCCACATATATACGATAACGAAGAAATCGACCAGGGTACCTCCTTAAATCTGTAGGTATTCTAGGTTTTCGCATTTAGCACGGGGAAATGAGACTGAAGTTAGTCACGATATTGTAACAATGTATTTTCGACAAAAATCGTTATTCTGTATTATTAGGAGGGTCTGAGATTGAATAAACCGTAATAAAACAGAACAAATCTCACATTCTAAAAACTCAATACCCTCAAAGTCATTGTCAAGTTGCGAATTGATGATTTTTTTTTCAATCTTTCATCACGTTTACGTTACTAACTTCAACCTCGTAACGCTGAATGCGGGTAACAATTCGAACGAGTTTGTAAAACGAGGCACATTCAAGAAGGCGTTGATTGTTTTCACTCCCTCGTTAATCACCAGCAGCTTCGTCCTGGTATTTGTCACGGTATTTCGAAATAACGCGAATTTTCTGTTTGGATTTGTCACACCTGCACAACGTATGAATCATATTCATAGAAATGAATGTATTGTATACGTTACAGGCATATGAAGTTGTATGTTCTCTATATATTGCGCAGTAAGTCGGATTATTGCAAGTAATCACGTGATGCCGGTGTCGCACGAAAAATCTTGCAATTTTGAAACCGGTTGAACTTATCTGGATGTGAACTATAGCGTTACAGATTTGTTAATATTCACCGTCTAGAATCCCGTGCAGAAAATATTTCACTTCTTGAAAACGGATAGGAGCTAGGTTCAAAATTGTATTTCAACTCATACACACACACATACCAACGAACATGAAAAACACTGTTAGGGACTTGGACGGCACAAAATTTTAAACGTCGATTTCACAAGGGGAGTGTCAAACTTGGGAATCACAGATTTCCATCACTTTTATATATATTGTAGGGTAGGGTCCCCTCAATAAATATATAAAGCGGCAAGACGCCATTCGTTTTTATTATTGAGAAATTCCAACTCAAATTTCTATATGTAACTTAAGTAGAAGGAACCTTTTTCCCGGTTGCAGCGATAGTTCCGTGGCGTAGCGGTAACGCTCTTGCTTACTGAGGGACCGAACGGCTGTTCAAGTTCTGTTAGAGTTACTTTTTTTTTTTTTTAAATTATTTAATACAAAAATAAATAATTAATATTTCTATAAATTATTTTTTTATTTTTAAGTTAGGAAAAAATACAAAAAATGATAAAAATAGGATTTGTAATAATTATAATAACAAAGTAATCAATATTATCAAAAATAAAATCGCTCAGTAAGCAAGAGCGTTACCGCTACGCCACGGAACTATTGCTGCAACCGGTAAAAAGGTTCCTTCTACTTAAGTTACATATAGAACTTTGAGTTGAAATTTCTCAATAATAAAAACGAATGGCGTCTTACCGCTTTATATATTTATTGAGGGGACCCCGCCCTACAATATATATAAAAGTGATGGAAATCTGTGATTCCCAAGTTTGACACTCCCCTTGTCAGAAATGCCGAATCACAAACTTTTATACCCTCATTTCATCAAACAATAAAGAGTATCAAAACGAACGAAGGAAATGAAATAAAGTGGAAAACAACAAAACTTTATACGGAAGCAGTTACAGCGCAGAATATAACCGCTCGTTGATAGTAAATGAAGGTAATACAGCTGTAAAACGGTTTCGAAAAATTCACTGTTTCCAAAAATTATTTACCTGGATAAGCGAAGGCAACGGCGAACAGAGCCGAAGCGAAGATCAGTAGGCGAAACGCGCTCTTCATGTTGATGATGAATTGCGTAGAAACTTGTGCGCTGAACGAGTAAGAACGAGTTTAAGTAAAAGAGTATAAAAACAGGCAGCAATTCAAAAAAAATTGCAGGAACGAAAATTACAAGTATAACGAAGGATCGCTTACGCGAAGCACAACTCTCAATCAAGGTCACTCAACTGGCTCACTCAAATCCCGGTAATGTTCTGCAGCTGAATTTTTCCCGCTAGTTACTATATGCCAGAAGCCAACCGGCGGCCGACCAATCGCGACGTTTCAACGCCCGGCGACCGTCCCTCACGCTTATACGTGTTCGGCAACGACTCGAGTGCACGCAACGTTACGCAAAATAGGAACACACAGGCAAACGGACAAAGGTTGCCTGCCTTACGCGCAAGGCTTGACGGCAGTTGGGAGATACAGTTCAACTTATTCAATGTCGGTCCTCACTCGAAGTACTATAATAATGATAACGGAGATAGCGATTATAATTTGGAGCTTGCATAGTTGTTATTCGGATGGTGGGAGGGATGTTCGCGCCTATAGGTTATATCCTACATCCATCAATATGCGGCCAACTTGCGGGCGTTTAATGTTCTAGCAGATTCTCGACGCGGTGTGACCTTGTCCTCTCCCCTCTTCGCTTTGATTAATGCAGCTAAACTCGCTTCCCCGTTTCATGATTCATGGAAAACGAGCAAACAGATAATTCATTCGAGAAATTGTCCGTCACGTATAACGTGTAATTAGTCGTTATATCGTGTGTGCCATGTAACTTCGCCTGTGTATAACGTCTATTGTGCAGGGTACCTGATGCGTGGACTGCAGGAAGCGATAATATAACGTTAAAATTATTATCGGCATGCGAGGAAAATTTTTTTCATTCTATTCGAATTTTTGGCTGCTTTGTATCGCCGATTCGTCGAGCTGTGTTATTGCAGGGTGAAGTACTCTAGAGTTTAAGAGACAAAGACGCGTTATTCATTTGTCGGCTCAATCGACATTTTCCTTTATTTCCGTTGTTTGGTGGTTTAATAACCTGCAAACACAAAACGCCAATTCATCATCCGGCTCATGGTGGTCAAACTAATTACGTTTATTTATTGGTTTTTCTTTCGTTCAACCATCTTGGGTCATTCCTGTAAAAAATAGCATTTTATGTAGTCAATTTACTCAAGCTATACAAACTGTCGATATGCGTATAATATAATTGGATTATGAAACCTGCCGTATTGAAAATTATCGCTCTTCCAACACACGCTGATTAATACTTCGCATTGGCTTGCGTAAATAACGCTGAAAAGAAAGAAAGAAAAAAAGAAGATGTGCTAATTCAACTTAGCACTATATTATTATATTATTATATTATTATATATAGCAGTATGTATTACATCAAGCCCAGCATATGTTTCCGTAGCTGTGCCCGAAGCTCATGAATTGTGCATTTTCTGCAAGATTTGCGATTACGTCACTTGAATCACGTTTATAACGTTGTCTACGTAACTTCTTTCGAGTTTTTAAATAACCGCTATTAGTAATAAATATACACTCGGAAAAATGATAATGCTTAAAGCAACTAAATTTTAGTTCTGTACCGGTGAACTTGGTACAGAAAGTTTATGTTTTCCCGAAACAATTTACATTTTTAATTCTCCCAAGCTGATATGTTACGTTGGCAAAATTTTGTCTGATTTGTCCCTGCAGTAAAAGTTTTCTTCAAATTGAATCGAATCTATTTGCCGTGACTGAATTTTTAAGTTTGTTATTATTGTACAGCCAGAAATTTAGCTGTCTTCGTTACTTGAATTTTCCAGGTGATCTGATAAAATTTCTGCAGCGTGAATATGAGATAGTCACATACATGTACAGTGGGCAGCTTTTGCGCTGGGCCTTGTGGGCCACACGGCCGCAGGACCCATGCAATGCAAGTCCTTTCGCCTATTACACTTTCGCAATGTCAGGTAGGCACATAGGTAATATCGCCGGCGATTGTAAGGAGAAAAAGTATGAAAAAATGGCAGAGCCTGACGAGTGGGGGCGACTGCTTTGCAGCTGGCGAAGCCTCTCTCCACAACAGAGTGACCGGAATAATTGCGAGATCTTTAATCCGGTGGAAGAAGATAATTACACCAACGTAAGACCAATTGCCGGGGAGCTAGGCCAGCCTAATTGAAAGGTTACCAACTTAGTTATCGCGTTACGTGCGTTCTTAAAAAGATGGTTCGTTACCTTCGAAGGGTCCTTTAAACGGACGATAACGCAAGTCGTAAAATTAAGTCTTGCAAAGTCAAGTTATCCTGGGGCTAAATTATACTCGAAGAGGAAAGAGGATCGTTGAGTTAGGAGTTAGCCGAAAACACGTGACAGGCAAGTCAATTTTACAATTCGCCTTCAACAAGTTATATTTATATACATATATATATATATATATATATATATATATATATATATATATATATATATATATATATATATATATATATGTAGGGGGATGGACCCACTCTAATCGATAAAGTGTAAGATTATCCCGGGAATAAATAAGCCCTGTCATTTCGCCCGTGCAGCGTATAATAAATATCGCAGATTGTTATTTGAGTATGATTATCGCGCATTTGCAACCGCCAAGATTTCCACACTGCACGGATGATTCACGTCGGCGAGGATTATAAACAGTACGTATTAAGGTTCTAACGATATGAAAACACAATTAAAACCCTTTAAACATAATCTAACTAGCAAATATTTGATATGATCCAAATTGAGCTGAGGAGTAAATGATTTTGGTGTTCGACAGTGACACGTGACTTTCCGTATAAATAATCTATGCGTATTGTGAGTTCAAATGTCGGTGAGACTATAACAGTAATTTTAAATTCCAGTTTTCTGCGAGCGTAGCCAGTTTCAATTTCGAGCCCACATTATGCCAAGCCGTTTGTAGAGTTGATACGATAGTACATAAGATAAAAGAACAAGCGGAGAATTATTTGTTTCTGACATTTCTGGAAGAAGCCGGGCAAAATCGAGTTTAATAGAATTCGTTAACTTCATGATAAGTCTAAGTGGAAAATAATTAATATTTAATTGGAGTATAATTTCCAAGCGCGCAGCTGAGTTATTCATATACTTTCAGAAATACCAGTTTCAAAATAATTTACAAACTTGGAGGCTGGTGAAGGCTTTATCATATTCTACTTCAACCTGTAGACGAAGTATTATAGACCATTTTCGTTTTTGACGATGTAGTGAAACAGAGGCCTTTTTCTCGATTTTTAAAACTTCATTTTAGGTTTTCCCTCAGATTTATTATTGCTCAATCATTTTTACATTATACGGTGGTAGTGATGCCGTATTAGAATTGCCCCCACTATCAGCATGCTAATAAACCACATGAACGATCAAACTTGATTGAAAACGAGTATTGTAATGAGCTTTGTGCGATAATAAAATCGAAAAGTAATCATCAGTATAGCTTCTACGCTCTTGTTTTGTTCAAATGTAGAATAAATTCGATACTGTGTGTGATATATTGTCGGATGATCTACGCAAAGCCTATACCAGTGACCCTTTTCACCAGATAACGATAGTATCTTACGTAATTTATTGTTATTCTCGAACGTTTGAAACCGTGAAACTTGTGCCAAAAAACATTTATTTGCATCGAGGAAATAAACATATTTAGTTAAGATTATTATAATTATACGTAATTTTCACACTGTGTATGTCAAAATTATCATAGGATCTGTTCTTTGAAACTAATTTTACAGATAATATTCGACCCACTTCATTGTAGCCAAACTTGAATTGCCCGGAACGAAAAAACATCACTACTTATATCCGACGATAAATGCATGTTTACGGTTTTGTGGAACGAAATTTCCAGACGACAGATTATACTACAAAACAGCGCGACAACTTTAGATAACTGAATTATGTGAACAGTTCGGAATACGTAGCAGTGTATGAAAGAAATTTCATTTGTTAGACTGCAGAGTAACTAGAACATTCTAGAATAATGGGCATTCTTGCAATAACGATTCAAATACAATCGCGCTTACAAAAATCTGTGGTACAAACAACTATTTAGTATAATTATAGTTGTCCCATTTTGTACCCAGAACTACATTTCTCGGTTTGGATAAAAAATGAAAATAGTCAATAAATT
Source organism: Neodiprion lecontei (assembly GCF_021901455.1). NCBI lineage: Eukaryota > Metazoa > Arthropoda > Insecta > Hymenoptera > Diprionidae > Neodiprion > Neodiprion lecontei. Next base: position 14,850,334 of record NC_060261.1, read on the forward strand.
TACAGCAACCGCAACTAGAAATTGAGATCGGCGTGTGACCGTTGGTTGATGAAAAAAATTGATATCGGACGAAATGTCTGCCAGTAAAGTAAAGCCGTGTATAATGTACGAGACACACAACTTTGTTCCAGGCTCTCCGTGTACAGAACGATAAAAAAAAAGTTCGCTTTGCACATCGCGACTAAAACTTTACCTTTGATCGATCATGCCTGGAAGGCAGATTTGCGGTAAGCTTCAAGTGCCTTCCAGTAGCCGCAGAGCATCACCCGCAAAATGCCGAAGTTGCATGACTACGCTAGAAACCATAGCGGTCAACGATCCAAAGTTATTGAGCCGATCATACATGCGTTCAAATTTTTCGAATTCCACGTGCAGTCCCACAGCTGCATGGTTGCCAAGTAGCTGCGCTGTGTGCGTTGCATGCATGTGATGCACCGTTTCCTCTTCTTCATCTTCTCGGTTATCGAGACGGTGGATGCGCACTTGAAGAACAACAAGTCTATGAAAGCAACTCCTAGAGCCAAACCGGTTTTAAAATACAGGCAAGCCGCAGCGACAAAGAACAGCATTCGGCGATAGATATGCAGCGCACGTCTCTCGGCCACTTGAGTCGGCATTTTGGTATCCCGGCCTGCCTTCCTTCCGTCTCCAGACTCGGCTCAGCTTAGCTAGCTTCTCAGTTTTACAATTAGTTAATCCACATGCGAAGTTCGTACCATTCATTTGGCCCTGGTTCGGCACCGCGACGAATATTGAGAATCTGACGAGTATTACGTTGGTTGGTAATGCGTTGTACTTTCGCCCTCTTACTCGAAAGTAACTAATATGCACTTACGCACTCTTATTTCCTGACACGTCACCGGTACAATTACACTCAGTTGGAACTGAGTCATCAATTTTCTCATATTAATTTATACGGTGTCACCGTTGTCGACTTCCACCGCAAAATTATACATATAGTCAACTCTACGGAAAGCTGCCTATACAGAGTGAATTGCTAACGACTTGATGGTTTAATGCGCACGCGCTAAAATTCAAGAGCAAGAACGTTTGTTTTGTTAGGATTATGTTAAACCATTAAGTCGTAAGCAATTCACTTTGTATATATATATAATGTACAAACTATACATAAATGATTGTTTTTTTTTCCGTCCGCGACAGGCGATACATTTTCTTTCAAAGCACGCATTAGTTCGACACTCGCACACCGCGTACCATATTTCAACGAATGCTAATTATCTGCTATCGTGTATATCCTGTCTTCGAATGAATTATAAACATAGTCGTAAATTCCTCGACTCTGACAAATGGTGGATAATACAAGATATAATGGGCGTATAGTTGCTATTTGCGTAAATGGAATGAAATGTTTGTATATATTTAAGTACTCATTGTAAGCAGCTATATTCTCGATCTACACAATGACCAGAACAATTTGTGGGAGAGCCGCAATTGCTACGTTCGTGCTTTTGTTGAAACTCGATTTCACGAAGTTAAGCAGCTCGATTGAACTCAGTCCTGCGGAGCTAAGTGGAGGCTACTTCAGTGAGGGTTGAAGACAATTAGAGGAGACGAGCTGGAAGGCGGCGCTCTTTGGAATAGTGGAATATAGTATAGGTATATGTTGCAGGCTCATAGCTGGTTCTACGTTTATCTCTCGAGATATATAAATGATTCCGGACCACTTACTCAGCTTTTTCTTCCTCTTCCTCAACTTGAATTTCAACTTTCATTTCAAATGCCGAATGATATAACGCGATATCGTTTAAATTGCCTGAACGACGAGCCAGCATCAATATATACATCATTATTGATCCTCGGATAATGGTCTGGCGCGTTAACGAAAAGACCTGAGGATTCGGATCTCGTGTGCGGTGCAGCGTCGGGTCGAAACACATTGCACGGGATATGACTAATAAATTTCTCCACGTCATTCCGGACGTCGTCAATTTTCTTACTAGCGAATTTTGCACCGACGAAAGGTGGGGATGCGGCTGTTGCGTTGAGCGTAAAACAGAAGGCCCGACAGCCAATCCCGGTATCGCCTTGTTTACGGGTAACCCGTGGCAACATTCAATACGAATCCCCGAAGAAGGTCCCCCAGGTCAGCGCGTCCTCGGCAGTGCTAGTACCTCGGGGGAATTCCACGGAGTACCGTTGAAGGAGCGGTGAAAAATCACTTGGTCGTTTGGCCAGGCATGCGAGCGTCGTGACGAGGCACCTGACGCAAACTCGGACTTCCAAAGTGATACCAAATGGTGGGGAACCGCGAATAACGGTTGCAATTAGAGGAAAATTGACCCGGTGACCTCGCAGTGTCTGCTGGCACCAGGTACTGGTTATAGATTACAGGAAGCTCTAGCGACGCCGTAGCGCAGTCATTGCCTGACAACTCCTGCAAGCATGCACGAGGTTCGCAAGCTCAGAATCGGTTAAATCCGGTGAATATACCAGAATGATTCCCGGTCCCCGGAATTTCCGGCGGGCCGAACCTCGCGCATCCTGATCAGGTGGAGGTGAGCGAAGACCGAGTACTTTTGACAAGGATGTTTGAATGGGCGGCGTGTGCTCGTGTCGCGGACGGGCAAGCCAGGTCAACGCTGGTTCGATCCTGGACCGAGTGATCAGCCAGGCCAGCAACCAGGACCAGTGCCTGCTCTACCGGCTGGCGAACTACAAGAAGGGGGGCGAGCTTATCGAGGCCTACAACAGCGGGGGTCAGCTGGAGGTCGAAAGGGTCATCCGGGAACAGTTCAGCGTCCTGATGTACGCCGAGGGGAAGGGCCAGGTGATAAACAGGGCGGAGTACCTCAGGTGGAAGTTCCGGGACCTGGAGGAGGTCATCCTGCCGATCGAGGCATCGCTCTCCAAGTTCGACCCCCTCGCCCAGTGGAAGGACCACGACGCCTGCTGGCAGATGCAGTACCGCGGCTCCCTCGGGGAGACCCTCCTCCACGTCCTCATCATTTGCGACACCCGGATTCACACCCGCGTCGCCCGCATTTTGCTCAAGTGTTTCCCCAAGCTGGCCATCGACGTCGTCGAGGGCGAGGAGTACCTCGGGGCCAGCGCTCTCCACCTAGCCATAGCCTACAACAACAACGAGCTCGTACAGGACCTCGTCGAGGCCGGCGCCGCCGTCTCGCAACGAGCCACGGGCAGCTTCTTCCTTCCGAAGGATCAGCAGAGGTTGAGACCGGCTCGGACAACCGACTACGAAGGACTCGCTTATCTCGGCGAGTATCCCTTGGCATGGGCGGCCTGCTGCGCGAACGAGGGCGTCTACAATCTGCTCCTCGACTCCGGAGCTCATCCCGACGAGCAGGACTCCTTCGGCAATATGATTTTACACATGGTCGTCGTTTGCGACGAACTGGTGCGTAATATGTATATTACATAACGTACATCCGTACGCGAGGATTAATTATGAGGTTGAAGTTGTTAACGCTGACGTAACACAAAGCGATGAGGAAAAACCCAGTATTTAGAAATTTTAGATTAACTTTGAAGGAGTGCAAGTTCACAAAACATTAGCATACTTTGCATTATTACGGCTTACGGAATGCCAGACTATTCTTGAGCTGGGAAACAAGAAGAGACTGAAGTCAGTAACGTTCACATAACGAAACGTAGAGGGAAAAAATCACTATTTTGCAATTTCATAATGACTAACGTAGTAATCAATTTTCCAAAGTGTTTATATATTTTTAGTTAATATAATTTTGAAATACAAACTTGATTCATTACGATAACGTTACCCACTTCAGCTTCATGAAATAACGGGTTCTCCTAACATGCATTATTACAATAACGTTACTAACTTCGACCCCATGTATAATTTAGGTCGTAAAAAGTAATTTTCAATTCTTGAATACTTTATTTTACGACCAAGTTTTTTATACTACGTTTGGGGCAGGTTGCCGGCTGGCCGTACTCAGATTAGAATAATGTGGTTTTAAAATTGATGAGAAATATTCATCTGTCGTAATTACTAGAAAATTCTAGTAAAATGGATATCGTTGCAGTAACGGTTTGAACATTGTTGGGATTACAAAGAAATGTGATAGAAGTAACTACCTAGTGTGATTATAATTGTCAATACTAAAATTTTCAACTAAGTAAGGCCTCGACATCGATTTATTGTTGCACGAACAGCAAATTATCACAATCATTACATGTGAGTGATCCTGATAAAAAAAAAATAATAACACCTAAATACTAGACTTTCTGGTTATAGTTACGAAACTATTATTCATTTTGTACTCAGAACTACGCACATGTTTCGATTGTGGTAAAAAATGAAAATAGTTAAGGACTGTCAAGTAATCATAATTAGAAATTTTCTCGGTGAGGGTTATTACCATATTTTACGTCATATGTTGTATTTATTATACAAATATAATTTCAAGACTTATTTCTCCACCGTTAGAAATATCACGGACACAGTATTACCTATGAAAATTGACGTCCACTATTAGATTATGACGGTTGCAACTGACATTTATGCTTAAAGTAAAATCATCAGCATATCGACCGATTGATTGAGATTAAAATCGATACATGGATCAATGTGGAAATCGATGTTGGTTTGCATTACAGAATGTACAAGGTACTAGTGACTGATGAGATTTTGGATGTCGATACGGTTGTAACTTCTATTGTTAAGTATTACCGCTATTGTGGATTGTTTCTCTTGTTGGTTTTGTGCATCTATTTTTTTCACTGGTGAACATCATGGCATCGTCATGGTCAAGGGTTTTCCCTTCGTGTATTCAGTGGGCTGTTAGAGCGAGTCTCTCTGGCTTACGATTTCTAACACCTGCATGTTAATGATCTCAGATGCGACTTGTTAAATGTCATGAAAACATGTCTGGCCTATAAATGTTTTTATGAAATTTTTATCACCAATCTTACGTACAGTGTTGGTCTCATGTATTGTTAGTGCGATCGACTCCAACTTTGAGAAAAGTACACCCGCAATATTGTTGACTTTACACCCGTTTAATTTTTTCGGACAAACCTTCAACGTAAGGGATTAAGCCGGGGATTTTTTTATTTTTATCTTCAATGAAAAATTTCATATCTGTACACGTGCCTCGCGAGAACCCCTTTCGGACGCGTCGGCGCACCCACAATTTAATGCTCCGATGTTTTATGTTTTTTTGAACGATTTTTTTACTTCCTTTTTTTTCTATACCCTTTATACGCGTACGGGTGGCCTTTTACCAATTATTGGCACGCGATTGGACCTCAAAAAATACGGATTTTACTTTGAATTTGACAGACGCAGTTTCTTGTGTCCGTTCATTGTGCACGTTGACTGTGCAATATCCGAATTTGTTTTCACTCTTTCCTGGGTAGAAAAAAAGTCGGCCGAACAGCGGGGATATTCTGTACCGTAAAACAGGATCGGATAAATGGTGCACAGTTGAAGGACATGCATAGCTAACGATTTGTACAGACTTTTGAACAAAAAAAAAAAAGAAGAGCTTAGCGAGTAATCAGGTACACCGTGCAGGCCTTGTTTCCTCAAAGAGCTCCGCTATTTTATTGAGAAAAAATTTACAGAGAGAATTTCGAAGTGAGTCTAACAATAGTCGACGCCAATTTTCTCCAGAGTGAGATATTACATCTTGAATTTTTCTTGATGCTGTTATCGGATAAGACGATAATAATAAATTGGATATGCGGTATTACAGATATCACTGCATATTGAATATAGTACGAATCATATTACCACATTTCCGTCTCCGAGAATATCGCAATGTCAGCAAATGACTACTTACTTTGGAATTTTGTAACTTACCTTCCACCATGAGTTACAATAGTATAGTTGATCATATTCGACACTGCATGAAGGCTTGTTTATGAACACAATATCGGAACGTCAAAGCATTTCGGAGAACGTGTCGTAATGTATAAGGAAAGACAATAAAGTAGGTACTGCATTTGTGTCAATGTTCACATATTTCGTCCGACAATGATAAACATGCGGCGTTTGTGTTGAAATAATACACTACATTTTTCTAATTGGCCCCTTCTGGATCATTACGACACCTCAATATATCGCGATATCTATGGATCATTACATGCCGAATCGAACAGCTTCTAATCAAGAAAAATTTCTACTCAATCCATTCATTTGTACAATTACATACTTTACCAGCGCAAAAAATTCTATTCTAATCAACTATCTTAAAGTGGTATGAGACAGGTTTGTGACCGGATAAAAACGAAAAAGATGTGGCAAGTCAAAGTTTTGTGTCAGCTTCTATTTTAACTTCAATTTCTCAGAAACTATTGTTCTTACGATAAAAGTGCACTAGAACTTCTGGAACTGTACAGAAGTCAAAGTCATATATCATCAGAACCGTTAAGCGCCCGTGAACCAAACAAACAGGGAAGTTGGAAACAAAAACGTGAAGTCAAACCGTGTCCGATTTTCGAAATTTTTACATTATTTAGGAAAACTGACTTGGCTGTAGATTAGAGGAAGAATGTAGACAGAGGTCGCTCTTCACCTATTTCTTTCAACAATATTTTACTCGGAGTGTGCGAATAATTCGACCTCGAATTAAACGTAAATCAAATAATTTGATTCGCATTCGAGATGAAATTATTTAAATTTTTATTTTACATACTTGTAAGGAGGTGTCCAAATAATTCAGTCGGAATTTATTGAACTTCAACTTGTGATTTACTCAATAACTTCTACAAATTACATTCAATTACTTGTCAAAAACAATTTCGACAGTCGCACCTTTCATTCGACCGTGTATATATACTCTGAAGACAGAAAAAAAAATTTAGAGGATTTGAAATCCGAGCTGAACAATTCGGATAATACAACCGTTTGAATAATTGAAATGCACCCTAATTACTTTGATATTCGATTCGATTCGATTCGATTCGATTCGATCACTATTCGCACACCCCTACACTTTATCCGTATAACGTGCGAATGAATTTGGGAAGAGGTCGAGGTCATACTTGGCTGGATGCACTGCGCGCTTCCCTGAAATAACGAACGTCGGTCTTTTGATATCCAACAACGGCAGCTGTGCCATAGTTTATGACAGGCGAAGGAGCCCGGCGTAACGGTTGGTCACGGCCGGACTTAATCAAGAGAACACGCCAGCCGACATTGTCTCGTAGATCTTTTCCAGCAACCGCCGGCCGGCATGGCACGGTTCGCCTGGACGGCGTCGATTGCTTTCGGCCGGCAGATGATTGAACTAACGTCATCTTCCAGGACATGTTCGGCTACGCGTTGAGGCACCCGAAACTGCCCGCTCGTAACGGAATCGCCAATTCTGCTGGGCTAACGCCTCTCACCCTGGCCTGCCAGCTGGGGCGTGCCGAAGTCTTTCGGGAAATGCTGGAGCTCTCGGCCCGAGAATTCTGGCGCTATAGCAACATCACGTGCTCCGCCTATCCGCTCAATGCTCTGGACACCCTCTTACCCGACGGCAGGACAAGTACGTTGACGAGGATTGATTCGAGCTCCGTACCAATTTTCGGCCACTCTGTAGGCACAGTCATTATGTGGATCTGTGGTACCACGACTGGACCCAACCATTTTCGACACTCGATTCGGGGTCTTCCTCAGTTTTTTATCCTTTCCACCATGGAGATCGAACTGAAATGGGTGAACTGACAAAACTTGTCACAGTAATCGTACACGTTAGGTCTATTTTTAGTACCGATAGTGTCGCTAGTGTTCCTTTTGCACAGAAGTGCCATTGGTTGCAGGGATGCCCAAGATCGACCGATCGATGATGTTGCAATGTGATTCGTAGAAGGTTTTCACTACCGCCTTATACTCCTTCCACTGTCTTCGGTGCATACGGAACACCAAGTGCCATCTTATTTCAAACAGCTATTTTTTTACACGGAGATCGGTCTCCTTATGTAGTCTCCATGCTTTTCACGGTCGCGGCCCCATTCGTTGTCTGCGCGAAGACAAGTGTCGCTGCTTGTGGCGGAAGATGGTTATGTCAGCAGGGTAAGTCGGAAAAAATGAAAAAAGTGACTTTTCTCGAGCATGCCGGGCTGCCAGTGAGTGGCCGAAAAATGACAGAACTCGCTCGGCACTTGTGCGTTAACTGCACAATCGAAATATATTACCTTGGGTGATTTGAGAACAGGGTCACGAGACGAATTTGAAAGTATTGCTACGGTAAAAGCACGAAACAGTCCATTTTTGGTGGTTGTTTTCGTTCCGTAAAGTGGTGCTTTATACCGCCAAGTTCGAAATTGCGGTATAAAGTCTATGACGCAACTTTGAAGCGCAGCTCGAAGTGCGCATCAAAACTAAGGTATACAATCCCAGGTGCGCATGCGCACAGTAATGCTATCACATCGCCGAACTGACAGGACGCCATAATCTCAATCACCGCGTGTCGTATTTGTCGACTGTTTCATGCCTGGGCCATAAAAAATATTTTATTGGGCTTGCCCGTGAACTGTTTTTGGTGTGAATAATGATTCCAGTAGAGGGCTTTTGGTTGGTCTTCAGCTCGTGCTACTGGCATCATTATTCTCGTCTAAAACCACTTACTGCAGCCCGGATAAAGTATTTTTTTCGTAAAACATCAATTAGACTTGAAATTTTTCATGACACGATCTGTCTAATTTGAGGAAGTGCGCTCTGGTCAGTTAAGACCGACAATTTATCATCTGAATTAGTAAATATAACCTCAAAGCCCGTCTCGCAGCGAAATAAATCGATTAAAAATCCATATGATGTTTATTCAGCCATAGATAACTAGAGCGCCCTTTCTGGCAATAGCACAATCATTTTACAAAACATTACAAATCGATTCAAAGATGCGAGAAAAAATTATCCCGACTCTCGTAATTACTCTTGTCTCGGCTACGTGACACCGTGTTCGAAACATCTAGAATGAAAAATTTTATAGCTATTTTTTTTTTTTCTAAACAAAATATTCAAACATGGAAGAAATTTATTGCTTTAAAGCGGGTAAGATAATTATTATAAAAATGATTGCTCAAAAAACGATTATGAATAAATGAAGTTGCGATTTGCATACACGGCAAGAGCTGTAAGGCTACGCATTTCGATCCCCCATTTAAATAAAAAACGACTCGCGATAAAAATTACGTTTGGACAAAAAGAAATGTCAGTGATTTGCAGTTTTAAATCAAACTAAGTCTAAAATCTGATAAGGCATTCTGAATTGAAAGACCAAAAACGTAGAGAAGATAACTAAAAGTGACCTTGTAGAATAAAAGTAACTGATAGTGGAGTCACTGACTCACTGGTAGCCCTGTAGAGTGTTTGAAATTATGAACAGCGTCTTCGTCACCTCTTGAATCTAGTGATTGGACTCCAAAAATGACAATCTTATTGGTGATTTGCTGTGCAACACCGTTGCCATTGGTTAATCCCTTTCATAAATTCAGATTCACCCCAGAAATGGGGACGAAATCATTGAAAAGACGTCAACTATCCGTCATCCCCGCAAAAATTGCCGAATTCCGCCACTGCGCGCGCTGGAGTCAAACGTCGCTCTTGCCCAAGATGATCGTGCATAAAACGAATGAGAAGATTTTAATTACACAGAGGAATTATTCCGCAGAATTTGACCGTGAGTGTTCGAGCTCGCGACGGAATTTCTGGGAGTCAATTCAGTCAAGGCTCGTTTTTACTTGGTGAGACTCGCGTAGCTCCTTTTAAAAGGGTTAAATGGACCGAGAATTTTGGCTTACATATTCTAGGAGAAGTCTGATGATAAATAACGCAAGGCTGAGAATGTCAGTTTCGTTGATCCCTCTATGCTGCGCAATATATCAAAGCGTTCCTCCTGCCTAACCACCCTCTATCCTGCTTGGGTCACTGTGTACGTTGCACCAGAAACAAGAAAGGCGCATGTCGCGGCACAGCAATCAGCCTCGAAAATCAATAATCTAAAGTGCCAAATCTATAGATTGTGCTCAACAACCTGCGGCTGGAACACGTAAAAAATTTTCAACCCTCGTACTTTGCACGAGTATATTTGCACGATAATGCCCCGTCAACGAATTGATTCGGGTAAATTCTGACTGACGTCGAGTGTACCGGCACGACAAACGGTGACACGGAATGTGGAAGTCCACCTCATTACAGATCTATTCACGCGAATCCACTCGTTAATCGAATAACCGGGGGCTAGTCAAGTGAGGCCAATTACACTAAGCTCGGTTCGCAGCTCACGAGGACACGCCATCTTCGCTCGTTTGACCAATCTAAAAACGAATAAAGCAAAGACCATTTCAACCGTATTACGGTAATTGTTGGCCGCTGCACGATGCACACATACATACATATATTTCACTTGTATTGCGAAGCTCGTTACTATACCGACATGTTTGAGCTCACGGTGCGTTGCTAATGTCCGACATTAACACCTGTGCACTTGACCATTCGTACAGGGTGATTATTTTCCAGAACCAAAGATACGACTACTATTCGCATCCGATTTTTCTCATACGCGTCACTGATTAGTTGCATCATCTCCTAGTTACCGTAACAATTTCTTCAAGATATCCATGCAAGTTAATTTCGTTACATCGATCTGGCTCAAAGCGTTCTTTCCCCGTTGCATCAATTTCGCGAAAACGGAAAATTTTCTTTCCGTTCCAATTTACCTCAGAGACGTGGGTTAGATAAGACGCTGCTTCCGCGCTTCAATTCGCCAAGCTCACTGCAGCGCACAGCCTCGGGCGATTTCTTATACCGACACAAATTAAAAAATTCTCCTTTCAGACTGGAACTCGGCACTATTCATAATCCTGAACGGTACCAAAGAGGAACACTTGGACATGCTCGATGGCGGTATAATTCAACGTCTGCTTGAAGAAAAGTGGAAAACTTTTGCCCGCGTGAGATTTCGATTTATTTGTACGGTAGACATGAGGAAAAATCTCTTTCAATGAAGCCACTTTTGAAATCAAATCTGCTGTTGCTTTAGTAACTTCTGCGGTAAACCAACTGTGTCGTATATTTAATAAAATGTTACATCTTTCAATGAATATGTCAGAGTACCTAAGCCCAGACTGTGACGGACTATTGTTCATCGGCAAAAGTGGCCCTTTGATGCAGAGATCTTATCGTCCGGATCAGATGTGCAAAAATCCTTTCGTTATGTTTTTAACAGCTTCAATTTCTAAAGCGACTGGTTATCCTAATTTTCCATTTGGTGTCGTTGTCATTGGCGGTCTACTTGCGTCCCGAATACGCGGAATCGGACCTCCTGGCCTGGCCGGAAGACCCAACAGACGTGGCAAGAACCATAGCGGAAGCCATCACAGTTCTCGGAGTCCTCAGTTACATTCTCGTGCAGTTGGGCGGCGAGGTTATCAACATCGGACTTCTGTCCTTCCTCAGGCAACTGGTACGCGACTATAACGCATATTATTTTCCACCTTCCAAAGTTCTGCCTGCATATAGTTCTACTCGCCATCTCATGCGTTGCGTAAGTACAAAGGTACTTACTTATGGCCAGCCACGTATACATGACGCATAGATCGAGCAGGTGCGAATGAATACATGAATGCCGAAGCAACGTAATCTTGTCTGGAGAATGAGTTTTACCGCGATCCTATTATCCGTCAATTGTGCGAAATGCTTATATCACTGATTAATTATCGCGGTCTTTAGAAAACATCGAGCCATTCAGAGTCCGTAATTGAGAAATTTTTGGTTGTTTGTTTGTCCATCTGTTTTCGACGTCTTTATGAATCCATTTCAAATCCTCAGAATATCCCTTTACACGAACTAATTAACTTGGTATCCAATTATTGTTCGGTTGCGTAACATTACGCGTTACTGTGTTTGAAATTAACACGTGCGATAGGAAAAGGCGATTCCTGAAAATGACGGAATCCGTGCCAAGCAAGGACTTGTTTATGTTTTTATATAAATAATAATAAACAGCAATAAAAGGGAGTGAAGAAGAGCCGGAAAAAGAACGTGCGATCGTAATTAAACAATCTGATACAAAAGACTATAGACTTATCCTATATAATCTCGCGGGGACACGAGGTGAATCGGAAATCAACGCGTCTTGTCAAGTTCGTTGAAATTCAGTGTACGTGGGTGTCAATAAAGAGGCGAAGAAACAATTTGAGAAGGGGATACCGCGGAACTTGAATTGCAATCGCTGAAGCGTGTGCCTTGAATAGAATTAACTGCACGACATTATCACGATCTGAGCGTCATATCGCATTCCGCACTCTTGTTCCATGTACGAACCGATCCGAACTTTGGACTGTTTAAAGCAGCATTTTTTTTTTCTCTTATATCGCAGAGCCACGAGCCCGCAAAACTCATATTCCTGGTGAGCAATCTGTTGATCCTCACCTGCATCCCGTGCCGACTTGCCGAAAACCGTTGGGCCGAAGATGCGATTTTGATTGTAGCTGTTCCTGGCTCATGGTTTCTCCTCATGTTTTTCGCAGGGTAAGGAAGTCTTGGACGGTGTTCAATCGTTGCACAGAGTTACGCACTGAAATTTACTAACTATTACTGGTGAACATCAGCGTTATCCAACTTACCGACACTTGAAAAGCCCCAGAGTCCCAAGGACTAGAAATTACGAAGACTCGGTTTTTAACAGCAAGGCGGTCAACTCGTGTAGACTTGCTTGTAGATACTTAAAGGCGATTATATACAGTCAACATTTGCAGGGCTGTACGACTAACCGGTCCTTTCGTAACGATGGTGTACAGCATGATAACCGGCGACATGTTGACGTTTGGAATGATATACACCGTTGTGCTTCTTGGATTTTCCCAGTCTTTCTTCTTTCTTTACAAGGGGTTCCCTAGGGACAGACATACCCTCTACGACTCCTACGCTTCCACTTGGATGGCACTGTTTCAGATTACCCTTGGAGACTACAGCGTAAGTATACGTAACATCTTTGTACTTAAGAAATTAGAATATCCATATTACGTGCGCAAGACGGGAAGCATATTTAACCGCACGCACAACTCTGGGGTATTACGATTGCGGTGAACCTCGTGAGATAGTTAACATTTAATATAAATTCCAGTACACGGAGCTGGGCCTTACGACGTACCCGAATCTGAGTAAGACGGTATTCGCCATTTTCATGGTTCTAGTACCCATACTATTACTCAACATGTTGATAGCCATGATGGGGAACACTTATGCTCACGTCATTGAGCAGAGCGAGAAGGAATGGATGAAGCAGGTTCCTGTCAAACGATAAATAATCTTCACGCTAAGATGGATCGTCAATTTTAAAATACTTCTTCAAGCTGACAGCTCTTTCGGATAGTTGAAAGAGAAGTCTTACGTTTTATTTCACGACACCAAACTACCAAAATTTGTTATATCCGCACAGTTACGTTCAATCAAATAAGACGTTGCATTTAGAGACAATTAATGAACATTTTTTGCCAATGAAAGGTCAACGCTGTCTGTGACACCGAAGTCGGAAAACTCTTTTCGAGGGAGGCTTAATCCAGCATTTAATATTTCAGTGGGCTAAGATAGTTGTATCTTTGGAACGTGCCGTTTCGCAAAAGGAGGCGCATAATTATCTGCAAGAGTACAGCATCAAGCTCGGCCCGGGCGACGACCCGAACAATCCTGCCTCTGAGCAACGGGGCGTTATGGTCATCAAGAGCAAATCCAAGACGCGAGCAAAGCAGAGAAAAGGTGCAGTCATCAACTGGAAGGTAAGCGAATTTATTATAAGTTGGTCTCAATACACTGATTGCCGATAACCTACATGTATAAAAAACCTTGCGCGTTACGCAGCATGTTGGAAAAGTGACAATAAACGAGTTGCGAAAACGCGGTATAACTGGAGAAGACCTTCGCATCATCATGTGGGGGAGAACTTCATTCTCAACGCCTGTACGAGTTCCAACAAGGTACGGTTTCCTGCACTTTGGAAAGTTACACTGCACTTGGTTCATCATTAAAAAACTTCCATGAAAGTTTTTCCGCACGACAAGCATATGAAAATACGCACGTATATCATTTCTCAGTACTGCATCAACCGAACCGACGGGAGTTACCGCATTAACTGGCGGATTCGGCGACGCCTTGTCAGCTGCTCTTGACGTGATGGCATTCGCCCACGATCTGGATATAACCACAGCGACCCAAGGCATCCCAACGACGGCGAATCCGATCGGGGGAGCAAAATTGCCAAAAACGCAGCAAAAGCCGCAGCCGCAGCAACAGCAACAGCAACAGCAACAGCAACAGCAACAGCAGGTGACCCAGAAGGCGCAGGTTGTAATCGGGAAATCGCCAGGGATTTCGGAATTGATTGAAAAAAAAGCAATCATCGCTGGCAATTCCGAACGAAAGCCGTTTATTACAGACACCCGTGAGTTACATAAGAATTCCGTTAGGGTTAAGACTATTGGGGCCTCTTTGGGCGTTCGTTCCCGCGTAATTTGACCGTTTCTTACGCTTCAGTTGTAGATCTATTCGGGGTACGATTGGAGGATAACGAGACTCAGAATTTAAAGTCACCGGTGACGGTGAACGAAAATCCGGACCCGTTGCTCGATCTCGTTATCACCGCTGAAAATCCTACCTGCGATGACGCAATCTTACTAAACATTGCAAAAACTGCTCAACTTATATCCGAAGTTGGGGACGTCCAGGCGCTTCAGGCTCATCAACGTCGATCAATTACCAAGCTTTTACCACCCTCCACTGTCAATGCCAAAAAACAATTCCTGATCGAATCAAGCGATAACGACATTCTTGGAGGTATAACCCTGCTTTTTTTTACTACTTGCATTTCCCTCGCCTGATCCACCCTAATTTTATCACCCGAATACCCATTTCAAAGTGGGTATCATATAGCTTACAAGAAAGAAATCACCGCGAAAAGAAAACCCGACATTATTATCGAAGGTATTGAACCGCAACACTCGGTACAAATCAAGTGCTCGATGGTTCTTCGTGAACAATGTGAAAAAAATCTCTCTTTCACCCCCTATCTTTCACAGTCCCTCGAAATCTTTGCGAGGCTATTAATTTCGATGCTATATTTGCGGACAACGTTCGGTGAATCAGAGACGGCGCCATTTCCTTTATCCTCGCGCGATCTAAACTCATCGGTTTATCCAGATAACATTCTTCTTGGCACGGAATCACGACTGCGAAGGATCCGTTCTGCCAGCAGCAGAATCGCAGCGAGCAGGAAATATTCTCACCACGGAGACGAAGACAGTTCCACGTCCTCACCTTCCGGCGACTTGACCGCGGGCTATCACCGGCTACTCAATGAACCGGAAGAAAAATCTACAGTGATGCAAAATGACACCCAGAACATTTCCACGTCGTCAAAGGCTGTATCGACGATTAACGGTGTCAACGGACACGCGGCCAAGGGTAATAAACGAAGGACTGTCAAAACGGCGAAAAACAGGTATTCGTTTCACCTATAAAATTGATAACTCACTGACTTTCAATTCACACCCAAAGACACCTCACCACAGTCAAAGTCACGTGGTGTTAAATTTCTCTAACACTCAGGCCTTAATATCAGTAAGATTCGGTGATTTTGAATTTGGAAGAGATGCAACCCGGCGTCAAATGACCTGCGCCGCATTTAGGGGTCTTGCTGACACGTGAACTAATTTTATCGTTAGTAAACGTATTTTGAACTCGCCGAGGGTCGATTATTCGTGATGCGATCTGTAGCTTGTGTTTCTCAGAGTGGCACCGAAGGAAGTGGAGGGGCACGGGAAGAGGAGGGAGAAATCGGCTGGAGCAGAGGCTCCTGCTGCATCACCGGAGTCTTCGCCAGATCCATTGGAACCCTGGAGCACGCGAGGAATTATGGATATGAACACGATTCTGGCCTGGAAGGAAAATTCCCCGGAAAGTCCGTAGCCTAGAATCGTTTTCCCTCCAAAATAACCCGGATTTCACGGTAGGATTCCTCTCGAATCGCGGATTTCAGGGATCAAAGATCTCCCGAGATGATGATGACACCCCCGGGATATAGAGAAGGTTCGCTTTCGACCAGGGCATACCAATTACTAATTGGCTTGTAAATTGTGGGCTCAAATATTCGTGCGATTTCTTAGTTGACAAGATTCCACGCAGCAAGCATGGATTACGGTTTTTAACGAAGAGAAAAGTTAGCGAATTATCGTTGATTTGTTTGCCAGACGCGAACGTTCCCACGAACCACTCCGGAAGTCCGTATCAAAGTCGCAGAAGCACTTCGCGTAGCTTTTACACGTTTAAAATCGCCAATTTTAGTTGGCAGGTAGCTAGCTGTAGAGGTACAAGATTGATTTTCAATTTAAAACTATACTGCTGCTACCGTAGTTAGGTATAAATACATGCAGCGCGGGCAGTCACTATTCCTGAATATGTGTATACCTATATACAAGTTTCGGTGCGGCCAACTATTATTGAACTACCTCTCAACTATCGATTGAAACACCCAGCAATTTCTCGGACTCCGTGCTCATATGTACACACGTACACCTATTGCATACACTATACATATAACGTAAAGCGTCGCCGCACGTTCCGTGTCAATTGACAATATGTGCTCTACAAATTTCAGATTCACACCTGCTGCACTAGGATGTTTTGAACAACAAATTATCGAGTAAAATTTCGTTAAAAGTACATTTTAAGCCCAGCGCAGAGGTGTTGTTCGTTTTAAAAAGTCACAGTTGCGCTATCTAATTGCTGATCTCCTGTCCCTAGTTCTTACGGGGTCCTTCCATGGTACCCAGCGGAACTAAGAACTCATCCAACTTCGCACTTGGCGATAGATTTGATCTTGTCATAGTTGGGTAGTGTTCATGTGTCCGTTCAAATATCTATAACGATTATTTGTACCTCTATTTTCAGAATTTGTCATAAAGTCAATTATAATGTAAACTGTACACCAGTTTTATAACAAGTATAAAAATGATCAAACTCCAACTTATGAATATGATATTGTTTTATTATACCCGTTTGTTGTCGGGAAATAAAATTCAGTCCCAATTTCTGATCCGGTTAGCTATTTTCACAAGACATTACAAACGATGTTGTTAATTTTAAAATCACAACGGTTTTATCGAAAAATCGTTACATCCGTCTTGTTTACTTTATTCTACTTTTTATACTCGCCCCGGTTAATCGCTCCACTCAATACTCGATCGTGTTAAATTACACCCAGTACGAAGCACTGATCACACGTGAACCGATCAGTGCTCGTTTTATTTCAAGCATCGGTTTCGACTTTTAATCGAGTGAGCGTAACCTGTAACCAGGTATGCTTGTTTGGTTGAAATTATTCGATCACGTATCGAGCATCGTTCTGGAAAAACGAATTAACGCAGTACTCGACTATTTCAGGTCCGACAACTCAAGTCCGAGTGTCGACGAGTAATAAGTAAATAAAACTAATACCAAGATTTCGCTTATTCAATTTATTGATTATAGCACGTGATTACAGGACACGCGCTGCTGTCTGGTGAATTTTTCATCGCTCCAATAATTATTTAACCATCGTTCACAGCTGTAATCTTAATGTGTCGTACAATGAGTCATGCGATAAGCTATTATGTCGATATCAGGGTGAGGATGAACGTCACTGTGATTATATTTTCCCGTTAATTGATTTTTCCAGTTCGCTTTTTGCAGCTAGACAGAAAAACTAGACCGTGGTTAAACATGCTGATTGATTTCCCATTGGAACAGCCTTGGCCAAATATCTCATGGGAAAATTGACATTTGACAAAACACCATTCTTTCAGCACGGAACACTGTAGAAATGATAGCAATCAACTGGCGAGAGGTTAAAGTAGATAAAAGAGAAGGGTGAGGCGAGGTCTCGGTTAATCGTATTGCAAATTTATTCCATTCCTACTTCTTAAGCCCTAATCATTTCTCGTTTATTCCGAGAAATGAAATTTACCCACCCCGCAGGCATAACGATGGAATTGGCGTTACTCGAGATAGGGTAGTTCATGCACCAACCGTGGCAAACCATCGCCATTTCAATCGATTCAATATCTCCGCTGCATGGACGATTGTTTACGGTTTTGTTTTTCGCTGGTGGTTCGAGAAGATTCATCACCTATGAAACAACTTTGTTTTCTATAACTTAATGGGTTCAAAAGAGGAATTTAATTTAAAAAAAGCTAGAAAATGTCTTTAATCAATTAGTTAACATTTTTTAGTCGCGTAAGTCATTTCAACCGATGGTCTGATGAAAGTAAAATTAATGACTAGTTGTAAAACATGGTGATGAAATTATCGATAAAATCCTAGTAGGTATAAAGTTTCAAAATGTTTCAAAAAAATTTCAGAAACTTTTGTAAAAGTTTACCGTGTGCATTTTTGTGGGGGGTGAAGCTTTTTCGACCGCGGCACAATGAGTTTTGAATTGAGTTTACACGTCAATAAACTCCCTAAAATTCACAAAAGTTTAACAACAGCTTGTCCTTGTTAAAACGAATCGAGGAGAGGTTGTTTTTTTTTTTTTTTTTTTTTCGAGAATTTTAGCATTGACTTTGCAAAAGGTCGAAACCCCCTTAAACAGGCCGACGACTTTTTCATCTGACTGTAAGTTCGAAATGGTCAACTGGTCAACGGATTCAAAGTCGGAGTGATTAAATCCTGAATCCACTTCGATTGGACGCAATCTCTGAGGTTGGAAGTCGAGATAACGCGGTGTGGAAAATCCACGGGTACCTTATCTCGTAGGTAATGTTGTGGCTACAGAGCCCTGGGAATCCGCCTCGGGGATTCCGCCTCGGGGATTCCGCGTCCAGACTCACTCTCTCTCTCTCTCTATCTCTCTCGAAGCTACTACCTGTTGTTCGAATGCGAATTCGGACCCGCAGCGAGTACGAATTGCAGGTCATGCCAGTTCATTTCGAAGGAACAACGGATGTTTGTGCCAGGGTGAACGGGCGACGCGCGTGATCTTCGACGACTTCAACGAGGGCATTCGGCCGTCGCGAGGAGCTCCTTCAAGGATCGTTTACAGCCCGTGAAGACCTTCGTGTAAGGCAAGCAGGCCCGACCCCGCTGGACCCTGGAGAACGCGTAGAGGTGTTTATCTGCAATTACCCGACCAATGGACCGGACCTTGGCCGAGCCACTTTACGAGTTCACCGTCCGTCCCAAGGATTCGTCCCTGTGGGACAGTTCGCGGCATGGAATACGGCTCCCTTCGACGCACGTGAAAATTAACCTTTTCATGCCGACAAGACGGGCCGGGGTTTTCCTACTTGTCGTCGCAATCTATTGATGTTCCATCGGAAAATTATTCAGTGAAGTTATTGCGACCAGACGCGAACTGTAATATATTATGCAGTACAACGAAACGGGAATGACGTGATAAGTTCAATCCTAATTCTGTATCTGATCTGTATTGGAGTTTCTAGAAAAGAGATTCAAGACAATCGGCTCTTCCGTCTGATTGGTTCTTCCAGGGCCCGTCAACTGAGATAGGGAACCGTGGCAAATTATATTAAAGGGGTACCCTGATCGATTTCGACATTGACGTATGTATCTCCGAATATCGAAGTTCCACGTATCTCTAACGCGAAAAAGGGCGGAACAGCCCCATTTTATATGCAATCCTGAACAAAAATACTCCAATATATTTACATTTGACGTAGAGATAAAGAAACGGCACGGATTCTACGAAATCGCAACAGTAAATTCATAGTATTCATGCCATCTTTTTGTTTCTGCGTCAAATGGAAAGGTGTTGCAGTATTTTTTTTCAGAATTGCGTATGGAATGGGGCTGTTAAGCCGTTTTTTTCATTTGAGATACGCGGACTGTGATATTTGGAGATATACACGTCAACGTTGAAAGCGACCAGAGCACCCCTTTAATATAATTATTTTAAGTATTTAACAAATTGCGTGAGTAAAACGTATTATCTCTTTTTCAATTAGTGTATTGGACTGATACTTTTACCTATAATTTTTTTTCGACTTTCTAAGACTGTTTTGTAAAAAGTATGGATATATTTACATTCTACTCAAGGTGCTGAATAAAAAAACTCATACTTATGTATTTACCACTCTGTCAAGTGCATCCCAATTTCTCGAAATAAGTTGCAATTTAACGATAGCGATTGACCGAACTCTATTTTCTAGGGATTCTAGTCTATATCTACTCTTATTCTACCATTTTTCACTTCAGAAAATGATGTATTCGCACTCAATATCCACTGATCGTAAGACTATTAGCACACCACAGTCACCACTTTGACTCTACTTGTTGCCATAAATTGGTGCATGCATACACGTACTTAAGATGGTTGTTTACTGACTCCGGAGTCAATAGAAAATCCTTTTGAAAAATTATATAATTTACAATAAAGTTGTTGGAAGAATGCACGAAACGAAAATTCATGAATTTTGAACATTTCGGAAGGTAGTTTATTATAATTTTATTGATAAAGTTCTGTCCATAGTTTTTCATTTGACTACCTTCGTCATCAGATACAGGTAATGCAGATTGTATAGTTTCATTACTTTCATAGATCTCAATGTACAATATATTGTGATTATTAGTAACGAATCAATCCAGCTTACGTGAAAATACGATTCACGATATTCAAACTCCGCGCCATATCATCGGGTCCAGACGCGACATTTGTAACCTACACCGTCGTGTTTATTATTAAAATTTTTTTCGAAACGCTCGGCAACGTTTACTTTTTAACATATCGTTGTAAATACCATTATTCCAACAACCATTATCTCAATTTTTGTCAAGATTTTTGTCAGACTTTTCTGAAATTTTTGTGATGACATCTCCGTTGACAAAAACTTAAAACGTCCATAAGCCATATATTGAAAATCAGATTTTCATAAAGCTCGTTCCTAGAGCTTATCGGCTGGTAATCTGATCTATTATTCAACAAGGAGATTCACTTCATTCCTGTTAACAATCAATCAGTCCAAGTTTCATATGCAGCTAAGGACTTTGGACTGACTAAAAAACTAGTTTGAAGGTATGGGTTAGAATTTTTTCCCCAAAAGATCGTTGGCGCGATATCACGTACGCGTGTTCGATTATACGGCGAGAAGGTTTGTAAAGTCAAATCAAAATTGCAAAGCACCCCTGGGATGCTTCGCATTGAGACAGTGGAGCAATTTAGACAACATTTATCGGAAAACTTTGCAAGTAGTAAGAACAAATTTGTTTTTTTATTTTTTTATTTGGCCCCGAGTTATTCCCCCTTCTGGTGAAAAATTATCAGCACTCCGCGAAAACTTGAGTCGTTTCGAAAAAAAACAAAAGATATTGTATAAAAGTAGTTAAATACGACTACCGACTTCATTTCATCAATTATATCGTGGCTATGAAAGAACGATATTTCTGTTCGAGGAGAATCCTATGTGAAAGTTTCACGGTTATACTCCGGTCGAGGGCAAAATTGTGGACCTTTTATTTCCAGGATAAATTTGAATAATGTGAGTTGAAAAAAATGAATGCAAGCACCACAATTGCCACTCTTGGTAATATATGGACGTTCTATCAAACAAATCCGGTGGGGGAGACTGCGGAAGAATACTCCTCGAATTTCCTGCGTTCACTTTCGTCAGACGAGGCGACGTTGAAACTCCCCGCTTCGGAAATTACATTCAAACTTCCGAACGAAGAGCGTCTGGCAGTTTGCAGCTTCAGTCAATTATACATCAAGTCTACACGCCTGAGAAACCTGTTTCATTCTGAGATATAATTTAATATGGAAAACGGTATTAAATGTATAGAGATGGATCACTTTCGTTACGATTATAATTGCGTATCAATTTAGAAATAAAAAATAAGGATTCTAGGACGATGCATTTCAATTCGATAATAAACTTACTGCACACGAGCAGCTTAATCGGTACGTAATAATCAGCGTTTGCTTAACGGATTTTCATTTTTTTTTTCTTTACATTTTCTTGTTCGTACTTGAAGAGCATTGTGTCGTGCTGATGGAACCCTCGCGAATGGAGAAATGAATACGGAGGTATCAGGAGTCCTTTGACTTGATACATGCAAGGAGGGGGAGTGTAAATGATGAGTCCGAGACGCGCATGATCCGTGAGATCAGGCTTCCTTTTCGAGCCTGATCATCTCGAGGACGCCGTTTCTCATTTCTACCAGAGCTTCGTACTCAGTCAATCCCATCCTCCGCTTGTTGCTGACGTCGTAGATGCCGCCTTCCCCCTCGCAGTGTTCGCCTCTGGTTCCCCTTACCTGGAGGTTGTACATTCCCGCGATTTCCTCAAACCGGCCAAGGTTCGCCGACAACTTTGGCAACTTCACGTGCACCGAAGCTCGCACCGCGCTTCCCAAATTCGTTGGGCAGAAGTTGAGGTACCCAATCCTCTCGTTCCGACTGAACTTCAGATTTCGCTCGAGCGCCGTAACAGCTCGTACTAACCTGGCGTACACTTCTCCCAAATCGCCCCCTTCCTGCATCGAGATTATTCGCAGGTGGTCCTCCTCGTTACACCAAACCAGAAAAGTCTTCGACTGGTTCAAGTATATTCCCCGACCTGAGGAAGATCAATGTTCAAGTCACTTTAAACTTGTTCACAAGCCTCAATCACAATTCTAGTGAAAAAATCTCTACACGGCAACTTTATCAGGTCTCTTCTCGAGATAGCGACTACCGTTTGACCAATCAAAGGCGGCATAACGACAGCACGTGAAAAATTTCACTTATAATTAGTAGAAAGTCAATAGTATGGCTATGAGAGTTTTGGACACAGATTCCTACTACCGACACTTACCGACATCTTATCTAGACTCAAACCCTTCTAAGCGATCACGTCATGGGATAGTTGTCGATAAGTGCCGATAGTAGGAATCTGTGCCCAGAACTCTCATAGCTATACTATTAAAGTCGGCTATGTCAATATATAATTCTCGTAGAAGCTGTAACAACCCTATATTCACAGATATATTCACTAACGTCTAGATGAAGACAAAGTGAAAGCAAATACTGTAGATATCGTATAGATCGCACTATCATTTAATGCAATAGGATCAACAAAATCTAGCAATCATCGAAGTTTCTTAACTTGTCTCGACAACTTTTCGACGACGATAAACCAATTGCATAATTGTACTGTTGACTGTAAATTTACAACCTAGCGAACTTTAGTGAACATTTGGTTGACATGTAATCAACTATTGGCTACAAATACGCCATTTTCATCAGTATCCGATTAATTGACTTCAGTTTCTGCGACCAATAAGTCGGATATGAGACGACTGTGTATAACATGAGTTGTGTCAGTCGTAAATACGGCTGAACTACTATTCAAAGGCTTCTTAGCCGATAAAAATGAGTCGTTTACTGTACAGATATACATTATACATCCGGGGTTCAGTCGCTGATCTATTCCGAAGACTGGAGCTGCCATCGTTTCCATTCATAATGGTTATTCTCGCGTAATCATTGCAGAATAGACGTTCGCGCAGCAGAAGCAAATTAACGTCGAGTCTATTCCCGCCCCGGCCTGACAGCAGAGTTAAAACTGTTCCGACGAACTCGCGAGTTATTAGATATACATGTATAAAAGACTTGAGCATGCCTCACCCGTTGGCCAGTATTTACAGGCCTCGGCCGACTGCAGGAATCGATCGCCTTCCTTGAAGAGGAAATGATCGTCGATTAACTTCTTCTGCACGTCCTTCTCCATTCCTACCAACGGGTAATACTGCCCCTTCAAGTCATCTTCCAATTTACCGAAAGCATCCGTCACCTTCGAATGAGCGTTTAACGTAAAATCAGGCTAAGCAGTCCCGAACCTTTTCACTGGAGCACTATTTATTTACGGTAATAAAGACACGAACAGTCCTCAAAACCGTAACGAGAAACGAATTATTCAGCGTATCAACACTTCTGTTCGGCTCGAGTATCCTCTCAGCAGTAGGTATACTTCGGATTTCTATTATTCTTGGTCAAACTTGTCAGAGCCCAAGTTTTAGACAGCACTTAGAGATACAGTGTGAATAATTGGATACTGGAGAGTTTATCCAAATATTTTTCGCATACCTTATTTTCAATCTCGTAGTAATGAGTCTCGCTCATGCTGGGATTGAATGGATAGCCGGCGAGGGATCGGCCGGTGCGTACCCTGGTCGATATCACATAGTTTCCCGAAGGATCCAAGTTCCCCATGTCGGCGGGCTTTCCCCAGTCTGGAAGGGGGTGGATGTCGTCCGGACCGAAGCCCCCGTGGTAATCCTCAATTATTGGATCGAACAATTCGGCGAACACGGTATACGCTTCGGGATCGGGAGCGTAGATCCCGATTCCAGAGTCCAAATTTTCTACGCCGGACTGAATTACGTGCAGGAGGGTCGATCCGTAGGATGTTTTGCGCTTTTTAAGTTTATCAAACACGTCGCGTGTCAAATATTTCTTGAGGAGCGACGGGCTGTCGCTGTTCTTTAATAATTTATAACCCTCCTCCAGCTTCCGTAGTATTTCTGGATCGACATTAGACGCCGCTGACTTTTGTCGGCACGAGCATAATCGTTTGTCGCACATTTTTATTCAAATTTATTGTGTCAATTTTTAATCCTTGCTGTATAAAATCAGCATTGTTTTCTAAAAGGTTTCGGTCACAAATGTCGTTTCAAATTTACTATCCATTATCGATAAAATTTGAAAATCGCCGTAGCTTCGATCGAGTAGCACCAAGACTGCAGGGTGAAGAATGACCGTCTCGCCGAAAATTTCACCCCATTGGTTATTTGTGCCTTCTTGAAAATGATTATACTCTTGAAATGAAGCTGAATTTCCGCAACCATTATGCGAACCCCTAATGGTACGTTACTAATGGACGAATGAATGAAAGTTGAAAGATTGCGTGCGCAGTAAAAACCGCGAGTGGAATTATCCGTATAGGTATATGGACAATTGAAGTGTTGCGTTTTGGCATTCGTCGTGAAAAAGAATATATCGTGTGAATTTACGAGCGATAGGTAAAAATTAGTAAGTGATTAACGAGTAAAAGTGATCGGGAAAATGGATGCGACAGGGATTACGTTTTGCTACTCGTCACCGTACAGCTTGGATTCTCTGGTAAAATTGGCGCAATATGTAATAAAAAAAGATAAGAAAAAAAAAAAAAACCACACGTCACAGAAAAAATAAACAGTGTGACTATATCAGTATAGGCAGATGTGCGATCTAATAAATGCTGCGGAAAATAACCGTGTTTAGAAAACTCGTGTCCATTTCCCGTATCAGATAAAAAAAGCGCGTTATCTTTCCTTAACGAAGGTTAACGGCGGCCCATGGCCATTGCCACCATGGGTTAAGGGTTCGTGTTAATCTCGATTTACAACTCGAGCTTTCGTCGTTAGTTTTAATCTTCTAATATGAATAGATAAATGCGAATAACCGTGTCGGGCGGGTTGGCATAATATTATCTCAGTAGTGATCTGGGGAGTGTGAACACTGTAAAAATACACCCGTTAGCGTAATAAACCTGTCCGATAAATGGCGGTGACAAAAGGGCACGAGGTTTGCTGCAGAAGCCTTCTTGTAAAAGCTCGAAAGACACACGATGGTCACGATGCGGCGTGCTTTCGGAGCATTTCGCAATGCAAACACGTTATTTCGGGAAAGGATAAGAATCTTCGAGGGGTTTGGAAAAGGGTCAAGCGTGATTTCCGAAAAAGGGCCTACAACCGTCTTCCAAGAAATCGACGTTCCTCGCTCCGCGTTTTACGACACTCGATAACACAAGGTGTAACACTTACATTCATATTGCTACCCCACGGCAATCACTTTCTCGTGTCGTGACCAAGTAATTCACATCAAGTCGCATTGCGTCACGACTCGACGAAGATTAAATCGAGGCTCCTATGAATTTCAAGCCGAGCCAGTTCATTTCCATGATAACTCCACACCTTTCACACCGTGTCACGATTCAGCGCTTGGCCTTTTCTTCTTAATTCATACAGTTTTGAACGCCCATTCTTGTATTGAATTCACTATTTTCCAGTCATACCAGCTGAAGTCCCGGGACAACGATCTTCGTTATCTTTTTCACCTGGATCCTCCATGTGGAATGATAACATTCCTCATATGCATGTTTGCCGTCCTCTTAATCGCTTCGGCAATGATCGTGAGTACTGATTTTCAAATCTGAATAAATGATATTCAAACAAATCGAAACGTCGCGTCGATGCGAATCCAAAAATAATTTCGAAAGAATATGGTGTTTACTACTTTGTTAAAAGTTTCTCGATTTTTTTATTTTTCCTTTCGCCTGCTAACGTTGAGTTACAGCTTACGGTCACCCAGTATGCTAATTACTCACGTTTGAAGTGAAACTTTTCGAATGTTTTGGCATCTATTGTGGAGGTACTGGTTCGCCCTAAGTAACGACGCAACTTTATAATTATCAGATAACAGTTACTTTGAATTGAAGTTTACGGCGGAGAAAAGCTTTGCTCTTCCCTTCCCATTCCTTTCCCTTTCCGTTTCCTCTCATCCCCCTCTCCTCTCCATCTCTCTTCTCGCCCCCGTCACTCGTTCTCAGTCTATTTCCTCCCACGGATCCGAAGAAAGGGCAGCACGGGCGGAAATAAGTACAGAGACGTTTGGGAATTCGAATTTATTCCATAACGCGCTAATTAGTCATTGTCTACAGAGGTAATAGCTTGATTATACGATAAACTTCACACCGGTCGAAAATCACGAAGTCTGATTAACCGGAGATTTTGGCACGTGCGACTCTCCGTATAACTTCCTGATCTCATGGTTCGGGGCTTTACCGAGAATCTGGAAGTTAGGGGGCGTCGACAATCGCAATGGTTCCTGATACAATAATTGTTTTCAGAGCTTACGTGCGATGCGTAGGAATGAAAATCTTTCCCAAGAGTTACAAGAGGACACTGGTAATGTCAGTAATTTGGTAAAAATAGGGAAAAACACAACGAGAGGAAAAAAAAAACCCGTGTCTTCATGTTTTGAATGTTGAAACTTTTGCAGAAACTGCCTCGAAAAGAGAGTATATTGGATATCAGGCCAGCTTATAACTGCATTCACAAACACGTTAGTTGTACACTCTGTATGAATTTGTGGAAAGACTGTTACATAAGGTGTGAATACGCATTAAAATATTAATAAAATTGATTTCAGTTGAAGCAAACTGACGTGTTTCAAGAAAAGGCCAAGAGAACGGTACGTTTTAGTTTTACGCTTAGGTAGAATGAACCAAAAACTACAATAAGAATTCTAAACAAATTACTATTGACCATAAGCTGTTCCTCGAATGCTTTCAACAGTTGTGGAAAGAGCGTCTCGAGATTGAAATAATGAACAGCAGAATATCCTGCATCAACAAACTTCTGAGACCAGAGGTAAGCCGTTGTTATAAGGGGAGTAATTCCCTTCATTTTTTGTTGCTTGTAGAAAACCGTCTTACCCATTGTTATAGTTAATTGAAGACCTTTTCAGTGGAACATGTAAGTCAATCGGCTCAGACGTACGTTTTTCTTGCACAGGCGCCGCAGTCTCAATGGCGAAAATCAAGATCGCCAAAAGTTTTTTACCGCGATGGAAACGCAATAAAAGCATAAAGAATGTCTGAACTGAGAAAGTGACATTCTGTGAGCATTATAGGTAATATTCCAAGTATTCTGGTACATTGATATTACACGACGAAGATTAAAATTTTTCACCCAATTAATATGATAAAGTATTTGAAAATTCGTGGAATTATTTTATAAGGGTGGTGTAACGCTTGTACAATGTACGTGTATATAAATAATTTGTTGAGCATTATATACACATGAAAAAACTACGCGCACTTTGCAAATTTTATTGATTCATAATGTGTCGCGAATGTGTCGCACCATTTCCGATCTATTTTTAAATCGTAGGTACATAAATATAACTAGGTTGAAGCTAGTAACGTTATTGTAATAAAACATTGGAGAAAAAAATCACCATTTTTTTTTATTTTACAACGATTGTTTAAAGAACTAAGATTTCGAAATATGTGTGTTTGATTTTATTACGGTTTACTGAATTTCAGACAATTCCAAAATCGCGAAATAACAGCTTTTCTTCAGCATGAATCGTTACGATAACGTTACAAACTTCATTACGATAACATACTATGTACATACGTATATGTACATACTATATATATGTATTTTTCTGCTATTTTTTAACTATTGACCCATTTCAACAGGTTTTCATAGCTGCATTAGTACTGACTAACTGTCTAATGCACCATGCCTGCCTATCCATCCTACTTTAACCGTTGCCGCGTTTCACTAATTAGGAAGCAGGATGGCTCTGCTTCCGCGATTCCCGGAGTCAATCAACCGTCGAACATCAATAAAAAATGCGATATCAGTCAAGCCGTAAAACCCGCAACATGCACTTCAGAGACACTCGATCGTCCCACTGAAAACCTCTCGATTGTCTACGGCGGACAAAAAATTAAAGTTCTATGAACATGAGTAGGAATTCTGGTTACAGTATTTTTTGTTATCAGAAAATTATAAATTCATGTGATCGACGAGAGGAGAAAAAAGAAAAGGTAAACGTGCAGGCTTAAGTTTATACATACAATCTTTGTGTAAGTAGCGGCTGGAGATACTTATCCGAGCGATTATCGAGCCCGTGTTTTTTTCCCTCTACTCTTGTAATGCCGTAGCGAGTAAGTATAATAAAATGGAACAGAAATTGCTGGCGACTGCTTCGCGATGCCTGATAACCTTTCGCATTATTGGAATGTGAAGCTGAAATGGGCTCGCCTTTGGTTAGTGTGAAACGCAGCGATTCTTTTACCTCAAGAACCAACGATACCGGCTTCTTTTTTCAACAAACGTACACACAAACGAATAATTTTGGTGGGCTAAATTCTTGAAAATGAGAACATATTAATCATATATTTGATATAAAAATTATCTATATTCTTAGATAAAAAGAATTTGGCGTGTAATTTTGGCTCCGACCATTATACGTTCACGATATGGAGGAAACCATTGTTTTTTTTTTTACGAAATTCGGTAGGAACATCCCCATTTAGCACAGAATTAAAATGGCCGTCCCTAGGTTAAACGCAATTGCAGTTTTATTTCGGTTCTATAACATAGGAGTTATAAGTGGTCTTTTCTGAACTGCACGCATGCGCTGTCTTAAACAAATCTGATATTACGCGACCCTAACCTCAATTTCGTGCTTCGTGAAAAGAACTCATAGCATACTCTTGCCGTATATCTTTATTATTAAAACGATTGCACAAGAGGAGTTCGGCTCATTTTCTAACCGGTAAATTTCCACGTGGGCATTCCTTTAGTCAGCTATCTAATTCTAGTTACTACTACTTTAGCTGTAGGAGCATTTCTTTAATATCGTCAGACTTGCCGAAATAGAGATGATGATGATGGCGAGCAGACGCTCGTCGCTTCTGCATGCCAACTGCAAAGTCGAACGAACCGATTTGCGGGATCAAATCTTAGATCACTCGTGGGATCAAAGTAAACAGGTTACCGCGTCGCACAGAGTTCACCTTTCCTCGTGTATTCGTCACGACTGTTGGTCGCGCTTTCTTGACGGCATGGCGGCAGCAAAGACGGGAGATGGGTAGGTGCAGGATAGGTATACGTATTACAACTCTCCCGATTGGCTTCACTGGATCATGGAAATTCTTGCCTAAGCTTCGGCTTACGACCTGCTCACTTCAACTGGCTTTCCAAAATTAATTTTACGATCGACGGAAGGGGCGAGGAGCGAGGGCGAAATCCTGCTGACGGGTCACAAGCCAACGAGCGAGCTTCGGTCCCAAGATCGAAGGAATTTACTTTAATTCGAACGGAACTTCTACAGATCTCCTTCTTTTTCTCTTCCTGTCCCCCCGTTTTTATACTTCTCTGCTTGCTTTTTTTCAACAAAGTTCGGTAAGCTACGAGCCGAGTCGAGACCGGGGGATAAAATTGATTTGGCGATTGTTTTACTTCGGGATGTTAAAACAATCCGTATTATACGAGGCTCGAGGTGAAAAATAATGGAGGTAATAAATTTACGAAATCTTACCAGCCGCTTTCCGCCCTCTTGTGAACTATAAAATTTCAGCACTTACCTTTAGTGGATCAATAAAAATGCAAGGGCACGTATATCCTTCCACATTTAATCCATTTATGTATACCCACATACCTATAGGTATATACTCGACGTACAACCCGCATTCAAGCAAAATCCTAAAATCTTTCCCCGTTTAGGCGTTTGATCAACCGGAAGAAAAACATACGTCTCTCACTTTTATCGGTGAATCGTTGGTAGGTATATAAGAATAAATTTTCAACATCGTAGAGTACGGAGAGAGGAGGATGAGGATAGGGACGGAATAGATTATACATTATTTTGTGTACGTGTATCACAATGTCTCAAAATGGATGTGTGCCCTGAGCAACGACAGGCTTGTAACGATGTATCATAATGCTTACAACGAGTGATGGTATTTTAAAGAGGGAGTCTTAATCGTGACAACTACACCTACTTTTATGGGTACCGATGCCCCAAACCTCTTTCTCCGAAGTAGAAAGCCATGGCAGTGGGTCCTCCTCCGTTATCGCGATTTAACGCAGCATTAATAATTGAGAATTGGCCAATTCACGACAGGAGAACCTCGCGAAGAAATATCGGAAAAACCTTCAGACGCCAAATTCTCCCTCGGCTTTCCCTCTTTCTCCTCGGCCCTCGACGTCTTTTTCTGACTCTCTTTCTCACCCCATATATAGGTATATCGTAGTGTACAGTCCCGACTTCGTAGCTCAGCTCTCTTGTTCTCTTTGGCCTCGGCCCGTTCCTGTCCTTGGCAGATCTTTGCCTCGGGTAAGAAACTACCCTGCATCTCGGCCCGAGTCACCGAGCTGTATTTGGTTATTTTCTTCCAGTCTTTGTTCCCACGGGTTTAATAAAACTGTTCGCTAACGCTCTTCATGCCGAAGAGAAATCCGTATTTTGCCTTTGTCGGAAACTTTATCACGTATACAGTACATCGTTATACCTACGTCTCACATACACATTACTCAACATGCCTGCACTTGAAACACACTTTTCCTTACCGTATTCCTGTGTGTTCACGGGTATGCATGGGGATTGGGAAAAGCGGTGGTAAGATTCCGTCAAATAGACCTAAGCGGTGTGTTTTCATCTCGTGTAAGACGAGAAGAACTCGCATGTGGATGGCAGTATGAACGGGACGCTGGAGTTACAACGTTGCTCTTGACAAAGCACACAAAAGGGTTAGAGTAGGACAAGTGAGTGATTGAGTCAGGAGAAGAGCTCGGGGCTTCGCTACCCAATTGGATTGAACTTGACAGCCGGAAGGAGTTTTGCTAACCTCTGCCTCGATATTACCTTATTCCGCTCTCTATCTCTGTCTTTTTAAAAGGGGGCGAGAAGAACATTTCCTCTGCGTGTCTAAATGAATCTCGCTCTTGAAGCTCGTAAATTGTCAACTCTACATGTACAAGCATGTCTATATACCTTTATATCGATTCGAACCCTCTTAATTCATCCGTGAATGGTAATATATTACCTCACTTCACAATACATTATTGTGTCTTTCAGGCTTCTCAGATTTTTTACTACCTTTTCTGAGTGCTCATTCACAGCTTTCGGGAAAGAATTCCAACTTTTTATTCTCCAGTTATACTTGTTATGCGTTATTCATGACCAATTAGGTCTTCCGCGTCTTTTCTTCGACCTTTCTATTCAATATGCATTATAGTAAACGGTGCTCGAATTCGATTGTAAACCACTACTTCACTCTGACCTTTGGAATATCGAAGGAAGAAATATACAGCTTGTTCTATTACAATGGTAACGCACCTACTACTTACATCGATCTCAAATAGAGTGTGCATGAACTGGTGTTTAAAAAAAGGATCAATTTTTTTTTGGACCACCCAGTTGGAATTATATTCGTATATACAGGATTGTTTTTTTTCCCAGTATATCATACATTCATACGTACAACGGCATATAAAATGACGTGAAAATTCACATATTATTATATAGGAGCAGTACTATCATAACTCGTTCCCTCAATACCGTCGCCATTACTAATAGTATACGTATAATGCCAGCAATACGACGATGGCATTGAAAATTTTGCCCATGTATATATACGTGTACATACCATTAGCATCAGATATTACGTATAATAGGTGTCTGTGGGTGCTTGTGTGTGTATTGTTTGTCGTGGAATGGACTGAAAGCCAACTTTACGCCGGTTTGAAACTGGTTATAAATTCTTTCAGGCCATAAATTTGAATGCAAAACTGTTGCTGCGGATCCTGGACGCGGCAAGGCGTGTAGGGAAAAAGAGACTAAGGGTGAAAAACGGAACAGCAAAATGAACGAAACTTTAAATACGTAAGCGGTGTAAACATTTTTTTCGTAGTTTCCTCGTGCAGTTGAGGTTAAAAACGAGCCCTCGGGGCATATCGGCGTCGAGCGTTATTAGAACGGAAGCGATTAAGTGCGGTGCTCGTTCGATCGGGTACGGCAACGCGTCCGCCATTTGCGAACGACGGACGGACGGATGGGCGAAAGACGTTGACAAAGAAGACTTTGTCGTGGAAACAACAACCCCTAAACGCGTGCGCGCGTCACGTGTCTCGCGGACTAGACGGTCTTCGACGCCATTGACTGTGCCTCCCTTTCTCACCCTCTTTCTCTTTTTTCGCTACCCTCTCGTGTATTCCCGAGAGAAACTAGGACCGTTTCAGGGTGTAAAGCAACATCGCGTTTCTCGCGGTTAGACCGCGTATTCACCTCGTCATTTCGCGCGACCTAAAATCTTGGGCCCTCGGCGACGCGAGCGCTGCGGGCGGGCAATCTTAGAGTCGCACCGACTTTAGCTGCACGGAAAACGTTCGGATATTATCGATTCGCGCGTCGGGAGAACTTCGGGTCTTTTCGCCAGTTTTCGCGGCGCGGCGCCCGAAGGTCGACAAGGCCGCTCTTTCGCTACGTATCATGTGTGTATGTACTTACGCCCTGGAGGGATCCGTTCTTCGGTAATAAATTGACCATAGTCTCTTACCAAACATTTTTCAGTTCCTCGCTTCTTCCACTTTGGCACGACCAATTCTCTTCCTCCCCGCAAGGGTGCTGCTGCAACGGCCTCGGATCGACACGCGTACAAAGCCCACGTAGAGCCTCCAGCTCGGCATGCAAGAACGGCCGGTGCTTGCGTGGCTTAAACTACCCTCATCGTCAGTAGTTATAGAAATGGCGCATAACCCGGCTCAAGTAATTTCGGGTATATGGTCGTCAGCCGGAGCTCTGCCACGCTGCCACCCACACCTATGATTTCCTACGTACGTGTGTATTCGGATGCTTATGGGCGTATGATACCGCAGAACGCCGAGTTACATAAGGGTGTACGCATGTTCTGAACCGTCTACGGTCTTTCTTTCTCTTTATCTGGCTCGCCGGATCGTCCGTGTCATCGATTTTACCACCCTGACCTACATGGGTATGATTTCGTATAACGCAATCATCGCAATTATGATCAATTCGAAATGCTATCGTGCTGTATCAGAATTTTTATTATCTAGTATGGAAATTGTTGAACCCGAGAGGCCATTCACCGAAGGAAGTCGTAAATTTAACAGTCGGAAGTGAAATTGTAAACCAAAGAAACCTCAGTGACTGAAATATTCTTTGAAATTACGAGGGATGAATCTAGATAACTAAAATCATTGGGCAACATTGCGAATCACTTTAAATAACGCGATGCCGTTGAAGAGATCGTGTGGAAGGCGTCGGAAATCACGGAAATCGTTGTGAGACTGACGATAAACGACAAATGATTTGAATTTATTCATGTTCTATTGATATCTATTCCTTTATTGATTTCCAAACCAAATGATTTACATTAATGTCCAACGATTTCGAAGCATTGTAAGGGATTTCCTGTAATTCTCTCCGATCCGGAAATCATTGAAAATCGCCCAGAGCGCTCGGAAATTGTTGGAAATTAGAGGGGCATAGGAAACCGCATGGTATATTGAAAATCGATGAAAATCACACAATAAGATAAAAGTCACTAGTAATCACTCGAATTAAAATCGTTCATACAATATTCAAGTGAATGGCCCTCGGTAGAAACCTGTCGACAGACACAACCCAATCAACACGTCTGAGCGTCATGAATTTTTCTCATGGTCAGTGCTCACGTACCGTATCCGTACAACTATTTAAAATCATGTCATAAATGCAGATAATCCAACGTAATTTCATTGCAATTTTAAGAAGCATCGAGTAGCTTGTTAAGCTTGTATATCGAAACAGCTCGCTAGAATGGACTAATTTATAAATCTTTTCATTTCACGCATTCGTTGCGACCGAGATTTCTATATGACCCGAATAAGCGAAAGTATAATATTCCAAGTTACAAAGTAGTTCACTCGTGGTAAGACGACAGCGACGGGTCGAATTCTTCTGCGAGCAATGGTGAAATGCGTTCCGATATCATCTCCACTCCTTGTGCTCGAAGTGACAAATATCTTTCAGAAAATATCAAATAGCTTTGAACCTGGACAATGTCGTGCTGCCTGCTAGGATCTACTGAACCAGTGATTCGTGAACATTTGTTAGACATGACAATACTTGTGAAATAATGCGCCGATATTGAGCCCGTCGTAGAAACGATTTTCACGTGTACAGAAAATATTATGCACGATTTGTAGGGCTGAGAGTTCCAGAGTAACGATAGACATTGATGGAAACATTTTGCTTGTAAGGAAAATATATAAGCCCAAGTTCGTGTTTACTAGACAGAAAATTACACCAGATTAGCTAAATCGCTTACAAATGTATTATTTAAGTTTCATTAATTTTTTTTTTTCTTCCATGTTAGGTTCTTATTTCTATCAATTAGTATAATAGATTCTGACGGGAACAAATTCCAACTATGAATACGCTGCACATTTAATTTAATCGATTACATTTAATTTAATCTGATCCTGAGCTAATAAAAAAAATTTCTTTTCGTATAATGCGATCGTTAAATATGCATTCGATGCTGTCGGTTGCAGTTAATAATTTATAACGTAGACAGGGTGATGATTGATCGTAATGTCAGATTGATTGGCCTTGATAAACGGCAATGAATAAAATATGTATAATCTCAGAAACTAACGGTGTTATGTGGTATAGCGAAAAGCTTTGTATTCGTATATTCTCTTGTTATAGCCGCGATAAAACCGTAATTCGCGTAAATACTTCATCAACAGTCACCGGCAATATTCACAATCCGATCCAACTGGTACGATAAAAGAGCATTCTACCTTTAACAATGAGAAATCAGAGATGATTCGCCACCAGTCGATGAGAATTCTTGAAAAATTGAAACTAGACAGATTTATAGTACGGATACTTCAACCAGTTTATTCAATTTTTAGAGCTGTTGTTTCAAATAACTTTACTTTACGACTTGGATCCTGTTTCCTCGTAAAAATTTTTGCGATATTTCACGAAATTTTATTCCTCAAATCTCGTTCTGCGAAAAAATGGTACAACTTTTGGAATCAGAGGTTGATTTAGAAAAAGCCGTAAAAGCTTTTTTAATTTTTTTCAAATCACAATATCGCAAATAAATGTGGGTTTTCAAGAAGTCGATTTTAAATTAGCAGCGATGGCAGAATAACGTGCGTTTCAGCTCACTGATCGCATTGAATGCAATCGAACCGAGTAATGTTTGACATTCCGTAAAGAGAAATTTTCAATATGTAAAAATCTAGCTGGCATGTGAAGTTAGGTGATATAAAGACCTAAAATTCAATTCAAAATCTAGCAAATCTGCACGTTGTCATAGCGGAAACAATTGACGAAAAATGAAAAAGATTTCACGTCTTCTCCACCGTGTTACATTACATATAAGTATTCGAACCTCGGCATAGAGTACGCACTTTCGCAAGTGCACCGCGTTAATTAAATTACCCACGTGCCGGCTATATAAAACGCGTTAATAAAAAATATATTCACACTCACGGTCGTGTTTGATGCTCGTAACAAGATTAATAATTAGAAAAACTTCATTACGCGCAATGGGGTAAAGCGCCCCCGATTAGCGTGTTCGTATGTTTTTAACGCTCAACAAACAACACCCTTACACTTGCAATTAGCCACTTGTATTATTATATGCCTTCTGTAATCTCCTTCCCGACTCTCTTAGTTAAAACTTGAGCACAGTATTTTCAAGCAAGGTAGATATAATGACCGCGAAAGCTACGAGTTACGTGCAGCTGCCAAAAATTAGAAATATTTATAGCAAAATCTGACTCGCCTCTGTTGTGAAGTGTCCACTAACATCCACACATAGAACTTCCAGGACTAGTAGCCTCCAGAATGTAACTCTGTATAATCTTTTTTTGTTGACCGTAGTGAAAAAAAACTTGTTCTATTTGAACCGATTTTTTATACATAACAATAAGATTCATATTTTAACAACAGTGTTTTAATTGTGTGTAAGCGCATCGATGTATATAAGATATGGTTTTGAAGAGAATCGATTTCATTTAGCTCGCAGCAGGTTTTTAGAACCGATAGCATATTATTTTTTCGAAGCTCCCTCAAGTTATGAAGAGAAAATAATTGCGTGGGATAGCTGAAAAATGTTAAGCGTAATAACGGCTCTAATTACTTCGGAACAAGCTTAGAATGTCTGAATTCATTAAAGCATTTCAAATTTTACGAAATTAATAGGAAATTAAAGTACAGACAAGAGCAAATAAATTCATAAGGAAATAAATCATCGAACAATATTGTAATCGTATGAATGTCCAGGACAGAAGAATAATTTCAGGACGTTTCCAAGGAGTCATGATTCAGAGGATATTTTCAGGACTTCAAGGATTTCCAGGACTACTGGACACCCTGTAATTTCGTACGTTAAAAATGTATCAGACTCCCTAATTTTTCACCGAAATTTGTAAGGCCCAAAATAGCGCTTCATCGGCACATCATGAATACATCAACTGCTTAGAAACGGCACCATTCCCATCCTGGACAGTGATGTGTTCTCCGTCAAGTTTGTGTATACCGCCAGTTTGTCACGATGCGGGGGAGGAACGTGCGAGGCTTGGTGTACATGCCCAGCCGTGCGTCAATCACTACGGTCTCTCAATCATTCTAGCCAATTGATCGCGAGAGAAATAGACGAGAAAAAAATGCAAGACCGAGGGGGGCGAACCGGAATTTCAAGTGTTATGGCTTAACAAGACACTCCCTCGAACGGAAGGGGCGAAATTTCAGGCTGGGCCAATGCGAGCGAAAAATTGGTAATCGATTGATATGTTGGCTCTGCAATGAGGATCGAAATCCAGATATTCAATTCAATACGCTCGAGTGTGTTCGAATGGCGAATCGGGCACGAGATCCTCGTCATTGCATGTCTATTGGCTTGGCTCTCACTTCAAACCAAAACTTGGAGCGGTGAGGACTTAAAAGTACAAGAGAGCGGTGACGATAAAATACACTCTGCCACTGATTCCAGGGGATTGTTCAACTGCGAATAAAAATATACGCAGTAGGACTTGACTAGCGGGTTTTCCGGGCACTGGAAATCTGGCCAAGACAATCAATTCTTAAGCTCCACATTTTGCTGTAGCATTTAGTGACCTGGATGATGTCTGTAAGAATTCACTTTGATATAGTCGTCAGTGTCACGCGAGAGAAGAGCTTTACATAAACGATCGGAACGGAGAGTTTAGATGACACTTTAATTTATTACGTTCGAGATTGAGAATATTTTATACAAATACATGGGGCTAGGTATAGTATTCAATTTGAAATGTTGTTGCACCCGTGAAAAACTTGTGATCAAAGTTCGAAAAACTGTGAAACCAAACGTATGTTTAGTGTGACTCGATAAATGAACGATATGTTACACTTTCTGGAAAAGAATTGGGTAAATAGGAGTACAACACAAATAACCGAATGATCGTTTGTTTACACAGGCTGAGTGAGCTTGCACGACACAACGGCATAAAGCGTAGACACAAGTATACGCGAAAGACTACACTTCGTATGAAAAGTATAACTTTCTCATTAATACCACACTAGTACTTCCAACCATAGGACGAATTATTCACCCACGACCAGATTTGACCCCAGATAAGAGATGTGTGTATCGAAATCAAGTCGATTGGGTGACATCGATTTTCCAGACGTTGAACTGTACAACAAAGTGATGAGATTTTGATTCGTGTAGGTGAACGAGAGAGGAAGTGTATAAAAGAATATGATGATTAGTCTAGTGTTTTTTTTTTAATTAAATATGACCATATAGAAAATCCATTTATATATACCAACATGTGACTTTAATAATTTACCCTCGCTAACTATACATTTTTTGGAACATTTACAGTCTTTACTTATAAATTGTATATTTGGCATTGCCGTATAGAAATTACCCGTCAATATTGTGCCATAAGACCACTGAAACAATGACATTGTCTTGCTTTTCTCTACGTCTCACTAAAGACTGCGAGAGCTTAGCCCACAGCATCTCTGATCACCCTCGGTACAACGAAGTATAAGAAACTTCTGTACCGCACAAGAAAATTGAGCCTCGCCGAAGGCCGTGTAACGCAACGTCTCGAGTACCACTTTGATAAAGTTCACTACTGCCCGTCCGGCACGTGAAAACCGATGGCCAAAATAACGAATGAATAATGTCCTTTGGCATTGATTAGTCGTATAAGTCATCCTGGTGCCGTCTGCGTAACTCCAAGTATCTGTGTCGGGCATCGCAGTAATGAAGAAGCGGTACCTAGACGTCGGTGCCTGTGCCTTCCTGGTATCCTTCGTCGGGCGAGCTCCGTGTTGAACCGAGGACCCGCTTCAGGGCGGAAACGGGTGGCAAAACCGGGACGCCCTTCTGCCAAACGCGGATCTGCTTAGCGCCCGGAGGAACGGACGAGGCGACTTGCGCCGCGTCCACGGAAGCCGTCATCGCCGATTGCATGTCCTTGACGACGTACCCGCCGACGGGAATCTCCTCTTTCGACTCCCATATGCAGTTCGAGTATAGGAGCTTGTTGTTCTTTACTTCTATGCTGTAGCCGCCGGGTGTGAAGGGTTTAGTCTCGTCGGCCGAACCGCGCCGCGTGTCCCGAATAAGGTCGGGGTTCTCGACGAGCATCAGCGACGTCGTCGACGAGTAGCACGGCCCGGGACCGGAAGCCGCATGGCTCTCGGTGTAGCGGGCGAAGGTGTAATCGTCCTCGGAGAAGGCGTACGGCTTCTGGACGTAGTTCAGGTTCAGGGATGCCGGCGGCTTCGCCTCGGCGAACGTGGCGAACGAGGTCGCCTCGTCATTGTCGGTTTTTCTCCGTGACGACGAGCCGCCGCCTTCGACGACGCCGTTGCCTGCTGCAACGCCGTCCTGCGCGCCCCCGGAGGACTTGATTTCCTTCAGAGGCATTCTCCTCAGACGGATAAACAACACGAGGATGATTAACAGGATGAAAAGAATTAACACAACGAGGGCCGCGGAGATTCCGGCTATTTGACCCGAGCCCAGGGTCGACATTCCCGCCGTTCTCAGCGACACGTGAAGGGTAAAATTGGCCTCCACGCTGCCGGCCCGGTTCTCGGCGACGCAGTAAAACTCGCTCGAGTCCGACTCTTGGGCGTTTGTCAGGACGAGGGTGCTCTTCTTCCGCGATTGGCCCTCCTCGAATATCAGGATTTTCTGGAAACTGCTGAACGCCGAATGGTTCGCGAGCATCCTGCCGTTCCAGTACCACTTTATTTGAGCCGGTGGTACGGCGCTCACCCGGCAAACTATGCTCGCGTTTTCCCCGATCGTCGCCTCGGCGTAACGAGTCACGACTAGGAGAACTGGACGGCAGGCGAAATCGTCGACTGATAGTTCTGAGAACATTTTGTCAAGAAGTTGATCGGGACCCCCGCGACATGCCGGGGCGACGAGCGTTGGGATGTTCCGTTTTAGGAGCCAGATTTTTATGTCCCTCAAGTGGCAGTCGCACTTCCACGGGTTCTCGTGCAGAGCGATACTGGTCAGCTTCTCGAGCGACTCGAACATGCTCGGGTGAAGGTTGACCAATTTGTTGTTGTTCAGTTTCAGGCTTTCCAGCAGTCCCAGGCCCTCGAAGGCCTTCGAATCAACCTCGTTTATCTTGCAGTTTGATATGTCGAGCTTGACGAGGTTTGGGGTGTACTTCAAAGCGTTCGCCGGTACTTTTTGTATTGGATTGTGGGACAGTATTAAATCCCGCAGAAATTGCGTGTCGGCGAAACTCGTGTTTGGTATTGACGTGAGCAAGTTGTTGCTCAAGTCCAACTCGACAAGATTAGTCAAGCCGGCCAAAGCTTCGCTGTCGATTCGGTCAATGTGACAGCCGCGCAAGTATAGCCGCTGCAGATTCGTAAGTCCTAATCGTTTGAAAATGTACTTTGGTAGGACCTTAATTTTATTTCCACTCATGTCCAACACTTGAGTCTCCGAATCGATCCACCCGGGAATGGTAGTTAGGGAGCGATCCGTGCATTCTACCGTCTGCTTCCCGTTCTTCCATTTGCAAGAACAATCGTCCGAACACTTCTCCCCCAGTGATCCAACGACGAACATTGCTGTGGCGTAGTAAATTATCTGTAGAAAGTTCATGATGACTGTCGTTATTTTATCGCGCAGTTACCCCGCGACGATAATTTCATACCGTTAACCCAGCCGGGGCATCTCTTTTACAACCACACGACCAAACCCAGCGCCCAATATTCTTTTCGCGATAGTCATTTTCACTCAACTTATATTAAATCCCTTCCGACTCCCGCGGTACGAGTCGAATCACCGACAGTCACATTTTACAAGGACAATACAGAATTCCTTCCATTATTATTGAGTAGCCGTGATTCCGGCGAGCACTTTACCCCCGAATAACACACTCGAGAAGAACCAAGTGTCGTCGCACGTATCGTCGTATATGTAGTACAACTCTTCGCGAATTGTCTCGCTCCCAAGGGTCCGCCGTCCGCCTACGTCTCTGTATCTGATATATTTATACCGTGTGCCCCGTCCAACTTTTTCACCCTGCACCAAAACTGAATTCACTCACGGTGCGAAGAGCGATCGAACCTCATACGCACCAACGCCTCGTGTGATTCTGTCTCCTAGGTAATAAAACGTCCCGCGCACTGTCGTTATCATCTACACTGTGAAAGAAAATCATCACAACAAGCGTCGTAACGTCGATGGAGATTTATCTCCCACAGTGACTACACAAATTACTCGTCTAAATCATAAACGACAAGTGTTTCCTTCGCACTCTCACTAGATACTTGTCTCGATCTGACACAACTCACTGGTCGCGATAAGATTCTTTTTTTTAAATACAAACAACGCGCTGCCCAAGCGTTCGTTCCCTGACGCGAAGTAGGGCGCACCCTTCTCGCAGCTATACCAGCCGATTTCCCCTGTACTCGCGAACACTGCGCGCTCCCTACAGAAATCACCCCCGCCACTGGGCAACCAACCCCTGCCTGACGGTGTCGCGGGTCTGGCCACCCCTACGGGGGAGAGGCGCGCGCACCTTCCCAACGTATCGAATGCTACGTCACATTAAAATATACGGTTATTTCACAAAGTGGTTAAATGCACTGCTATATAGTTGATACAGGTTTATGTACCCCATGTGCCTGCGGGGCGCATGGACGAGATCCACGCTCAGGTATTATGCCAGGCTGATTACTGCACGAGCGCTCGTATGTGTGGTTGACTTGAGATTCGGTGTGTACAGCTGTTAATTCTTCGGGATACATGCATGCCTGTATACAATACCTGGATTTGTTTCTCCGGCGATGCCAAGGCAACCCGAGCCTTGATGGGTTTATCTGTCAGCTAGCTCGTGGCATAGCAGCGTTCGAACGACGGGAAGGGCAAGGAGAGAAACGACGGGTTTGTAAAGCGGTGGGGGGACGGTGCATTTATGAAGAAATCTACGTTGAAAGGCCTTTTAGACCTAATTCAGTGCCTGAATCAATAACCTTTGATTCCACCGCTTCCGGTTGATGGCACCACTCAAATGCGGGGAACGGTTGATGCGGCGACTGAGAGAGAGTCGAACTGATTTTCGAGATACTCCAACGTGGAACCTCGACCGTTTCGCGGATTTCGCAGAATATCTTCTGATTTCCTTGAATTAGGCAAATTTTTCACCCACACCGCTCTGCGGTCTTTTACAGACCGACAATAAGCCCGTTCCCCTGCAGCCGAGGAGGACATCTTTCCCCTTTCCAAGTATATAAAAAAAATTCTTTTGAATATTAAAAAATCCGATCACCATCGATATATACTACTATAAGCGGATGGCGATTACATGTAATTATTGTTAATTGCTATTTCTGCTTTTTTTTATTGTCGAATTAACTCTCTTTTCACTGATTGTGAGTAAAAAATTAATTTATTGAAGTTCCTAGAAAATTCTGATAAAATAGGTATCGTTAAACAAGGTTTAGGGCGATTATATTTAGGAATCCTGTTCGGGTCCACCCTGGATGTAAACGAACCGTAAATTCTTTTGATAATAAAACGTATTTAAATAACAATGTTTCGTCTCGCAAGTATAAGTGAAGTGAAATCGTTAGAGTTTCGAAAATATGACTGT
The DNA here is from genome assembly GCF_021901455.1 of Neodiprion lecontei. Taxonomy (NCBI): domain Eukaryota; kingdom Metazoa; phylum Arthropoda; class Insecta; order Hymenoptera; family Diprionidae; genus Neodiprion; species Neodiprion lecontei. Next base: position 14,893,004 of record NC_060261.1, read on the forward strand.
TAAGGCTGCAGTCGATATTTCAATTTAATAAAACACCGCGAGTCTTAATGCAAAGGAAGTCACAGTTTAAGGACAACGCTTGTAAGGTGGCAATGGGTGATTGGACACCGAAATCGACTTCAGCGGGTTGAAGTACTACAGTCGAAATCACAAGAAAATGTGGCACAAATGACTATTTATCGTTACTACAGTAGCGTATGCCTCATTTTTGATTGCATTCAATTTATTGTTGCACCGGCATCAAATTACCGCGATACTAACAAAAAAAATATATTATGAGTGACCGCATAATCCAAAAGAATATACATACTGGATCATCTGGTTACGGCTACAAAACTTATCTCCATTTTATATCTATAACTATATTGTTCAGTTATAGTAGAAAACGAAAATAGCTAAAGACTGTGTAGTGATCACAAATCAGATCTCCGCAAAGGTTTTCGAAAAACAGTTTATATGTATATAAAAAGGTAAATGTTTGTTACTGAACTGGGTGGATTATTGTACACACGTATGCACACGCGATTAAATTGACCGCATTTTGCGTCGATTTGATGAATTATTGAACACGTTTCTCCCATTGTCACGTGCATATCGCCATGTGTACTTCAATAATAAATGGTGAAACTATATCCCCTAGATGTGTGTCAGAACCTTCAAGACCGCATATACACATAAAATCAACTCTTCAATGCGCCTGACTGTATTATTTTTCCTCGAGGCATTTGTTTGCTGCAAACTACCCAGCTCAAAGCCTTGATTATTATACCTCAATAGATCTATACTTCGATAAGGATAGGTATACATATAAAATCGGAAACGTGACACAAACACGCTATTTCCGTGCTTTAATTTTCACAAACAACAATCAACTCGGGGCTCAAGGGCTTTCCCCACAACGGCCCTCAATGTGCCCGCATAAAACGTAATGCAAGGCTACATGTGTGTAAATACATGCACACATACCTGCGGACGCGGAGGAAAAATTATATACTATCGTCTATTGTCGTACTTTCATTAAATTCCACCCTTAATCATAACAAGACGTCGCGGGTGCCGCTTACTGCTCTCTCATCGTTCTACTCATTTCTCTTTCTCTCTTTCTCTCTCTCTCCTCGCGTATGCCACATATATATATATATATATATATGTATATATGTATATATATGTATATATACATATACACCCTGTTTGTGTTTGGCTCTACTTGGCCCTCTACGGTATATATTTTTCCGACGCTACAACACCTGTAATAGCCTGCAGACTCGCAGTTGGTTTGGAAATATTTATGGTAGGTTTTTGGCGCCGCGGCCGTCCGAAATCAGGGAGGCCGTATACGTCTGACGACATACCCTCGCCTCGCCTCCTGCGGGTCGTAAAGATTAAAGTGCCAGTTAAGAATGCGTTGAACGCTATTTATATTCCCAGTTCTCTCCGACTTTCTGTCATGAGTATTTCTTCAATCATACCCAAATGCGTACAACATCGAACCCTCGGAACTGTTGTATACCAAAATTGAATTCAATCCTCGTTTCTGCTACGGCCAGACGCGCCGAATCGCGGTGGGGGGACGAAATATTTTTTCCGATAATCTATCGACTATCGCCCGTTATTGTCTGTAAGGGCGAACGGTGTTTGTATTGAAAAATAAGCAGTCCGATCGTATTCGCACCTGTAACACGAGCTTGATGTAAATATCGACTTGCCGATTATCTTTCAGATTTTCCGATGAAATGGCAATTTGCAATGTAATGAATAAATGCGGAAAACGAAAACCCCACGCTCTCGACAACACCGCAGTCTTTCCAATATATTACCTATGAACTATTCGAGTAAATCTTCGTATCTATTAGCTGCGAAGAAGACATTTTATTTTCTACGCGGCTCACGCGATATTTTTCGGCGTGGATTTAACGTCGACGGTTTGTGCTCTGAACATAACCACCCTACGGCGAGCAGGACCAGTATGCCTATGTTCAGAGCGACGCGTCAAGCCAAATTTTCAACAACATTCACAATGGAGTTGTTCCGTTCTCTGATTCGCCGATGAAATTGGACAAGATTTCAGACACCGAGTAGTTGCTTTAGGCACTCTTTGGCTTTAGGCAGCTGTGGGTTACACACTTTTCTGCAATTTTTTCGAGTTACTTCGGGCGTGTTCGGAAATTGACTGCAAGTACTGTCAGTACTGAAAATCCAAGTCCATTTTCAGTACTGACGGTACTTTCAGTCAATTTCCGAACACGCCCTTCTTCATAAGTTTCGAATTGCTGGATTCACGTATCTGTGTACAATATTTAAGAGTCCTTTGAAGAGAAAAGAATTAGAAATTTAAAAAATCTCGCTGAAACTATGCCATTTTGCACATATATAACGTTTAAACGTCTGTGCATTCGGTCTGTGAAAAACAATTTGTTTTTCTGTGCAGTCCGAAATGAGACTTTAAACTTGAGATAGCCTTATTCCGAACTTGACATTGTTTTTAAAAAAATATGAAAAACCCTGAAATATTTATATACGCATTCGACGGAAAGTGTAACAGTCTATTATTGAATCTTGGTGATCGGTCAATTATGTAAACGTATTTTTTGTTAACGTTTCGGCCCGGATATGGACCCCCCTCAGAACGATTTATTTATTTAACTGTCAAGAACAACAAAAATTTTTTATAAGAAAAGTACAATCAGACATTAAATACAGTAGATGTAATACTCTTAGGGCTATTATATATTATAGGTTAATGAGTACAATTTTGATTAATTGAAAAAAAGATAGACTTAGAGAGTTATTTACCTTTTTATAGTAAGCGGACTAAGATACAGTCGAATTCATAATTTACAATTTGTGGAGACAATGTTCTTTGAATAACGGTAGTCAATGTCGGCTCCTCTGGTTGTTTAACGTGTAGGAGTTACAAGTTGAAGGTCATTAATTAAAAAGATTAAGAAACTATGTATCTTCACAGTCTATATGTCATTGTATTAAAAGGTTTTAAAGAGGTTTTTCTAGCAGTAAAATTAGTTTGCACAATGTCCGAGAAAGTGGAGCTGGGATCTTTATGACTATGTTCTCCACGTCTAACAAAAATTTTTATTTTTTTGGTTGAACCGATCGGGTCAACTGGTGAATAACGACTGATGGGAGAAAAAATTATGATCCAGAGTGAAGGTGAACCAAATATAAACATATATACAAAAAAACAAAAAAAATTATTATGTAAAAAAAATAATGTAAAAAAACTGTGCTATGGGGACACTAATTTTATGTGTCTAGTTAAGGTTAAACAATATGTGGTGTGTGGGCGGAGATCAGCGGTTTGTAAATATTACTTAAATGTTCAACGTCTTGTCTAACGGAAATAACGGAATTAGTGTGTCTTACAATATTGCACATTTAAGTAATAGCCTTTTATAATTATTATAATTATATAATTATAATATAAAAATATAATTATTATAAAAGGCTATTACTAGAAATGTGCAATATTGTAGGACACACTAATTCCGTTAATCTTAGACAAGACGTTGAACATTTAAGTAATATTTACAAACCGCTGATCTCCGCCCACACACCACATATTGTTTAACCTTAACTAGACACATAAAATTAGTGTCCCCATAGCACAGTTTTTTTACATTATTTTTTTTACATAATAATTTTTTTTGTTTTTTTGTATATATGTTTATATTTGGTTCACCTTCACTCTGGATCATAATTGTTTCTCCCATCAGTCGTTATTCACCAGTTGACCCGATCGGTTCAACCAAAAAAATAAAAATTTTTGTTAGACGTGGAGAACATAGTCATAAAGATCCCAGCTCCACTTTCTCGGACATTGTGCAAACTAATTTTACTGCTAGAAAAACCTCTTTAAAACCTTTTAATACAATGACATATAGACTGTGAAGATACATAGTTTCTTAATCTTTTTAATTAATGACCTTCAACTTGTAACTCCTACACGTTAAACAACCAGAGGAGCCGACATTGACTACCGTTATTCAAAGAACATTGTCTCCACAAATTGTAAATTATGAATTCGACTGTATCTTAGTCCGCTTACTATAAAAAGGTAAATAACTCTCTAAGTCTATCTTTTTTTCAATTAATCAAAATTGTACTCATTAACCTATAATATATAATAGCCCTAAGAGTATTACATCTACTGTATTTAATGTCTGATTGTACTTTTCTTATAAAAAATTTTTGTTGTTCTTGACAGTTAAATAAATAAATCGTTCTGAGGAGGGCCCATATCCGGGCCAAAGTAACAGGTCGTCAATTTTAAACGTATACATTCGTCGATATCATTTGCTCGTAAGTTAAACATACGTATGTACATATCAGCCGGGTAATTTTATTTACATGGAAAATGTGAGGGATTGGAATGGAAAAATAATATTTTCTTCGACACAAAAACAAGTATGCAAATGAAAGTAAATAAGACGTAATAACCAATGTTATACTGAATCTGAAATTTATTGAGGAACGAACGCATCGCAATTTCATATTCCTTTTGGACGAATGAAAATTTTGACATGCATTTTTTTTTTCTTTATACATATAATATAGGTAAGGTTCGTGTTTCAACGTAAATAATTATCAACAAATAAAAATCGGTACATCGTTTTTGGAAAATATACAACACGAACCTACCTTTACAATTTCAGAAATGAATACATTATACTGTAGAAAAAAAAACATTTAATTTTATAGGACGGCTTTTTTGTCCCTGACAGATCTAAAAGAGAACAAGCCTGGAGTTTCCTCAGGAGTGAAAATAACTATAAAATGCATGTAGACGTATTTATAATGCTATGTAAGTGATGATCATACATCAAATGGACTGGTAAAAATCTTTTAAATTACTACGGAAAAGTTTAAATACGAGTTGCAGCCCGTAAAACAAATAAAACAGAAGTTAGAAAACAAAAAGAAAAAAAAATAGTAATTAAAAATTAAAGAAAATCTTTCTCCAAAAGTGAATAAATAAAAATTGTTCAGGATATAGTTTAAAATAAACTCCATTTTAAGAACGGAGTTTTTTTTTAACTCTTATTATTAGATATCAATCATATGCTTTACAGTTTACATTCATAATAATTGTATCACAGACTGCAACTCATAATTGCGATGCTAAGTTTGACGAAATTAAATTTTTAGTGTGACAAAGACAAAGTTTGTATCGATTTTTTTCGGTGTAAAGTTTTCAAAGTAAAGAACAGAGGTTGAACAACATATTTCAACACACGATACAAACCTGTTGTGTGATATTACATTTTTTTTGTTTTTCATTTTTTTTTTTCAAAAATTTATCAGCGCCTTTTTGAACTTGTGCAATGAAAATCTATGAATTGACATTGCAGAAACTGATTTTCAAATTATTTCAAAAAGTAATTGCAGTTTCTTGAATTTGAATTTTTTTTACCTTCTCAACTTAGATTTGGTACTAAGCGTGGCGCATATAATCTAATCTGTTGCTCGGTTTGTGTGCTACATATCTTTTCTAAATTTATAAGGTTAGGATTTTCTAGTTAAAGACTAATTAAGATATAAGTAATAAGACTGACTTTGCTTTTCAATACAGAATATTAATCAGCAACCAGCCCTGTTAATATAATTTCATGTAGATTGCATAGCTTTCACAGACCAAAATTGCTTGAATGTTGAATACAGAAGTGTTAAACGGGACACGTTGTTCTCATGTTTATTTCTTATTCTGTGGAATTTTTTTTACGCAAATGTTCGAGCAACAGATTGTGGAAACTCGAAGGATCAGTAATGCTTCGGACTTGTACACCATAATAAAATTGTTTTTTTACCACTTTCCAGTAAATGTTAAATATTTCCGCATGACACGTCAGAGATAACAATTTAAATGAAAAATGTCATGGACGGCAGAAAAACATTTATAGTCCAAGCGAAAACGATTGTTTGAGTTCCACGTTTCTTTGTTTTTAATTTTTAATTTGTTTATCATTCATCGGGGAGGGGAAAGGGAAAGGGGAAGGGAGGTAGGGGTAATTTAAGAACTACTGTAGAAGAGATCTTCATCTTTTGCGCGTAACAAATTTAAGTATGGTAGACGAATTTCTGCCACACTATTTTAGGAAATTCTCTGTTTCTACCAGTAAGGAATCGAATTTTTATACGAAAAAATTTCTTGTCAAACATCATACTCGAAACAAATTTATAACCATAAAAATATAATACATGACAAATTCATGATATACAGTGACAAAGCTTGCGAAAATTCGTAGAAATTTATGTACTTCGACAATACCGGAAAAAAAAAAAAAAAAAAGAAAGAAAGAAGATCGTCGAATTCAAAATGAATTTATAGGAAATGCGTCGCAAAGTTTTTCCGGCATATCATTCTTTCTTTATTTTTTATAAACTTTTTAATGTAGTTATTTTTCTTTTCAGCGTAGAAGGGGAGAAATATTTTATTGAAAAATTAGACATCGAAAGTTCATACGCAATACAGGAAGTTGTAAATTTGATTCAATCCAGTTGCTTTCTAAGATTATTGAACCTTAAATAATCAAAAAATTTGCATCAACCGGTGACGATTGCCGTTCTAGAGAAATATCGAGTTACACTGATCACTCATGTAATACAATATCAATAAACTGAGATTACGGGAGAATGAAAAATAAAATAAAATAAATTGACGGTTGCCATACGCAGTTATAATTGTATAGGAAATTTTCATTATTTTTTTCTGTTTTGACATAACTGCGTACGATTTTAACCATAATATACAGATAATACTAGTACCCAGAGAGTGAAATGGTTGAATTGATAACGCTGTTTGTATCTAAGAAATATTTTTATATCTCTGAGCTGTATACTGGAAATAAATTTGGAAAAACTAACAAATGTTTTCGAAAATTTGAAACCATATTTGTTTTTTTTTTTAGTTTTTTATTTTTTTTTTTTTCTTCAAAGAAACCGATATAAAGGAGAGAAGTTGGGACTCTCTGAAAATTTAGTTGTTTTTTTTTTTCATTTTTTGATCAGAAAAAAAATTATGAAAAACCTAAAAGTTTTTCAATCGAAAAACAGCTGCCATAATACATCATTTTTCATCAGTGCATGATTATGGTAGATGCTTGGCTTTTGGATTAGGTTCCGTGATTCGTTCGGAATCCAATCACTTTATTACTTGGTTTTTTTTTGTTTTTTTTTTTTTGTTTTTTGTTTTTTGTTTTTTGCTTCAATAACATCCATATGATGTTGGTATATGGATACCTTAGAATGCTTTAAAAACATTCAACTTTTACAGTGATGTCGATGATTTGGCAACACTGCAGTGACAAGGCAAATAACTTTGCCCAATATTTAATATAAGATTGGCTTACAATACTGGGGGAGCAATAGAATTTGAATTTTTAGTAACTCTGATACTGATATTTTTGATTTTTCATTGTTCGGCTATCACTCCACATATTAAGACTCGAAACCCGTTTGAATTTCGTATAATTAATCAAGTAAATAAATAAATAAACTAGTAGCCCTACGATTGATAAATGAATATATACGTGTAACATCGGAGTCACGGAATATTTATAATAACGTGCGTGATGCTCATTTCGTTGCGTGATTAACGAACAAATTTTCGAAAGTTGCGTATATATACAGTAAAATTGGCTGTTTTTTTTTGTCTCTGCTCTCTTTCCTTGCAACCATTAGAAGGATGTTGACACGTAAAATTGAATATCAATTTCTACGGTACGCTTGGCACAAAAAACAATGTCAGATTTGATCCACAATAAGGTGCAATATAAGTTCACCTAATACTTTTCAAACTGGATCAAAATAAAACAACTTAGGAAAAATTGATTCATTGATACGCTTCAAATGTTTTTAGTTGACCGAAGAAACAAATATTGAAAAAAAAAAAAAAAAATACGCAAGTGTAGTTGTTAGAAATCCAAGTTTTTCACTATCACATTTTCCCACGAGCATACTATATTAATTATATGTACAAATTCTTCGCCTAGTTCAAATTCAAAATTCCTCAAACAATATTTTCAATGCCACTGCGCAGTATTTATTCAGTCGAACTATCTCGACGTCATTACATTCACAGGATTGTATATGGCAAAAATTCACTACACGTTTCGCTAATAGATTTCGTATCTTTGGTCGTGATTATTCTCTTCAAAAATCAAGCAGAATATTATTTATAGCGTTGAAATCTCAGAACGTTAGATAAAATTGTTCCTATATAGACATTACATATTTTGAATGAATCTTTGCATTCAGGCACAATATACATATACACTTGCGTATAACGGACATGCTGCTCAACGTTGGGTGATACTAATGTTTTACAGTTTATTGGCCAATATAAGTGAAAATTTCGGAGTAATCGACAGCAATATAAGAACAATATTACAAACAGATGACAGCAAAGTTTGTGTCAGTCAGGTTACCATTTTTTTAAATAATTAAAGCCAGAAAGCTTGAACTAAATTATACAAAATAGCGAGTATTGTAAACCATTCCTTTTTTAGAGTATAAATATTTCATACCTAATTTTTGTCTTTTGTTAATTATGAAATATTTAACTATTGCCTATGATGTATGAAGTTCGTTTTATAAATCTAAGTCATAGGCTGGTGGTTCATGATACAATACATATACATATATTTATAATATATAAGTATATATGTATATATATACATATATATACTAATCGAATTTTTACATATTTCCCGAATATTCTGTAACGACATTATGAAACGTAGGTATTTGTGTGATGAACTGCACGAACTGAGAATTAGATAAATTTCTATACTTCTCCATTGAGAATGAAATCCCACGTGAAAGAAGTGGAAGAAGACAATAATTTGACGAAAATTCCACCAGCCAGTTATTTATAAAAATAATTGTATAAAACTAGTCAATTTTACAACTTCTGATTCTCAATCACAATATTTTACAAAATCGAATCGCGTTCAACTAAAGTAAAAAAAAAAAAAAAAATTAGGAAAATAATCACAATGTAGGTATTGTACGAACATAAAATAAACAATTTGCTTGAAAAGTGATTTGAATTTCAGAGTTGTATGACATAATTAGGCAACAAAATCAAGCCACAATCAACTAGTAATATTTTCATGTTCAACACAGTTTTTTTTTTTTTTTTTGAAAATCGTTGTATGCCATCAGAATCAAAATACAATGAAACATGTGAGTTGTATAGTGTGCATGGAAATGGGCTTATGTAGCAGATGAAGAGTAGAAATATCATTCAATACGATGTATTTCATATCACAAAATGCCCTTTCATCTTCATTTCATTATTATTATGTTTTCTTTTCCTTACGATGAGAAAAATAACGTTTGAACTTATGAAGAGCCATTGTATAAAAATTTTCTATTAAAATTACACAGGGTATTTTTTTTTTTTAACTTTTAGTATCATCATTCATATTTACATTCACGTTAAAATGCAATGATCAATCGTTACGTTCAATCTCTCATTCGGTTAATATTTTCAATTTCTTTTCCAATTATATTGTGCTTTTGATGATGGCTTGACTCTGGTTTACATTATTTTATATATATGTACATGTATATGTATGTAATTATGTACAAAGAATGACATCACACTCGCACTCGCAACACATCAATCACTGAGTTTACTGAACAAAGCAGGCGATCATCATTATTATTATTACATGCTCAGTTGAATATTTACAAGTGAACTTATTTTCATCCCTTCGCCTAAATGATAGTGATGATGATGGTTGTAATTTTGTTTTGTTGTTTTTTTAATTTTTTGTTAATCTCCACTTCATAACTCTCGAAATCACTTTTTATCTAAATCAATGTTCATAGCACTGTTTTTGTCTTTTTCTTTACACTGCTAGGCATTAGTCGACTATTATCTTCAGACTTAAGTAACTTTTCACATATAATCGTGAGTTCAAAGCATATATATACATGTATAGTATACATACATACATATACATACATACACATACACATATGTACGTATGTATGCATGTATGTATGTATGTATACCCTTCCTCTGCACCGAAAAAATCACTTTTTCCACACTTAGAAGATGCTTTGAGCATTTTCGTATATTTCCTTACGTTTTTTCTTACTTTTGTTCATATCGTAAACATTTTCCAAACTACTTGGATATGTTTCCTTCTTCCATAATGCTATTCTCTTCCAATCGTGCGACGTATAAGCTTGGATCAATCACCTTTGGAATTGGCTTTATCTCAGTTCCAAGCTCTTGTTCTATGCGGTGCAAGGCAAAGCGATCTTCGTAAGTTATGAGATTGATCGCAATACCTAAGTGTCCAAATCTACCTGAACGTCCAATACGATGCAAATACGTTTCTGCCATCTTCGGAAAGTCAAAGTTTATTACAACATTCACAGCTTGCACGTCAATTCCACGCGTGAACAGATCACTGCAAACCTATAAGAATTATGCATTTTTAGATCTCCTGCCATCGTTAGTTTAGCTTCACGAGCACTTATCACCTTACTTTTTATATTTGATGTAACGGAGCAAAAGCATGTCACATTTACTAAATCATCAGGACAATCGAAAATCACAAACCTAAATGATTATTGATCTTAGTACTTGCAGTTACTATCAGTTGTAAACTTAAGGATTTATGGGAAGTACACCCAGGTCAAAAAAGTGGTTGAAATAAAAGTGTGATAAACCAAAGGCTTACAAAGTCTCGAGATATTTTTTTTTTAATCCTAAAGTAAGAAGTTTAGTTAAACTGAATACCGTCCTATGAGACGGGAAAAATTTCAGCAGTCTAAATACAAATGTCAATATCTCATGATATTAATCACTTGAGAGATTGACGTTGATTATGCCATCGTTCTTTCCAGAAAATCCATATTGCATGTCTCATTCTGATTAACAGCTAATTGTATTCGTGACTGAATTTTCTATAGATCATCTGAGTTAGATTTGAAGCAACATTAATGTCTCTATTACCAAATCATAATTTCTTATCCATTAATTGTAATGGTTCAACAATTCAATTATCTGTATTTGTTTATATGTTTTCGTTAGAAAAAATCTCTGACCCTTTGTAGTGCATTCATTTATGAACAAAATAAATCAATGTTCATCCAATCAGATGAACTATATGGAATTTACAGTACAAAAAAGTATGAGTATGCTGTGATTTCTCTGATTGGTTGTAATTAACAGGGTGTTTATAGTTCACATATTTAAATGATCTATTAATGATAAATTTTTTATATATATATAAAAAAAAAAAAAAAAAATTATGTACTTTTAACCGAAACGACGTTATCAATATAAATAAAAACTGTCAGAAATTGTCCGTATCGTTGTGAAAATAATTAATAATCAACGAAGAATACCGATGAACAGCTGAAAACTGAAGTCACAAAAGTATCATCTTAAATTGCATTAAAATTGCATAGGAACAGAAGTCACCCTCTGCTGTTTAATTACGACAAAAACAAAGAGCAAGAAAAGAGAGGGGCTTCCGGGTTAAAGGATTTGTACAAATTTAGTACATAATGCGCAGATAATTTACACAGGCACTATTTTTACATCAACAATAAATAAATCATAGAAATGAAGATCTTGCAAGCATTCCAAGTTATACAGTGATAAAAGTGGCTTTTCCATATTGAAACATATTGAATTTGATTGTAATTATGATGGTGAATCCGTTGTAAGTGGAAAAAATGACACCCCTTATGATTTACACTGTATTATATGTATGTTGTGTTTGGGTTACTTACCAGGTTCCGGCAGAGTCCGGCGCGGAAATCATGAAAGACTCGATTTCGGTGTGCCTGGGCCATTTTCGCATGTATGTAATAACAGCAGTAGCCGAGATCTGTTATTTTCTTAGCGAGTAATTCAACGCGTTGTGTTGAATTGCAGAATATTATGCTCTGTGTAATTTGTAACTTGAAAATAAAAATGATATAATTAGTTCGCTAGGGTTGCTCAAAAGTCTGATGTTCTCAGCATAACCAGGCAATATACGAAATGGGTATCAAAAATGAATCAAGTTTTCAGATGGTAGCTCGAAAAATGTGTAAAACCTCTAGGGTGAATATTTTGTAAATTTCACAACAAAATGATAACAAAATATACGTTTTATGGGGTAAGGAAATGGGTTGATACTTTTGGGAATTTCCCAAAGGGGAATCATCATTGGTTAAACTTTCCCTAAAAAAGGATATACATACATAACTGAGTTTTTTTTACACTAAATGGTAGAATTTTTGTTAGCGTATTTACATGAATTTAGGCAACGTTCAAAATTTACCTCATGCTCCGGGAACCAAGGAAGCAAATTGACAGGGCAGGAGGATGACCAGTAATGGTGTTGCGTAATGTTTGACGCACGTTATTACGTATTTATTAGTAAGAAGCGAGTAAGTAACAGGCAAATAGATATAATAAATAAATAATTCGCATTACTAATCACCCTGAAAAAATTTATCCTGAATTTTTTTGGATGTACAGAGAAGTTTGATGAGCAGAGAGTAATTGACTTTTTTTATGTTAATTGGGATAGAATGGTGGAGTTTAAGAAAATCAGAATTTTGATATTTCAAAGATGTGAACGAATTTCTTTGACTTACAAACGATATGCGAGTGCCCATATATTAAACGTAAGATTGAATTTAATAGCAGTTTTCAGAAAATAACTACTAGCATCATCAAAACTCCATGCGGCTGAAATTGGTAATGCTACTATACCGATGCTTTTCAGTAAATAATCGCTGTCTCACACCTTTAGGCCTGTGTGCAATTCAGTAAACCATACTTAAGCAAGTCATGCTCATACTTTGAAAACTTGACTCTCTGAAAGTCATTCTGACATTGCAAAAGATAGTTATTTCTTCCCAAATGTTCTGTTACATTAAAGATACTAACGTCAACTTCATAAGAATTCAGTCACCTGATTTATAGTTATTTGAGATTGAAGAACATTACTAACGGCCATAGTTGGAAAATGCGGAAATGAACCAATTACACGAAAAACGGACAAGTACGAATTTCAAATATTAATTTCTGCCATATCTGTTTTGATATTTAGGGAGTTTTACCTTAGAAAATAGCGTATTAAGGCAGTGAACTTTTTGACGTTCCTGTACAAAAGCATAATATTGTGTCACTCCTTTCAATGTCAACTCTTCCATCAGATTAATTTCATATGGGTCCCTCAGATGCTTTTCCATGAATTGCTTTACGGTTAGGGGAAATGTAGCAGAGTATAATAGAATCTGACGTTCTTGTGGTAATCTATAAACACAGATGTAAAGAATTTTGTAATTTTCGTTTCTAGTTGAATCCAGAAAAACCAAAATGCGATTGGACCACATTTGCAACAGTTTATACCTGGATATAACGTGATCCAGCATCCCCTTAAAGTCTTGGGATAGAAGCTTGTCAGCTTCATCCAATACAAGGATTCTGCAGTGATCCATATTTGCAACATTTTTATCCATCAGATCAAGGATACGTCCCGGTGTCGCAATGATTACTTGCACTGGAAAAGTACATTTCAATAAGTGCGTATAAATTAGGAATCTTAAGAAGGAAATTCATCTACAATCAACAAAAGCAATCTAATACATTGGGTCTGAATGTATGAGAATGGCGTAATTGGGTAAATCGACAAAACAGAACAATGTACAAGACCAATTCTGTTTCAACTTCTATTAGAGAAGATGAACAAGCCCTGGTTGTCAACAGATTTCCAGACTATTACGGACTATTCAACAAACGCTAACCTTTTTGGTAAATCCTCATAATGTCGTCGCGCAGATTAGTTCCTCCAGTGGTAACCATGACCTTGACGTCCATGTGTTTTGCAAGTTCAATGCATATCTGTGATGTCTGCAGAGCCAATTCTCTAGTAGGAACTATCACTAATGCTTGAATAACATCTTTACGTGGATCCACCTGCAAGATGCAATAATTAAAGTAGTGAAATTCGAACAACTTTCTATATGTCTCTTTGTTTATCTTTTCCTACCTGTTCTAATACAGGAATTGAATATGCACCAGTCTTGCCTGTACCATTTTTAGCTCGTGCAAGTACATCTTTGCCAGAAAGAGCTATGGGGATACTTGCTTCTTGTATCGGGGATGGCTTTTCCCATCCCTTCTCAAAAATTCCCATCAACAATTCACGCTTTAAGCAGAATTCCTCGAATTCATTTCCACGTGTGTCCGTAACATCCTATGATGTACAAAAAAAAAGTCTTGTAGCTTTGATTTGCATCACAAGTAATGCCTGATTATATTAGTTTAGGAGAAAATTTTTCAACTGCTAATAGTTCAAAATGTTTATGAAGAAAGTAATCTAATGTTATAATTAGTGTGTTATTCCTCAATTTTATGTATTCTTGAAGGAATTTTAGGAGATTGGTGTATCATTCACTAGCCAAAATAAATTTTTTTTATCAAGGTCTAATTTTACATCATTTTCCAATTGTCAGACACTAAGATTGATTACAACCGTTTCCATATTCCTAGTAATTTTATGAACCATGATTCTGAATGAGCACTGTTGGCATTACCAAATCAATTTAAGTGTCTTTACAACAGCTATTATCTTGAATTTTAGTTTAGTTTGACTCACACTTGTTTTGATGCGTTTGTCTTTGGGCGGAATTTTCAGTTTTGCTTTCCAACCTATATCGTCCATCTTTTCTAGATCACCTTTTGGACCCAAGCCGGAATTCAGCATGTGATTAGAATTAATATGAGTTTCGGTCATCATATCGTAGGCTTTAGAGTGTCTCAAATTTCCTGAAAGACAGAATTCAAGATGAAATTATAATCATAATCCACTTTATTTGTATACCCCGGATCCTAAACCTCGGAAGTTCACATCTTCATTTCCTTACTATTTTCATCAACCTGTTACAAACATTTATGAAAGTTATGCCTGTAATAGGAACTGTTAATTTCAGAATGAAATTCAACAATACAAAAAATAGAAATTGAAGATGACACACGGAACAATAAGCCTTGTGAAACATGAAATAACCGTACATTCTGCGAATTTTATCGAAACATTGCAGCTATCTACAGTAGGCGTTATCAGCAGGACGTGTACTTGACAATGGCTTTAAAAGAATAACAATATTCACAATCAACGTGAAAAATTCAGAGTACAAGGAGTTCATTTTAACACCAAGTGTAAATTTTAATTCAACAAATATGTGTAGACTAGCTGAAAATATTTGGCACGAGGTTGATATAAATTTAATCGTATTACCAAAACAACTATATAATTACAAAAGAAACTAAATCAAAAAATGAAGCAGCTCATGATAGAAATAAAGTAAGATAGAAATAAAAGGGAGGGAATGTGCAAGAGAGCTCGAATGGCAAGAGAAAAGAAGGGAGAAACAATTCTCAATATATAAGATTCATGTATTGCAAAAGACCGTGATCATAAATGTCTGAATGTATGGCAAAACAAAGAAAAGCTAAGGTGTGTATAGCGCTAAGCTGTACTTTGAGCTACGAAAAAAAATTTCAAAACTGAACAAGAAATACACAAACTGTGAATACTAGTTCAATTCAAGGTACACATACGCTGTTGCTGAAAAAATGTGTTTATATTGTCAAGCTTCGCTGAGTACAAAGATCGAGCAGTCGGTTTGAAATGTACCTTGAACAGTACATGGCTGAACATATAAAATATAGCTGAATGATTTTCATAATTTTCAAATAAAATTTGAAATTTTTTCTTTTTAGATTGCCAATAACAAGTATATGATAATTTTATTACTCTCTACGCTTGATTCGATTGCCGTTATTTTACTATGTTTGAAAATGAACCGACTGTGCTTTTTTCGGTAAAAAAAATCATGTGGCTACAGGCCAGCTATTTGAGCAAATAAAAAACGATGAATATACCGATGTGTACGGTGTATCAACAAAACTGGTATATACATCCTCCATTATGAATTTACTAAGCCACCGCAGTGCCAAACGGGTGTATAAACGAGGCTTTATGCCATGCCAACCGAAGGTTTCTCTTCTTTTTCTCTTTTCGCTCAGAATTCTCTAAATATATAATCTAACCAAGCAAGATACGAGGTGTACACGTATAATCATGAATTGAAATATTTGTGTAGATGCTGATAACGGTGAGAAAAATTTCACCAAGTACTAACAATACGGAATAGAATATCGCGGGCGAAAATCTTATGCCAAGCTGGATCCATTGTACCGTAACTGGCGCAGAGTTCTTTGAACTTTGATTTATAAACCGAAATAAATAATTGATGAGTCCAAACAAGATGTATTATGAACTTAAGTCAGAAATGTGGCTCAAACTCCATAATACGGTTCATAGAATGAGGTGAGAGAAGGTGTATCTTACCTTCAAACTGATGGATATCGATGCTGAAACACAGCACTCGATTCGGAAACAACACGCCAAAATGGCCGTTCCAATGTCAACTTTTTATAATCTCGGCTGTGCGGCCTGGCTCCCTTCCGTGGCACAATAACCTTCTACTTTCGGATATATATTACACGGGATTGTATCACGACGCTACTGGTATATTGTTTTTACAATAACTTTAACAATGAACGCACTGCGTCAATTGCGAGCCAATAATTATTATCTTTGAATGTAACACGATGTGTGCCGTGAAAAGAATAAAAACACTTTCGGAACACAAGCGGTTGCCTTGTGGCGCTCGGTGCGTGGCGTTCCACGAAACCAGTAACAACAGAGTGAAAGATTATCGCTGCGACACCAGGGCCGTGTTCGAAAATTTACTGACAGTACCACGATCTTACATACAGGTCTGGTAACTCCAGCACTTTTGAGTGGTAGGGGGTGTCACCGTTAGTAAGGCACACGGTCTTGTTTCCTATCTATCCGCTAGGGGCGCCAGTGGCCCGGGGTATAATAAATATAGATATATACCGATAAGATGATCTGCTCGTCGAAGTTTTTGACAGTTCATAACTCAGTGTAAAGTGTGTAAACGGTGTAACAAATTCAGGATTGTTGATTCCGAAAAATCAGCTGTTCGGATCTGATTTATGATTGGCTCACCCCGAGGGGGCAGCGCTGCAGACGGCGAAGACGGGAACCACGGTTCTTCCTCATTATCTGAGTCATTCCCCACCCTACTAGTTTCCGGACCTGTATGTAAGACCGTGGACAGTACTGTCAGCAATCTTTCATCTCTTTTGCGCTGCCGAGTTCATGGACAGCTCTGTCTCTGCCCTAGGGAATTTTAAGTACTGGCAGTTCTCTCTGCTGTAGAGACCTAAAAATCAATGCCAGTTTTGCAGCATGGAGATCGGTCTCCTTCCTTCTTACTCCCTGTCCCAGCCTCACACGTTTCACAACATTTTAGAGATACTTCAAAGCACGCTTCAAAATTTATAGATCCGTGAAACACTAACTGATCCGTTGAGTCGAGTGAAATGAATCAAATTACTCGAGAGCGGAAGAAGAGATCAGCTGCCCAGTATTCGCTGGGCAGTGAAAGTAGTTTCATGATTTTTTTGCTCTACCAGATCGCCTGCTTACTCTGTCTCATTTCTAAGGAATTTTTAGGGTTGGAAATACCAAACTATTTTCGAACAAGCCCGGAAAAGTATACCTTGCGTAAATCTTTGTAACGCAAGCATCAAGCTTATGGGTAATTTGAATTCGTATCACCATACTAAAACACAAGTATCATGGCTCTTATTATTAGGTTACCATTTCGTAGACTGATGTACCAACTTCCGAGGTTACAGAGTTTGACGGGATTGATAATGACACATGACATGTCAATCAATGTCTCATCGTCACACTCGTGGGTACAGATTGTCTGGTGTTTCTTTTTTGCAACCTTCTCAATGCGGTCCGGGATTAATGTATCTATGGCCTTGAAGAAGAATATTTCGAAACACGCCAATAGTGGATCACTTGTTCAAATAAGTTTTCAGATTTATTACTCTACAGAAAATAGTGTATTTGACATAATTGCAATTTTTCAATACATTCCTTGATATTGTAAAAGAATAATAAACAAACGTAAACAACATGCCACACTGCCTGATTAAATCGATGACAAGATATCAGAAAACAAGTAATTTACATGACGGTATGTATCACTCAATATTGTTTTCATCTTTTATTTTGAAAAATTGTTTGCTTAATTGGTGCAAAATTTTGCTCGCCGATCATGTTCCAGTCGAGGTTTGTAAATGGTACATTTCTGTAACTCTTTACGTACAAAACCAACGCAACAGAAAACTTGGAGCAACGTCAAAATTCCACTCACCATTATTAAAGAGTAGGTGCAAATTTTCAGGGTTAAGTGGAGATCAATTTCCAGGGAAGAAATTATGCGATATGGGTAGCTAATTTTCCAGCTCAAACCCGCGAAATTTTCTCTAGCGCATTGCGTTTTCTTGATTATAGGTTATATCACCACTGTTTTCTTCATCAACAATGTTACTGTGCAATCGACCATTCGCGATAAGTTCCATTATGTTGTGAAAGATCCAATTTACCCTAATCATTTATAAGATCAGTGATGCTTAGCATCAATTGTTTCTTTTTTTTTCAACCCATTTTCAATAATATTCCACAATTTTTCGTAGAGAACGAACTTTCCGTGTCGTGGTTGCCGACAGTATCTGATATCAGAAAAAAAAATCAAAGCAAAGAAGTGTCTTCAAAGTCTATAAATATGTGGACTTGTCCAAGACTTTCAATCGTAACTCGATACAGCTTTAAGAAAGATAACAGCATGTTATGGAACACATCAATTCCGGAAGAACTAGGCCTGCAGTTAATAGATTCCGGTGAATCAGCCGACGTACTTTCAACGTCTACAGTCATTGCAAGCGCGCCGACGGTAACGAATTACCTGTGTGACTTGAACGCAAGGAAGAAAGTTTTCGATGCCGACAAAGAACTGATCGAAAGATGCGAGATTATAAAAATCAACGACGCACAAATAAACGCTGAGGGCGGGAAATGCTGTAAAAATGATAATCAATCATCCGACGGAAAGTGCGTCGACCCCGAGTCGGTCGATTTATCTCCCACAATGCGATTACCGGCTAGTAACACTTTGATCAAAGCGATAAGATTTTACGAAGAAGAAAGAGCGCCCTACTCGGATGTCGGAAACACGGAAACTTGGAAACGCATCAAAGCCTTGCACTACTGCCCGTATTGCCGGAAGAGCTTTGATCGACCTTGGGTACTGAAAGGCCATCTTCGACTTCATACCGGTGAAAGGCCGTTCGAGTGTCCGGTTTGCCAAAAATCATTTGCCGATCGGTGCGTAACAAATTCAAAATTCAATTACATCGGCAAATCTTCCAAATTTACAACCTTTGAGGTTTGCAGAATTGCTTTCACATAATATTTCACTCCGTGAAAAGTGAAATTCGAAAACTGTTTCCTTTCATTTACGTTGTAAACATTTTACAATGTCCACTGCTAAATTTCTCTGCGCAGATCAAACTTGAGGGCTCATCAACGGACCCGAAATCACCATCAATGGCAATGGCGGTGTGGAGTGTGCTTCAAGGCATTCTCTCAACGACGATATTTGGAACGTCATTGCCCAGAAGCGTGTCGGAAGTATCGAATTTCCCAGAGAAGAGAAAATAGTTTAACTTGAACGTTCTATTAATAACTAACGTTGTATCAAATTGAATGTTATTACACGAGTAAGCTATAAACTCGTTACAAATATTCCTCTTTTTGTTCAGCCTTTATTACAAACATATAACTAAAAGACTATAGAAGCAAAGAATAACAACAAAATAAACTTGAATCGCATCTTAATTGCAAAATATGCATTATTATTTCTTTACATTTTGTACAATATCGACAGGCGTTGAAGAGACACCGTTGCTATTATAGTTTTATCGCAGTTATTCTACCTATATAAAAAAGCCGTAACTAAAATCGAGTCATTATTAGAGCTCAGTCTATTGTGGACCCTATTTTAAATTCACCATTTTAGATTTAAAAACTTTGTCTTCCAATTTGAAATCAGCACCTTGAAAATCCTGCATGAGTAGTGATTTTTATTAAATTGGATAGTTTTCCACCAACATGTTGAGTTCGCCATTTTGAGTCTGCAAAGTCCGGATTTCTAATTCGAAACTAGCAATCTTCAAAATCCTCGTGTACCCATTTTCATACAAATCGCATTAATCGTAAGATGAATATAATTTAGGAGTACTGACTTTCATTGCATCCTGAGAAAAACCTGAATATTTATTGCAACTTGTCCGCGAATTTGGCATTCCAGCCACTGTGCGCGCCCTTTCGATGCCTAACCTAACCCTCGAAATGTGCAACGTGAACTTTGACCTTTTCATAAATTTGCTTTTTCTGCTCCCCCTCTACCGGCTTCTCCGCCGCTATCAATATTTTAATCGTTCCTGATGTGTTTGTCCATTTTTTCTCTTCCTTACTTTATCGTCGTGCACTGAGGGTGCGTTCCGATATTACCCCACAGTGCTATCGATAATCTTTGATCTCTTTTGCGCTGCTGAGTTCACGGGTAGCTCTGCCTCTGTCCTAGGGAGTTTTTAGCGCTGCAAGCTAATTTCGGAACGTATCCTGAGTACATACCTTTGATGGGTAAGTAGACGTCTATCAAATTTAAATAATGTTTCTATTTGTATGGAAGTGCCGAATACGTTGTCAGAAATGAATGAAATTCCCACGTTTGGCAGTTCCACATTCAATACCGTACAATTATTGAGCAGATTTAAGAATCGTACCTCGTAGAAACTGCGTGCAAATTTATGAATGAACTATATGATACTCAATACTGCAGTTACCCAAGCTTCAAATCGATCCATACATGTCTGCATAGATAGTGCAAGTTTAGTTGCACGTTTAAATTTTTTTCATTAAACGAAAATTTAATGAAGCTTATTTCAGATAATCGCATCCGAAACCGTGATTTCAATTATCAGAGTGCTTTCTCACGATTTCGCGCCACTCTTAGCAAAAGCTACGTGAGCAGGGTCAGTACTATTAAACCTGAATTTGTCAATTGCTAAATTGATTATACATTTATTTAATTCAACTATTTTTTATCTTTTTCTACGGTAACCGAGCTGCCGCAGGCAGGTAAATAATTTTATCTTCATGTATGAGCTAAATAACTTGATATTATTGTAAGGTACATCTAATTTTACACGTGGAAAATCCTTGTGAATATTCCGCGTATCACGGAAATTTAGCTATCTACGACATCGTTCAACCGTTCATTTTGCCAAAAGTCATTGACCGATCAGTGAGCAATAAACTCAACATTCAAATCTTACAAATTTTCACTTTAAACTTGTAGCAACTTCAAGTCGTGTTTCAAAAACTGTAAATAGTCCAACTTGAATGTTGCAGTACAGTAAACTACCATTGCATCAAATTGAATTCGACTACATGAGTCAGTAATAAACTTGTTACAAATATTCACTGTCTTTGTCCTTTACCCTAACAAACGCAATAAGAATAAAAGTCAAAAGCAGCAAAGGACAATAAAAACAAAATTACATTTCGACAAAATTGTACATATTTTTATTTCGTTTCATTTTTACAATGTCGACGAGCATTTAAAAGCACCATCGCAGATAATTATGCGAGTTGTCGATTCGACCGATTCTGCCATGGCATGTATTATTTCCATCTTACTTATGTTATTTGAAGCGTTATGTACATAGATGATGAGAAAATTGTATACTTACGTGATTCGGTTGAGTAGAAATCTGACCTAACACATATTTAACAGGCAAATAGTTGCGAATTGTTCGACGCAACCGTTAATGTTTTCATCGGTTTGGTAGCTTTCCCCTTTTCCAACCAAACTTACGAAAACATTCAAGGTCGCTTATCCGCTCCCTTCTTCGAACTGGGGACTTAAATAATGAACAGTACCGTGCACCTCGCTAACCAGTCAATACTTGAACAGTTCCTGATTTGTTTGTTCAGTATTGCTCCTCCTCCCGTCATCGCCGTTTACTAATTACTTTCAGGCGGTAAGTAGACGCTTATTAAATTTAAACAATTTTCCAATGTGTAAAGAAATGTGTCATCCGAAATAAATGGGAACCCCGAGTTCAAAGTTCTAAACATTTCACGCTATCGATACAGTAATTGATGAGCAATGACTGCAGGTCGAACCTAAGTACTAATTTGAAAGTTCACTACCTCATACTCAAAACTGGTTATCAAGCTCCGAATTCACGTATATTACATAGATGGTCCAATACAAAGTGCAAGTTCAGCTGCACGGTCGATAAAACTCGTTTTAAATGAACGGTAATCTGCCTTACAACTGATTTCACTCCACAGTAATCGAGGACCACCTTTGACCCCAGCCCTCGGCCATATAGGAAGAGGAATAATTGTAAGACAACGTTTTCTTTTTGCAAAGATGCTGAGAATTCAATAATAATTCGAAAAAAGTTATTGTTAAAATATTTGTATACATTTGCTTGCAACGCATTCCATTATTGAAGACCTAAGTTAGAAGATAGTTAGTTAAGGCGATAGTTTTTCGTCACTCATGTGAGTTGCCTACTCTCACGAACAAAAATCATTCCAGATATCGATGAATGCAGCATTCACGGATCTTGCGATCAAAGATCTATAAATCATCTTGCGCGCAATGACGAAATAGCCCTACTCGGTAGCGGTTTTCGAGAAAAAATATCACTGGAGCGACTGAAGAACTAAGAGCGTTCGATCTTGCAACAAATTCACGGGAAATGAACAAGCTATTGTTGCAATAGAAAATGAATCCATCTACGGGATACACATTTATCACTCAACTCTGAGACCCGATGTAAGTATTGTACCCTCGGTATAATCAAATTTACAAGGAACGCGAAACTATGTAAACTGTTATTTCCAGATTCCAAATCCCTGCATCCACGGATTCTGTTCACACATATGTTTGTTGGTGCCGAATTCTACGTATTCCTGTGGTTTTCCAGCTGACAAGGAATTAGGAACCGATAAACACAACTGCAGAGTTTTGTCAAAGACAAGGGTGTAACCACGATGGGGCAACCGGGGTAATGGTGGATTTATTTTACCGTACGAATTATGAAACTCAAACTTTAATTGACTTCGATGTGTAAATTGGCCGAACCGTATTGACCGTCTGGAACATAATAAATCACACGTTCAGATTAATAATAGGTTGTTAATATTATGTTAGTTTATTTTAGGGGTGTGCAGGAAAAATGAAAAATCTCGGGCTTACCGGAAATTGGCGAGTTTTTGAAAATTTTGGTCACGGCTGTTTTCGCTTCTCCGTAAGTATCGGAGTTTCCAAAGTGAACACAGTTTATCCAAAATTTCTGACTTATGCCATTTCCAAAATCCCAGACAATCTGAAGGATCATTTCGTACCCGTCTTGAATTATGAATTCTGGAGGCTCACCGAAAATATAACCTCGGATTCTTTCGTATCTGTTTCATTAGCACATTGTCGTAAAACAATTTTATCACCGACCAGTAGGGGTACTGAAATTCTCTGGATCGTTCACTGCGTTTATCCTTCACCCTAACAAAGACAATAACAATAAAAGACACAAGCAGCAAAGATTAATGAAAACAAAATTGCTTTTTACAATACTTGTACACATTATTATTTCGTCTTGTCTTTACAATATCGACGAGCATGGAAAATCAACCATCGCTTCATTTGATCCGTCGCAGATAGATAAGCTCGAATTTGAGTTGACATGTATTATTTTCATCCTACTTATCTTGTTCGAAACGTTATGTACAAAGAAACGATGACAAAGGTGTTTACTTACGTGATTTGGTTGAGTAGATATATAACCTGATACATAGTTGGCAGGCACAAAGTTTCGATTTGTTCGACGCGACCGCTAATGTTTTCATAAGTTTGGTTCTGCCCCCCTTTTCTCCGCTTCTTCGCTCCCTTCTTCGAGCCGGCGAGTTATGAATCGGACAGTACCGTGCACGTCGCTAACCAGTAAATATTTCAATAGTTCCTGATTTGTTTGTCCGGTATTTCTCCTCCTCACTTCATCGCCGTGTACTAAGTACTTTCAGGCGGTAAGTAGACCCTTATTAAATTTAAACAATCTTCCTATCCGTAAAGAAATACGTCATCCGAAATAAATGGAATCCTCGAGTTCAAAGTTCTAAACATTTCATGCTATCGATACAGTAATTGATGAGCAATGTGACGATCGTGACTGCAGGTCGAACCTAAGTACTAATTTGAAAGTTCATTACTTCGTACTAAAAACTGGTTGCCAAACTCCGAATTCACGTATTACATACATGGTCCATTAGAAAGTGCAAGTTCAGCTGCACGGTCGATAAAACTCATTTTATAACGATCGTTTATCTGCCTATAACTGTTTTCACTCGAGGTTAAACGAGGGTCCTCTTTGACCCAAGTTAAGCAGCCCTCGGCCATATATAAGAATTAATAATTGTGAGAAAATGTTTTCTTTTTGCAAATACGCTCTGGTTTCAATAATAAGTCGATAAATGATCGTTGAAATATTCGTATACACATGCTCGTGACGATGGGGGAGATTATGCACTCGATGACACTACGCAACAAATTCAAAACTTTTTTTTCACTTGGTTTACAGTATTCTCCACTTTAGAGTCAATTGATGTTTATAAATAAAATTGTCACATCACGTCAGATTTCATAATGAAAAGCATGTACTGATTTGTTCAAAATTATGTAAATTAGCCGCACAAGACTTGATTTTTCATTAAAGAAATTAATATTTCTTTTCAACGCTCGGCTTTCCTCTTGTAGTCATTTATCGCGGTATTCTATTTGTAATATCACTCTAACGAACTCGGCGTTACCGAATTAAAACGGGTTCGTTGAGCGATAGAGAAGTGACCAAAACAGGCAGAAATTAAATGATGGAAAAAATGCTTTGTAAGTGGCACGTGTTCCTTGATGTAAGTGAACAGCAAGACTGTTTTTACAATAATGTTGGTTGGCGCAGTAACCTTATTCATTTTTTCACACATGAAAGCTCTTGTGTGCTTCATCTATGATGACTATTAGATCGGAAAAATGGGGCAAAACGCGTGATTCCGCCTGTTGTAACATTGACCTTGTACCAGTGGTTTTGAGACGTGATACCTCAATATAAATTTGCTTTCCTTTGTTTACTAGGTGTGCCTAATGCGAATAACTATTCGAGATATTGGTGATTTTCTTAATGTTGCACAGTGTTATTGGAGACGTACTTTCTCACGATTTCGCATCGCTGTTAGCAAAAGCTACAAGTAGATTATCTGCTAATTTCTGTTCTATAGTTTCAAATCAAAATCGGGAGTAACACTGCTCGACACTACGGCGCATATAAGGTTTTGAGTCTCGGTTGACAGCCTAACACTCTGACCAATTAATCGTTTAACAGGAAATATTTCCTGTCTCAACGTGGTGCGTTTATATACTTGCTCGTTCGCGATAATCGCAACTCGAGCCACTGTTTCATTGTCAAATGCCCTCCACTCTTGACCGTTGTATTGAAATGACGGCTCAAGCTTATACATTCTACCAATTCCCTTCCTCCTTTATGTTCACCTCTTTCTCTGAGTGAAACGATTTATGCTACAATCATGTTGTACTATCTACAGATGCGATACATCGTTCTTGCTCTTGTGATTTGTCACTTAACGAATGGCAGTCGGATTAGCGGTAAGTCTGTTTTTATATCTTCAACTGCTACATTCCTACATTAAAATAAGAAAATCAATTGTGACGATAAAATCAAGTCAAGAATTTGATTTTTTTATCATAAATATTATTTTGCTCTCTAAAATGATGCAAAAGGCAAAAATTTCTATTATGTCTAACAATATATAATACATTTATAGTGGGGTGGATTATTATTACTTCGTCATTTATTTGAAGATATTCATTAATTAACACAACTTATTCAAACACAAACACATATTAACATCGAACAATGGTGACAAAAAGTTAATATCGTGATATCCAAACGCTTGCTCCCCTCGTGAAAATGAGTTCTACGATTTTCTACAAATTTGTAGAGAAATTCGAACATTTCCTACAATTTTGTGCGAAAAATTGTAAGTATGCATCGTGAATTATTCAACAATACTTGTAGATATTCATGACTTTTTCTATTGATGCAGAAAGAAATCTGCAAGACACTACAATTTAAAAACAAAATTAAGAATTCTTTATGAAAAACTACACATACTTACAATTTTACATAAAATAATTCGAAATGGTCCAATATCTGTAAAAACTCGTAGTAGTAGAAATTTTCACTAGGGTCATGATGTCAACTTGTTGTTTGAGTGATAAATTAGTTGAAACAGAAATATAACGGGAGACCAATAAATAGCATAATTTAGCTTATTGACTACATACATTTATTTATCATACTGTACACATCATATAATTTTCTGCATGTATTGTGCATGTTTATATACATACGTAATATGTCTCGTTAAATATTATCGTTCTGCCAACGTCCTCTGTTTACGGATAACGTCAGAAAGTGATATTTTTTCTACATTTCAAACTTCATTTGTCGGTATATCATGCTGTTTATATTTGAGTATGAGCAATGAGCATATATTTTTTGAAAATCAGCACCTATTCAGTAGAGAAACGGAATACAGTATTTCGTACGATGTTCCTTTGAAAATTTACATTAACTAGCTGTGTTACTTCATTTAGAAATTTTTATCCCCCATGTTTTGTCTATAAGACTAAAACACGTATATATATATATATATACAAATACTAAGAAGAGACTTTGATCTTTGTACTAACACTTGCAACATTGCCGCCATGGTTGTTACGGAGTTCAAAAGTTCACTTGACTCGTTTCATTAGAACTCGCGTGCATCACGCAGGATTCAAATTTTTTTAATCCCTAATGATATTCGACTACTCATTCTCGAAAAAGCAATTTGCTTAGGTGTAACGGTGAACGTGAAAAAAATTTATACGCAAAGTATAAAAATAGTTTCATTCGCGAAAAATACGGTTTCAGTCGAATTAATCATTTACAGAAACAAAATGCGAGGCACCCGATTGGCTGAGATGCGAAAATGGTTTATGCGTAAGCCATTTTTTCGTATGCGACGGTGAAGATGATTGTGGAGATTTCTCGGATGAAAAAAACTGCACTGGATTCGTGGTGCGTATCACACAAGTTGGGCTAGAAAATATTTCAGGATGGGATCCAGCCTTCCCGAATAAAATAAGATTCTCATTCTATGAGTCGTTCAATGATTCAGACAATACATTGAATGCACAATTGGAAAATTTCTACAAACTTTTTATCCAACGTAATATTAACGTTCAAGTGAATCTCTCCTATTCTTGTACAATATATGGATGTAATCGCACAAAACGATATTTGCTTTACTTTCGATTGAATAATGCGTTTTCTAATCGTATTTCTACAGTTTAAGCCGGATGCCAAATGCAAGCCGGACGAGTTTCGATGCTTGGATAATATCTGCATTCCGGAGGAATTCGTGTGCAATGGACATCAAGACTGCCTTGATTCGAGCGATGAGATACTTGGTTGCACCAAAGATGTGAGAAAATTCGATATGGCGTTGCTCCGATACATCGATATTCGATCAACAAAAGCAATATTGTTCACTTTTCGGGATAACAGTATCATCACGCGTCATTCCATTCGCTAATTATTTTAATACTATCACATGCTTTCAGCGACCATGCGATGGATTCAAGTGCAAAAATGGTTACTGCATAATGAAGGAATGGAAATGCGATGGTATCAATGATTGTTCTGATAACAGCGACGAAACGGAATGTGGTGAGTAATAGCATCTGTATATACGTTATCATGCGGCTGAAGAAGAAAGCATTGCCGCGGAACGTCAGAAGCATCAGTAAGATGTTATCTCTACAAAAATCAGCTACGCAGTCATTCAAACTTTTTTCTCACACCAATTTATAGCCCACGATTTGACACCCCAAGAGTGTACAGCGGAGAAGGGCTACTTTTTGTGCGGTAACAACGCCTGCGTTCGATTGAACAATGTTTGCGACGGTAGGCAGCATTGTACGGACGGTACCGATGAAGATGTCGACGGATGCAAAAATGGTGAGAGGAAAAGAGGTTTTTATTCTAAACACAGACGAAAACTGTCAAAAGATTCATAATCATACCTGTCAATGATCAGTCTTCTGTGACAACTACACATTACAGACGAATAATTTTACTTGAACACTCGAGTTGAAGAACTTCATGTAATTATGGTAATTCATAATTATCGTATAATTACCTCAGTTCACTTCAAGCGTATTATGTATCTGAATTGTAAGTGGAAGACCCTTGTGAACGTCATACATCGTGACAATTTAGCTATCGCTGCACCATACGTTGATACTCATCGTAAAATTACTCACGGTCTCTCTCATTTCCTGCTCCGAATAGTTTTGTGATGCAGAATAAATCCATTATCTAGTTAAACGGTAACAAACTCGATCTTGTGAATTATGTAAATCATATCTGATTAAGGTGATGAACACAATTAATTACGTAATTGCAAGAACTGATTTAGAGTTTACGGAATCAATTGCAATTTTATTTCGTGTATCTTGTTGCCTTCGAAAACTCAAAGGAGGAAATAATATTATATTCACTGATTTCTCAATCAGCCGATCAACAATGCGCCAATGGAACTTGCAACCAAGTGTGCCATCAGACGCCAAAGGGTGCCGTTTGCTCTTGCAAACCCGGATATGAACTGCTCAGGGGTAAAATTTGCATGGGTGAGTATGATCGTGATAGTTTTTCGTTACTCATGCGAGTTGCCTACTCTCACGAATGAAAATTATTCCAGATATCGATGAATGCAGCATTCACGGATTCTGTGATCAAAGTTGCGAGAATCTCGAGGGTTCCTACAACTGCAGCTGCGAATCGGGATATTTATTGCAGAACGACAAGCGAAGCTGCAAAGCGACGGGTGAAATTTTGTTTCAGAGCATAATTATTGAACCTCTTTCCAGATCAATCTTTGCCAAATTCCTGCTCCTCACGTAAGTGCAAACTCACTGAATGTTTTTAATTGTTCAACAGGAGGAGAAGCTCTCATGGTTTATTCCTCGAAGACCGACATCCGCGGACTTTATCTCACCTCTAGGGTGATGTTTTACGTTGCCCGAAAGCTCCAGCACGTCGTCGGCGTATCCCTAGACACGGATTATATTTACTGGTCTGACCTTCAACTCGGTGACGAAGCGATTGTTCGAAGCAAGGAGGACGGGTCGCAAAAAGAAGTCATTATAACTGCAGGTAAACGTGTAAGCTTGTTGTCAACTAGGCGCGTCAAGGACTATGAAGAGGCACACTGACGATGAGAAATGATAAACCAGTGAAATGCCAAAAGTTTATAGTTCTTCGATTCGACCCAGAATTACCGAGTTGATCGGTTGATCGGTAAAGTGAAAAACGCTGCATATTACAGGTTTGGGTGCCCCGGAAGATATAGCGATCGATTGGGTGACTCGCAACCTGTACTTTACGGACGGTCAAATGAAACACATCGCAGTCTGTACCAACGACGGGTCCACGTGCACTGTCATCGTTAGCGAATACGCGGACAGACCGAGAGGAATTGGTCTGCTACCTTCGGAAGGGTGAGATTCTAAGATGGAGTTTTTGGTCTTAGATTCGAAATAAAAATGCAAGTTCACGGAGATTTTTTTCTGATTTTTTGTTTTCGGAAACTGGATGAGAAAAATTTTTAATTACGCGCGTTTTCGTAGATGCGCACGGTAAGGTTGACTCCAAGCAACTCCGCTGTTCATTTCTTAGCACGCGGTAGATGTGAAACTGGGAGTTGCTCGAATTGAAATTGTACCTTGAATTGCCTATAATTATAGGCCCCCTGCTGCATACAGAATGATAGATATTTAATGAATTTATTCAAATTCACAGATTAATGTTTTGGAGCGACTGGGGCGCAAAAGCGCAGATTTCGAAAGCGCAGATGGATGGAAGAAACGTCATGCCATTTATAACGAACAATATTGCCTGGCCAAATGGCTTGACAATCGATTATCCGAATCACAGATTGTATTGGGTTGACGCCAAATTAAGCACCATCGAATCCGTAAAACTAGACGGAAGTGATCGCAGAGTAAGTAGAATAATTTGCCTCGCTGAGCTTTTTCCGTTCTTGCGTGTAGTGATTGTAATGATAAAATCAATTCTTTCCTCAATTCATAGATCGTCTTGCACGCGGTGGCGAAGCATCCCTACTCGGTAGCGGTTTTCGAGAACAAATTGTACTGGAGCGACTGGAAAACTAACAGCGTTCAATCTTGCAATAAGTTTACAGGAAAGGAACACACTATTGTAGCAAAAGAGAAAAAATCCATCTACGGGATACACATTTATCACTCAACTCTGAGGCCCGATGTAAGTATTGTAAAGGTTTTGTCCGTGATGCGCTCTATAAGGATCCCCTAACTATAGGCATATCAGGGTACATAACCACTCTGAACAGCTCCGACTTCTACCTGGGTGACATCAGCCGCGTGCTAACAAAAGAGCAGCGAATTTGCTCGGAATGAACTCGTACCCTGATTTGCCTATAATCAGGGGTCCCCACAGGACGCATCACGGAAATAATTCTGTACAATCGCGACCAAATCAGATACTCAAATTTATAAGCAACGCGAAACTACGTAAACTGTTATTTCTCAGATTCCAAATCCTTGCATTCACGGGTTCTGTTCACACGTATGTTTGTTGGCGCCGAATTCTACATATTCTTGTGGTTGCCCAGCTGACAAGGAATTAGGTACCGATAAACACAGCTGCAGAGGTTTGTCAACGATACATTTTTTTTATGCTACATATTCATTTAGAATAATATATCAATTCTGGACAGTAGTAATTAATTTCTTCAAGTATTCTTCATAACATTTGTCGACAGAAATATTCCAAATTCGCATCATCAAGTGTGTGAAAAACGTTTACTAATTCATTCCATTTACTACGTTTACTATTTTATCTATTCCGTCGATGAATTTTTAGTTACTGAGAAAGAGAAGAAGATAATGGTTGGAGCTGCACAATTTTTCATAGAAGTCCATCATCAAGTATTGGGAAGACCGAAACTTCAGGCTGATATCTTACGCCAAGACATCAATGCCCTGACTTATGATCCAGAAACTGGTAAGTTGAATTAAGATACAATGAAAATCTCATTGCAGAGCATCAATGATCCGTATTTCAATATTTCAGTGAGAATCTTTTCTCAGCTCATTGTTAGCCGTTCACCTCCTCTTTTCCTCAATTCTGTTCTCCACTATTCACATTTGCACACTCTTACCGTCGATCAATTGGGCCTCAAATTTCGCAGGTACAATTCTGGCGAGCGATAAACTGAAGAATGTGATATTTCGGTACGATACGAAGACCGGTCAAATTTCAAATCTCATTACCACTAAGATAGGCCTAGTTGGTGGTATGGACTTTGATTATTTCGGAAGGAACCTCTACTGGTGTGATAGTCTCTTCAGGAACATCGAAGTCTACAACACTAACACTGGCGACAGGATGGTTCTAAACTCAGAACGATTGGAGGCCGTTCCCCTGGATCTAGCCGTCATTCCCGAACACGGGTAAATCAATACAACGAGAGATTTTCTGATTTCGCCAGTATCATTTGATAATGTATTGCTGTGAAATTATTCATCTTGCAGCCTGATGTACGTCGTTTTGAAATCGGGCAACGACATTCACATCGACAAAATGCAGATGAACGGCCGTGGCAGCACAACGCATGCGATCGAAACTGGTTTAATCGGACCGTCCGTTTCGATTGTGTACGATGCACACCTAGAGCGAGTTTTTTGGGCTGATCAGAGCACAGGGATAATAGAGAGTACTTCCTACGAAGGTAATTTACTCACAGTGGAACAATTTTTCGCATGAGGTCTAATATTTCCACGATTTTCACATTGCACATTATGACCGATTTCTCATTTAAGGTACGGACAGACATCGATTCAGGTCAGAATTGATATCTCCAGTGAGCATTGCCGTCCTGGGTAATGACATATTCTGGACTTCCTACGGATCAAAGGGATTGTACTGGGCAGATAAAATGGGCGTCATTCAAGGACAGAAAAAAATCAGTCTCGGTAAGATCACGCTAGTAATATTCTGATTAGGTACAATATCTATAAAAAAAAATAAAAATTAACACTTTTTCATAACGCAGGTATTCCTGTCAATTTGGAAAAAATGTACTTGGTAGCGATGACTGGCAATCACGGGTCTACTCAACACCCGTGTCTTAAGGAAAACGGCGGATGCACACACGTTTGTCTTGTCGCTTCCAACTCACAGCGGGTACGTAAAACATGAAAATTACCTGCCGTAAAAGGAACCCATCAGCTTTCTTTTCTGAGCGTCTAATGACTCACAGAATTCGAACGAAATTTATTTTTCCGGTCTTTAAATCCAGTACTCATTGAATAATGAGAATTTTCTGCAAACTCGTTCCAACATGTCTTCGTGAAAAAGAATCCGAAGTTTTCTTCATGTCTAGAGACGTATAATCATGCGATTTTCTTTATGTTACAGACTTGTGGCTGCCCGTCCGGAATGATGTTAAACAGTGATAATATTACTTGTAGTATTTCTCGAAATCACTGTAAAGTCTACGAAATGAAATGCGCGTCTGATGGAAGTTGCATTGACAAGATCAAAAGGTAATTCTTCATTGATTTGAATCAGTATTTTTTACAGTTGAAAAACATGAGTTTCAACGGTGAAGAGTATGACATTCGGTATTCCAAATGATTTCAGGTGCAACGGAGTGAGAGATTGTCCAGGAGGTGAAGACGAAGTCGAATGTCACAAGCCTGCAACTTGCGGTCCCGATCATTTTGCATGCAACAATGGAAACTGCATTCACAACAGTAAGCTTTGTGACTCGAATTATGATTGCTCGGATCGTTCTGATGAGGAATTCTGCGACGCAAAGACATGCGGAAAAGGTGGGATAATCCAAATATCGAATACAATCGACGAAACTCAAAATCATATTGAACTTTTGATTACAACAACTTGTTCAACTTTGCATTCGAGGTCTATTAGAACGATAAATTCGTAGCCATCTTAACGATCTAATTGCCAATTCCCAATCTCCATACAACCATTTCGCAGACGAATTCCAGTGTCAACGCGGTTTCTGCATCTCGAAGTACTTTATTTGCGACGGGAAAATCGACTGCAGTGACGGATCTGACGAGGAGAATTGCGCAACACACACTTGCGACCCCGAAACCATGTTCACTTGCAAAAGTGGTGGATGCATTCCGAAGTTTTGGGAATGTGATGGAGAGGTACACGATTTAATCGTCAATTCACGTAGCATCGAGCTTCGTTATATGCTTCAACTTTCCATGTTTGAATTTCGTCACAGGTCGACTGTGAAGACGGTTCCGACGAGTACGGTCAGTGCAAAACGGCTACTTGTAGTCCCAGTATGTTCACCTGCCAGAATGCTCGATGCATCGACACTGTGCTCGTCTGCAACCTGGTCAACGATTGCGGTGACGGATCCGACGAACGGAATTGCCCCGTGGACGGAAAAACGTCGGAGGCCGCTTGCACAGCCGAAGAATACCTATGTCACGGAACGAATAAGTGCATTCCATTCGAAGCCAGGTGAGCACGATCCCGGATTGTCCAGCCTTAATCCTTTTAGTCACAGAAGTCACTAAGTGGCACCCTTTTTTTGTCATTTTTTTTTTTTTTTATATTCCATGCAAAATCCTGAAACTTTTTTCATTTTCAGCTAACTGAATTGCGTTACTGAAAGAGTGACTATTGAGCGCAAAGAAAACAATTTGTCCAACTGTTCGTGATAAAAATCGACTAATGAACCGGTCCTGGAATTGATTTTTCGCAGGTGCGACAAGGTGGATGACTGCCCTATGAAAGACGACGAACTTCTCTGCACTGATTGTGAATACGACGAATTTGCCTGCGCGAATGGCAAGTGCATTCCTCGTAGTTGGGTTTGCGATCGTACAGACGACTGCGGTGATAAGTCTGACGAGAAATACTGCGACGTCATTCTCGCGCCCACAACGGAACCGATTAATTGCGAAGAATACAAGTGTCTGACTGGGGCGTGCATCCCCTATTCCAGCGTTTGCAACGGGATCGCCGATTGTTACGATCAGAGCGACGAGAACGGAAAATGTGGTGAGCTTACAGGGATCTAGGGCGATTGTTTCCAACAATATCGAATTTTACGAAGCGTTGTACCGGTTTCTTTCAATTTGAAGAGATGAAAAATGTTCACGAAAACTTGTTGTTTTTATATTCACACAGAAACTGCATGCACTTCGGATAATCGCTGTGACGGAATTTGCAACAAAACACCTGCTGGACCTATATGTAGCTGCGCTAAAGGATACAAGCTGAAGAACGACGGCTATTCTTGCGAAGATATCGACGAGTGTAAGCTCGGCACGTGCTCGCAGGTTTGCCGCAACGAAATTGGTTCTTTTGCATGCTCCTGCTTCTCTGGATTCGTGCTACGTTCCGATGGTCGGACTTGCAAAGTAACCGGTAATTGAATGCAAACCCGTTTTACTTTTCACTATAATGACAGATTGTCGAATTGGATGGAAGAAGCAAGGAGCAAAGAACGATTAAGGAAATTGAATGTTTCACAGGATCTCCGATGGAACTGATAATAGCGACAAAAGACGACATCAGAAGAGTTTCGCAATCCCTTAATTCGATCAAGGTAATTTATAGCGAGCCTGGAATTGGCATTGGTAAAAACGGTATCGACTTGAACATCGCCAACAGGACGGTTTATTGGAGCACCGGTAAGATACACGCACTATATCTCATTGAAAACTTAAAAAGGGTAAAGTTTTGCTAGCGACTGTTCAAAAGCGTCAAAAAAAATTATTCCAGAAATAACTGGAACGATTTTTCAACTGTCCCTGGAAACGATGGAGATAAGAAACGTGACCAACATTGGAAAACCGCGAACCCTTTCCGTCGATTGGACCACTGATAACGTGTATTTTTACGACAGCGAGAAACCCCATGCCATTAAGGTACTTATAAAATATACACTTGACAATGTTTGCCGGCTCGGCCGAACACAATAGTAACTCTTCGAGTTGATTACAACATTTCTTGATCGATCAACTTACTTTTATTTCTTTCGATTGATCGAAATTGCAGGTCTGTCATTTGGGAGAGCAAAAATGCGCGCATGTTGTCTCCGTAAATTCTGCGACTGCGGTAAACAGCATAGTTACAGATCCGAAACATGGGTAAGTTAGTAGATGGACAAGAAGACGTTTTTTCTTTTACTACGTCTGTTCTTTTTTGTTAATTTTCAGTATCATTCGACGAACGATAATCAGCTAACAAATCTTCAACTTCTTCAGATATTTAGTTCTCATGCTGAAGTGATGATCCTTCAATTTCTCATGCCCACAGCTTCATCTTTTGGGGCCAAACAGATTCGTGGTCCTTCAACAATCCAGTCAGCGAAATATATCGGTCGCGGATGACTGGCAAAGATTCGACTTCCGTAGTTTCGAAGAATCTTGGAATCGTTAGCGGACTCACTGTTGACCACTCAAGGGCTCGTTTGTACTGGGCTGATCAACACTTTCAACTGATAGAAAGCTCAGATCTGAATGGAAATGACCGACGCATTATGTTTTCCGCTAACGTTAGTAATCATTCAAATACAATTTTCTCCCGATCAATGTTTCAAATTTCGAAGAATTTGCATCATGTGCCCGTTCTTCTGTAAGGTTCACCATCCTGTCGGCTTAAACTTATTCGAGGATTCGCTTTTCTGGCTGACCCCAGGCACCGGACAAATGACTAGCTGTTCTGTGTTCGCCGGAAACGAAACTTGCAAGAGAATTCAGATCAGCTCATCTCATACCGAGGAACAATTCACGATGCTGCAACAATCGCGTCAACCATCAGGTATACTGCAAAGTTGCGATGAAAGTTTCGAATGTTTGCTATAAATCATTTTTTAATTCACAGTGAAGAACAATTGCCAGGGGCACAAATGCAGTTATCTGTGCGTCAGGAACAATGAAGATATCGGATGTTTGTGTCAAGATGGAAATGTCGTGTTACCGGGCGAAAAGTGC
This sequence comes from Neodiprion lecontei, assembly GCF_021901455.1. Classification (NCBI taxonomy): domain Eukaryota; kingdom Metazoa; phylum Arthropoda; class Insecta; order Hymenoptera; family Diprionidae; genus Neodiprion; species Neodiprion lecontei. The sequence continues at coordinate 14,929,226 of NC_060261.1, forward strand.
GACGATACAGTCAAAATGCCCCCGCCTGAATTCGGATCTAACAAGTCAAAAGGCGATGGTGGTTACATTGCTGGAGTGATGACAACGATCTTTATATGCCTGGCTTTACTAGGAGTCTACTATTACTACCAGAGGAAGAAGTATGAAGCCAGTAAATGCGACTTAAGGTGAGTTGAATTTATTCCTACAACGCATTTCGTTCCTTACAATTAGATCAGAACCGGCATCTAATATTTGTATAATTTTACAGCATACACTTTCAAAATCCTGCTTTCGGATGCGGGCTACCAGCCTCGATTCCGTCAACTACAATGACTGTGGCGCCAGGGGAACACGAATACGTTAACCCTGTCGTCGACATTCGTTCTAGAGTGAGTAGCAATTACGCCTGTTCAATCGAGGACATAATCAGACACTTCTAAGCATTAATAAAGGGGGCACTCCCTATAAAACGCCAAATCTTAGTCGATTCGAATGATTTTTTTTTTCTTAGGGTAAGAAATGTACGTGTTTTCTGATGAGTTATAAATGTAAGAAATGTATATATCTTTTCAGAGTCATAGATATCTTTTATTACATAATTCTGGTTTTAAAAACGACTTTTGTTGCTTAAAAATGGGAAAAATCACGGAGATACAATTTTGAAAATAAAAAGAGCATTCAATTTCGAGTACAAAAGTATAAGTACACCAGTTTCCTAAAATTGACACTCAATAAGATATTTCGAAAATAAGAAAAAGATACAACGACGAATAACATTCGTCTACAACTTTGTGTTTTGACTGATAACTCTTGGTTCGATTTCAACTTTCTATGTTACACGGGAGAAACAATGCCTCCAAGGTTTGTGTGATGTAAACAATTTTTTCAGCCATTAGATGCTTAATGCAACCTTCGAAAATCGAACCAAAAGTTATCAGTCAAAACCCAAAGTTGTAGACGAATGTTATTTAATGATCGTTATTGAGAGTATTCACATCATGTCGTAGAAATTTCCTCGATAGTAACATTTAGAATTCCTATTATAGTGATTATTATTTTTGAAAAATGGATCGGTATACGGTTGCCGAGAAGATCGATATGATTTACATTTATGGCGAAACGCTAGTGCAGCTTGTAATTTATACGGAGAACGATACATCGGAAGAAGTCAACCATTCCGCAGAACTTTTAATCGAGTCATACGGTTCTTTTCAGAAGCCGGAAGATTCGCAAAGAAAAAAAGGAATCGAATGTATTGAAGACAATGGCCATCATTTCGAACATTTGCTTTGATACAATTGTAAATTTATTCCGCGTAAAGTGGAGAACGGACATCTTTTTCTTATTTTTGAAATATCCTATTGTGTATAAATTTTAGGAAACTGGTGTACTTATACTTTTATACTCGAAATTGAATACTCTTTTCATTTTCAAAATAAAAAATACACCATCCCATTGGAAAAACCGAAGCTGACCTTCGTATCTCCCTGGCGCATCCACTTAATAAAAATTCGAACCCGCCATGTTCCATCCCCTTCAAAACCCTGCAGCTCTCTTCTGAAACTTTTTTTGAGATTTTGCTTCGTTTTCGAAAAAATCGCCCTGATCACCTTAAATGCCCCACCCTGTATACATGTGGTCACTTGATGAACGAAAAATATTTAAAAAATTATGATAATTGACTGATTAGTCTTAGAATAAAAAAGGTGATTTTTTCAGAAAAAAATGTCAAACTTTGACCCAGTAAAAAACATGTTTGTTTCGATAATTTTTAGTCGGTTTTAGGTTCATCAATTCGACACAAGCATCATAAAAACCTGTGCCAAATACGAGCTTGATTAGTCAAATAGTTTTTGAGTAATGGTGTACACCGATTTTCAACACATTTTGAAAAAAATTTCGAGATAATGACGTTTAAAATTTGGGCAAGGGAAAAACGTTTGATTCTGTAACTTACGGACCAGTCACCTATTCCGGCACCGTATAATACTCCTTCAGCTGACTCATAATACTTATTTTGCATTTCTAACAACTATTACTGAATAGACGACTCCCCTGTCCACAATATATTGCCTATTGATGCTCGCAGGGTTCCAACCGGAGCAAAGGTGCGTCACGATCAAAGGCTCTCGAGATTTCATTTTTAAGAACTGACCAAAATCGCTGACTGTATCGTATTCTACAGGTTTCAAACTATACAAGGGGAGTGCCCCACTTCAACCTGGTTAGCTAACTCATTTCAGGCCTAAAATTAGTATGCGAAAAGTTAAGTGCGAACAACTATTATACCCATACGAAATTCCCAGATCCCTCTAATTTGAAAAATTAATTCTGTACAGACGTGCTTCCGCCTGGCAGTCACAGGTCAAAGCCAATACGCAATCGAAATACTGACATGGTCATTACGGGCCAATAATACCCAGACGAAACGATCAGTGGCTGAATTTCAAACCTGATATTTGATTTTAACGTTCTATTTAAAAATAATGCCATCCAGATTCTGATTGAATCTCGGTATTAATTAAATGCGATATTTACGGAACACGTAGTCAATCAGACGTTAAAAATTATGTTTCAGTATCTAAATGGAGAAATGAATGGAAAAAATACGTTGTCATTGAATAAAAAAGAAGATTGTTCCAGCGAAAGTGAAGACGGAAATTATCTGCCGGATGTACGTTTAATACGATAATTTTTTATTCGAAAATAATAATACAAGAGTATTAATTTTTGCAGTTGAATTGCAAGTTATATGTGCGTCTATGTCGTATATATTACAGTATTTTATTATATATCTGCTGTGATGGGCAGCGTGTTGTTTATTATATTATATTACGTTACTTGTTAAATATTGTGCTCAAATTATATTTTGATAAAATTTTTATAATTCCTATTATACGATGAATAATAATCTTCTTGAGAGAAAAAAAAATTATGAAGCTGTCAGCCTTTCCTCCTACAGAATGTTCATCTATTATAGAATCTTGGTGATCGGTGAATTAAGAAAACGTATTTTTAGTTAACGTTTCGACCGGGATATGGGCCCTCCTCAGAACGATTTATTTTTTAACTGTCAAGAATAACAAAAGGATTTTTTATAAAACAAATAATAGTACTAGAAGTAATCAGACTTAAATATTGTAGATGTAATACTCTTAGAGCTATTATATATTGTTGATTAGTAAGAACCTTATGATTAATTGAAATAAGGATGTCTTTAGGTGTTATTTACCTTATGAATTAAGTAAGTGGACTAAGATGTAGTCGAATTCACAATTACTATTGGTGGAGACAGTGTACTTTTGAGTGACGGTAGACAATGTCAATCTTCAAGTTATTTTATATGTGGGAGTTAATAGTTGGAAGTCATTAATTAAAAAGGTTAAAGAACTATGTTTCTTCACAGTCAGTATGCCATTGTGTTAAAAGGTTATTAAGTAGGTCTTTTTAGCAATAAAATTAATTCACAGGTGTCAAAGAAGTGGAGGTAGGTTCTTTATAATTAACTTCCACATGTCTAACGAAATATTGTTGGTTGAACCAATTGAGTCAACAGGTGAATAACGACTGATGGGAGAAAACAATGTAATCCAGAGTGAAGGTGAACAGTTATAAACAATTATACAGAAAAACAATAAATATTTTGTAAGAAAGGTTACGTAGTGAGGACTGTATAATGTGGACAAAAAATTTTTTTGTACGTAGTTAAGGTTAAACAATATTTGTTGTGTGGGCGGAGATTAGAGGTTTGTAAATATTACTTAAATGTTCAACATCTTGTCTAAGATTAACAGAATTGGTATGACCTACAATGTTGCACATTTCTAATAACAGTCTTCTATAATAATTGTGTTCTTCACAAAGGATGTTTGTGTTGTCGTAATTAAAAGTGTGTTGTTTATCGATACTGTGTTTCGTTAGAGCTGTGTGACGTTCTTCAATCTCATGTACGTTGCGTTGGTGTTCCCTAATTCTAGTGTTGAGATGTCGACCAGTTTGACCTATGTAGACTTGATTGCAATCATTGCATGGTATTTTATACACGACATTAGATCGTTTGCCTATGGGGATCTTGTCTTTTCCTGTATCAAAAACTAGTTGTAAATCTTTTGAATTTTTTCCAACAAACTTGACATTATATTTGGCGAATAAGCGGTTAAGTGACTCAAAAAGGCCGGATACATATGGGATGGGGATATATGTAGTAGCGGGTCTATCGTTATCTTCAGCGGGAGCAGAGTCAATATTATTGTCGAGTATGTTGTTGATGTAGGTGCGTCTCTTATTAATTTGTTGGTGTAATGGGGCCATGAGGGTAATCATTCCATCTTAGTACATTGTATATGAGCGACAGGTTTTTTTCCTGGAACTCTGTACTAGCTAGTTTGATAGCTCGGTCAACTAGGTTAAAGATGGTGCCTATTTTGAAGGACAAAGGATGGTGAGAGTTAAAATTCAGGTATCTTTGTGACCAGGTTTTTTTGTGAAACCAATCTGTCTTGATATTATTATTATTGTGTATCAACAATACGTCTAAGAAACTGATGGCGTTATTTTCTTCAGTTTCGATGGTAAATTGTAATCTTGGATGGTACCGGTTAAAAATATTAAGAGTGTGACTTATTTTTTCATTTGGAACGGCAGTAAGAATATCATCCACGTATCGAAAGTAGAACGGTAAAACAAAACCAAGATCATTAATGCAAGACGTTTCCAAGTCTTCCATGACCAGGTCTGACAAGATTGGGGAGAGAGGAGATCCCAAAACAAACTGTTGTGCATAAGTATCGTTATTAAATTTAAATATTGCGGAGTCAAAACATATTTTTAAGGCTTTATCAAGTTCAATCAGGGGAATTGGGATCTTATTTTCCAAAGAAGCCCACCGGTTGTTTACTGCACGCAATGCGAGATCTGTAGGAACGTTGGTAAAGAGTGAAATTACGTCTAGCGATATTAACGTGTAATTGTCCGGGATGATCAATGTTTTAATTGTATCAACTAAGAAAAAGCTATCCTTAACTCTCGAGAAGGGAGGTGTGATATTGGTGGTGAGCCATGAATTAATTGTTTTGGCTAAGGTATAGGTCGGGCTATTGACAAATGAGACGATTATTCTTAAAGGGACATCCTCTTTGTGAATTTTTGGAAGCCCGTATGCGCGTGTAGGGACACTGTTGTACGTAGAAATGCTTCTATGTAGGTTTTTGGTTATAAGTTTGGAGGTAAACCAATTAAAAGGGCCGAAACGTTAACTAAAAATACGTTTTCTTAATTGACCGATCACCAAGATTCTATAATAGATTACATACGAGGTCGAGAATTCTTATTCATCAGAATGTTCATCTTCCGTGAATTAAAATAAAAAATCGAGCTCCCAACTGTTTCCCTTTCAAATATTAAGAATTAAGTCGATAGTGTTGAATTATTTCACAGAGGTATAAATGATTACTTGGAAACAATTGAAGGTAAATTTTTTTTCCTGGACAATATTCAAGGTGAAATTTAAATTATATGTGCTTGTGAATCCAATCAGGAGGCCATATATATAATACATGTATGGAGGAGGCACCCACTTATTGTTAGCTAACTTCGGGATGGTCAGTCAATCGCGAATCATCATACGGTATTGTTCTATAGAACCATAGTGCATTCAAGAAGAGGCTAAGGTACGACAGAAAAAATAGCCCTGTTTTTCTATAACTTATATACCCCACAAATTATACTTCAATTCCACTTTGTGATAACTCGCTGCAAACGCACTTCGTTATTCATTTCACACATTTCCATTGACATCGACTAAGCATCTACTTCAAATTTTTCTGTTATTTCTGTATTTTTTGTATTTCACTTTCTCTGTTTCTGTTTCACTTTTTTTTCTATGTAATGTTTATTCGTATGCTTATTTTTATGCGATTATTTATTCTCTTATTTACCCGATTAACCCTTTAACCAGTCTTTTAAATGAGACTGTTGGGCTTATAAAAAATAACGTAAAATAATAAAATGAAATAATTATTCCTGTTTTGCCTGCATCGCTGAAATGATCGCCATGTAACAATTTTGTTCGAAAAACATCCGTACTTTGACATCCGTAGAATCATCTTCTCATCGTAGGTTTCATTGAAATTCGGGATCAAATTTAACGCTGAAAATTCTTTGTCAAGCATGTATTACTGCGACGATCTTTGTTGAAAAAATATGTTATTTGGATGGAGTTCGGGTCAGATCAATTAGTCAATTATTATAGAAACACACTTTTGTCACACCCTTTGTCGCAGTTAGTATTGGGTCTGTCTTACAAGATAGATGCGGTTATTACGAATTATGTGCACGTATGACGCCAAGGTAGAACAAATGTCCCGGGGTCAATGTGATATCGTTAAAACAGGGATCCACGTACTTTGGGCCAAGGTGATTGTGGCGATTATGTCCAAATTTGTATGTGCGATATTTCTTCGACAGGATCAAGAACCAATGAAATAAATTGTCCGTCAAAATATCGTCCCTGACCTGTTACACATACCAACCGAATGAATTAAACGTACGCGTGTAACTCTGAAAAAGCTGAAAATCGCCGTAAAATTTCAGAATGACAACAGCCGTTAGCATCAGCGGTTTTATCGTAACATCCGCAATACTCTGCGGAATAATTAGTATTGTAATTTACCACCTGAGAAGACTGCGTCTGTACAAACAGGTCTCAAAATTCAGCGGACCTCCGTTACTGCCGTTTTTCGGTAATGCCCTTGGATTCGTCGGAAATACCGAAGGTGATATAAACGTGTTTGAATACATTCGTCTCTTTCGAACGATATGAATTTTCACATTTTTGGTTTTAATCAAACTACTTTAGACATCCTGATGAAGATTATGGAGCTTTTGAACTCGTATCCTTCCCCGTTTCGCGTCTGGCTTGGCCACCGATTGTTCTTCGGCGTTAGTAATCCCGAGCAAATGAAGGTATAACAAATAATTGACTTCGATGAATGACATCGTCGTACAATGATAACGGATTTCTCATTTCTTCCAGAGGATTTTTCTCAGCCAAAAAACTATCGAAAAAGAAGACCTGTACAAGTTTATCCGGCCATGGTTAGGGACAGGATTGTTTACGGCCCCCGGTAAGTTGACGTTATTATACTTCAATGCTTGACGCAACGTGTCTTACGTACAAGTTATCAAATTACTCCACAGACTCAATAGAATTTCATGCGCACGTCTTGAATACGTAAGTATGAGTATGTTTTGTGAGGAGGGATGTGGGGGGGGGGGGGGGGAGGGCGAATTCTCCGAGTAACATTGACCGTTTTTGTCTCGTTAATTCCCTTGCTTTGAATCCAGAACGATCATAATTTGCAAATTTTTGGATTCAGCATCGAAATGGCGGGTCCACCGGAAGCTCATAATGCCAACCTTCAACTCCCGAATCTTGGAATCATTCGTGGAAGTCTTTGCGATCCAGTCGAAAATATTGAATCAGCAAATGGAGGTTGAACTGGACGGGGCAGAATTCGACGTATTTCATTACGTGTCACTCTGTACGTTGGACATTATTTGCGGTAAGTTGTAATTGTCCAACTTCAGGTTCATTCTTCATTCGCCAGTTGGTTCATATTTAAAGAATTGCACGTTTAACTACAGAAACTGCCATGGGGGTGTCTGTGAGAGCACAAACCGAGTCCAGTTGTCGCTACGTTGAAGCTACAAAAAGGTCTGAAGAATTGTCAGTTCTGTATTATTTCCTCCTCCAAACTTTCTCTGAAACTTTCCCAAATATACTGCTTGTGCTGCTTAATTGTTTCAGTATCTCGAGCGGCATATTCAGAAGAATGTTCCAAATCTGGCTGCACCCAGATTTCATCTTTGAGCGGACACAACTTGGCAAAACTCAGAAAGAGTGCGTCAATTATTTGCACAGTCTTACCGAAGAGGTATATAACGCGTTTATAAACACTTTAGTTTTTATATTCTGCAGTATACTTATACGTTGTTTGTCTTGTTTATCAGGTGATACAGAAAAAGAAGAAAGCATATTTCCAAGCCAATGGCAAGCCGGAAAAAGAGTCTCGTAAGTTAGAACACTTAGCAACTGTAGACAGCTGCATTATCGACGTCAAAAAATGTGACTGTCGTGCAATTTCTTAATCCATTTTGCACTTTTTACCGACAGGCAACGGGGAATTTCGTAGAAAAGCTTTCTTAGATCTTCTCATGGAGCTGACTCATAATGGAGAAAAATTTACGGATGACGAACTACGTGAAGAAGTTGATACGATGATGCTTGCTGTATGTATTTCACGATGTTTAGCACCATGAGCGTGTATTTGATTGTATTATTCGTTCTATGATTTCGGAAATTTTTCACCAACGTAATGTGCAAATTTTGGTTTCCCAGGGAAATGATACGACAGCGATAGTAAATTCGTTCGTAATGTTGATGCTGGCTTCTTATCCAAACGTACAGGTGTGTAGGTATTGAGATTTATTACAGTTGCCGAAATTTTGCCATGACAATGCAACGATCATCGATGTCTTTTACAGAACAAAGTTTACGAAGAACTCTATGAGATTTTCGGAAATGATGATAACGACGAACGAATCGTGACACACGAAGACTTACCACGTATGGAATACATGGAACGTGTTATCAAAGAAACTATGCGGCTATTCCCCATCGGGCCAATTCTTGTTCGCGCAGTTACGGAAGATTTGGACATAGGTTTGACTCTCGGTTTTAAACTCTGAATTTTCTTAACTTTAATAATGTTCGCACTGCAATTGCATTGTTGGTTTCAGGTGAGCACACGTTACCAGCTGGGAGTTCAGTTGTTCTTGGAATCTTGAAAGCTCACAGAAACGAAGAGTTTTGGCCTGAGCCACTGAAATTTGATCCTGACAGGTTCCTACCCGAAGAAGTTGCGAAACGACATCCTTACTGTTACGTGCCATTCAGTGCCGGGCCGCGAAATTGTCTAGGTATATTCTAGGATTACGGATTCAAAGGAGCTATCAGCAATGGTCGGGAATAATAGATGATCCAATCGTTATTTCAGGTATAAAGTATGCCATGATGGCGATGAAGACACTCCTTTCGACGGTTCTACGAAGATACATCATCAAAAAAGATGATGTACAATCGATACAGGATATCAAACTGAAGGCAGACCTCATGTTGAAGCCGGTCAAACCGATCACGATAAGAATTGAGAAACGAACGACAAAAATTAATTACATTTGAGACCGAACAAAGGATAATTTTGGGTTCGGTTCAGTTGTTAGCTATACTTTAATTTACATACGACATAAAAATAAGTTTAAGCACTTATGGATAATGTATTAATTTATAGTAAAATTGATTTATCGAGTTAGCTTTGATTCTGCAGAATCTAGTCCTACAAGAAATATCCTACAGGTACTTTTCTGCCAAGAACATCATTCTATAGAACCCACGTCTACGGGATGGAATGGATAGCAGGACCGGTTCTACGGAACCCTATTCTACAAAAACGAATTTTATTGGAAGATGACAGTTTCTACAGAAATCGCTTCTACGTAGTTCGTTTCTACCAAAATAGGCCAACCAATAGAGTAGAAAGTGATTCTGTGACAAAAATACTAAGAGAATTCCGACTGTGCCGTAACGCGGAAGACAGTCCGTAGTTTTATTATGTAATGTTTCATACTCGCAGCTATGGCCTTTTTTTTATTAACAATTATACACAAAAAAGTGAACTTTTGAGTTTTTTGCTTATAAAAGTGAAACTAATGAAGCAATGTTAATACTGTCAAGGGACGAGTTGTAGAGAATCAAAATGCGAACAAAATGGGTTTTCGAACCACGCGATTGGATAATTATTTTTACCGGAGAAAAGACTAAAAAGCATAGAAAAATTTTTTTTTCTTCAATGTATAACTCCGTCATTTTTAAGTTGTAGCGCAGGCCCTTCGGATAATAGTAGTGATTAATATGTTCTTTATTCGCGCATAAGACAGGTGTTGTTAGATGACCAGTTTTTGCACAAATGCGATTTGAATTTTTTAATGCACTGTTTTGCAGTGTGTCTGGATGCATCACGAATGGTTCAATTAAAATTTTTCATGGCGAAATTTGGCGAAAACGTATACTTTTATTTTGTGCCAAAATGTTGGAGAATAAGCAAAAAATGATCCCAAACATGGCTAAATACGGCCATCCGCGAGAAAGCAATCAAGTAGTGGATGAAGGGTATTTATAATAGTGTTACAAAGGGTGAAATCACCCGTTTTGCCCCCTTTTTAATGACCTAGTAGTCATCATAGATAAAAGACGTTTATAAACCTCATATGTCTTTCAAAAGAATAAGGTTGCTGCGTCAACCAACATTATTGTAAAAACAGTCTTGTTTCAGACTTAAAACGAGAAACACATATTTCGCAATTAAAGCTTTTTCACAACATTTTATTCACGCTTTTGATTTTGGCTTGATAATCAAACTCGCGGATCCGTATTTATTTCCGTAACGTCAAAGAACGTTACAATAGTAATAGAAGCGCGTCCTTTACAATTCGTCTGTTGGCAGTATCAAGATTGCTTCATCGGTTTTGCTTTTACAAGCAAAATACTAAAAAAACACGTTTTTTGGCGTATGATTGTTAATAAAAAAAAAAGACCACAGTTGTGAGTTGGTAACATGACAAAATACAACTGCGGACTGCCTTCCGTGTGACGGCACCATCGGAATTCTCCTACTATTTTTGTCTAAAAAGTGAAGCCCAACTTACTCTAGCTTCCGGGGTGATACACTTCATACACTCACCTTCAGCGTTCTTATCATGGGATGGCGTGTTTTGGTTTCGTATGTGCCTAACCTTTTAAAATGTCACAAATTACTTAAATGCAGTTTCCGGCGAAATAATTCTGAAATTACTTCAATAATTTTTTTGTAGAAACAATCCTCTGCTGCCAGAATTTGTTTTTGTAGGACTGACGTGAATTCTGTGCAACCAGTCCAGAAGTCCATTTTATTCCGTAGAACTGGATTCTGTGGAAAAAAACTTGTGTAATATTTTCTGTAGAAAAATTTACTCGCTAGAAGTTGCTTTTGTAGGATCGGTCCATTCCCATTTTAATTATGTTTTGTTATTAAACTAATTCCTACAAAATGTATATTATACATACTGTAACGTGGCATTTTATAACCGCTCGTCACAAGGGCACAAAACTAAAGGAAACTTCTGGAAAACGCGTCCCTGGCGGGGTACTCCAAGCGAACTCGATACAAAATAGGCAATAACTACTAATTACTAATTCTTTATTTGTAAATTCTGTAATTTCTCGCTTCAACCCAAGTAAACAAGGTACCGGGACGACAACGATCCCGACCACCGAGGGACCAGCTACTACCGATGATTTCATCTACCGACTGCCTGATGCCGCTATCCCTGGTGTGTTTCAGAAACACCAGGCTACCATCTCGACGCTAAAATCCTCCCTACAGCCGCGTGACCTTCTCCAGAAGAAGTCAGCCGCCCGCTTTCCTGGATGCCGCGGAATCGGTAAACAAAGCCATGCAAAAGATGCACTTCCCGGCCAGGCGCCGGACCGATTCTTAACTGCTACCGTTACAGCGGTTGTTACCGCCCTCGAGAGTAATCTGCGATACTCGAAGTTGCGTTCCTGTAGACAAGGACCACGGTTATTATCGTAGGCAGACATACGCTACCATCACGACGCCACCCTATGAAAGCGACTGTTTTCCTGTCAGCAAGGACCCATGCCGTCGCTCTCCAGCCGGTGAACTTTGGCCGGAAGACATTGAGCGTGTGCCTCCACCAAGGAGTCCCCGACGATAGGTAACCTTGACAGTGAGGTACAGCGACTGGAAACGAGCTGGTGTCAAAGAAGAAGTTACAGGCGGAACATTACGTGTCACCTATCGGTAATCTTCAAAAACGCGTGACGTAACCGTAACCAATATTCACCACAAGAGGGATGACCCAATTATGGTGGGGAACGAACGACCAATCACGGGAAAAAGGATCACCTGACGACACCGGCGAGATCGGCGAGCCGAACTCCGATCTCCGTCTACTCTACGCTCAACCCGGCAGAAGACATCATGTTCCTTCCTTACTGTCGTTGATCTAGACTTTTCCTTCAGTTACTTTGCCTTTCCTTCTTCGTTACCAGTATGGTTGTTATCGCTATTTGTTCTATCGCTGCCGTTCTTCTCCAAAACCCTCAATCGGTTGCACTGTCGTTTAGCATCTTTCCTTTCTAAACCGATTACCTTCCTTTCACCATTTCTTTTTTGTGTTACCGATAAGTTTAATTTAAATTAAATTCAGTTCTTGTGAGCCCGAGTCACCGACGAAGGTAAGACTTCTACCTTTTTGTTGTATCGTTGAAAAGTTGCTCATAATTTCTATTTTCTTGCGTAACGTATTTTTCTTTTTTTTTGGTTGCATAGTGTGATGCCAGTTTCTGTGTTATGGTCCACGGCTCTGAGTTGCGGTAAGCCGTCGTGTGACTGCATGGTTTCAGTAATTAATTAATTCCGTATCCTTGAGCGACCTCGTAATTGCCGAATAAGTGTTTCTCTCGTATCTGTAAATTTCTCTGATTACCTGTAAATTTCTATTAGCTTGCTTCTGTCATTTCTACCGTGTCTTGAGCTATCTTTACCTTACTTTACTCTTAATTTTCTGTGCTAGTAGTGCTTATGATATTTTATTCACCATATCGCCTATTATACATACTTTATTTACTATTGTGCATGTTTTCTATCGTAATTCGAGTTCCTTGGAGTACGTCCGAGCGTAGATTAAGCCGCTAAATACTCATAGAGGTATTATTAAATACTACCGTACCTTTTCTATCGCTTGGTAAAAGTCTTGTATTGATTATTATTATCTGCTATATTTTAATTCTTGCAATCTCGTACTTCTTTGTTAATTCAAGTTCTGCTTATTATCGCTGATTTTATCGTAATAACGTGTATTTAGTGTATTTCTTTACCTTGCGAGCCCTTATCTAAATTTCTCGATCCTTCACAATTTTATATTCTCTCGAAAATCATGTTCGAAGATTTCTCTATGAATCCTCTCGAATTTCTAAACGCTGTAAATTTTGTATTTTATTGTCTATCGATAACGTTCCCGCAAATTGTCTCTCGTAATTTCCTGCAATTAATATTCTGTCGCCTAAGCTATCAATTTTCGTAAATTGTTAATTAACGTCAATACTTCCTATTAGTTGAAATCTGTCATAAAGTCTTCTTACTCTTTTTTTACTACTGTCCAAACTATCGTCACTTTTGTCAACTATCGATAGCTTGATTGATAGAGTTCTCGAGCTACGCTCAATTCTGTTTATTAAATATCGTCTTTCGTTCAAAGTTACTGTTCGACTCTATTTTATTGAAAATATTGTAAACTATTATTGTCTGAGTTATTAACTATCTCTATACTTTTTGTAATCTAACTTGACTGACTCGAAGTTGTGAACCTAATCGACAACGTACGACTGATTGACCTGTTAATTTTTCGTTACTTGAGTTCATTCTTTATTTATTGATTTCTTTAATTATATTATCGTTAGCTGCCTTAAATACCACCACTCTTGACTCTACCATACAACGGGTTCACTAATTATTATTAATATCGTATCGTACCTATATTTATTTAAGAATTGACGCTGAAACGACTGGCGTCCAACAGATATCGTTTTATTATTGTTTATTGAATGTAGGGTGATTACGAAATCGCGCCAAAGTGTGAACGATAAGTCCTCATCTGAGGGTAACAGAAATTAGAGTTACAATACGTATATGTAAAATTAAAACTGATTTGCAGTAAGTATTTTTGAACTCAATTCTTTACTGTTTATGAATTTCATTCAACAGTATTGGAATTGATTATTGTTGAACTTATAAATTGTGCTTCGACGGCGGTGCTCAAGTGAACTGCACTGTTGAAAATTTCTGTTGTAAATTTACTAATAGAAGTATAGAAAGAACTATTCGGGTTCGAAATTGTGAATTTACTATACACGTAATAAATAATTTTAGTATCAGTAATTGTGTAATTACTAATTAATAGCACAGTTTAGTAAAATTACCAAACATTAGTGTGATAAATATCGTAAACTTGGATATCATTATACGATTTATGATCTGCAAATTTTTAGATTAATTTTAAATTACAGATTTTTTAAATTCACGATACGTGTTTAGTAACTTCATCTTAAATATATACTAAAACTGTGAAATGAAAAAAGTTGATAAAAAATGGTTCGATCACTGATTTCGTTGACTTTTTAAAAGTGAGCAGGGACATCATTTCAATTAACAACTTCACAGTAACTGTATTCGACGAAAACGCCACAGATCGAATCGAAGAATTACATCGTAATTTGTTCCAACCCGTATTCCAAACCCTGTTGCTTGTAATGTTCGGATTACTAATCATACGCCCTACCTACTACCCCAAATTATCTTATGGAAAATCATAACTTCATTTGATTCATAATACAGTAGACGGTCCACACGGGCATGGCAAACAACACAGTCAATGATAGCTTATGAATAAAATATTTTCAAAATTCCTACTCACAACACAATTTTGAATGAATTTACGAACCCAGTTCTACCCAAATTCAGTCAATTTTACAGAACGTGTACGATATAATTGTTACAAATTTAAAATTTGTTACGTAATTCCAAAATTTACGTAGTAAATTTTCGGGCACTGCTCAAATGTGATATTGTTACGGATTGCGTACAAAATTTATACCTACACAAGTTGAGTATATTCAAAAGAAAATTCCGTAATTTCCAAAAACTGTCAAGAAACTTTTCAAATACGGTACGTACAACATTTCAGAATTTAGTTTTAGGAAATTCGAAATTAGACTAATTGCAGAGAAAAATTAATATAGATGTACATTGATTCCTTTTCCCACAATAGATTTTTAATTTTAATAGACTCTAATTACGTCACGTAAATTCAGCAGCAGGTTTACCAGTATTCTTAGTCCTTCCTTGAGGAACAAGGATTCCTTGTTCCTCATTTCACGTTTCATAGACCTTCCTCGACAGAATAAGGAGCCTAATTGGCCTCCTTCTTTCAAGGCAGGTCTCGAGCTTCCTTGAGGAAACCTTCGGCACTGCGATTGGCTGTTTCGTTTCATGTAGCCAACGCTTGCGCTTGCGCTTGGCGTCTATGCACTTATGACCCGTATGACGCGGTCACAGCCAGTCCACAGGTTAACTTCTTTGAGGTTATGCACTCTCATCAACCGACCCAACTTGACAATGAGAGCCAAGCGGTTTAAGTTAGATTTAAATATAGCCGAGTGGCGCTTCGATCAGCAGTTTCACCACCATAAGCAATGACATATCCCTAAATATGTCTTCTTTCTGGAAGGGAGAGCCAAGTTGTGACTATGAAACGAGGACGCCTCTGAGATTCAAGGAAGCCTTCATCAAGGCGTCCTTTATCCTTGAGATAAGGAGGGACTATGAAAGTTTTCTCTCTGCTATGAATACGGGTGTTAGGTTTCAACGAAGGAACCATGTGGCCCGTGCGCAAACCGGAAGTGAGGGGACCCAAACCGAAAACTAGGGAAAAGCCAATTTATTAACTGTGAGACATCTGGCGGAGAATGGTAGAGAGTAAGGACTGCAGACGTGCTCGCCAATTTCTAGTTGAATCACTCATGTTTCCTGCATCTTGAGCTGCAGGTGACCTGCAGTTACTGACAGCAGCGGCGGCCACTGGACATTACTTGCCGGTAACTATCGGCGTGGTGGGAGTAAAGAACGGCAAAACCTACGTGATGATTGTGGGGTTATACTGACTGTTGCTGGCGCACGCCGATAAAGCGGCTGAGGGTCATCATTCGATCAAGTGACAGTGCATAAATTAGGATTCTAGGAGAAGTGTTGTATTGTTAATTTGGGGTAAAGTTACAACAACGAATCAAGTAAATCGTGAACGAGGCCAAAATTGTTTTTGATTCAGTTCCAATTCAATTTCAAAGGAAAGAACGTTACCCGAGGCTGCGTGCTAAGTAAAATGGCGACCGAAGGTTCGACGACAACTGCCACGAAGCTTTACTCGCGGGCGGAAGTTGCTAAGCACAATCATAGCGAAGACACTTGGATCATAATCCATAATAAAGTTTACGATGTAACCGCCTTTCTCAACGAGGTATCAATTTACAGTACATTCAATATACCGCATCAACAATCGTGACTGTCTGTCACCTGTTTGCTGCATGCAGCAGACTACTTGTTGCCATTATCGAATGAATACAATAATGATGTAATGTTGTATGGAAAATTCAGCATCCTGGTGGCGAAGAGGTGCTCTTAGAACAAGCTGGAATTGACGGATCTGAGCCCTTTGAAGATGTCGGGCATTCTAGTGATGCTAGACATATGATGGAACCATTCAAAATAGGAGAACTTATCGAAGTGAGTGTCAAAATTTGTGTTATTCAACTTGTACACTGTAACAGTTCTTTTCAATTCTATTTTCCTTTTCTTCATATTATTTAGTTCCTCAAATCTTTCTCACTTTCAGACGAAACAGTCTCAATGATTTTCCATTAACTTTCAGGAGGATAGAACAAAATCAGAAGAAAAAAAGAGCAGAGATTGGTCGAGTGAAAAGAGTGAAGATGACGAATCTAGGTATATGCCTAAAAATTTTATGATTTCAAGGAAATCCAAAATTGTGAATGTTACCTCGGATAACTCTGATTTCTTTCGATACCCTTGAACAGCAATCTCTTAAAATGCTATGAATATGAATGAAGACTTATAGTAAATGAATTGAATTTGAAATTACAGTGGTTCCTGGCGTTCGTGGTTAATTCCTGTAGCGCTTGGAGTGTTAGCAACTCTTGTGTATCGCTACTTCATCAATCCGTATTAAAAACGACCATTCCTGTGCTCTATGGTACATTTTAAGTAACTGTTATTAATGGAAAAATTGTTATTCAAGAGATCAGCTTAGGTACTAGTAGTACACTCGATGGTGTCTGATAATTATATACAAATTATACGTGGCAGGTGTGCTTCTATGTATCCAAAATAACCACGTTTATTTCAAACTGGTCCAATTTATGTTATTATATGTACTATTACAGTGGAATCGTTTATAATTGAATTTATAAAGTTAACCTTATATTATGTATTGCGTTTATGATGACACATAAACTTATTTTATATGGTGATATTCTATCTCACATCATGGCAACCTTTCTGTCCCTGAAATAAATGTAACACAATAAGTATGACTCATCGCAGGTAGAACTTACTACTGAATACTGGCAAATTAAGTCCAACTGTGCAGATTAGAAAAGTTGATTTAAAATTCATAGAGTATAATTTATGCCTGACGTATAAATGGTAAAAATTTGCAATAACCTTCAATATGGATATGTATAACTTAAAACTAACTATAGTGGACGTCATTGCATATTGTCCTGAATAATCATAATTAACTACAAAACTCCGATACCCCCCCTCCTTGGGAAGACCTGCATAGGCGATTTCTCGTATATGGAGTCAATTATTCTGTGTCCGTGAGGTGTACATACGTACTATCTAAAAAAAACTAACGGCTATGGTGTGATCGGAGTAATTAACTGCGTCACGATAGATGCACCGATAAAAGGCAACAACGCACGAAGCGTTGTCAAAAGAAAACCTTTTTTCGATCAGTACAGAGGAACAGCGGTGGTCGTAATTAATTTATATACGATTCACAGATAGGACTTAACAAGGGTTCATAAGTGGAGAATGGGCTTCACGCGTACGTGCAATAGGATGCTAATTGATTGCATTAATCGACGAATGGCTGGTTTGCCGAGTATAGTATTGTGTACATCACACGCCGAGTTCTCGACGACTTGAATGGCTGGGCGGGAGAGGCGAGGGTTGGCGGCTCTAGTGACAGAAATTCTATCGAGCGACGTCGAGCGCCGGCGTGCCGCGGGTCGCACGCCCCAGTAAATCAAGTCAGACTTGCTCAGGCCACTGACAGTACTCGACGGGCTTCAGGCACGTTCGTACTGCTGTTTATCACACTTGTACCGTGAATCAAAGAATCGCGCCCCAACGTCAGCTGCGCATTTCATCGTGCCGACAAGACGGGGAAAGATCAAGGGAAAGTTTCGGCAGTAAGACAGGCAGGCAAGCGAAGGAAGTGGTAGTTTTGAAAAGCCGTCGAAGTGTCATGAGAGGCGGTTTCACGATCCGCCCTTCTTCATCGTCCCTTCTGGAGTCATGTATGTCGCGCCCTTTAAACGAGGTAAAAAAAATTTCAAAATGTCTCTCCAACTCCAGCTATTTCATCCCTTTCACACAACTATCACTACTTCTTCGTTTGTTCCTCTATACTATTGCACGTTCCGGATACCCCGTGGCGTTCATACTCAGTTGAACAGCAAATCGTATCTGCAGCTTTTACGTACGTTCATTGGCATGTTCCCAAATCGAACACGTGTAAAGTACTCGAGTGGTACCATTGATCAAATATGCACAACGGTAGTTGTTTTACCGGCAATATAAACACGCGCTGTCAAGGGTAAGGATACCGGCATACGACTATCTCGATGGGGTATCCCCCAAAATAAATGCAAAAGCACGAATAGTAACAAATGAATTAAACACAGTAGTTGATCATAGGCTGTTTCGGGTAAGCATTAAACTGAAATTATTCACATGTTATAGGTAGACTAAACCAACCGGCGTAGCTCGTTATCGTATTCTATCCAGTGTGTTGTTACAATCTCTGAATCACGTCCACTCTTGAGGAGGTTCACGTGTACTGCAGCACACTTGCCGATCGCACGAGTGAGTAATATGACCCCGCGGTATTTGATCACATGATGGAGTTACGCGTAATACAATAAGTTACATTTTGTGTAGACAAAAAATAAGTCCAAAATCAATCGGGAATCAGGACCAAATCTCCAGTACGCGGCATCCAGTGTGGAGGTATAGAATGAGTGTCCATTAGACGTAATAGCGTTCAATCGTAACTTGCCCAACGAAGACGTTACTATCATTACTAATCAAATCGCGGGTAACAGACCATGGTGAATTAATTGTCAGTCTTCAAAGCTTCATTCTGTACAGATGGAAAGCATGAACAATTGCCATTTACCAGTATAACGATGGATGAAATCGAGATGTAATGCTCTAAAAATCAATCGGTTCAATCAGGAAAGGAAAATTGACTTTTGTGTGATTTAGAATACATCTATACTAACGCAATAGTCTCCTGAAATGGGTTTAAACGATCCCGCGTAGACGAAACAGGAATGACTTGCGAAACTATTAAAAGCTTTCGACAGGTGCCAATTTACAAAGTCTCGTAATTCGGTACGTGTGACTTTTCGATCCACAAATACGCTTCGAGCGATTCCGCATTTCTTTCGCGCAGCATATTTCTCCGCACAATCAATTTTTACTGCGGTATTGCTGTTTCAAACAAACTGAGAAATGCGTAAAATTTACGCGATCGAATCCATTCGAAACCGAAGTAATAACGACAACAGCGTGGGTTGGTAGTAAACGTTATAGTTAATAAAAATTGTATTCACGAAAGAAAGCAGCAGCGACACTTGTCCGAGCATTAAAATTGTTATTTTTATATAACGCAGTTGAATGAAATTGGGTCAAGAAATTTAGAGTGCAACATTTAAAGTAAGTTCTATTGATCTAAGTGCACGAGGAGCAGATGTTCGATCATTACTATATATTTTTATGTCGAGACGGTATTTGAATGTTGATTTATATCCCATACGTCTAACACGATAAACTTTTAACGTGTTAAAATATATGAACCCGTTAAACGTGAAAGGTATTTTTCATCGTGATCTTGATAGCTCGTCTCATCAAAGTCGTAACGATGAATAGTTGCATCGTTAAAATTTGGCACGCCCGCCAACATGTGACATTCGTGAGCTTATGGGTTGTAAATAATCGGCGGTTTGTTAAAGCGGGATCAAAACGTGAACAAAGTTGCGACAGATTTCAAAACCAGGGCTGATAACAGTCTGGAGAGACTTTTCGGTCAAATCAGCATGGACGCGCGGACTTATACGGAATCGATCGGACGGTTCGCTAAAGGTCACCTTGGGGTGGAAGTCGACCTTGAGTTTCACGATTTGATTCCACCGTCGTTTCGAGAAAATGAGAAGGGATGGAAATGAGAGAGCTTGGTCACGAGGTATAACCTGGCCAGGGTCCACAAGCTATTTTCGTCACTTCAACGACTTAATAATATGTATAATATATATAACTGGCAACCTTCTTATGCATGTTCGTCGCGGTCTCATTGTTGTCCAGTGATCAGTTCAGACTGCGAAGGGATGCGAAACAAGCTGTTCAACGTGTTAACTGCATGCCGTCGTCAATATTCGAGTACTATAACATTTACTACTTTTTTATTACAGTGATATAAATACGTATGTGAATAGTTTATATCCTATAGATATTTTAGTGGGTAGCGAGTATTGTGCTTGTGAAATTTGAATCTTCGGGAATTACTAGATTTTGCAACAACCTCTGAAGCGGGGCATGTTGTTTGCGTACATATATATGTACAGTTTGGGATCCTACCAACTGCTTCAAATTCCAATCCAATTAAATCTCATTTCAATTGAACTCTTTCACCTGTGACACTGTGCTTCAGGTATTCATTCATTTGCATTTCTGACAGTGCGATACCCAAATTCCAAATATGAATACAATATTTCCTACTCAAATTTCACATTTGAATGTGACAACGTTATATCGATTAGTGTACTTTTAGTGAATAAAAATGGTGTACGATTGCATACGTCACACATGAGGTACATACACATATATAAGCATATAATCAATACGCAGCACATATGCGAGGTTGTATAGAACATTTAAATTAATATGACACACTTACATTTAAAATTATGAAATTCGCGACAGAAGATAGAAACTGATTAAAATTAAACCGGATACAATTGGAACAATTGGTAGAGCCATGCAGAACTTTGGGTTATTGATGGAGAATCAATCGGGGCTACATCATCACCTCAACATTGAAATGAGGAAATCGCTTTGGCGCATTTTCTGAAAGTTATAGCGATGTTACAATCGGTCGATCGTTTTTCAATTATTCATTATTAGTACGACAAAGAACCGGCCGTAATACACGAAGAAGCCAGCGAGGTATGACGAATACTTTATATCGGCAACCGCAACTGAATGGCTTCTCCGAACTATCCGTGAGGAAAATATCATTCAAGAAACCGATAAACATTGTGTAAAAATCGGCGGCCACGTTTTACTTGAGCACACATTAATTTAATGTGGTGTTATATCTATGATTACAGCTGCAGCAGGGCATGATCCGCAGACGGGCAATACAACACAGCAACAGTTGCAGCAACAGGGAAACGGAAGATCATGGCCGGAAGGAGGAGCAGAAATGGGGGGGTCAAGAATCGGCATCGGGTGGGAAGGGAGGCCGCAACTCCAACAACAACAACAACAACAACAGCAACAAGGCGCGGGGAGTGGTATGGGGGATGACGAAGACGGGGGTGGAGGGGGCGGAGGGGTGGAGGGGGCGGACGCAGCGGAGAACAACGCTGTTCACCTCAAGAGACGGGTGGGACTCGTCAGTGGGGTGGCTCTAATCGTCGGCACTATGATTGGTTCGGGGATTTTCGTTTCGCCGTCGGGTCTCCTTGTGAGGACCGGTAGCATCGGTGTGAGCTTCCTGGTATGGACAGCATGCGGTATTCTAAGCCTCTGTGGGGCTTTAGCTTACGCCGAGCTGGGGACAATGAATACCAGCTCGGGGGCGGAGTACGCGTACTTCATGGACGCCTTCGGGGCGCCCCCGGCTTTCCTCTTCTCATGGGTATCGACCCTTGTTCTAAAACCCTCTCAAATGGCAATTATTTGTTTATCATTCGCCCAGTATGCGGTGGAGGCCTTTGTCGCAGAGTGTAATCCCCCGGAGGAAGTCGTCAAGCTCGTCGCTCTCTTGGCCATCGTTGTCATTCTCCTCGTCAATTGCTACAGCGTTAATCTCGCCACCGGCGTTCAGAACGCCTTTACAGCTGCTAAGCTGATCGCCATTCTGGTAGTCATCGCTGGCGGATCGTACAAGCTGATACAGGGCAATACTCAGCATCTTAGAGGGGCTTTCGATACTGCCGAATCAACGGTCAACTTTGGAAGGCTTGCGACTGCATTCTACACTGGGCTTTGGGCGTATGATGGTTGGAACAATCTTAATTATGTCACGGAGGAGATTAAGGACCCTTCGAGGAATTTGCCAAGATCGATCATGATCGGCATTCCTTTGGTTACACTCTGTTACGCCCTCATCAACATTTCTTACTTGGCAGTCATGTCACCGTCTGAAATGATTGAGAGCGAAGCCGTTGCAGTGGTATGTTGACTTTTATCTAACTTCCTGCAATAACTTGCATGATAGTTAATTTCGCACAAGTCCTAACATACCTGACGGTGTTACAGACCTTTGGTAATCGAATTTTGGGCGTGATGGCGTGGCTAATGCCGTTATCGGTCGCCGTAAGTACTTTCGGGTCAGCCAATGGGACTTTATTTGCTGCAGGACGACTTTGCTTTGCAGCATCTAGAGAAGGTCACCTACTTGATTGCCTGAGCTATGTTCATGTCCGACGTTTTACTCCTGCTCCAGGTCTTATTTTTCACTCTCTTGTTGCAGGTACGTTTGAATAAAAAGAATATATCAAAATCGTTTGCCATCAGTCAGACACTTTGGGTCATGAGGTTGAAGTTAGTAACGTTATTGTACCGAAACATATTAAGGTAAAGTTCTTAGTAAGCAACTTTGGGATTCTTTAAAATTTCGTAAACCGTAATGAAGCGGAGTATGAAAACTTTTATTCAAAGTTATTACAAAATTGCAAAATAGTGATTTTCTCCCTAATGTTTCATTACGTTACTGTTACTGACTTCAACCACGTTTTGGATCAAAGCTTTATAATGCATGTGTTTCAAACATATTCTGGGTGAACTAACATATCGTATTTGTAACTTTACAGGTGCGATGGTTTTGTCTGGCAGCATAGACTCCCTGATTGACTTTTTCTCCTTCACTGCTTGGATATTTTACGGCGGATCAATGGTAGCATTACTGGTCATGAGGAAAACCAGGCCTGATCATCCACGTCCATACAAATGCCCTTTGCCGATACCAATACTGGTACTCGGTATCTCTGCGTACCTGATAGTGGCCCCGATCATTGATAAACCGCAAATTGAATATTTGTATGCCGCTACTTTTATAGCTGCTGGGATGCTATTTTACCTACCATTCGTCAAATATGGTTATGTTCCAAAATTTATGGGTAAGAATCTCTTACATGTAAAATAATTTAGTAAGCTTAGTAATTGGAGCAGCCAACGATTTTGAAATTACATGGTTTTATTGGTACACATCCACATAATGGTAAATGAAAAATGAATTTTTGCAGAAGGTGTAAATGCTTTTCTACAAATGTTGCTCGAGGTAGCGCCAACTGCAGCTGCCTTCGATTGATACGCAGTCAAATGAACCAGTTTTCTAGTTACCGAATCATTCCATTATGGAACTGGAAGCTGGTTTCATGAAATACATATATGTGTATGTATATATATATATACACACACACACACACACACACAGATTCCACTACATAAAAATGTAGTGGAATCTTGGGAGGAATCTTCTTCAACGGTTTCACTGAAAGGATCCGTGGATATACATATAACCAGATTAAAATATTATTTTATTACTCGTTGTACTTGAAATAGTATATACGTGATACTATGATACTTCCTAGAAATAGCAATGAACGATGTAATGAAACAATAAAAAAAAAGTCAACAATAATATGAATCACTTTCTTAGATATGTCTTTTATTATTTGTAATGGTAGCTGGAGTCTTTGTAACTACGCCATAACTGTTCAAAAGACCATCCCGCCTCCTAGGTTTTTTAACGAAACGTTGTTTAGCCACATTCTTCCCAAGTTCTGACATGTGCTCCTCTTTCTGTGCGCGTTCCTTTAATTTTTGCCTCTCTAGCTTCAATTCCTTATAGTTCTTTGCCTTCTTTTTTGGTGGTTTAGCGCCCAGTTTCACTGCCAGAGCTATTTTTGCCTCTTCTCCCTTCGCTCCGTCAAAACCTGACATTCCAAATTTGATCACGTCGAACCTTGCCCTTTTCATCTGTATTTCTTGCTGCCATTTGACATCACTTTGTTGGGTCCCCTTGGCTTTATTCGTCGGAATGACTACATCTAGATCATTCTTGGCACGTTTGTCTGCGTTCAGTTTAACCTCACTTGACTTGCGCTTCTTCTTTGGCGCCGTGTATGACACAGAAATAAAATCCTTGTTGGCATTCCTTTTCAAAGTCGCACTTCGCGTCACTATGAACTCGTCCATTGCCTCATTTATTAACGTTGACACTTGGTGGTATACTGTTTTCAACGTCTTAGCGTCGGACGATAGCGGGTATGGTCGGTATGGAAGTTTTATGAACGTGTAACTGCGGCCATGTTTGCCAATCGCATTGTGCGTTTTGGAAGAAATTCCCTACTTCATCTTTATTTGCGGCCAATCATATAATAGACCAATGATATACGGGCCGTGTTCGAAAATTGACTGACAGTACTGTCAGCAATCTTTCATCTCTTTTGCGCTTCCAAGTTCGTGAATAGCTCTGACTCTGTCCTAGGGGATTTTCAGTACTGTCAGTCAATTTACGAACACGGCCACGGAAGTGTCACAATTGGTTGAAAGGGTTGAAAGATTAGAATCCAACACTCCGGCCTATGAAGAGCAGAACAAGAGTACACGGAATGTATCGTGTCAATTCTTCATTGAGCTTGTCACTGAAATTGCGAGTGGGATAAAATGAAAAAAGTAATTATAGTTGTGAAGAATTCATGTTGATTGTGAATTATAGAAACATTTATTTTCATCAAAGGAATGGACAATTCTACTCTATCTTTATTTATTGGAATAGCGATTTGATTAGATAACCTCAAAAATAGTGGTTATGAACTTTGCTCACATGTGTTAGATATCTGCTAGTATAATAACTCGCGTTACATACATCGGTTCATAAGGTTCTAGACTTCTATTGAATATTTTATTTTTTTGTTACTGTGTCTGTACGGATGAATGATACTATGAATCTATCACCGTTAGAAACTTGTGTGAAACTTCCTCTATGTTTCAAAGAGCTAGAAGAAGTTACCGACAAGGCAAAAGATTGGCTGCTTATGCATGGTAAGTAATATAGCTGGTTTTGCTGATTTAAATAAAACATAACTTTTATAAATTATTTTTATTTTCTATAGATGAATGTATTACATTCTTTCTTTATACTTTGTCTACTTTAAAACTTCAAACTGCATTACGCGTGTTTCACAAATATTATTACATGTTTCAGGGGCTTGCATGAGATGCAGAGAGCATTTAGATAAGGACGAGGTACGTTTCGCTCCCTTCGTCTTATTGCCATCGGCTTTTCCACGCAAGGAATTTGAAAAAGCCAGAAAAGTACAAACAATTCTTAATGAATTGACGCACCAAGTTGCCCATGATCACAATTTCATTACAGAAACCTTGAAAAGGTAAACATTAAACCAAATATATGTATATTACTTTAGTAAGATATATACCTTTTACAATTACATAAACTGTGTAAAATTTTATTGAAAGTAAACAGCAATTATTATGTGATTTCAGTTACCCAGTGTTATTCAAATAATATAAGTAATACATAGTCAAGCATTTACCTGTAGTATATATCTTTTATTCTTGATTGTAACTATTTTTCAGCACAGTTGAAGTCGATGATTTCACTGCCAGATTGTTTGGTATTTATGAAACTGTGCATGCCGAAGGCTTCAAGCAGGTAATAACAAATCATATGCTTGGTGCGTCTAAATGCGTTATTGATTTTGGTGGCGATCACGATAGCAAGCACCTTTTATTTTGCATATTTAGCACATAGAAAAGAACGAAATTGATCGTCGATTGACCTTATTGCAGAGTATCAGTTTAGGATTGCTGCGATCCGATTACTTGCTGCATAATCTACATGAAACCAATATAATGCAAGTTGAAATGAACACTATAGCTTCTAGCTTTGCTGGCATAGCAACTACTATCACACATTATCACAGGTATGGTCCACCGAATACCTGATATTTACAGTGTGAAACTTTAGAGAAAATACGATATTGTTTAGTCGTTAAAAAATCTGTATATTATCGAAGCTAATATTTTTGTGTAAACTTTGCAGATATATTTTGAAAGAATTGGAATGTGAAGACAAATTGAAAAATGTAAGTGTTGTGCAAGTCATTCGACGTGGCATGACTTAGTAATTAGAAAATTCTGAAATTACGGGCACAGCTAATTCTTACTATTTATAGATTCCTGAAAACCATGCGCTGTCTGGTCTTTGCGAAGGTTTAATTGAGGCGTGGAAATTATACAATAATAAACGGTTGGTATAAATTGAGAAGATGAAATTATGGCAAGATTTATAGAAAGTATTATTGCATCACTTACCAGAGTTCCAAATTTTTAGTTGTAACATTTCAGACTTTAAAAATGATTACAAAAAATGATCTCCATCTGCGACGTTTTATTATTTACAGAGCTGTTATATTATTCATCATTGAAGATACGACGATTAATATATGTGACCAAAGGTTTCATGAATTTCTAATTCGCGAGAAGAATTCGTCTATAAAAGTTATTAGGAAATCTTTAGGACAAGTAGCTTCTGAAGCACATCTTAATCAAAATCAAGACTTAATTGTGTAAGTAATTATTTTCGCAAATCCAATACACTAGTATTTGAGTTGATTACTGACGCTTGCTTAGTTCCAGTCTGCTCTCCTTTTACAATGTGATCTTCTTTTCTTCTAGTGGAAATTCTACAGTAGCTGTAGTATACTTTCGTTCTGGTTATGAACCAGCACAATACCCTACAGAACATGAGTGGTCTGCTAGATTGATGATAGAAAGATCGTCAGCCATTAAATGCCCTTCAATCCAATATCATCTAGCTGGAACAAAAAAGGTACATTGTATATGATTTAGAATTTCAGTTGTATAAGTAGGTTTGCTTGACTTGAGTTAACACTTATGGATTCGTATTGAAACATTCGAATAAAAAAAAAACACACATTCACTCCGTAATTAATATTTCTTTGTCAAATACATTTGTATTTCACTTTGATACTCTTTCGCCAACATTATAGATACACATTGCCCTTCCATTTGATTATACAAGTTCTTGATTTACAGGTTCAACAGGCATTAGCTGTAAAGGGTACAATTGAAAAATATTTTAAAGATAGGAGTATAGTGGAAAAGATAAGAACTGTATTCACTGGACTTTATTCATTAGATTTCGTAAGTAACGTCGTTATCTTTCGTTCAAACTTCACGTAAAAATGAATCCAGCAAAATCTAAGAATATTTATATTCAATAGGACGAAAATGGGGAAGGAGAAAAAGCAGTAACAATGGCCTTGAAAGAACCAGGAAGATTTGTACTAAAGCCGCAACGAGAGGGGGGAGGAAATAATATATACGGGGAAGATGTGTTCACACAACTAAAAGCTATGAGGGACTCTAAAGAACGTACAGCATGGATACTTATGGACCGCATCCATCCACCACTGCAAGAAAATTATTTAATCCGCCCAGGGAATACAGATGAGCTTAAAACACAAAATCTTGTGTCCGAACTTGGGATTTACGGAGTTATTCTTGGGTATGTATGAAGTACAAAAAATGAAGCAGTAAAGAGAACTTTTTGTAAAACAATTAGAACAGAATAATTGTTATGTGGCTATAATTGATTTAATCTTAATAGTGAATTTGAATTGCAGCGATTCAAACGAGGTAAAAATTAACAAACAAGTCGGCCATGTCCTGCGAACAAAACCAGCGAGTTCAGATGAAGGAGGCATTGTTGCAGGTGCAGGAGCTCTCGACAGCCCTTACCTTGTGCAATGAAATATTGCAAAATTTTAAGATACGTATCAGAATGCAAGAGTTTTTAATAAATGCACGAAACGACGATAAACACAAATTGGAATAGGGATAGAAACGGTAAAACTTTGCATTAAATTCAGTGTTATGTGTACATCAGTTTTAGTAAAATTTGCACAAACAAAGAGCTGATTGAAATAAGGTTCAATTAAATGATCAAATTCAGCGTTCAAATTTTTCAGGCAAATATTTGTGAATAATCTTATTCAAGTCAATAATCTCTTTATTACCAACCATTCATTGTTTTCATTGGACTTAAAAATGTAGGTAATACTGTTATTACAATTATCGTTGTTGTTATTGTTATTACCGTTAGTAATTGATAACGTAACACATAGCTATTTGCGCACAAGGCTTAATTCAATTCACGTTTATAAAACAAACAAAGAATTGGCTGTTAAATAAAAATGCATATTTTTCGAAAGACAATTAAACATCTGTATTTTTATAGATTAAATGATAATTATCCACGGGACATGCAAAAAATGAATTTTATCGGTGTATCTCGGCTATATGAATACGTTATAGGTATGTATGTATAGTAGAGTGTTTCATTTTTAAAAGATTTTAGATTTTACTGTGGGCTCATGCAGTAAATTCTTTCTTCTGGTTTACAAAAAAGCCTCAAAAAGACTGAGAATTTCAGCACCAGTTTTAAGGTGTGCTAATGTCGATGTTCCCTTTTCTAGTCTAATCGTTTTTTCACACCCCAAAACTAGTGCTACATTGCTTAATCTTTTCAAGGTTTCTTTTTAGATTAGATGCAACGAGTTTTTGCATACGCCAGTAGAAAAATCCAAATTTTTTCAACTGTGATACACCCTGATGTACAGGTTTAAGTAGTGGAGTTTTATTTTGTTGCCTATTGTAAAAAGAAAAATCTTCTGAATTTACTTTAAGGAATCCCAGTTTAATATGAACTATCCATGGATTCAATTAACAACGGCTTTTGCATTTATATTCAGCATATATAACTCATTAATTGGACATGGATGTCCTACAAAATATTATATAAATTATAAAGTGTTACCTGAACTAGTACTACATAGGGTAAATAAAAATAAAAATATTCATGAATGATTTTAGCCACGAACAGGTTGATTCGACTGTTGAAATTCCTTACGCATGCATTTGCATTGGTATCGAAGAACAGTCGATCAATACGACGTATGTTAATAGAATTTTGCTAGATCGAGCATGTTCTAAAAATATGTACAATTACTTTTGGTGTTTTTTAATGGTTAATGACTTCATTTTGATATTTTATTAACGAAAATAAAGTGAAATATATATTTACAAATTGCCGCCAGTTGATACCTTCCCCTTTGAGATTGTACGCCTGTAAAAAACTCCGGAAATGGAGACAAACGTAATTTTTTGTTATTGTGAAGCTTTGTAGTCTCTCTGATCAGAAATTAAAAATTTAATGCAATTAGAATGCTTGTAGTGAGGAGAAAAAAATTGGAACTCAGGAGAAGAGGTGCATCAGTGTGAATCTAAGTTTGGCCAACGGATCTTAATCACATTTTATTCGAAAAATTTAAAAATTTAGGATTGTTAATTGGAAATGTGATAAAATGGAGAAAATGAAGAAGCGAGATGAAGTCGCTGATGGCGTATTCAGACTGCTCGCAATCGATTCCTCTGGCAAAATTACGTCGATATAGTGAAACAAAGAATTGATTTAAGTATTTTTTGAAATTGGCTAAATTTCAACTGGAAAAATCCAAAAGCGTTAATCTGAGAGGCTAGTCACTCTCAAGTATATTCGCACATTACCTTATTTAACTTATTTGCCTCATCTATCCAAAGACTCGTCGGTACTCATCCTAGACCTTGGATAGATAAAGCAAATAAGTTAAATAACTTAAATAAGATAGTAAGAGGTGAGTATACTCGAAATTGATTAACCCCTCGCTTTTTTGAGATTTTCGGAGCTGGGAACTTTTCGTCTAATTTTTGTTTTGCAGGACTCTTTTTCCACTAATTAGACCGTTAGAAATACGAAAAAGATATTAAAAAAAGGGTTGGACCAATACCAGAGGAATTACGAAGGAAATCTTTCGTTTTTCGGCTGTAACTCTTATACATGGCTCGCAGCGTATTTCATAGGGTTTGTTTATAAGTTCTATAATTTTATTCAGAGCAATTCAGAAGCTATTGGAATAATATGGAAGCGCAGCGAACTCTTATGGTGGTTTTTCCAAAATCGACCTTTCCGGTTTCAAGGTCTTCCATAACGAGAATTTCTCAAATTTTTCCGATTTTCATACTTAAGCGTAAACGAGTGATTTCCAGTTTTATTTACGCCGTATCATTTTTGTCATTTTGCCTCCGGCACTGGGTGCTTGGTAAAAAATTCCGTTTGACATACGTTTTTGTCGTAAACGAAATCTCACCTTTTCGCCAAGTGCCGACCGAAGTAATTATACTCTTATGATCAAAGCATCGTAAATGTAGTAGAAAACACAATATAAGGAAAAGATTTCGTTTCTGAGCATGAATTCCCATAAAAAATTTTAATTAAATATTTACCTTATGTTTAGCGTTGTGTTTAGCGAGTCATTTTACTACGAATTTCAAATTTTACAAGTAGGCTCTCCATGTGTTTCAATGCTATATTATTTCATTATCATTTGTAAATTGTATCATGGCGAATATTATGGTATTTCGGCCTTTTCAATTTGTTAAAATTTTTCGCTCTTTTGTATTTGGCGTTACTACCTAATGCTCTAAACCAAAGAGAATAATAAGATCTTTGCTTTAAACCAAGTTCGAAACCTGTTTGTACGAATTCCGAAATGATCAGTTGCCAGGGCAGAAAGATTCCTAGTAGTGAGACAGAGCTCACCGAAAACGCTCTTGAGTGTAAAGGACACAAAACTGCTGTCAGTACTGCTGGGAAAATGACAGGCCATTTCACTATACATGGACTCTGAAAACATTTTTGCCGGCTTGAATCTTCGGGAGACATGTGTAGTCAAACTTGTTTTCAAAGTGCCGTAAATAGGATGTAGATTTGTTCTAAACACTTCGAACAGTCATTTATAATATTTTCATTACCTATCACATGACTGTTGTATGGGGAGATAGAATTTCCTTAATTCAGAAAAAATTTACCATTAAATTAAATTTGAAAAATGAATTTTAGAACATTTCTGAAAATCGGTATTTGTTTATTATGCCTTAATTGCGGAGAGTGTTTTATTCCGCTAATTCCTGTCGCAGTAGGTGGTATTGCCAGTGGATTAGCAGGCCTAGGTTATATGTCATGGTGTAGTTTCAAGGAGTGCTGCACAAATCAGTACATTCCAGCTGATTTTACTTGTGAGTATCCTTTGTTCAGTTGGCAGATTTCCTTCTTCACGTCTTGTGTTTTTTCAGATAAATTTAAGTAGCGCAGATGGTTGTTATATTTACCAGACTTTGTGAAGTGTTAAACTGTTAATATCCTTGTACCGCAATCGAGCAATCGAATTCGTTGAGTCACACCTGGTCTTTCTTCTCCGCTGCAACAATGAACTACCCTGATGATTAATAAGAATTAACTACTTGACAATCCATAATTTAGGACCAATCGAAAGATATAGAGAAAATCTGTTGTTTCCATTGCAGTGCTTGATACTACACTGAAGACTAAACTTTACGGCCAACATTTGGCACATGAAACCGTGCTGCACGCATTGAAAGGTCATTTCGAAGATACAAATCCGAAGAAGGCATTAGCTATGAGTTTTCACGGTTTACCTGGAAGTGGTAAAAACTATATGGCAAACTTTATTGTTGACGCACTGTATAAAAATGGTGCTAACAGTAGTTACGTTCATTTTTATAAAGGGCGTCTTCATTTTCCCGCCGATGGAAACATCGCTGAGTATCAGGTTAGTCGTTGTACCTTAATAGTTAGTCATAGAAACTGCATTTGTCACAGAAATTCTCCAAATAAATTAATTGATACAAACTTGATCCAAATCTTGTCTTCAAGCAAGACATAATTAATATTCAACAGTAATTATTTAATGGTAGAAAACAATAGTTCGGAATATTTACCGCTGATTGTGTTCCTTAAGTATAATAATATCCGAAACGTGATTTATCATAGCGGAACCTTCGAGACGAAATAACGAAATATCTTCAGGTGTGCAAACGCTCGATCTTCATATTTGACGAAGTTGATAAAATACCAGAAGGAACGCTCAATATACTTGTGCCATTTTTGGACTATAATCCAAAGCTTCAAAATATAGACCCAACCGAAGCTATATTTATATTTTTGTCAAACACTGGAGGTTCTGCAATGGCACAGCATCTTCTACAGTTGTGGCAAGCTGGAAAAAAACGAGACGAAACCACTCTGGCAGACTTTGAATCGTTACTAGCTATCGGTGCGTTCAATGAAAAGGGCGGTTTTCACAAAAGTGATACAATCGAAACTAGCCTCATTGATCATTATGTTCCGTTTTTACCACTTGAGGAAATTCACGTAGAAAAGTGTATAATTGATGCCTTTCTTAAAAGAGGTGTTACCCCAAGTAATGAGATGATTCAAGAAACTATGACGCATGTCACCTTCGGGCCATCTCCACATAAGCTTTATTCAAATGCTGGTTGTAAAAGACTCGATCAAAAAGCTTCAGCTATCAAGCAAAAGTTCAGTTCAAGAAGAAATTCCAAATTATAAAAGTTAGCATATATTTTGGCTCAACGAATATGTGTATGTCGTAGAAGATTATTAATCTTTTTTATTCGTGAAATAATTTTGATAAAATATTAATTCTTAAATAATACGATACTAATATTTTTTTCAATACAGGTAATAGCCGTATGTTTGAAATCGAAATATAATTTCACCGTTATAAGTAAAATGATTGAGGATACGCTATCAGTATGTTATTTTATGTTTTGTAAAACTCTACGATAGTGGAAAATAATGAAGCGTAATAATAACTCAATTTTAATAACATATTGGAGGTGTTAAATGTTGGTAATAAACAAACAAACCACCAACAAACTTTAAGTTGTACTTGCCTAGGTTTATAGATCTGATTCCTTAACTCACTTTAGCATGTGAATCCAACATAAATCAGTTTCTGTTACTGTTGTGTAACAGTTAATACAAATACAGAATATTGGATAACGCATTGGTGAACAGAAAGTTTATTAGTATTTATTGGCACAATTTGAGAACACTTCTCAGACAATAAAAATATTTTATGTATACACCATTCTAGCATAATAGTTCTAATGATAGACGTACACATACAGGTAATTGTTCATATACGTGTGTGTGTGTGTGTGTATGTGTATATATATATATTTATTTTTAAAACTTTCTTTGTATAATATTAAAATATATCGAAACCTCAGTGTAATGGAATAACAGCTGCAGAGACAGAGGCTATTCTACGTATGCAAAAATAGAACTTTGACAATGCTTTATAAGTATAAAATCGAACATTTTGTTGCATAAAAAAAAGTAGGGCTTACTTTCTTACTAAAATTGCTAATGATTTGCAACTTCTCATTACTTTTTTTTTTTCTAAACAATATGAATCTGGCCCACAGTTTCGACTGTTTGGAAAAATTCATAGAATACACATATTGCATAAAATTAGACTTTCTTCTATCGACATATAGATTAGTCAATCAATTATTATTATAAATATCATACATAAATAGATAAAATGGTAGGACATTTATCGTTAGTAAACAGTAACTCTCTAAATAAAATTCTCTCGTTGTTAGTCAGAATCAGGGACATGTTTAACGTGATAGTAAACTTAAAATAACTAGCATTTGTAGTAAAATGGCATCTCATTTACACCTATAGTTTTATTACACTATTTCGATATATACTAGCAAAAAGCTTACACAGATACAGATAAGTGCTTAATTGTAAAAGATGACTGGAATTTTGCTAAAATTTTATTAATAATTAGTTGTGTGTCCTGATTGAAAAAATGATTAAACACCTATGAGGAAAGTATTTTTTTAACAGTCTTATCATATCTATATGTCTGTGCATATACCCAGATAACATTTTAACTTTTTGTGAGAATTCATTAAATAGTACAATCCTACTCTGACTGTAACAACAAACTGTCTATAAATAATTTAAAATCATGGTTCACTAATTAAGTGATTTGAGCTGTGCTATCGGAAGTCGCATTCTAACTACTGTACAAGTGATACAGGTATCGCCGAATCCCTATCTTTGTGCATTTTCAACGCTGTGTGTAAATGGACTAATATGATTCAAATGCATTTTTTTCATAGCAGTAAACCGACAGACACTGATTGTTATCTGGGTAACGGTGAACTGAATTTTTTAAATGCTGTACTGTTACACTGAGAGTTCGGACATCGATCATCTGTGAAATTGATTTGAACATTTGGAATTCATTCTTCGGCAACGTATTCTTTAGGGAAGAATCCAACTTGATCGCCTATTTTACCTTTCCACCAGCCCCTGGCATCCCCTTCCTTACTGAGCACAACTACTCGGCAGCCTCGACGTAGACTCAATTGATTTGGTTCTCCTCCTCTAAAGTCAAACAGTGCCTTGGCTAGAACTCGCCTAAATGGCCAGAGCAATCGCTGATCCAAATCCTCAAAGTTTTCGGCAAGTGAAGCTCGCTCATAGTACTCTATTAGTTCGACAACACTTTTAAAAAACCGCGATTCGCTTAGATAGTAATGCACAGCACCATCAGCTTCACGTTTAAACACCCTTATATGCTTCACCCTTCCATATGCCCTGAAATAGCAGGATTAGTACTTATTTATTACTGTAACACTGTTAAATGTATAATTAATACTCACTTAATGCTAAGCGCATAGCTAGTTTCATTTCCAACACGAGGCTGCCCTGCACGTCGTACTCTTAGCATGTAGGTACCATCTTCACGATGTTCCAACCTTGAAGTTGCCGTGTCCCTGCCCATTTCACCCACAAACCACAGTTTCGGAGACAAGGCGAGTTCATATGGTAGCGGTGGTGGCATAGGCGTGCAACGACCCGAATACATAATGCATTGCTTATGCACTGAGAAACGGCAAGATGTGCATCTGTATCCCTGTGAACAGTTTCATTGTCTGACTGATCACATTTTAAAATTTCATCGGTAACATTTTTTACCTCGTTTTAACTCATAAGAAGTTAGTTATTTCAGAAAACGTGCAATACCTGAAATATTCGACCCTTCAGAAACTTCCCGCAGTGCTGACAATATTGCGCAGTATCAAATGTGGTCAGCTTGAATTTATGATCTGTTGATTTGCAGGCGGCTGGATTAATGTTGTCCATTGCTTCTCGTAATGCTTTGATCCATGCTTTCTTTTGATCATCAGTTCTGGCGTACAAGGTATAGGCAGTGTAGGCTTGCTTGTGAACCAGCAGCCATTGGTAAGACCATCGAGAATCACGGCCCATGGTCCGTCTTTCCATATGATCTTCCAATCTGTAGTCATCCAAACGTAATGTTTCCTTGTAGCAATACTGATCTCCTCTTTCTGCTTTGCAAATCAGTACCACTTGCTCAAAAACAAATGCCCATCGTGCCTTCACCCGCTGGTCGTTGTGAGCTTTTACCTGTAGACAGAAATTGAATATCCTCAAGGATCAATGAGCTCCATCATTTGAATAAAAGTAAAGAAGAGCGAAAAAACGTTTAGAAAATTTACTGCAATGTTATTTGCGCCAATGATAGTGAACACGAGTGAAACAACAGCCCTACTTTGTATAAGAAACGAATCTGATGAAATTTGCATAAGACAAGCTCAGATATCAACAATTTGTAAAAAGTTTTACAATTGGAACATTCAAAATGAGCCAACTCTGGTGTTTATCAAGCGATTCCATCATTTTTAGGCTCACTTTGCTCGCTGGCGAGCTTCCTATGAATTTTCTGAAAAACATTCAAGTAATCGTACCTTAAAGTAAAGAGATAATGCATAAATGTAATTGTTGACGAATATCTGTCCTAGCATACTTAGATAAATATATATTTATGCAATCAGGAAATAACTGTTCATAAATTTTGTTTTTAGCGATCCTACGAGATCTCTATGGTAAACAAAATAAATCCAACAACATTGGAAATTTCATAGAAAACACCAGTTTTATTGTTTCGAACGTTCTAAATATAAAGCCTTTCCTCAAATTTTTAATATCCTACCTGTGTTATTCGAATTTGCTCCGATTCACTTACATTACTTCATACAAAAGTTGGTTCGTTTGTTTTCAACATTATTAGTGCAAATTGCGCTGCTGGAAACTTTTTGAAAAGTTTTTTCTGTTCACGTAATGTATGATGATGTGACAATCTGGCTGATTCATCTCAAAACTGAGGTTTACGATTTCTTTATAACCGTGTAGTGAATTTGATAAGCGTAAGAAGCATACCTTCAGTTCTCCATCTTTGAGCAAACGCCCGTAATTCTTAAGTTGTGTATCCTCTGTAACATCCCAGCCTACGATTGAAGCTTGAATATCTCTGATGAGATCCAGTGTGTCCGAATCACGCTTTACTTCGTTTATGTATTGTGCTACATCTACCATAGCTTCTCTAGCTTTCTCTAATTGTCGCCGGTCTTCGATCCATTCACGAGGAGTTTCTTCTACTAATTTTTGTAACAATAAGTGGTATTTCAGTATCCTTTGCATCGGAACTGACAATATGTCGAGGAGTTTGAATCTCCCGTTATTAGCCTCTTCCTGGCATCTCTACAGACAAAAAAAAAAACGATCAGAAACTTGAATATCCAGAGACAATGATCCCACTGACTTTACATGATAGACAACTTACGATTACTACTTCATTGATGAGTTCGTTGCGACAAACATCTCGCACTGTAATTTGGGCTAAAGTCAAGTTGGCACAGTAATCACCATAAAGTAGAAACTTTTCCCGCCAATCTAAAAATATTCTCGCTAAGTCTGCTCCGTTTCGGGCAATGCGTAACTTGCTATGAAAATCTGTGTGAATTATTGATAGTTCTTCTATCCCAAAGAAAATGCATGCTGAATCTTCTGGACGAAGAAGTGGAGACAAAGGGCGAGCGAAATGTCTCAGCAAGTTTACCAATACTTCAGAGTAGTTGCGTTCAGTTTCGACCAATTCTTGAACAACGTAGTCACGCTTTTCACCTCCAGATGCCGGCACCCCCTAAACACTCACATCAATGTATTAATCAGTGCACATAAAGATAAAAGCGCAGAAGTTTGGGGATTCATAGCAATTCGATATGATTGAAATAAATTTACATCAAGATATATCCTCGGCATGCATATGTTTGTAAAAAGTTTGTATGCAAAAAAAATGGCCGCTATTCACAATGATTAAATAAAAGCTACACCTGTTGTGCTAGATTCTCTATTTGTATTACATATTTTCGAGGCTTTAAGTATCCTACCAACCTTTAATTCTGCACTTGAATTTAAAGACCCTGGTTGAAAAGATTGGCAGTAATTTTACAAGGGGGAACTAAATTTATATGACCTCAGGTGATTGCAATACTTTAAACGGTTCTGCATTGAGTAAATTCGAAAGTCATCTAATTAGATTGTATTTTCAATTGTGTCTTGTGAAGATTCAAACTTTCAGTCGAAGGTCGAGCTAATAAGAAACAAATAAAAACCTGTGTGGTACTGGTAGGTGGAGGCATGTGTAAACTACAGAGGTCCTGGTAAATTTCTTCGCTTTGAGCATGGCTGCAGAAAACACCGTAGCCATCTTCTTCCTCTACAGGATCTCGGCTATCCCCCCCAACACCTGCTTCGTTACCCTCGCGCCTTCTAAACCGTCGGCGTCGACCCTCGTCTTCTCGCCTTGCGTACAAAAACACAAATAGCCATGCATCTAACTATTGCAACTAAAACCTCTGGCAAATTTAAATTAAACTCTATACTACAAACTCAATCAGAGCAAGAAATTGAAAGAGGTTGGATGGTCAAAAATCGATAGTTTTTTTTATTAATTTTACTACAAGACGATTGTACATTGGGTATTTGTCAAACTGTTATTCAAAAATATTAGAATTATAAAAGAAAGTGGGGATGTCGATGCTTGATTACAAATCGTTTCAGAATGGTTGAAAATTTAGTACGTGTGTTTCATTTCACTCTTCGATGGCTCATTTTATTCAGAAAACTATTTTACAGAAATTCATCGACAACGATCAACAAATAGCGCCATTAAAGAGACTATTACAAAAAAAGAAAAGAAAATAAACGAACGAATGTTATAGATTTTTAACCACTTGGTAGTGATTTAAAATAAAGTGTCGATACTTCAACATTTGTTCATAATGCCAGCATTTTCTTTTTCTTTACTTGAAGAGATCTTCCTAGCTTACGAATATGATAACAGCTATGATGTACCCAATGTACAACTATCTCGTAATGAGATTAATAAAAGCATATTCGGCGAGTGAACCGCAACAACTCTTTTCCACTGATACACAAATCTAGCTAATGGATGTTTAGAAATGAAATCACAGGAAGAGTGTTGGGTAGCAGAGTATAAAACACGTACAAAAAAGAAATTGACATTTTGCATATTTCAGTTCACATATAGTATGGAGCGGAACTCAATTTTCAAATTTCAGGCTCACTTGTAATGACATTATTTTACTTAATATTCAAATCAAAGTTTAAACGACATATGTGTATATTCTAACTCTCGGTAAATGATAGTGCGTCGGCTCGTGTGCATCCATGTTTTTTTGATGAACTAGGCTTGATCGGCGACCGCCGATCTTGATATTTGTACGTGGAATGTGGATTGATAATAGAATGCATGGTAGATCGAACTACAGTCTGATGAAAAAATAAGGGCTGAAAATAAAATCTCCAAGGTAGATATGACTGTGGAGATTTTTCTTTTTCATATCAACACTCTTTTTAAACGAGTAAAACGACATATACCTCCTCTGTGGAAGGCCAGTCGTGCTGAGGGGTGGTCGAAAAGCACAGTAGTTCCTGATAAACTTGGGACTCACCTAGGTCCACCCCTCTAGGTTTTATGGTAAAGGCCACTACCGCTGCTGTGGGGCTAAACCCATGAACAGTGATTACCAAGAAGCTATTTTTTCACTCTGATAGATGAGCAAAATAACATCGTAACTCAGAGTTTGATTCAACATCGTCGTATGCAGAATTTATTCAAAAACGTTGGTTCGCAGAATTTGGTTCAACATCATCGTATCTCAAATTAAGATATCGTGTATATTATTGAAGCTACACCATTGTGGGATGCATGACTGTTGAAAAGATATTGGCATTGGTTGTCTCGTGACATGTGATTAAGATTCGATATTCTTTCCCATATCATATCTCAAGTTTGGATTATAGTTACAATGGTTCCCTAACATACTCAATTATTTCCATGAATTTCTGACTAATGACCATTAATATATCATCATGTTCAAGTCGATTTTGAAATTTTGAAGCTGATGGAAAAATTGGAATCTGCTTCAAATAGGTCATATTTTTCGGTGTATGACGAAACCTTAACAACATTTTATGATTAACCAGCACTAATATTTTTTCAAAAATCACATGCAGGCATCGGTGGTGCAGCCAAAGAAAATGATGTATGCAAAATTTCAACTTCAGATACGATGTTGTTGAACCATATTCTGAAATACAACGTCTTTGAATCAAATTCTGACTTACAATGCTTTGAAAAAAATTCTTTGACACAATATTTTTCCGCTCTGCTATCCACTTCATTTATACCCGACTGGATCCATTTCAAATGATGCACATAGGTTGATGCAAACAGGGGCAAAGTGGTGAACTTAACTCACAAATAATCCACTTAGATAACTATCAGTCACCTAGTTTTATTCGATAGTGAATGCGATTTATGTCATATCCGTACGGTTTGAAATGGATTCAAATTGAGCCCATCAGGTTTACTTTAGATATTGATTAGGAGAGAAGTATAAACAAGCTTTTACTCACCCTACTCCTGCACTTTGCAAGTCCTTGTAAATATCTTCCTGCGATCTATCACGTCCAATAGAAAAACCTCTGTAATAAGAAATTGCAAAAAGATATTAGATATCTGAAAGACAGATCTTCGTTATGTAGCTTAACTGCGTAGGATTTCAATACTTACTCGATCCCTTTACGGCGTAATCGAGGGCAGATG
Source organism: Neodiprion lecontei (assembly GCF_021901455.1). Classification (NCBI taxonomy): domain Eukaryota; kingdom Metazoa; phylum Arthropoda; class Insecta; order Hymenoptera; family Diprionidae; genus Neodiprion; species Neodiprion lecontei. Next base: position 14,969,475 of record NC_060261.1, read on the forward strand.
GACAGTGCAGAAAGAGTACACAAGACACGATGAAAGTTAGACAAGTCGAACAGCATGGAAGGTTCGAACAATTCCGATTCGGAGAGTCCAAACACAGAGGAACAGGCTGATAGGAATATCTTGATGTTACGAAGGCAAAGGAACTGGGCCAGTTGAGGCTTCTGATTCACATCTTTCATGTCCACGCAACCCGGATCGACTGTGTTGAGCAAATTGCAGAGCAGTACGCCGTCCCGTAGAGTGTAAGCCAGGTCGAACGCTGTTGCACTGGGCCAGTTGGCCTTGTGATCGCTCCGCAGTGCGCCGCACCTCGTCAGCCAACTGGCACACTCGTGCCACCCATTGCTTGGGTCTGCATCGCTGTCACCGGTATTCATTTTATCTTAACAGTCCTGCTAATTGACTGAGAGGTAACGTGTCTACCACTCCTCAGAGTTTCACGTCAGAAGTGTTACTCCCCATTGTAACTTCTTGTCACAGTCACTGTAGGCCGTTCTCCTCATTTACGACTCATCATAGTTTCCTCAACATCATTCTTATTAACATTCTGACATTAATTTTAATGACGTTTATTTCCTGTACTACTTGCAGTACTTTTTCCTGGTGATTTCACTACCATGTACGATCGTATCCTGACGTTTACTCCTCTATCACGCCATTTTCCTCAAACAATTAACCTTGTTCGTTTTGGACCGTTTTTTGATACTTTGCGCATCCAAGGGCAAGATGGGCTCCACTTTTCAGTCATTGTATTTTTCAGCTGCTGTTTCTGCTCGATGCATAGATTCCCTATTTTATCGGTTACTCTATTGGTTGAAAACTACCTCGGAACGTTTTTCAACCAGTTATTACGAAGGTCTGAGGGAATTGCTTATACGAACATTAGCTCGCGCATGTCCGTGATCGGTTTCTTGCGTCTACATGTGGTTACACCCTTCCGCGCAGTTCAAATATTCAACGCAGTCTTATTTCGGAGAAACAAGGTCACAAGCAGTTTATGTACACAATTAAAATTCTTCATTTACGTCAATTTTATTTCATACAAAACAAGTTGAACTACATTGTGGATATATTACAACTAATTTAGGCTAATACCAATTTTGTTGGTATGGTAATTAGTAGGAGCTGGGTTGGAAATTACACTCCAAACACACTGCAGTGTTTGGAAATATTTCTAGTCTAAGCGCGTTTCATGCTCTGAATTAACGAATTAATGACAACCGAAATGATAGCGAAGTTTTTACGAAGTCGCAAATTCCAAAAAAATTCATGTACTAAACTTGGTCAAGAATGATCAATAATCAGATAACTCATTCAGTTTCTTGATGCTTGGTTGGGTGGTGTAGATTCCAAAACGAACATACTGAAGAATTTTGATTGTAACCCATCACATCTTCGTTAGATATGTAATTTTTGATCCGGGAGTTAATCTGTAAATTAGCAATTTCCAAACTACACAATTCCAGAATAATCCGTTAGGTTTCGCTGGAACATCATCTGCATATATGAATAATATGCAGGATTGAAATATTCTCCACAGTTCGAAAATATCATTTATTTTTGCCAATTAGCCTGCGGAGAAAGTTGCATAAACAGAGTATAATTTCCGAACTCGGTAGCTACAGTAAGAATATTGTAGAAGTGGCTCGGTTATAATTCTCATAACCATTAAATTCGTACAAACAAATTTATATTAAATCCAATAAGGGCTTGTAACATTAATCTCTTCGTTGCCTTTCCTTCTCCCTAGCAAGCTCAGTTGCGTAATCATAAGGTGAACTCCGCCTGAAATATAAGATCGACTTAATTGTAAGGATTAGAAGACATGCTGCATATGCAATTCAATTTCAATAAAACTTTATTTTTCAAGTGAGCGGTTTGATTCGGAATTAAAATGTACAGGTATTACCTATCCCTGTGCCTGTGACGGTCACGACTTCTTTCTCTGTGATGTCGATCCCTGCTGCGACTCCTTTGGTCCTTCTGTTTTCTGAAAGATCGCTCCCTGCTGGTAGAACGTCTACTGTGCCTTTCTCGTTCCCTATCTCTCTCTCGCTCTCTCGGTCGCTCCCGCTCCCGCTCTCTCTCCCTTTCTTTATCTCGATACCTATCTTTACGGTCTTCTCGGCGTTCCTCATTAGACCTGAAACAATAATTCCATCAAGGAAGTAGCCATAGGTGAATTTGTGTGCAAAATAACTAAGCATACAGTTCTCAAGTGATGCAACTTCCATATTCAGCATTAGAAAAAGTATCTTAATGATGAATCCACAGTTAGGTCTGAATTAAAAGTTAGGAAAAAGAGAAAACGGTTGAATTGTTTTTTTTCTGTTTTCCTTTGGTGGCAACGATTCATCTTTTAAGATGCTTTAGAGTATGACCAAAACAGGTAAATGACAGAGTTGTACAAGTTCTTGTTTGTAAAGATAGATACCGATGCATCTGTATAATTCCTGTATCATATCATATAACATCATCTACCTGTAGCATCCCTCTAATCTCAAATGCAGTGTAAGATATGAAAAGAATATTCAACTGGACTACATTTAAAGGACGCATTTAATGGAACTAAAATAAAACATGGGTAATAGCTGATGAAAGGAAAGCTTATTTTTCTCAACAAAAATTTAAAGTAATTATAATACTTAATAACGTGATTGTAGTCATACCACGTAGACGCACCTGGCTCGCCAGTGGCTCGCTCTTTCAGCCTCTCCCCACTGTGCCTCATTATCTGGTATGTGTCTAGGTTGTTGATTTCGTACCATTGTACATCCACCTCTGTTGTCTTTCCTATTAGTATTATTACTATTGTACTTTCCATGATTATTCAGTGTTATGGGTGGCTTAGCGTTACGCGTGTTCACAGTTTGTTGCGGAAACCTTTCCCCTAGCTTTTGTTCCAAGTCTTTTTGTATTGGCACAGGTATCCGTGGGAAAAGCGTTGAGAACCATTCAAGCTTGGTTAAAAACTGTTTCAATATATCACCCATCTTCATCACTTGACCACCTCCTGCTTTGACGTCAATTTCCTCGGCATCTTCCAGGTATTCATCATACCAACTGAACAGATCAGCTGGTGGTTGGGTGTATCTGAACGTGTCATTACCAGTAAACTTGATCAGTAACTTTAAAAATTGTTCATTAGCAAACACGAAATATTGCAAAACTGATCGTTTCTTCTTCATACCTGATATACATGAAACCAAGGGCACGAATGTACGGGGAGTCTGGATGATTGATGAGCCCGTTCAACTGTTTCCTCGTTAATCGTAGCGTGAATAGTTTGTACAGAAGACAGTAAGCTGTCGATACTATACCTCCTGCTCCAACGCCTCTAACCTGCATAAACCGCTAAATTTGCACACCCTTAAGTCAGTTTGTAACATTTGGTTAATCTAAAGTAAGTGAACAGTTTGTAGGGAAGACAGTAAGCTGTCGATACTGTCCCTCCTGCTGCAACGCCTGTGACCTGTATAAGCTGTTAAACTTGTTCAACCTTAAGTAAGTTTATGAAATTTGGCTGTGCAAAAATAAAGTAATCGAAATGCAAACATCGTTTTAATTGGCCCTAAAAACATACTCACGCCTCCACACATGCCGGTCTGGCCTGCTGTCTTTCGACTTCCTTTTTCCCATGGTTCCAGATGCATTACTTTGTAATAAATTTCGTCGATAACTTCATGATAGGTTTTCAGCTCGTACAAATTTACTTTGAAGTAATGCGACGACTGTATGTTTGTCAATATCAAAGGATTCAAGTTCATAGATCTTTCGTTGCCCCATAGTGGCAAAACGTTGGACTTTTTCTCTTTTGGATTTCCTTTTCGATCTTCTTCACATCCACTCGAATTGTTCCATGGAGATCCTAAAATGATCAGGAGGAGCACGATTTCTAATTTTTACTCAGCAATTGCGTGGTAATGGAGGTGTAATATGGAGATGAGTTTTGATAGAGGTTAAGAAGCAAACCATATCGGTACAGCTTGTCTATTTTGAATAACTGAACTGAGAATGTTAGAGCAAAATTGATAAACCAATTCTTGTAATACTGTAGTAAGCGAAAGGAAAAGAACCAAACTACTTACCATCATTCCCCTCTGCTTCTTGAGTTTGCATGTTACTCTGCAGATACCGCAGAAGGTTTGTAGTTTATGAAAGAATACTATTTCTACGGCTTAAAAGAATCAACCGTCAACTTTACCGACGTTAATTCAGTCTGCTTACAACTTACAACCACAATGTTTACGAACTGCAACTCAAACTATTTTACCTCATTCTTTCTAATCACGCATTTGCGGAAACGAGAACGTCAACGCCTTCGAGCATAGATAAAACAGATGCGGTTCAGATAGCTGTGTTCTGTAAAAATGATGTAGGCACTCTGGGTGAAAGTGAATTCGTTTAGGCTTAGAGCATATATTACCGGAGGTAGTCTCGCGTGTACAGAAAGTGCAGCGGAGGACTGACAATGAGATAAAGCAGTGTGCCACGTATACATATAACCTGTCTTTCTCGCTCTACAAGGTGGTTTGCAATCAAAAGCAGAGTGAGAGAAACGGAGTATCCAGGGTAACCCGGGGATATATATCTCGCGCTCGCTCTCTTCTCTCTCTCTTTCACTACGGTAAGTGGTCAGAGAACCAAACTTCGCCTGACGCCGCATGTTACGGCAAACCTCTAAGCATTAGATCGCGTTGTACGTAGTTTACGTTATATTTTCACTCGGCCGTTGAGACTATAGAGATATATGAAAGAGAGCGTAAACCGCACGATGTGAGTGTCCCGTGAATGGATTTGAATCGGTTCTCTGAAAGGCAGAAGATAATAATATTCTCTCGCCCTCTCTGTCACTCTACTCATGGAGTAGGGGCCACGAGAGGGAAAGAACAGTCAGACAGGCGCGTGCAGCTACCCCCACTCTACGGGAAAAGCAACAGAGAGAGCGGGAGAATTATTATGTTCTGTCCTTCAGAAAACTGACTTAAGTCTCAACTAAACGCCGTGCGGGATCAGTCGTTTCCGAGCAATCGGACCGAAATCGCGTATTCTGAGTATCGGTTCAACATTCAGACCGCGTTCTTCAGGTTGTGTCTCGTTGTTCGATCAGTGTATTTCCATCATACTCATCTGTGAATAGTACACGAGGAGCAGCGTGTAGCCTAACGAAAAATCAAGTTACTGAAATCAAAACATCCTGCGAACGTTGACGGTGAACTTCGTGTCCCGAGTTTTCATTCTTTCATGTAACTTCAGATTTCAGTGATGTCTATTTTTGTGTCTGTGCGCCGAGTGTCAATTTTACTAGTTTTTTGGCTGATATTCGGCAAATGCGCAGTTGTATTGTTAGTAAGTTTATTCAGTCGATTCAATCAGATAGCTACAGCACAAAAAGTGAGCGTAGAATCGAGTGTTATTGCGGTGCGGATTTTTGGATTATAAGAGATTATTGAAGATCTGAATAATGTGAAAGTGCATCGCGTCACCAATAAACCTGAGATGCTACAAGAAATGCTACATGTAAAAGTTTGGAGCAGCCCAGAGCCCAGGTAACAATACTTAATGAATTATTAATTGATAATTCAAGATAGTGCATTTAAAGTCTAACTTTTGTTCTCGCATAATAAATGCATTGCATAAATATGAACCTGGGCAATAGTAATAACCAATTTGAAAACTGAAAAGCCAATTTGCTAAATTAATCCAAGTGTTCTCTTTTATTTTTCACAGATTTAAGCAGAGACTTCCAAGTAACTTTTCTATTTCTCGGCAATGTTGGTGAGTTTGCACGTCTTGGGTTATGGGTATTTCCCTGGGATTCCTGTGTCACGTGGCGTGGCGGTAACAAATGTTGAACGAATCTTTGATTTCTTAGCTGCATGGATAGGCTCATTCACGATCACAACGTGCTTGACTTTCAGTCGAATAATTTTTTTTCGCAATTCAATTTATCGTAGCTTACTTACAGTAGATATTTTGCACGTTGCTAAAAGTGGAATGAGCATCGCAACAGGTAACCATCGCTTACTCGGCACTCGCGAGATCGAATTGTGTTTCGCAACTGATGTAATAATCTACGTTAGAATTTACCGATGATGCCGTTTAAGTGGTGGGTTCACCTGAGGTTTCAACGTATTCAATTATTCACAATACTGTTAATTCGATAAAATTCCAAAGCCTGGCATAACGTAACGTAATCAAATTGCATGTTATATTATATATCATTTTCAATCTTTTAACAGCCAACAAGTAATGATCAACTGCAGGTTTAACTCACTTAGAAAAACGCTAATTGGCATACAGAATGTTTTTAATCAATTTTAAAAAGTGCCAATGTACCGATAGTCTGCCAACATTTACTAAAATACTACATACAATACTAGAGTTGGCGGGATACAACCGCGATACTGTATTCTGAGTGGACAGACTACGATACAAAAACATTTTACTTCCAACAGGTAACCAACGAAAATGTAAGTCAGTGACCACGGCGCAAATGATGAAGAATGATGTGTGTTGGAAAAAATGGACAATCGTTTAGATCGAATATAGGTAACCGGATAGGTAGGTGGATGTTTTGAGATCCGTCACGGGGTTTATACATGTGTGCGTGAGTCTCTCTTTTCCGTTGGGTCGTTCCGTTGGGAAACAGGCAAGGGTAGGAAGGTCGCGATGTACCGTGATGTTACTAACTTTTGTAATCCACAGTGTCAAACGATCACAGACATTTTTTTCCCAAACGACTCCATATTCGAGTCTCTCAACCGTTTATAAGCATTTGAATATTAATGTGATTAAATTTACCATTTCTTGTCACTCTGCAACCATTTTTCAATCGTTATTCAATTCAATTATTCAATCCCTACTGATCATTATTCCATTGAATTGATCTCTGTGATCGTCTGACTGGGCAAAACGCATCTCTGGACCATCTATCGCGTTCCGTGGTACGCTAGATGGGGAGAGATGTTGAGCCCGAAGACTTCGCGTCGAAGAGGACCGCCGGCCGTCACGCCACACAATAATGCATGCCCTTCAACCTCCCTCCCGATTTCGATTCGATTTTTAATCTGAGAACAACAAACCGCATGGCAATGTATCTAATTCAAAAAGATGCAGATGCGGATTGGATTTCTACAGAATTTGTGGAACAAGTCCTAGATAATACAAATTTTTTGACAGTTTAATCAGTCGCGCCTTTTTGCGCGTACAGTAATCACGAGAATTGGACGCAGCCTTTTGCGCGTAAATTAATAACGCGCATCAGACACGTTTTTTTAAGCTTCGATTTTGCAAACCGTATATAAAAGAGTTACGCATTTTCGATGTGCTGATCTTTCAGCTCTTCGGTTAATTTTTTTACAAATAATGAAAGTTTTCAAGTTCCACGGCGCCTTTTGCGCGGAGACTTTTCAGATATGAGAGAAAGCGCGTCATTTGAAACCCGGCGCTCAACGCGCAGGTACGAAAATCTCGGTAGTGTATTGTGACAGTGAAAAATTTTGGCGTAAGTATTTATGAAATATATCTTAAATCTACAAAAACACTCGTTCAACTGATCGTATTATTTTCTGTTTCAGGACAACGAAACCAATTTTTTAACAAATGCATTGAGAACCATGGAATGTTCAGTCGGAAAAGATATTCACTTTAATAACTCAAAGCTGAAAGAGTTATTGATTCAAAAAATCTAGAATGTTTTCCATTCATCAATACAATCAATAATCGCAGCAACGAATATTAAAGCGAATATCATGTTGAACTCTACCCATTTTTGTTAGTGTATGGACTTACGAGATTGTGCTAACCATACCTTTGTCTGTTTCAGCTACACAAACTTTTTATCTGTTTCTGCTAATCAAACCTTTTGTCTGTTTCAACCAACCGAACCTTTTGTCCATTATAGCTAATCAAACTTTTTGTCCATTTTAGCTAACCAAACCCTTTGACTGTTTCAGCTAATCAAACCTCTTTCGTGTTTTAGCTAATCAAATCTTCTGTCTGTTTCAACTAATTGATTTGTCTCTTTTACCGTTCATTATATTCTTTACTTATCTAAGCTAAGTATATTTTTGTCTGTATCGACATATGTCACTAATTACATTTTCAGATAATAGTTTTTGTTGATCCGATCGAGTTAGATTAGCATTGTTGAATTTGGCCCAAAGGGATTTGCGTACTTGAAAAGTGCACGGCGTCCATACGGTATTACCATGTGTGAATATTTCAGTCTGTTCCCGTTCGTCATTCCGTAGGCATAATAATATTCGACTCTGCACTATCTGGGCACGCACGATGAGCGATAGTAACATGAGTTTTCGTCGTTTTTATGTCCCGACCGCTTATCGAATTGAGTTGCGCCTCCAATATAGGACATTTTCGACTACGAAAAGTCCTATAAGGCTATATATCTTCAGTCAACGGTAGGGGCATTTATATGTAAGCTTCAGTGCCTCTTATAGGAGCGCTCAGTCTATCTTTATAAGTCTATGGGTAGGGGTAGCTACCTGCAGTAGTAAATGTTCCAAGGTAAGTCCACTTGCAATTTGGTAATTATCCGGGAATCTACCAATCGGATTCTAGATTACGGTGGAAATAAGCGTTAGGTAATATTCCATCAGAAGGTCACTGTACGTTACCTATTATTATTATTATTGTTATACATTAATAAACTAAGTCACCATCTATACAGCAAAACTTCTCTAATCGACATCTCTTTATAACAGACAAGTTAGAAATTCCTGGCAAGAATTTATAATGAAAAAAATACTTCCTAATGACCGACACTTGCCTATATAGCGGACAAGACTTCCGGTCCTGACGTTGTCCGCTATTGAGAAGTTTCACTGTAGTAGGTACTGACCGCACTGACTGATTCAGCTGCTTTTCCAATTATCGAATGTATGGAACGCAGTCTATAGCTGATTTCTCACTCACAGCAAACATCTGGATGCATAGCAGCAGCGAAAATAGTCTGATCGGTCGATGATTCTGGTGTTTTCATCAGTATCTTATGTATTGTATATACATACATATATGAAAATTGCTGTTCAAAGTAGAAATGAACCTACCTTCTACAGCAGTTGGTTTTGCTGCACATAACAGAAGCCTTCCCGTCGCGTACGTAGCAAGCAGCCAATGAGAGCATTTTGTTGTTGCTACATGCAGCTGTTTGCTACACGTGAAAATTGCATCTTAAAGGCTAGGTTTTGGCCGTGTTCGAAGTAACTGACAGTACTGTCAGCAATCTTTCATCTCTTTTGCGCTTCTAAGTTCGTGAATAGCTCTGACTCTGTCCTAGGGTATTTTCAGTACTGTCAGTCAATTTACGAACACGGCCTCTTACATACAGCATACAGCTGAATGCAGTCTGCTCTGATTGGTTAATTCACCAAAGTCACCATTTGGTGATTATGCATAACCATTTGGTGACGTCTCATACTTGGTGATTTTGCGAATTGACCAATCAGAGCATGCTGCATCCAGTTGTTTACTGCACGTGAAAATCCAGTTGAATTGGGTAAAATCCTTAAATAATAGATATGGCTCACATGGCACTGGTCACATGGCCGAAGGCCGAAACCCGTATGCTTCATCTTTTAAACGGGTTCTTAGGATAATGTCGTAACAATTTAAAAGCCGAAGAAAGAACAAGAAGGAAACAAGACAGAAACAATGCGGATTTGAATCTCTTTGAATGGGTTGCAATACATTAGTTAATACTTCCATATTAAAAGAATGGCGGCACCTAAGTGCCGCCGAAAACCTTGTAGATATTATGGGTTTGTTAAGTTGAACTCTTGAATGATGAAGCCAACGCGCTTTTTTAGATCAAGGTAAAGTTGTGGTCAATTATTATAAGGTAATACTATTACTTTGCATTCTGTAGAAATGTCTTTATTTGATTTTGATTACCATGAAACTTTTTGAGGTTATAATCTACAACAAATCCCTATAGCTTTGAAATATTTTTTTTTACCTACAGATGATTGGTCGACGCTGTGCTCTCATTGCTCTCGGTGGGCTTTTGGTGCTTGTTTTGACAGTAAACATATACTTTGTACGAATGATAATTGAAGACTCTCCACATAAGCGTAACACTAAATATCCAGAAAATTCTGACATCAACAAAATACAAGAACAGGGCGCTGTTGTTACAAAAATGAAAATTAACAAGGGTTCGAATGTACGTACCTCGTCGATTAATGCAGAAAAGAGAATCAAACTACAAATGAGAACGCTGCCGTCCAAGTACTTCAAGCCAAATGCCAACCATACTTTACTTTTGGATCGATTATTAGCAGAGCTGAAGATAGTGCCAAACGTACAGGAGGACATTTGGGTTATACCTCAACGTAATGTTAGTATTTTGCTTGCGAGCTGCTATGTGTGTATTTAATTATTCAGATTGTACAGCTGACGTTTAAATACCATGAAACTCTTCTGGTACACAAGTGAATAATTGAATGTCTAAAATCTTTTGATGCAAGCAATAGCTGGCTAAAGATATACATAAAATATTCTTTCGCCGACCATTGCATATAACTTATAATTTTGTAGTGGCCAGACGCCGATCACCTAATTCCACCTACAGCCCCTGAACTTGGGACCATTTTACATGCTCTAAGAACATCCAAAATCACAAAGGCAGAAAATGCATTACTGGGAACTCAACTAAAACTGATGCTTACTCTAAATCATGGTGTCAAAGCATTGTTCAAGCCAATGTGGTATAATAGAGATACTCTGATCAAAGGGCCAGTATATCACGGAAAGGATAGGCACAACGCGGAAGTTGTTGCTTTTCACTTGTCTTCTCTATTGTCTTTCAGACGGGTGCCTATTTGTGTCATACGAAAATGTAAGTGAATTTTATTTCCTGCACTTTTCAAAAGATTGAAAGGTGCAGTTGCATCTTTGTTATTCTATTTATCCAGTGAAACTTAGTGAGGAGATCAGAAAACAGGCATCAACCGAGTTACTCAATACCATGTACCAGGAAGGGAACAATATTTGTTTCTATGGAATATGTCATTACTGCTCACCTGAAGATCCGATCTGTGGCATAGATGATTTGTTAGAAGGTGTGCTGATTCTATGGTTGCCAAATGACTTCCAACTCTCCAAACATCGGAATCCTTGGCAACGAACTTACAAAAAAAATAAGGCTGCTGCATGGGAGATGGATGACAACTATTGTGATAAGGTTAGTTATTCTCTGGGAGTGTTGTTTGTGTTTCACTATTTCTTTCAAAAAGCATCCGTGGAAGATTTTGCGTCATCAACAAATCTTTTCAATTTCCGTGTTCAGGTCAAGGGGACAAAAACCTATTCAGTTAAAACTTCTAGCAGACTGCTAGATTTAGTGGATACGGCAATTTTTGATTTTCTCATGGATAATGGCGATCGTCACCACTATGAGCTTGTTGAAGCTAACATTCATAATCCGGCAGTTCTGCTTATTGATAATGGAAAAAGTTTGGGGGATCCAGATGTCGATCATTTTGATATATTGGCACCTCTGTATCAGTGCTGCCTGTAAGTAATCTGCATAATAATTTCATACCTTTCATCAAGTTCTACCAATATTGAGGATTAAAATTCAATTATTGGCATTACAGTATTCATAATACAACGTGGAATCGACTAAAACTACTGAGTGGTGGTGCTTTGAGTAAATCCTTGAGACAACTTTTGGAGCATGAAGCAAGATTAGCTAGTGTTTCTCTTCTGATCACAGATGCTCACTTGAATGCTATGGATAGAAGACTCTTAGCCGTATTTGCAACAGTGGAACATTGTCTGAAGCAAAATAAGTATCCGTCAAGTGTAATCTTGGACCACAGGTAGTTTGACAATTAGTTCAAAGACAAGAAAATCTAACTTGAAACGAAAACTTCCAAACATAATGGAAAAAAATGTCGTAGAATAGCTTTTACAATCGAATTCGACATTTTTAGCGAATTATACACAGTTTTCGATTACGAATTCGAAGGATATTTTACTGTGAGTGTTTTTATTGTCAAAATACAGTCTTAGAATGCTTAGTATGCTACATCCTACGAACATGTGGTATATACTTGTAAGTTTATGAATAAACATCGTGTTTTCTGAATAACTCGCACATGTCTAATTGAAATTAAGTAAGATACACGGTATTCGAGATTGTTTGAATATCATCTAGGAATCGGAAATAAGAATTTTCGTACACTGTAACGTACGGAATGCTTCCGCATTATGCCTATGGTTTATTGCTAATGGATCGAATGAGCTTCGACCTTGAACGTTGCCACAGTTAGCTGACGGTTATCATAACGCTTTCTTTCCAAATGACAATTGTGATTGGTCGAGAAGCTGCAACCAGGACTGTTTCAAAAGACATAATCGAACGTTTCGTCCATTTGGTCGTACGGGCCAGACTTAACGTAACTTAACGGCACCTTGCTACTCAATGACGCTAGTCAGGCATAGTTATGGCTGCGCCCTGTAATTCCAGAAGTTGGTGACTTATTATTGCCGTTTGACAGATGCTACCACTTAATAATTCATTTTAATAAAAGGCGAGAAAATTGTTTACCCTGTGTGACGATTTGAAAAAAATAAAAGGAAAATGGGGACTCGACAAGACGATGAGTTTGAAGAATTACAATCCACAACGTACACATTTCCTTCCGATGTTCAAACCGTTATCGAACAGGTTAGGTTTTAGGTTAAATTTTCATGACAACGAATGGCACTGGTGCCGAACACGTGAATAATATGCTTTATTCTCTGAGTTTGATTTTTCTCTTTCTTTCCGACTCCACTTATGCAACTGTCAACAATCAATGTCATGAAAATGAATACAATACGTGCCGAAGTGAGGTGGAGTTATCTTCACTTATAAATTGTCTTTCAGGTTTTACCAAGTACCGATCCCTTAGATCAACCAAACTTCAATGCTGTGGATTACATAAATTCCTTGTTTCCCACCGAACAATCATTATCCAACATAGACGATGTGATAAGTAAAATGGAATATAAAATTTGCTCCATCGATCAGGAAATCCGATCAGTTGTCAGAGGGCAAACTAATGTCGGGCAGGATGGCCGTGTTGCATTGGAAGATGCTCATAAAGTAATCAGACAGTTATTCATTCATATTAAGGACATAAAGGATAAGGCAGAGCAATCTGAAGAAACTGTTAAGGAAATTACTCGAGATATAAAACAACTGGACTTTGCTAAACGGAATTTAACATCATCTATCACTGCTTTGAATCATTTACACATGTTGGTCGGAGGTGTAGATAGTTTGAAGTATGTAGAATTTTATTTTCATACACATGATTTGTCCCAGGTCCTAAGACTATATTAGAATGAAATGTATGATATTTTTAGAGCTCTAACACAGAAAAAACAATATGGGGAAATAGTGATGCCTCTTCAAGCGATTATGGAAGTTATGCAACATTTTAGTAATTACATGGATATTCCTCAAATTAAACAGCTTTCTGATCAGGTAAGAATCAATTTTTGCATCAACCATGTTTATTGGTTCCAATATTTTACTCTTTTTAGACCGTTAATTCATAGTTGATTAGTAAAGATTATATTTTGGTTATAATTTAGATCAGAATTAATTGATATAATTTACTTTACAAATGTAGGTGAAACAAATTCAAGTCGAATTGGCTGAACAAATAACTGCTGATTTTCGAGAAGCATTTTCTGGCCAGAATCCCAAACACTTTGCTCAATTAAGCGAAGGTTGTCTTGTTATGTCAGTCTTAGATCCTAGAGTAAAGTAAGCCAAATTTTATTGATTATTATTCAGTTGTTTTTATCACTTCCATGATAATGGAATGATTATTCTGGAAGTCATTAGGAGTTTGGTATTAATTATGTTAAATTTGCTAAGGAAAGATCTGCTGAGCTGGTTTATTGCCATGCAATTACAAGAGTACTCTCACTTGTTCGATGAGAATCAAGATTCAGCTTGGTTGGATAAAATTGACAGACGATATGCTTGGATTAAAAAACACTTATTAGAATTTGAGAGCAAGTTTGGTTCAATATTTCCCCAAAACTGGGAAGTCTCTGAAAGGATCGCTGTGCAGTTCTGTCATATGACACGAGAAGACTTGAGCAAACTTATGGAGCGAAGGCGACACGAAATTGATGTTAAACTTCTTCTTTACGCGATACAGAGGACTACAAGTTTTGAGAATTTATTAGCCAAAAGGTTTGCCGGACTTACGCTAGAAAATTCTGATGCACTTTTTGAAAAAAAACCTAGGAATCCTTTCGAAGAAAATGAAGAGGTTAAAAACCCCTTCGAGGAAGGGTATACCGAGCAAGGGGAGCCAGAAAAGTCTAACACATCTCTCTTCACTCGTTTAATTGGAAAGTGTTTTGAACCATACCTAAATATTTATATAGAGAGTCTGGATAGAAATTTGGCAGACTTGATGGACAAATTTTTAAATGATTGTAAACTGCAACCTCCTGGAGCAAAAGAGCTTGATGGTGTTGAGGGGCCGAGTAGTGTCTTATCTTCATGTGCAGATCTTTTTGTGTTTTACAAAAAATGCATGATACAATGTACGCAACTTAGTACAGGCTTTATCATGCTTAATCTGACTTCCACTTTCCAAAAGTATCTTCGAGAATATGCATTGAAACTGTTGCAGAATAATTTACCAAAGTGAGTGACAAAAATGATCTTTGAGAAACTTGAAAATTTAGAAGGATATCAACTAATTGTAATGTGTATTTGTTAAAAGTTTTTCTAAACAGAAAATCCGCGGAAAAACATTTGTTTTTAAGCATGCTTTCTTTCTATTAAGAAATGGCATGTATGTCTTTTATAGAATTGGCGGTGGCGCTAGTATTGGGACCAGTATGAGTAACATAACACGTGATCTTCGAGACCTGTCAACGGCCGGTCTTATACAGAATTTTCAAAGCTTTCTCAAAGAAGGTGAATCTACTAGATTTAATAAGGAGGAACAATCTCGGATTTGCTGGTAAAGTTAAAATCTTTATTATCAATTAACAGTATCTGCATATTTGTTGCTTTTGTAAGTTCAAGCACAAGTGCTTGTTCAAATAAATATAGCACATCTATCCCATCAGTATCCTGACAACAGCGGAATATTGTCTTGAGACAACCCAACAACTAGAAGAAAAGCTAAGAGAAAAGACAGACGCACAGTTTTCCGAGAAGATTAATTTATCACAGGAACAAGATATATTTCACAGGTATATTTACGTTTAATGCAAAAATTCATAATACCTCTATTACTTTTGACCATTTGACATACAACAAAATTGGTACTTCTGTTTTCAAGTGTTATATCCAACTGTATTCAGCTGTTAGTACAAGATCTGGAGTCTGCTTGTGAATCCGCATTGACTGCAATGAGCAAGGTGAATATTTTCAAAGCTACATTTGCGGATGTAACTTCATCACATGTTATTTTATAACAATTTTGAACAGTTCCTGATCGTAATAGATTTCTGATACTGGTATTAGTACAATAAGACAGAATAATTATTTTTGTTACAGGTACAATGGATACACATTGAAAGTGTGGGAGACCAAAGTGCATATGTCAGTACTATCATTTCACATCTTAGGCAGAATATTCCTTCTATTCGAGAAAGATTATCATCTTGTAGAAAATATTTTACACAACTTTGTGTTAAATTCGCAAGGTGACCTATTCATTATGTTCTTCTCTATCTCTCTTTTTTTTTAAGTTGCGTTATTCAACGTGATTATTTCTTTCCAGTTCATTCATTCCAAAAGTAGTGCAGCAGCTGTATAAATGTAAGCCTTTGAACACAGTTGGGGCAGAACAGTTGTTACTAGATGTTCACATGCTCAAGACAGCACTACTCGATTTACCATCAACTGGGTGTCAAATACAAAGAAAAGCACCCGCAACATATACAAAGGTATGTGAATTCAACATTACTAGAGCTGTGATTTTTCGTATTTTTTCATGAATATTTGAGAGGTTCGTGATTTTTTTAAGTAATCTTTGTACACCTCATTTGATGAGAAAAATTTATTTCTGCAGCCATTTCATAAAAACGAATTCAACAATCTTGACAGCAGAATTACTCATTTGCTGACATTTTTAATTTTATTGGTTGCAGGTAGTTGTCAAGGGTATGACCAAAGCTGAGATGATATTGAAGGTGGTAATGTCTCCTGCAGAATCTCCGAGTGCTTTTGCGGACCAGTGCAGGAAACTGCTTCCTGATTTACCAACCGCAGAATTTCAGAAAATACTTGATATGAAGGTAATTGATTCAATAGTTTTTGGGACCCGCAGCGTTTTGGAACAGGGTCGGCGATTTATAGAAATTACAGTAACTAATCGTTTCTTTCTCAGGGATTACGACGAACAGAACAAATGCAATTAGTGGACCAATTTAGGCAGAGTGGAAGCAGCTTGTTGTTAGGAGATACCACGATCATTGCTCAAGATAGTCCAGAGCATGAGGCTGGACGTATTAAAAGGTTAGAAAAATTGATAAAGAAAAGGATGTGAATGATTGGACTTTTTGGTCGTCATTTAAAAATAGTTTTTTACACCGGGTGAGAGGCTGGAAAATGTAAGTATTTACATGTACACGTCTAATCAAATTGTGATAAGACATTTTTATACAAAAAAAAAGTTGAAGGTCTTCGAAAGAATTTTTTTTTGCGTTTTTAATCATATTTTTATCTATGCATTATGTGTCACTTGAATTTTTTTCTGTTAATAAATACGATACATAACAAACGTAGTCGAAACGCTCTTTCATAGTGTATTTAAAACAATTTTCTGGATAACATATATGAAAGATGTCAGTTTTGAGAAAATCGAATTTTCAGTTTTTGTAGCTAAGTGGATCAATTTTTAGTGAATTTCTCGTTTTTAAACCTTGTACATAATGTCAAAACGCTTGTCCAATTTTTCAAGAACTTTTTGATTGGAATTGATGAACATATTCCTAACAATAGCAATCTTCCCAACGTCTCAAATATGGCACGCGAGGCATTAATGGGTTAACAAAAGGCTTTCAATCATTGTAATTGAGAACCTTAAGAACTGACTACTTTGGTTATGACACCTGGTGGCTAAAAAACAAACCCAGTTTTAGTGTGCACCTGAATAAACTATTAAAGCGTGAATTTCATTTAAATAGAATAAAATGGCAAATGAAAATTTTCAAACATACTATGGCAATTAAAAAAATGAGCATTGATTGTAAATAAACTAATGATTTTTTCGTTGCACACAATAGTCAGCCATGTTTTTGTAGCTCCAGATACATGTCAGTTCCCAATACCGATAGAAAACTGAAACACTAATGAAAACAAAGCATTTGGTGTGCTGGATACACAGGGAGAGAATTCCGGGTAACAAGATTACAATATTTACTTCGGTTGCTGAACACGTCACTATAAATTATATTATATTCATAAGACCTGTACTGTACAATTATGTATAAATATCGCATGTACTGATACAGCTGAGCGTATATAGTAGCATAGACAAACTACAAAGTAAACTACATGCGTATAATAAAGAATATTACTATCATTTAGAATTCTTACATTAATTTGCACCTCTTATAACTTAAGTATATCTATTTTAATCACTGTACATACAAACCATTAAATATCAGTTATTCACTCTTATGTACATAAAATCTCATCACTTGAGTACATGGTAGCCCAACATGTCAAATCTTTCTCCCTTTCAGTGAGTTCAATGCTTAGGAGATTCGGGATTAAACACGCCGGGCATACTTGTAAAAATGAACATCAATCCATTACAATGCTCATCTTAGGAATCTTCATCAACCCATAAAGATGATTTCACGATTTAATTGGATAGAGATTAGCCTAACGGAAAAATACAATTACCAAATTGTTGCTTAAGATAAAGTGCACGTTGTATGAATTGTCTCAATGGAAATGAGTGAGTTTATCTTAAGTAGATATATCTTATACGACATTTAATCTGTAGATGAAAGTACTAACTGTATAGAACACAATAATTAGATTAATGCTATATATCGCTGGATCCGGGAAGAATTTGTATGACCTTAAGTGCTCAGTAAACAATTATGATAGTTTTATCTACACATTCACCTTCCTGTAAAGGTTCATGCTAATGATCCCGAAGTAAATCTATATTTTATATGGATCACTTAATGCTAATCCATTCACTGAGGTTTTGAGTACTGATTTGGTGATATTTGTATGAAAAGCTTACAACAGAAGTAAAGCATGCAGATTATGCCTAATACACATTAATTGGAATACCCTGTTTAGTTAGTAATTCATTTATCGGTGATATGCAGCTACTTTAGTTTAGGCATTTTCTAGTAATATGTGAGTACATACCTAGTATGATTTGATAATATTCATGGTTATTTGAAACATACGGGGCCTACCGAAAAACCAAAGGCTTGATGAGGTAAACCGTAATCAATTGGATAAAAATCAATTAGCGGAAGTTGTTTTAGTTTTTTAGTTGCTACTACAAACACTGTTTCACTTTTACTCTTGCGAGTTTTACATCCGTCAACTATTACGCTAGGTCGTGTTCCACCGTAGGAGAACTTATCCTCATTTTCACCAAGAAGTTTCAGAGCTAAGTCGTGATTATATCCAGGTACGCTGTACCATCCAGCGCTGTTTATGCATGTGTAGGTGAAATTCTGATATGCTTCTTGGCTCAGTAGTCGTAGAAAATTCATCTGGACGACACCAATGCTCTCGTATGTTATCTGTGGAAGGTGATAAAAAGTGATGAGTATTTGACATAATTTGTTGATTCAATGCTGGTTTACTTCCTTTGAATCT
Source organism: Neodiprion lecontei (assembly GCF_021901455.1). Classification (NCBI taxonomy): domain Eukaryota; kingdom Metazoa; phylum Arthropoda; class Insecta; order Hymenoptera; family Diprionidae; genus Neodiprion; species Neodiprion lecontei. The sequence continues at coordinate 14,988,328 of NC_060261.1, forward strand.
AGCAGCGAACAATTTTTGAGACTGCGTCACTACTCGTTATGTTCTCGGAGTGTCGAGACGCGTACCGTATTATTTGTAATACAGTGATATTAGTACGAATATCTTACTCTGAAACCTCCGCGAAGATTCGAGTACCAGTCGCCGTGTTCGTTTTCCTTTCTCCACGGAATGTTCGGCATTTGACTGCTGTGCATGTCGGGAAACACACAAGTTTCGCCTGAAGCTGATATATTGCAATAAACGTATACCGCATCATCCGGCATTCCAATATTTGGATCAATCCAGTACCAACCTGAGTATCAAGAGTGCTTTTGAATGACAATGGCTATCTTAGCTTCGTTGACTTTCCAAACTTATTTACATCTTGTCACAAAATTTTATCTATCGACAGCAATGTCGCAACCGATGAATGCCAATTATTTTATCTAATGCAAACTGTACCATCTGAAAATTGAGGATGTCCATAAAACAGATCCTTGCATGTCCTCACTGGATTTTCCCTGGTACCCATTGGTTTACGTATGCGATCTAATTCTTGCCGCATAGTGTATATCGAACTGTACATATCGATGAATTTTGGCCCCAATTCTTCCTCGCTGTGATTCTTTATGTTATCCTGGACGTCATCCTTGTCATTCCTACATCGAAAAACACACATTGAGAAAAAAGCTGGATTGCCAAAAGTTGTCAGAAAAAATGATTGATACTAACTTTGGTTCGACGTCTCGTTGCTTTCTACCCGAAAATTCATCCCTCTGTAAAAACAGCTCCGGTGGAATCATTAGTTGTTCTGCTGGGGGTCCGGGTGGTCCTGGGGGACCTGGCGGACCTGCATCTCCTTTCGTGCCTTCCCCACCCATGATGCCTTTTAATCCAGCTGGACCTTCCAAGCCAGGCAAACCTTGGGGACCATCGTTGCCTTTTGGTCCCATCAAACCTTGTGGACCTACAGCGCCCTTTGCACCCTCCGGTCCAACTGGCCCTTTCGGACCTCTTTCTCCCTTTTCGCCTTGGTCTCCCTTAATTCCAATGTGCCCGAGTTCACCACGGTGGCCTTTCGGCCCTCGGCGTCCACGGTCGCCTTTTGGTCCCCTGGGGCCGGACGCTCCTATTTTACCAGGCTGACCAACTGCTCCCGACAAACCTGGCGGCCCATTTTCCCCGGCTGCACCTGGTAGTCCTCTAGGTCCAGATGACCCTTGTGGCCCTGGCTCACCTTGTGGTCCAATCCGTCCTTGTAAACCAGGGGCTCCTGGTGGTCCGAGATCTCCTTTTTCACCTGGCAATCCTGTGTTGCCTTGCATTCCCGCTGGCCCTTCGGGACCCTTCAGACGACGAAAATGACCATGACAAGTCATTTCCAATCAATTGGCAAAAATTAAACCTTACCGGTTTTCCTGGTGGTCCTGGTTCTCCCTCTTTTCCGGGTGATCCCATTTCACCTGTTGCTCCAGCTTCTCCAGGCCGACCTTCGTCTCCGTCTTTACCAGGCTCTCCTTTTGGCCCCATTATGCCAGGCTCGCCTTGTGGTCCTGGAAATCCTGGTGCACCCGCGTGCCCTTTCGGACCCTCAGGCCCGTTGATTCCAGGTCCTCCTGGTGATCCAACTGGGCCAGCCTTACCTTCTTCACCCTTCGGGCCTACTGCGCCTCGCTCACCCTATGAAATGTTTTTTGATATTTTATAAGCTTATAACTTTTGCTCCACCGTTTGAATGCAAGTTTTTCCGCTGTTGATTGAAACTTTTAGTTGTACATAGTCGCAACATGAGTCAGTAATATTCGTATAATATATTACCGGTTTTCCCTCAATACCAGGGGGGCCTGGAAGTCCAGGAGTCCCTGCATCTCCCTTGTCGCCTTGTCGACCCTCAAAACCAGGAGGTCCTTGAACACCCTCTATTCCCTTTGGCCCCCTTGACCCTTGTTCTCCAGGAGTTCCAGCTGGACCTACTGGACCTGTGGGCCCATCGTCTCCTATATCTCCTTTTATACCTGTAGGTCCAGGTAAACCCTGCAACCCTATTGGCCCTGCTGGACCAGGAACGCCCATAGGACCTTCTTCTCCTTTACTTCCTTGCCTTCCGATTTCTCCTGGAGGTCCTTTTTCGCCGGATGGTCCCGTCGGTCCAGGCTCGCCTCTCATTCCTTGTATACCAGGCGGACCTGCTGGGCCCTAGTTCAAGGAACTATAATTAGTCGCTTAGTTGCATTCAATCTACAAACTACATGTAAAATTAGAACTCAACGTTTCAACGCGGAGTTAGGTTACATACATATTTTCTTTTTTTGGTTGTTGTTAGCCCACCGTGGACGGGCGTTTTTTTAATTAATTATATTCTAGTTACAAATTAAAAATGTAAAATAAAGAAAATTAATAATTATAATTTTATTTTGCAATTAGAAGAATAAAAATTACTAATTAAAATTACAATTTGTAATTAGAAAAATTTCAATTACAAGTTACGAATGTAATTAGTATCGACTTTTCTTCTAATTACAAATTATAAATGTAATTCGCTTCAATTCGATTCTAACCGAATATCAATGATTTAGAGTACTTACGGGTCATTCCATGTAAAAATGGATTCGAGTACTCGAAATTTATTGAGCTTAGAGCTTTTTGGAAAAGCTGTGTTTGCGTAATTTAGTATCAGGCTTTAATTTTCTGCGAATTACATTACAGGATGATTGGCATTGTGAAATTTTGTGAAGACCAACAAAGAGTTTATGCGAAAGTGTGAAACAAACTGTAAGTTGAAAGTTGCAAATTGGCCTCTACAAAAAAATCACAATTAATTTCATCATGCATCTATCCATGACTTTGTAATTAAAATCCTTTTGATCTATAGATATACGATACATACCTATACTTTGAGCATTTGCAATAAAAGTCCATTTAATTATTATGTAAGTAGTTGTAATTCAAATCCATTCAATTACTTTGAGCGTTTGGTATTACGTTTGTGTAATTTAATTACATTTCTACCATATTTTTAAAACAATATTTAGTACAATTAATTTTATTTCAGCATGAAAGTCATTGCGATGATCCAAAAATATATCGGAATTCTTCATACTCATCCACATATAACCCAATGAATACTTGAAATTATACATATTTCCTTGGAATGAGAATACTTCGAGTTACCTGAATACCTTAAGTGATCTATATTTGTTGACTCATAATCAACCACACAGTCACTCATATATCACCCTATGACACCTATGTCCCTGACCCTATGATTCTGATTGTAATTATTTCAAAAAATGATATCAACAATTACATTCGGAAAATGTAATTACACCAAAATTCGATGCGTATTACTTATTTTTGCGTTGTAATAAAAAAAAAAGTTCCAAGTACATCCGTAGTTTGTGAAGAAGAAAAATCGATTCTAATTACATTTTCATGTTTTAATTAAAAAAAAAAAAAAACTCTTGGGATTTGTAACTAGGAGAAAAAGCGATACTAATTACATTTGTAATTTATAATTAGAAGCAAAATCGATACCAATTACATTCGTAATTTGTCACAGACATTTTTTTAATTATAAATTTAAAATGTAATTAGTATGTTATTTTCTCTTGATTACAAATTACCAGTGTAATTAGTAATTTCGATGTAATTAGTTGCACAAAGTAATCAGTCGTGCATAACACTGGTCCTGAGTCCTGTTGGCTACTATAATACATTTAAATCTTTAGCAATCTAAAAAAAATATGTCGCCCAAATTTCTGCGGGGCCATTCGAAGAGCATTCCTAGTTGAAATTAATATATAATTGATTGTAGAAAATTTAGAGATACTGATTCGGTAGTTGCTCAAACTAGACTATTACGATTTCCTACACTTATACAAACGATTTAGTACATTTTATGGACTCACACTTTCTCCTTGAGAACCTTTGAACCCTTTTTCACCAGGAGGCCCAATATCTCCTTTATCTCCGTCCTCACCAGGAACTCCAACCGGTCCTGGAGGGCCAGGCAGACCTCGCAAACCCGGTAAACCATCTCGACCGGTTGGCCCTGGTAAACCAGGTTCGCCCTAAACAATTAAATCGTCATAACCAAATCTGTTCCTTTTCAACTGATGATTACTAGTCTCTAAACTTACCATTTCACCCTTGAGGCCAACTGCTCCAGGCGGACCTTTCGGACCTTGCCGCCCTTCTGAGCCAGGTGGGCCATCTTTGCCAGGCTCACCTTGTGCACCTTTATCACCAGTTGTACCAGGTGGTCCGAGAGGTCCCATTTCACCTTTCAAGCCTGCTATACCCTGTTAACAATTTCATACCAAGATTCATTACAAAAAATGTAAGGTTCTAATTCATTTAGCGATCATATTTACTTCCGAACTACGGTATTCCGAGAATATTCTACGAGTCGTAAAACGTGAATTTATCCACATTTATTGAAATATACTCACCGGTAAGCCATTCATTCCCCTTTCTCCGGGAAAACCAGGTAGTCCACTTTGACCTGGAGATCCTTCTTTCCCTGTAGGTCCCATCGGTCCAGGCGGGCCTTCTTTGCCTTGTTCGCCGGGCATTCCGGGCTCTCCTGGCAAGCCTGGACTTCCAGGAGTTCCAGGCTCTCCAGGTGGTCCAGGTTCTCCAGAAGGGCCAGGTGGCCCAACTACACCGGGGACACCAGGCGGTCCCGGTGGCCCAGATTTTCCAGCAGACCCACGTTCTCCAGGTGCCCCAGGAATCCCAACCTTGCCATTAAGGCCTTGTTGACCCGGAAGTCCAATGAATCCACGGGGTCCTTCCATACCTGGAGGACCAGCTTCTCCCTGGAGTCCCGGTGGTCCTGGTTGACCGGTATCCCCTTTGGGACCAGGTAATCCCTCAGATCCCCGCCGACCGCGAGCACCACGGAATCCCTTGTTGGTTACATCACAAATAGGTCGTATCACAATATATGAGGAATTGAAGTCAATAAAATTGTGTATCGAATACATTTATATATATTTCTCATCAAATTCCGAAATTTAAGTCGGAACTTGAGTGCGACTTTGATATAACATTTTTATTTATATGCAAGTTACTAAGATTGTCAAAAACAAATACCGAGATATCAGCACAGAAAAAAATTTGGTCAATTTATTACTCCAAACCTTCACTAAATTAAACCGTTAGTCCGAGAACAATAATAAAAAAATTCAATATTCTTAATGATTAAATATTCGAAATTGACTGTTTGTTGTTGAGTGTGTGAATTGAGGATAGAATTCGAAATTGCATGTCAAAGTTTTTATTGCACCACGACAAATACATAAAACGGATTATCAATTTTAAAAAATGTATCACAAAATAAAATCATTCCCTCACCGTTTTACGTATATTCGATTTATCATTGAATGTGATTTGAACCCAAATTTCAGTTTTTGAAACATGGGGACACTCCTAATATGTGTGTGGCGATTTTTTTTAGCACTGAAATGAGTTTCTGGAAAAAAGCATTAGGTTGAAGTTATTTAAAAGTTACATTCTTCTGTCATTGTACATACGCGACATGGTTTAATTTTTTTTTTTTATTGCGTTTTGGGGAGTAAAATTCAAAATAATGGAGTAAAATGTAAAATATATAAATTTTTATAAACACACTTTATTGAATAAAACTTGGTATTCCTGCGATAAAAAATGTTTTTATCAGTACAAAATATTTTGATAAAACTCTAACTGAAATTTCGGAATTTGATGAGGAATACCGTAAATAGTATCAACTTACTCTTGGGCCCATTTCGCCACGCTCGCCTGACATTCCGGTGTTACCCTGTGTCAAAAGGAATTTATACCATTGAAATCAGATCTTCGTAACGAAAGGCAACTAGCAGTGTTGGAGATGATTTTTGATTTACTCGAAACACATTTTAGACTCTTAACCAACTCACCCTTTCACCCTTATCTCCAGCTGGTCCAGACCTACCCGCCTGCCCTTTGTCTCCCTTCTCTCCAGCATTACCAGGATAACCAGCGAATCCGGGTATTCCAATTTTTCCCTTTTCCCCAGGAAGTCCAGGTTGTCCTGTTTCGCCTCGTGGTCCTTCAAACCCTTTAGGACCTTCCAGACCCTCGAGGCCAGGTATACCTTGAGGTCCAGACTGCCCTGGTTCACCTTTCGTACCCAAGTCTCCCTTTTCGCCTTCCATACCGCGTTCTCCTTTGTCACCTCGATCCCCGACTGCGCCTCTCTTGCCTTCGTCACCTTTTACTCCGCGGTTGCCTGGGAATCCGATTGGTCCTTGCGGACCTTGAGGACCTTGCTCACCCTTTGAACCTGGCATCCCTGGATTTCCAGGATGGCCAGGGGGACCATCTGCTCCCGGTAGTCCCGGCATTCCGGATTTTCCATGAGGACCCTACACAAAAAAAGAACCTCGTTATTTTTAATCGTGAGGCATGGTTTTTAGTACACTTACCACTAGACCAGTGGGCCCCATTACTCCTTGTGGACCAGGAGCTCCTACTGGCCCCATCGGTCCAGACTGACCTGGTGGTCCAGGTTGACCAGCAGGGCCAGTATTACCTTTGGTCCCAGGTGCTCCTTCACTACCAGGAATCCCAGGGTTCCCTGGGAGTCCGGGAAACCCACGCGGACCGATAAATCCTCTGGGACCCTTGATTTCAAGCACGAAAACAAATTTTTCTTGAATCTGAGAAACCGGACTTACGATTCTGAATTGACTTCTGATTTTTGGCTTCTGTCCGGCTTAAGCGAAGCCTTACACTAATCTTTGTAAAGTAGATCTGCGTTTGTATTTTTTCTGAAAGTTTTTTTTTGTCGGAGTGTTAATATTCATGAAATTAGTCCTAAATGTAACATAACACGGCATTCATATGACACCACGTCACATTCAACAGATCTAGCTCAAGATTCTGTTTAAATGGAAAATAGGTGCAAACTACAGGTTGAATGAAGTAGAACTACCTATATCTGAAGTTTTGATTTAAACTGTTGAACAATGTTTTTCTTAGTCTTAGTAATAGTCTTATTAAGATTTTATGTCAACGACCCTAGGAGTAAGCGTAGTTTTCCTAAATAGGCTGTAGTTACTTATTTTATCGACATTTTCACACATAACTTGAAAAACAAAATTTTGTTGAAAAATTCGATTTGCTTTTATATCTAAAGGTTATCAAAAAATACTGCACAGTTCAACGATAAAAAGTTTTTTTTTTGTTGCCTTGATTTTTTCCGTGAGCTTTGGTGTTAGAGAACGTAGAATTTAGGAATAAAATCAGGATTATACTATACTTCCCCCCCCCCTATTTACTAGATTACTCCTTTGAAACTGATGAAAGTATTTATTTTAATATAGCTATTCTGAGAAATTCTCCATGAATAAAAAAAATCATTATGTGAAGCGTAAAAACGGAGTTGATACGAACCAGCAGACCAAAATTGGTATGTATCATGTACAAGCATTCGGAAAAATTTTTCATCACAGTAATGTATAACTCACTAATTCTCCAGGTAAACCTGGCAGGCCTGGTACACCATCCTCCCCCTGCATTCCTTCGTGCCCTGGAAGTCCTTGATCTCCCTTGCCGCCCTGAAAGCCTCTCTCACCTTTATCTCCAGGGAGACCAGGTAGACCTGGCAAACCTTGTTCTCCCCTCATTCCCGGGGGACCAGTAAGACCTCTATCGCCGTCTCTTCCAGGACGCCCGCGTCGTCCTTCCCTCCCGGGGGATCCAGGCAAGCCTCTTTCGCCCCGCAGTCCCGATTCCCCAATATATCCTGGTTCACCTTTTTGCCCTTGAGAACCAGGTGGTCCCTCGGGCCCCGGAATACCAGTCAGTCCCATCGGGCCTTCAGTGCCACGCATGGACATCATATGCTGAGACAACATCTGCCGGAAGGCTTCAGGCTGTGAATCTGGCCCCTTGTCATTTCCTTGTTGGTTCATTGGTATCATGAAAACGTGTCCTGGAGGTCCTGGTGCACCTTGCATCCCAAAGAGACCGTCTCTTCCAGGTTCACCCTTCTTCCCCGGTAATCCAGGTGCTCCAACTGGCCCTGGATAACCGCGGGGACCCGGCGGCCCAGGGATGGTGTAGTAACCGTAGACATCGAATTTTTCGGTCGGTGAATAATGCGGTGTTCTACCAGAATTGGTACTCTCGCTGGTATCGTATTCTTCTGTTGTCGATTCCTCAATTTCGGTCTACTTGGATTGAAAGAAGGAATGTTATACCTTTTGGAGACAGAGTGGAGAATGTATTTGCAACCTTGATGTAACTCACGAACGTATCATTCGGCGGTGATATTGTAGTTGGAGGTTCGCCTAGGGTTGTGTTAGGCCCTATGGGGGCGTAAATGTAGTCCTCGTCTTCGTCTTTTTCCGCCTCGTATTCCTGATCAATTGATCCATCATAAGATGCAGATGAATTTTGTCGGACGAAACTTCCCGCTGATCCTCTCCTTTCCATCATACTTTCTTGGTCTCTATCGACTCCGTATATCTCAAAGCTGCTACCGTCAGTGTTGCTAGATTGGCTAAACTGCTGATTAGAAGTCGGAAACTCTTCGACAGATGAACTTTCGTGAAATCTAGACTGATAGTCCGAAGAACTAGCGAAGCCAGAAATACGACCGGGAATATGAGTGTCCTGCGAAATTGTTCGAGCTGGTTGTCGGCGATGTTGGTAGCCGCAATTTAGAGCAAAAACTGTACAGATTTCATAGGCTGCATCTGGGTTTGGAGCAAGCTTCAAAAGCTCGATCTCTCCCTGAAAAATTACTATGCGTTCATCGTTTGTGAAAAGCTTTGCCCTAGTGAGGGTAAAATGCTTGTACTTACCGTATACACATTCGTGTTTGTCAATTGTCGGCCAACAATAATTATTCCAGATGTACTAATGGGTATGGAAAGATTTCTACGTAACTCTTTTGTTAACTGAAGGCTACAATCAACAATTAAAGTGACTGCGTCCCCTTTGATACTTAATCCAAGACGATGCCATTCTCCATTCGAAACATTTACACCAAATGAAACACTCTCGACATTAAGATTACCGTAACGAAGAGTTACATCGTCTCCTAGAGACAACATGAGTTGCTCGTCGCCGAAGTCACTGTAAATCGTGAGTATCGCGGCATCGCGGCTTCCTATCGATTTAAAGAGAAATCGGTTAAAAAGTATTACGAAATTTACAAGTTATGCGTACCCTTTCAAATTCACCTGGTTTTTGCTTGGTGACTACAAGAATTGAAAAATCTTGAGGAAATTCATTTGGAAATAGTGTCGCAGTGTCAACTGTTAGAAGTTCCGCTGCTGAAATGTCGTATGCTCCCTTGCTCGAATCACATCGTCCCATGGATACATTAACTCCTGCAGGTTCCTGCAGGATCCCGGTGACATCCATCAAGTCTAGAGTTCCAATCCCTTTCAAATGTCACAAAGCAATCTGTTCGATGTCACTTTGTACATACAAAGCGTGAAAAGTGCGACTGCAGCCTCACTTATCTCACTTCAAGTATCATGAAATATGTGCTTTTTTATATTTCACAGTTATATCAAAGAAGGAACGTCGTATAAACTAGTAACGATCAATAGTAAACCGTATCTCTTTATTACTTACAGCTTTCGAGCACGTTAAATTTCAGGATCTTTCAAAATTCGTATAATTAACCGTTTAAAATGATTCTTAGAAGAAGGGTGGAAGTTCGTAAGAATTCAAGCATGAAAAAGTGGTTACCAGAATAGGGGAAGAACGGACTCACCTATGTCCTGAAGAGTGATACCGGTTACCACCGGTTTCGAGATGAGACACATGATGGAGAGAAAGATGGCTATCCGGACGCAGAACAGCGACGTCCATGGCTGCGACAGGTAGTCGACTCGCATGCTCCTAACTAATTCAGCAATATTGAAATCATTGTCCTACACCGCCAAAAAGGACTTCCTTGTCGACGAGTGTCGGGTTAGCGCGAAGAACTGGCGTTGCGTTACGTTGCAAATGCTCGAATTCGAACTTCAATTCGGCTCGACTTCGAATCTGCAATCCGAGCACGTCCGCGACGCTTATTTCCGTGTCACAAACCCTCTACTGAAACTAGGACCTAGATTTCGTTCAATGCTCGATGACTACTCCGACGGCGTCTTCCCCCACCCGCCATCATATTGAGACCCTCGACGTCTTCGCCATTGACGTGACGATGGCTAGGCAATGAGTTCTGGGTGATTCTAGACGCATTCCACACGTGGCTTTAATTACAATTCAGCATCTACTGCTCCTGATTCAGATAACAGATGGATTTCTCACCATATATAGGGTGAGATTACTTCATTCCTTACATATACAATCTATCGACAACCACAGATCAATTGCATGTCTCTTAGTCACCAAACTGCTACTATATGTCGTCATATAGTTTATTATATTTTGCGGAATTTGTATTCTTTTATCTTATAGATTTTCGTACCTAAAAGTATACTATCAACGATTTTATTATTATTTTCCGTAGGTCTTCTCTGCAAATCTTTTGCATACTTAAATTTTCATGCGAATCATGATTTTGTACCAAACGTTATTCGTCTACGTTTATCCTTCCTGGTTCACAATCTGAATCCACTCGTTCTTAATCCCAGTTTAAATTTGCGGAAGCCTTCTCTTGATTTTCTGAACAAACAGTAGTTCAAATTAAGGCCAGGATTGAAGTAACGTTCCTGGAGTCAGTTCTTATGCCTTGCAGTATTTCAGTTTAGGGTTGACTTTGAAATCTTCGATCAAATCTTGGTAGATTTACCAGTTTGCTCTTTCTAAAATAAATCTTCTACTTGTAAAGTAACCAAAGTTTCGCCCATCGACTCAAGGTATCTCTCACTGTCAGATATAACTTGTTCGCCAGAATTGGCAGCCTGAATCTGGCACGCAATGATTACACATAGTCACATTTAAATTGATTGTTTGATGAAAACCCATTCCAGCTGTTACAGAACAACGACTCTGCTTTATCAAAATAAATCAACTTATGACTTAGATTGCTTTCACTAGCTTCGCGTTGCGAAGCTAGAATTGTGAATCTCTAGCTTACATCCAGTCATTTCGGACAGTTATACCCAGTGAAGCAAGGTGATTTTGTTACGAAATATGGAAGAACTTATCGATTGAATTGAAGAGTCTATATTGTCACGTGGACCTGTCTTATACAATTAGTAATAAGTTTTCGTACAAAACTCAAGAATGTTTGATCTCGTCATATACAAGTCGAGACCACATCAAGTTATGAGATACATAGCTGTAGAGTACAGAATGATAAACTTTGTATCAATGTATAGCAAATAAGCTAATTGATAAACGCACGCGATTGATCCTCCGCTAATTGATTCGATTAAAAACTGACTTACAATCCATACGTTAACGACCTCCGGACGGGTAATTTAACGCTTTCGCAGATTTCTTTCTATAGGCGACTTTTTCTGATATTCACTGATCTCTGAAAAGTTGCTCCAGACATCCACGTGGCAGAGGAATTTTTTCATCTACCGAGCCTTTTTTCGTTGAATCCGTTGAGATGAGTGTTGTTTCATTAGAACTTGGAACACCCCGTGAATGAAGCTAACGATGTCAGTGACCGAAGCGAGCCCGTTAGTTGGCGTGAACTTTAACCCTTTGTATCTCATTGATTAGGCACTCCAGCCAATTACTACACTTTAGAACAAAAGTTATAGGACAAAATCGTAGTAGAGAAATTAGAACGTACGACAGTGTTGTTGGGCAAAATACGCAATTAATTATGTAATTTAATCTGTCTCCCCGCATGAATGCCACTTATAGATTCTTAGCAAAAGCTGTAAGTGAGCTGGTTCGAGACCAGAATAGTTAAATGGTGTTTATGGCATCATCCAAGGAAAATTGTTCCCAATAAAGTTTACTGCGCACATTTTTCAATATTATATACAGGCTCAAAATGGTTGGAGAATTTCATCAGAAAAATATTACAGATTATTCATTAATGTTACAAGATTCACGCTCCAAGTATTCCCATTACGTATATCCTAAGAATGACTAAAAATAATCGATTATTTTTCCCCGATTACTTGAGTATAATTGATTATTTTTCCTCACAATCGGTTTCTCTTTTTAACGTTCACGAACGATGCAATACAATATCAATTGATGTGATTAAAGCATCAATTATTATCATTGTCTTAGTTACTAATTGTAAGTATCTATTTGATATAATAAGTGATCGATGAATGCATATTTTCAGCTGAAATTGAAAAATATATTGAATGAAACTGTAAATTACCAAAAAACTTTTCCGTCATTAAGACTAATACTGAAATTTACAAAATTTTGGTTTCATATGCACCGTTTCAAAAAAATACGAAATAATCGGTAATCGATTAATATTTACCGAATCAATCGAGTAGTGTCAGCTTATTTTTTGGGATTGGATTAATCGATGCTCCGATTATTTTTAGCTTAGTGTAAAATATAATATAGGAGTAAAAATAAGGTGTAAAAACCAAAAATCAATTATTTTAGAAAATCAGGATTAGTGCGTGCAGATTCGTCTCGTTGGAGAAGAGGAGAATAGGCTTTGGATAAAGTAGAACCATAAAAATTCATGGAACATAATACTTTGTTACAGTTCAGCTGGGTACGTCCTCTAAGAATTAATGCACATCATACAATATAAACTAAACACACGGCAGCAAGTTAATCCAACAGAGAACAATGTACTGAAATACTATGGCTAGAAAATCGGCTCTAAAACTAATAAGACGTCGAAATTCTTAATTCTTGTAATGCAATAACGAGGTCGCAATGTACCCAGATTTTTTATACGCATCCTGCAATAGTCATAATCTTGGTTGCTGAGTTTGGCCATGACTTCATGCTGTGTTAACGACCACAAAATTCCTCGGAGAAACATTTTTACGTTAATGCTGTGGGATGTTAAATCGGGTTGAGGTTTTGCGTATAATTCGTAATCAATAAGAGTATTCATTTGCGAAAGCCGCAGCGTGTACTCCAAAAAAGCTCCAAGTTTAGATCACATCTAGCGAGTCCAGGACTAGCGCTCTGTAGTTCTGAATGTCCAGGTTCTTGGTGAGTCTTAATTCCAGGATTAACGCTTCATATTTTCTGTGAACCAGATCCTCTACCTGTTGGATCTCGACTTTCGGGACTAGCGCTTCAGGTTCTTAGCGTTTTCCGGTTTTGTTCACCGAGACGAACTCATTTCTATATTCGAGAATTACCAATTTTAATACACCCCGTAAAACAATGCGTATGATATATTTATTATGTTTCAATACGTGTAATTCATTAACAAACGTAGTTGGCCCCGACAACAAAGTGTCCTGGGCAAAAAGTATTTCACTTCCTGCAATTCTTGTTGCTTCTATGCCGAATGTTTTCTGAATATAATCGGTGTGCAGCAAGTGTACAGCAATAATTGTTGAGTTATTTTGTAGCATAGCGAACTTGCTTGGGTTTAGCTGTTTGGGTTTTGTTGAAAACTCTCGTTAAAATAGTTTATTGTCATTTTGATAAGAATTGAGAACACACCTTATTCTAATATTGTTAGCAACTCTGCAAGCATTGATTTCATTTTGCTGCAGAATCTGTACGCACGTTCGTTGACTGCATGAAGAATATAGATCTTCAAACACAATGGCACAGCTTCTACGAAATCGCAATAGTAAATTCGGAGAATTCATGCCTTTCTTTATTTGTACGTCAAACGAAAATGTAATGGAGTGTTTTTATTAAGAATTGTGTAAAGCCCCCTTTTGAGATTGAGATACGTGGACTTCGGTATCTGAAGATATATACGTTAACGTCAAAATCAACCATCTCCTTATTGGTACATTGGAAACTGGGGGGCTTGCATCCGCTATAAAACCCAAAATCGATGAAGAATATTCAAATTCAATGGTCATCTAGGAACCTAGAAACATGGTCGTGAAAAATTTCTTCCGAATGTGTTTTCTACAGAATTTCAGTATACAACTTCTGGCCGTATGGGGGATACTGAGTGAGAGAGTAACATTTTTTTCGCTCCGCCCAAACACAGCTTACACATGGCGACTTCGTTGTCACGTTGCAAGAGGATTCTCAGCATTTCGTTTCTTTATAACAGCTATAAAATTAGTGAAAAAGTTAAGCCCGCTCGTATGCTTAAAACAGAGTTTGGCACGGCCTAACATAAATCGAGGTGGGTTATTTATTCCTATGACCATGTTTCCCTCGCATTCGAGGTGATTTCTTTGCTATGCCCTTGTAATGAGTAGTACTTAGAGCGAGTGGCCATAGTGGCGCTACTCTCCATGCGCAATATGCGCACAATTCGCCGTGCAATTAGCGCGAGCAGAGGCTGTTTACGAATTCTGCGTCAGTATTTTCAAAGAAGCCGTGGATGATAGGCGCTGCCACAGAGTAGTAGGAAGGAAACAACACTCTGCGATAAAACTTGTCCCCAGTTTTGAGGTAACGTAAGAGGAATTGTCTAAATGCGATTTGAGCGCCTCTTACGGAAAAAAGTGAAATTTTCGCTATAAAATGTAAAAAAAAGGGCGGCAATCGTAACCTATAGGCCTCCGTTTTATAAACATATTCCGTAAATTCGTAAAATACGCATCTGAAGTAACTAAAAAACAGTAAAAACCGAGTGATTGCTTTTCTTATCTCAACCGACATTAAATCCGAGGAAAAGGTTTGCAAACGGCGAATCGTAAGATCATATGGGGAAGGGGGTGAGTGCGCTATACGGGCTTACACCGCAAGAGGCGCTTAAATCGCACCTTGACAATTCTTCTTACGTTGCCCCAAAAACTGGGCCAGCCTTTGAGCCAAGTGCTGCTCGAGTCTCCTTCCTACTACTCCGTGGGCGCTGCTCACAGCCCGCAGTGACAATGGAAGATATGATGCTTAGACCATACACGTAGTAAGAAAATATAAAACAAGGTGTGTTCGGCGGAGCCCTCTCCGAGCACCAATACGTGCGCCGACCGTGTGAAGGCCATCTTGGATTTTCAACTAATCGCATTTATCATCATTCAATGCACCCTCGTTATTCATAGTACTTTTATTAAAAAATTAAACAAAGTATAAACATTAAGTAATAAAAATATGTATTGATAATATATTTTTGAGAATATTAACAGAATTGAATCAATTAGATTTAAAAATAAGTAAAATTGGTTATATTTTTCATAAGTATACAATTTTTAAGATATGCGTGAATGAAGGATAGCCGTAGTCATTGTTTTTATCTTTAAAAAAATTCGTTTGCTAAGAAAAATAAAAATAATTATTTATAATACTTTATATTTATGTACAAAAAGGTAGGTATAAAATTTTATTTATTTTCCCTGATCTATCAGGTACTCGAGATTCTCATTCATTAATTCTTCCAGGCACTTTTCATTCAATAATGTGCCATCATTATAGAATCCATCGCCGACAAAGTTATGAATTGGTTTTATGTAGATCTGGCTGATCACTAAATACAAAAATTTTCAGTATACTATCACGAGGATGAGTGAAGAAAAACAGCTTTGATCGTCATAAATTCCAATGTTTAGAGTATTTTAAATGCGAATATGGATGACCCCAGGTCTATTGTAACAGCCACACCGATGTAAGCGTGGCCGTATAACTGAGCTATAACATCATTCACAATTTCCTTTATGAGTGATTCATTGAATTTGTAAAAACCGGGTTGCTTCCAGTGGCTGAATAGTCCTCGAATCACAGCTAATTGGTACATTTTGTGTAGACAACACGCTTTTCAAACTTTCTGCCTATTTCAATATGCTGTGTTATAATATCAACTAGAGTGCGGATATGCAGTGGATTGAGTATAAGGAATACAGGGTGATTATATGCGGTACTCTGATATGTATAACTATATATATTCTAAGTTGTACATATACAGGTATGTTCTGAACGAGTGGATAGGCCAACTGACTAATCGCTCTACAATATTTCGCTCTTCACTTTTTCACACATATATACACTTGTATGCATTACAGACCTCACAGAATAATTTATTGAGCCTCTAGATACGAAGTTTTTTTTTTGGCTAGAAGGTTCATGTACTTATTTCTTCATGAACGTCAAGTACTTCTTCACTCAGATCAACTTTAGCCGCCCATTTCCTCAATGTTGACAATCCAGGTAGAGGAAAATTTTTCTTCAACAAATACTTGTATCCTTTTGAACTGATGGAATGAAATTCGATAGCGGAGGCTATATCTTCAAGCGACCACATCACTTTTGTTTGATTTGGACGCAAAAGTCTTTTGATCTGCCCAGGAGTGAAGATTGGATCAAGCAATTGAAGAATTTTATCTCTCACTTGTTCTTCAATATCTTTCTCTTGATTGCAGAGTTGGCGATTCAATTTTTTTATTTCTTCTTGCAGCTTAATATTCTCTTCGATGCAACTTTGATATCTAGGAAAAAAGAGTAAAATTAAAAAGTGGAACATCATGAAGCTTTATAAAAAACCGTTTCATGAACGTGTTGTACTAACCTTTCTAGATGTTGACATTTACTGTTTTCACAGTTCAAAGTTTGTACTCCATCAGATCTATAGAAATATAAATTTGATCAAATCAACTACATTCTTCGATATTCATTACGCAGATATATGATAACATTTTTATTGAAATTTGATAAAAAATAATGTTGATATTAATCAGAGTAAGTGAAGTTCTTTACAGTTGTAAATATCAAATTCAAGTATAGGAAATGAAGTAAATTATTTAAAAGAAGTGTTGCAGCACAGAAGCATTTGTAGTATTTGAAATAAAAAAAGTAGCGTTTTGTAAATAGTTTTAATCATTTCACCGTCAGTAAATGCGCTTGAACATATTGATTAAAATATGAAAAATTTATCACATTCCATACCTGACACTTTTGTATGATGCACGTTGTGCATAGTCTGATGTTACACATGCAGGTTTAGCTGAAATTTCATGGGTCTCATCACTTTTCAAGAAAATTTTTTTCCTTGTCGAAGTGCTTGGCGTTGAACAATTGTCTTCGACTTTATTATTATTATTACTGGTAGTTGAGCTAGCATGAGATATTGACGTAGAGGCATAATTCTCTTTGTCGATTGTGACAAATTCCAGGGACACCCTTCTTTTTTTTGCTGAATCCTTCCAGACACTGGATACATTCTGCACAACAGCTGCCCTGCGTTTACTGTGTTTATTGAAAATTGGAACATAACAGCATGGTTACCTATATGTTCTGTTTCATTGAATACATCATTAATCTCATTTTTCTGATTAATCTAGATTTCTATTCGTGTGTAACTTACCTGACCCCAGTCGATTCTGTTAAAAACTTAGTAGGCAATGCATCTCCACGTAACCTCCTTCTAGTCGATAAAGCATAATTTTCGTGCAAAAATTCCGACCTTATGTCGAAACAACTTTCCTCAAAATGAACAGAGCAGACACGAGCTATTTAATTAGAAAAATATTAGCAATATATTCAAATTCTGCATAGAGGAGAGTTGAATACAATAATTGTTCAACAATTACCGTTTGCGATGTTGATCTTCTCACTCCCACAGCTGTCGATCCACTTTTTTCGTAATTCATATTTTTTTGGAAACACATGAAACGAAATGTGTTTGTTCTTCGTATTTCCACTCCAATTTTTACACGCTTTAATGCAACAATTCGGCATTATTGAATTTTAATTATGCAAACAATTGACGTAAACAAAGATACGACGCAGGCGTCGTATATTTTCAACATGGCTTCCATACGGTTGGCAGAGAACCGGACGAAATTGCGTTCGCTGTAGGAGCACACCTTATTTTCATATATTCGTGACATATAAAGATTGTTGGCTCTGGATTATTTTTCGTTACAGTATGTCGGGTATGAGCGGGTTTGGGGGTAATACCCGTTTTACATATTATCAACCAAGTTACTGACTATGCCGGTAAAACAAATTCTTCACAACTAACAACTGTCGCATGCATAATGTTGGCAACATACCGTCATCATTGCGAAATTCATAAGTTGGGACATTCCACTGTTGAGTACGCAGAAGTTTTACAACGCAACAATGAATATTAATCAAATATTATACGCTCATGTATCGTTTATATTCACCTGCATATATTGAATCTTTTATAGGCGATAGCAACATGTCCAAGACACCGATTTATTTTTTCAACATTTTCTATGAAGTCATCTCTGAGTTGCAAATATTTTAGAAAAAAATTTTAAATACTTCAATTTCAGATCCTTTGCTTCCGATACGTTCCGCATGCTTCGTTCTTCTCTTCGCTTCGTTCAGCTCCAGTTTGGTATAGCGCGTGTTGACCTTTAGCGTTGTTTAACTTTCTCTCCTTCATTTTTTAACCAACAATTGTTTTGGTTCTAAAACAAATTGACTATTTCGCAATGCATGGCTCTTCGAAGTTATTTGAATATGAAAAAACCTTAAAAGTTTGCAGCTCTTTAGAGCGGGCATCGAATGAAATTCTTCCGTTTGCGACTCATCGGATTGGATCGAACGGAATTCTAAAATTCACGGCTCTTGGGAGCGGATCGAACTAATATACGGCAGTTGATGTATAATAATTCTTATAATTGAAATATATTAGGTATACTTAACTTATATGGTAAACGCGGTGAGCGATCGTAACATGAATTCTTGTTTTTTCATACTGACCGCTTACCAACTTGAACCGTGTCGACTGTGTCTACAAGGTAGGTAGAGGGCGCCGCTTAATTAGGAATTTATCTCTTCAATTTTTGTATGCGAAGAGCTCATTAATATGAGTTTAGCCAATAAACCATCAATACAATATAATATAATTAATGAAATCGTTTGCAGTTCGTCTGTAGATGTTATTAGTGCAGTTAGAATTGATTGATAGTGATACAGAAACAAAGTGCTTTTACCCATGAATTTTTGAACCCATCTTACATCATTTCGATTTGTTTGAAAGAAAAAAAAAAAAAAATACTCAGCATTGGAAAAATCCTAGATGAAATCAAAAGAATGTCATGGTCAACCGTTTATTGAGTTGACGTGAAAAGCCCCTTATATATTTTCATCGTCAGTCACGGCCGTGGGATGCTACCTTCTGAATTGTCTGTTGGGCCCGCCGCAAGCGGCAGAAATGGGAAACAAGAAACCGGATGCACGCTTTTCTTGGGTGGGTTCGTAATCTGTTAGCATTTGTTATCTATGGCGGGTCATGATCCGATGCTGACGCTTGCGCGTTGTGGTGTTAATTGTGGATTTCACTAACTGCCCCAGCTATTCTTGTGTGAAATAAAATAGCAAGAAAGTAGCGTCGGTTTTCGTTCAGTCGCGTTCCGAGTTTACATCCTACAACCAAATAAAAACTACAGTAACTGAAGTTTTTCTGCCTACGCGAGATACGGACAGGGAGAAATAACGAGCCTTTCATCGTCCTTCCCCTTCATGGTTCATCATGAGTGATTATTCAGCGGTCGCTCCGCCACAAAATTTCAGTCAAAGTTCCGCGTTTGCAGCTGCCCTGCAACGTGCCAAACAGGTAAGTACGTCAAATTATCACCGAATATTCATTTTACGCGATAACTGTTTCTACTCCCGTCCGACCTCCATTTCGGCTTCACTCGCAATTGCTCGCTTGGGAATTGGGATAGCTGCAACTACACGCACGTTTTCCCTCGCAGATGCTTTACACGTTTTACGAGTCTCTGAATCCATGTTTAGATTTCTCTAGATAACGAGGACCATTTCTTCGACCCAATTTTTTTTTAACAACTATCTAATTCTCTTCGAATATACTCGCTACTCTTCCTAATTACGCTGCAGTATTACAACTCACATGTTATTGCCAGAAAATTACTCAGTCAATATCAATCTAATTCCGCTGTATCACTTCTTCAATATCTCTGGTTAAACGGTACACGCGTAGTCGTTACTTTTTAGCAAAATCACTTGTTTCACAGTTATTCCCGAGTCAATGTTCCATTAAATGTAACTTTGCGATATGTCTGCTGAAATATTCATGTCTAGTAAAAAAGTAAACTCCGTGTTTATTAAGTAGCCAATCTACTAGTATGTATGTTGTATAGTGATATATTGTGAAACGTTGATTTTAATTGGTGCTGCAGAATTCCACAGAATTGGCCATCGTTTTGTTACCCGTAGTTTCATTCTCACTTACAATCCAAACACCTTATGTTTTGATTCCAATACTATAGATTTACTCTTCTTACTCACACTGTTTATTTTGAAATATATCGATCACAACTTGAACAGCCCTCATTTCTTGCGGCTATTCAACAACAACCTGGACATCGTTATTTCAATGAATAGCGACGGTTTATCCTGCATTTATCAATTTGCTTATCTCTTTTTCCTTACGGAGCTCTTCGTTTCCAAACACCATTCACATACTTTTCGTCATTTTGAGTTAAATAATTTAGTATAGAAATGTTGCAATTTGCAAAAGACATTACTCTGGTCAGTTTTAGAAACATAGAATGGTCATTACATTTGCTACATTTTCCGCAACCAAATTATATGAGGTTAAAGTTGGTAATGTTTTTATAACAATTCATTTTTGGGCAAACTCGGTATTTTGCTACTAAAAAATAATTTTCGTCCAATCTGCACTGAAAGCATGCTTTTTTATGCGTATAAAGTGGGCACAAAGTATTTTTTTTCCACCCAGAAACAAGTGGGCGGCTACAAAATATCATAAGCGGGCTCGAAGTATGTTTTTACTCCCATTTCCTCTAACAATGGAGGATGATTATGGACTCAAAGGCAAACTTTCGATGCAGGCTATGGATACAAAAGTATTGTGTGCACTACGGGTGGTAGGCGATTGATGCTGATCGTAGGATTTTTAGGTAAGCCTTGATGACTCTCCGCATATCGAGGCTCGCTTTTGGTGAGCCTCGGTAGCTTTGAGTCCTCTTGGACTCCTGAAAGTCGCACTCACGTCGATTGCTAGCTTTCTGCCCTTAATACACAATGCACTATTAAAATTCAGTAAAACGTAATATATCTTTAACAATATTAATATAATCATATTTTGCAAACTCCGATACTTTAGATTTTTTGTGAATGTAATTGCAAAATCAGGCTGGCGATTGGTCATTGAAATTTTGGAAACTCTGGGGAAATCGCTGAAATGTCAGGGAAAATATATGATGGGAATTTTCAATCAAATGAATGTTGTTTTTTTAACGTTCGTCATAAGAACTCGCAACTTATTTCTTCAATATAGCACATACTGGTTGAAATAATTTGACGTCAATGATGTTACAAATGCGAGACAAGTGGTTTAGTAATTTTTCAATAACATTTGTTCTAGTTTGTATCCCTCAACCAGATATGTCAGTTTGACTATGAACAAATACATGTGTAACTTATTATTAAAGCAATATAAATTTTCTCGGAAAATCAGGGATGTTTCATAATGTAGATCTGGAAAAGACTTAAAACGTCGACGAAATTCAAAATGTTAATTGAATCGCCACCCACAAAATAATTAATTTTTTAAAGTTTCACTACTTTAGTATCACTCGCTTCAAACTCACAGAGTTACAAGTTTCATACTCTTGACCCACATTCACAATTAGTGGGTAAATCCAAACTTGGGTTCCTTAAAATAAAAAATCTCTCCATCCATTCCATTGTCAGCTTTTTTTTTTCTTTCAATCCCAAGGAGAATTGTTAGGTAAATAATAGTTTTCTCTGTAAGTCTTAGTCGGGGTAAGTGATATTTTATCGGAATAGGTACATCTGTGCAATGATGAATCTGAACTTGAAGGATATAAGTTTTACAATAATGTTCGTAATCGGACTGCTGTTATTTCTGTTTACAGATTGCAGCTAAAATAAATCCTGCCGGTTCTCAAAGTAATACGGAACCAAAGTTAAAGCGTCCTCTTGAAGATTGTCCAGGTGAGGCAAATCAATCTCTTCACACTTCAGGTACTAGCATACATACATTGTTTTTGTTTTTAAGTTATCTTTGTCTGTTTCGTTTACTGTAATTGATTGATCCACTAATTTTCACGAGGTTGAAGTTTGGAATGTTGAGAAAATATGCAACAATATCCGATGACTTATAATCGATAAAATGTGCAAGGAATATTTACACACGCAATTACATATATCTATGTATTTTACAAACATAAGTCACACGATTCAATGACTCTGTTTTATCTTATTATGTGGTACTCTAATCTTGAGTAGATGGTAACACTTTCGAATGATTTGAAACTAAGGTCAGGTAGTACTGGTTTCAGAACCGCTCGACAATCGTCTTTAGGAGTGAGGTTCCAAAAATAGAATAGCTACACAATGAAAGTATCATAATGTAGAATTTTCAATGAACCGATGATCTAATTCATAGAATTTTAGAATGTCAAAAGTCAAAGTATAGAAAGTACAGGATCGTAGTTTACTTTAAACTGTTTGCATTTTTGCTTCTCTATATTTCAGCCTTCATTTTAAAATTTTATAAATTAGTTTTCTGGGCTTTTGAAAATTCAACATTACGATACTTCCGTAATGCGATGATTTTACTTTTTAATCTCTACCCTTCTTCAGCTGTTGAGTTTCTGTTATAGGGTCGAATACGAAAATGAACACTAAAATTACTCACTAACTGTTGAACCACAAGTTTTTGAACATTGTTTTATGCGAATATGATCTCTTTAACTTCTTCAGAGCCAGAAGCAAAAAAAGTGGCGGCTTTAGTAGCAGATCCTATGATTGGGCTACGGGGGGGCCCACCTACTGGTACTTCTATCAGTGAAGTTGCGGCTCAGGCAGCTGTAGCTGCCCGAGTGGCTGTTCAGTCGACTTCACCTCCTGCCGTCATGGCTGGAATGGGAGGTATCTGTAATGAGGATATTAGAGTCCCAGACAAAATGGTTGGGCTAAGTAAGTATAAACGTCATCCGCCTCTTTTCCCTAGTAAGACCATGGTCAAACGACTCTTCATCATCTTCCATAAATCATCGTGTCCAGACATTTTCAACGCCAACGAATGATGCGAAAGGCATAGTTCAGACTATCACTTCTTGGGTGATGCTTTAGCTGGTTGCAGAAGGTTAACTGTGGCGTTTGGTACAAAAACTTATCTTCGTTATTAGCGAAGGGTGCAACAAATTTTTCAACAAAGTTCTGTTCAATTTAGATGATATCTACTGAATATTTGAAATTCGAATGTCCCCTGGTGTTTTTCCTTTCCTATAATTGTGCATTTGGCGTCATAAATTTGTCGAAAATTTTTTGACCTATCCAGCTTTTGATTTCCTATCTATCTGTGAATTAATGGTCATCTCCATTTATTATTTTCCAGTAATTGGCAGAGGTGGAGAACAAATAACTAGATTGCAAAGTGAAACTGGGTGCAAGATACAAATGGCGCCAGAGAGTGGCGGATTGCCAGAACGTGTTTGTACTCTCACAGGGTCCAGAGAAGCCGTCAAGTAACTTACTTTTTATTTCTTTATACCCTCAATATAACAGTTATTGCCGATTTTTTTTTTTCATTTTTCAACCTTTACAGCTTTGAATTTTCAAATTATCACCAACAAAATTGACTGCTTTTTTTGATGTCCAAAGTTGCGATCGATTGTAAATTTAAACTAAGAAAATGAGTATTGTATTTTCATCATCTAGAAATCGCGGCAATATTTTTTATTCAAATAATTTTCGCAAATACTTTAATTGATCGTGTCACTTACGTTTCACAGTATCCAATTGAACTTGTTGTTTTAAACCAAATTTACATTATCTTGAAACTTTGGGTGAAATTTTGTTGTTAGAAAGCAACTGTCCACGACTTCGAGTTTTTTTTTTCCTTTTTTTTTTTTCTCCCCATAATGCTGTCAGTTGCACTTACTAAAATATATAGTCGGTGTGTTTGTATATACATATAAACGTATATCATTATCTGACACAGTACTTTTGAGATTTTCTTTTTCACAAATGCAAAACAGGCCTTCAGTTTCGAACTTTCATAATAGAATTGAAAAGAAATAACTTCTTTAAATTAAAAATATGGAATAAATGCGTTTTATAACTGGAACAGCCGAATTAGAAAATACAAATCCTTCTGGGAGTAGTACGAACTTGAAATTGGCAAACCTGGCACTGTATATCTCATACTTATATACACACAAATATATGTACATACAATCCTTATGCATAGAGTATAATTGAGACGTTTGTCGAAGAAATTCGGTTTGTCAAGCTTGTCTGTACAAGTGATTGAGTTTTTTTTTTTTCTTCTCACCTTCTAATAATAGTGTACTCTATTGTTATGACGAAGGTTAGTGTCAAGTTTAGTCTGTTCCGAGTAACAGCCAGAAAATGGACAGTTTTTCAAATTGTATTGTAATCAGGCAATCTTTCGGTAGATTATAGAAGTATTTATTCTCACAAATCTTTCAATCTCAAGGTCACAAATGTTTGGCCTAAGGTAGATTCTTTAATATTTACTCTCAGTTCACAAGTGAAATAATTTTAAAGGCATTTCATAGCCCATGAAGAGTTTGTGAATATTTACAATGACGTTTGCTGTATTCAAAGCTTAATTATTGGTTACAGTTTCAGTGTTCAATATTTTCCAATTAAATGTGATATTCGCCAATACTCAAAATTATATTATATCTAATACTTACGCAATATAAATATCCCGGAATATGCGTATTTGTACACCTATTTTCTTTCATTTAACATTTGAATAATAAAGAATCGACGACGCACGTCTCACCGAAATAACATTTCAGTCGTGCTAAAGAGTTAGTCCTCTCCATTGTTAATCAAAGAAGCAGAACGGAGGGCATTGGTGACATGAATATTGGTAGCGGTAACAGCGCACTTATTGGCCATCCCGGGTTTGTTGAAATAATGATACCTGGTCCTAAAGTTGGTTTGATCATTGGCAAAGGGGGAGAAACGATTAAGCAACTACAAGAGAAGTCCGGGGCCAAGATGGTCGTTATTCAAGAAGGCCCTTCTCAAGAACAAGAAAAACCACTCAGGTGAAATTGAAATCGAAGACACAATCTCTTATGCACTCAGTTAAACTATTCAATAATTTGGCGACTTGTACCGTTCGGCGTGATACCTTTGAAACACAGTGAATGTACATTTTAAGCTTACAGTGGATTTACACATTGTTTTGGGGTGTATTAACATGACTCAGATTTAAGTGAAAATATTTTAGAATAACGGGAGATCCGCAAAAAGTTGAATATGCTAAACAGCTAGTGTACGAGTTGATAGCTGAGAAAGAGATGCAAATGTTCCATAGAGGATCACAAAGAGGAGGTTCTGACAGAGGGGGAACAAATTATAATAATACTGACAATGGGTTCAGCCATGGCTCTCAAAGTGGCGACGGTGTTGAGGTAAGCTACTGTTTCTTGTTTGGCGGCAATAAAACCTTGAAAAAAATGATGCCATAGCAAAACTGGTACAATTGCTTCCAATTACTTGAACGATATTGGGATGTCTGACAGAGGCGTAACTTAAGAAATTGAACCTAGCGGTGAAAATATGCACTAGAGTGAGTCGGTCACGCTGTACATAAACAAATGTAGACACGTGTATCTTTATAAAAATGCATTTTGTTTTTATAATGTTAAAATATAATACGAAACTTTCATTGCAAGAAATTTGTGAATTTGCACATAAACAAGTACATAGTACATATTCAGCTGATACGATTCGACCTACTCGCTCAGATGTTGAATATCGTCACCAGATAGCGAATTCGAGTGCTAGAGTTCATAATAATGCCGATGAATTACCCTCTTCAGGTTCTTGTACCACGAGCCGCAGTGGGTGTTGTTATTGGAAAAGGTGGTGACATGATAAAAAAAATTCAAGCTGAGACAGGAGCCCGTGTACAATTCCAACAAGGTAGAGAAGACGGTCCAGGTGACCGAAAGTGTTTGCTTTCCGGTAAACATCAAGCAGTGGAACAAGCACGACAACGCATTCAAGAATTAATTGACAGTGTAATGGTAAAACCTTATTCTAGTTTGTAAGTTAGAGGGGAATCCGAGCTGAATTCTTTATTGCATCCTTAATATACAGAAAAACATGCGGAAACTTAATTCGCAAATTGTAAGTGTTTTCTAATGTTTCAAATACTTGGTACTATCGACTAAATATCTCAATGGTGTTTTGAGACTTGTGAACCATTTATGTAGATAGTTTAAGCCTTGGTTATTAGGATACAAGCCGATACAAAATTTTAAACTATGTTTATGTCTATTAGAGACGAGATGACGGGCGGAATCCCATGGCTGGTGGTGGCAGAGGAGCAGGGGGACCACGTGGTAATGGTTTCGGTAGTGGTCGTAATTCAAACGAATTCGGTGGCGGGTGGGACAGGCGCCAAGGTGGCCCAATGCAAGACAAAGTTGAAACAACATTCACTGTTCCATCGACCAAGTGTGGAATCATCATTGGCAAAGGTAAAAAGCCATCTTCATTATGGGATGATTGTTTCTGCCTAAAAATATTCAACTGGAACTATTCCGAATGTGTTTTTTTTTTTTTTTTTTGTTCAGGTGGAGAAACTATCAAACAAATCAATCAACAAACTGGAGCTCACTGCGAACTTGATCGGCGGAATCAGAGTAACGAAAATGAAAAGATATTCATAATACGCGGAAATCCGGAACAGGTCGAACATGCGAAAAGAATATTCAGTGAGAAACTTGGATTGGTACGTAGATTTTTTTCTTCATAACAAATCAACTGAAATTCAGTTTCCTATTTGTCAACCATTGATTCTCCAATATAATCCCTATCGAGTTTTGAGTAAGCTCTATCTTTAGATGGTGTCTTAAGGTATGGGACAAGAAATTGCCATAATATGATAATTCTATAGTATTTTATAAAATGCGTTATACAACTGGAGTGCCGTATACGTATTATCAATGATGTGTAATTTTTATTCTATTGTGTTGATGTCATGGCTCTACATTCTTGTGATAACGAATTTTAACAGCTGTTCACTCCTGATTTTATAAATCAAATGTGCTATGTCCCCTCTGTAATAATCTTCGATGAACGTAACTCTCTTCATGATAAAAAAAATTGCAGAGTCCAGGAGGAGCCCCCTTTACAGCAGGGCAAGGGGCTATTGGATACAATCCAAACTGGAATTCTGGATCAGGATATCAATCTTGGCCAAACCAAGCTCAGTCCAGTGATACAGGTAATTTACACAAATAATTTGAAATGATTTATCACTGCGCAGTGAGTTCATAGAGTGTTTCATTATTTCAGCTGGCCCTGGTGCAACTCCTGGTGGAGTACATGTTAACCCGCAAACAGGACAACCAGATTACAGTGCACAATGGGCGGAATATTACAGATCACTTGGTATGCACAGAGAAGCTGACATGATCGAGCAACAGGCGAAACAAGGAAAACCTGATCAGGCTCAACCACAGCCAGGTGATTATTTTCGACTTCTAGAGCTCGACTCATCGTCGACGTTGCTGTCAATTGGGCTCCACGATTACATTAATTCTTGCAGGAAATACTCCGAGTCAAGCCAATCCAACCCCAGCTGGAACTGCCGGAGCTGTTCCACAGCAGCAACAGCAACAACCACAAACTGCAGCACAGAATGGAGGTCAAGCGGATTACAGTGCCCAGTGGGCAGAGTATTATAGAAGTATCGGGAAGATTAAGGAAGCTGAAGCAATAGAGGCACAAATGAAAGCTGGCAAGGTAAAATCGTAATCAATTATCGAGGGTGGTCACTCGTCTGGAAAACTTGGAAAATCGGCAAATGTCGGAGGATTTTGATTGGTATGGAAAGGTTAGGGAAATGTTAGGAAACCTTAGCAAATACTTGCAGGTTTTCTAGGAATCTCCACGAAAGA